>NC_064840.1:42577937-43202937 GCF_024166365.1 Elephas maximus indicus | reverse complement strand
GTTCTCTGCCAGGTTTTCATTCCATTCAGTGCTTGATTGAGTTCTTTATCCCTTCATTTGAGAGTTAGGGTTACACTGACGTTTTTAACTGTTTTACTTAGTTCTTCCAGTCTTTGCTGTGGAGGGACAGCATGGTATTTCTGTCTATAGTGCCATGTTCAGGAATTGATAATTTTTTAAAATTGGGAGATGTGTACTAAGGGCACATATTACTTTCTATAATTTTGTATGTTTTATATTTTTCATGGTAAAAGAATGACTTAAGCGAGAGAAAAATACAAACTTTAACATATAAAGGAAATAGTTTACCACCAACAGGCGATTGCTAAAAGAATAATGAATATAATTTATTAAAAAAGAAAATAAATCTAGCAGAAAGAAATGGTATGCAAGAAGCAATGATGAACAAAACAAAGTGATAAATATGTAAATCAAGTAAGCATTGATAATAAATTTTTAAAAAGTATGAGAGAGAGAAATGCAACAAAAATTTGGGGGATTTAAAAACAAGGTAGTGTTCCATAACCCAGTAATTTCATTTCTACGTATTTACTCAAGAGAAATGTCCACAAAAAGACTTAAGAACATTTATAGCAGTTTTATTCATAGTAGCCAAAAAACTGGAAAGAACGCAAATGTCTATAAACAGGAGAACTGACAAAAAATTGTGGTAAATTCATACAGTGAAACACCTCTCAACAATTAAAATGAACAAATTACTGGTACCCACAACCACACGAACACCTTGCACATGCATGTTGGTGAAAGATATTAGTCATAAAAAACAGTACATATTGTATGATTCCACTTAGACGAAACATGTAAAACTAATCTGTAATGATAGAAATCAGAACAGTGGTTGACTATGGGGAATCAGGATTAACTGGAGTGATGCAAATGCTCTATAACTTGACTGGGTGTTAGTTACACAAGTATATAAATTTGCTAAAATTCATTAAGATACATATGTTTCACTGTATGAAAATTTTACCTCATTAAGAATAGCAGATCTAATATAGTCAACCATGATGAAATGACAGACAGAAGAGAGGTGATTAGAATTCATTCAAAGATTCTTGTATTCTTTGGGAGGAAAGTAGAGAAACTCATTATCATTAAAATTTATTAAATAAAATATGCAAGTTAAAATGTACTGATAACAAAGGCAGCAATATAAAATATAATTTTCAAAAGAGTGAAAGAAAAAAGAAATCAAGATCATTTGATCAATTCGGTAGAAAGAAGGCAAAAAGATAAAAATAAGTGAAGAAAAAGTATGATACAAAAAAAAAAAAAACAGGTTGACAGAAATAAATCCAAATATGTCACAATTTGATAAGTATAACTGAGTTAAATTCACCAACTAAAACAGTGTATCAGCTTGGAAAGAAAAAAATCCAGCTATATGAATTTCTAAGAAACAAAGAAGTTAAAAATAAAAGAACAAAATAAGTCTGCTGTGCAAATAATAACTGAAAGAAAGCAAGCACAGGAAAATTAATTTTGCAAAAAATATTCTGTAAGACAAAAACATTATCTAGGCTTCCAACTATGACAGAGAAACTAGTCAGGAGTGCCTGAGCAGCACTCCTGTCATAAACAAGTGCAAAAACTGAAAATATATGTGGCAACTACTTTCAGTCACTGAATAGCAGGTAGCACAAGGATACAACTCCGTAAAGAATGAAATTCAAGAAATAATCCCCACGTTGGGACCAGCTGTTTTCCTAAAGACAATGTCTCAACCACAACGCAAGGATGTAGAGCTCAAGTGGAACACAGAAATTCTGCTAAATTTAGGAGGCAGACATTACAAGCTGCCAAAGAGCTGGGTAAAGTAGCTGAAATCTGTGGGATAAGATACTGCAGAAGTAAGAGCTATACAAGAGAAGGTTCCAGAAGTTAGTGTGGGGATATCCTATCACTATCTTGGCCAAGGGCTAGATTGTGTATGTACATGATGAGAATACACAAGGTTTACCAGGAACTGGCTACTATGGGGTTGAGAACAGAAAAAAGATACTAGTGACTGAGCAGCACTGAAAGACTGCATTAGTTATCTAATGCTGTATAAAATATCACCCCCCAAATTTAGTGGTTTTAAACAATAATAATAATTTATTATCTCTCATGGTATCTGTGAATCAGGAATTTGAGAATGGCTTAGTTGGGCAATTCTGGCTTGAGGCTACCCAGGAGATTATAATCAAATGACATCTAGGGCTGCAGTCACCTTTAGGCTTGACTTGGGTTTGAGGATCTGTTTTCAAGATGGCACATTCACATGGCTGTCAACTTGGAAACCCCAGTTCCTCTCCATGTGGGCTTACCCAGTTCCTTAAATGTCTTTGAGACAAAGAAGTTGGATTCTCCAACTTCCTTATACGCACAGAAATCCAAAAGAGCAAGGTAAAAGATGCAATACTTTTTGTGACCTATCCTAGAAGTTTCATATTGTCAATACTCATTCTGTTTATTACAGAGACCAGACATGATTCATCGTGGGAGTAGTCTAGATAAAGGTGTGCACTCCAAGAGGCAAATATCACTGGAAGTCATCTTGGAGGCTGGCTATCACAGGGACATTAGAGTTTCGGCCCTTCCAGAGTGGAGAAACCACATTAACACCATTAGCATAAATTGAAACTGGAAAGACCACACCTTAGGAGTAAGAGCAAATCTAAACATAACCGAACAACCATTAAAACCAAACCTCTACAAGATACACAGAGACAGAGTTTGGAGTCTGATTCTATAAAGAGGCTGGGTATATACTCTGGGTTTTACAAATAGCCATGTTAAAAGGCATAAAACCTAGATAACACCAATTCAACATAAACAGTCAGTAACTGAACTACAACAAGGTTTTTGTAATATCAAAAAACAACAGTACTCAGACGAAGATAATAGAACTAAGGGTACCATGTAATATCCACAATGTTCAGTATAAAACAAAAAATTATTAGATATCAAAGAAACAGGAAAATATGACTCATGGTAAAGAAAAAAGCGGTCCATAGAAATAGACCTTGAGATGGTTTAGATGCTAGATTTAGCAAAGAAAGATTTTAAAGCATTTTATAAACAGGTTCAAGGCCATAAAAAGGTCTTAATAAATGTACAGATAAGGAATATCAGCAGAGATCTGAAAAAAAATTAAAAAGCAGCAGCAGCAGCAATAGCAAATGAAAATTGTAGGACTGAAAAGAACAATAACTGAAATAAAAAATTCCCTGGATGTGCTTAAGAGAAGACTGGAAGTGGAAGAAGAAATTATCCAACCTGAAAAACCAAGAGCAAGAAAAAACGATTGAAATAAAACAAGAGTCTCTGTGACCTGTAGGGCAATGGTAAGTGATTTAACATATGTGCAATTAAGAGTCTCAGAGGTAAAAAGAGAGTCAGAGACAGGGAAATTTTTAATGAAATAATGAACACTTCCCAAATGTTAGGAATAACAGCAGATGTTTTCCAAACATCAACTTACAAATCCAATAGTATCAGTGAAACCAAGGCAGAATAAATATTAAGAAAACTAAACCTAGGTACACCATAGACAAACTGCTAAAAATAAAGATAAATAAAAAATTTTGAAAGCAGACAAAGTAAACAAAGACAGGTTACATGCTGGGGGACAATGATACAAATGATGAATGAATTTTCATCAGGAACAAAGTTGCCCAAAAAACAATGTAGTATCTTTGAAGTCCTGAAAGAGAAAAACAATCAACCCAGCATCTGATATTCAGTGAAAATATCCTTCAAAAAAAGTAAAATAAAGATAATCTCAAAAGAGGAGAATGTTCTTCTATAGAGAATTGCACTACAAGGAATACTTTGGGCTACAGAGAAATAATATTAGATAAAGATAGGATTTTCAGCAAGGAAAGTACAGCACCAGAAATAATAAATATAAAAAGGTAAATATAAGACTATCGACTTTTTCTGCATTCTCTTAATCACCTTAAAAGACAAACAGCTGTTTTAAAACAAAAAGAACAACAATGTAAAGTGGGGTTTACATGTAAAGATAACGACAGTAAAAAATAAGGTGTGGAGAAGACAGGAAAATGGAACCATACTGTTACAAGGCTCTTAAATTTGTGAAGTGGGAAGCGATATAATATGAATTAATATTAAGTGGCATACAATAAGGATGCACACAAATAAATACACGTATACCTAAAAGTCAGAAGAGGAAATAAAATCAAATACTAAAAAATACTGTTCAATTAATACAAAAGAAGGTAAAAAAGGAGTTACAGTGAAAAACTAAAAAACAAACAGAAGGCCCATATAGAAAATCAACAGCAACATAAGAGACATATAAACAATTATATATGAAAGGATTAAACATGACAATTAAAAGACAGAAAATTGTCAGGCTGAATTCAGGTTGGGGGGCGGGGCAGGATCCAACACAATTGCTTTTTTTCCTTCTAAATTGTATTATTTTGTTGTTGTTGCTGAGAATATGCATAGCAAAATATACACCAATTCCACAGTTACTACATGTACAATTTAGTGGCATTTATTATATTCTTCGAGTTGTGTAACCATTCTCACCCTCCTTTTCCTCATTAACAAACTCACTGCCCCCTAAGGTTCCTATCTAGTCTTTTGAGTTGCTATTGTCAATTTGATCCCATACAGATAGTTCTTAGAAGAGCATAATGCTTCAAGGGAGACCATTTTTACTAGTTAAGCTAAATTATTTAATTTTAAGATGACTTTAGGGATATTTTTGGCTGAAGGTTTAAAGATTATCTCAGGGCAATAATTTCAGGGGTTCATCCAGCCTCCATGGCTCCACAAAGTCTAGAGTCCATGAAAATTTGAATTTCAGTTCTACATTTTCCCCCTTTTGATCAGAATTCTTCTATGGAATCTTTGATCAATATTTTCAGTAAAGGTAGTTGGGTACCATTCAGTTCTTCTGGTCTCATGGTAAAAGCAGTTGTTTGTGGAGGCAACTGGCCACACATTCCATACCCTCCTCCTATTCCTGACTCTTGATCTTCTTCTGTTGTTCCAGGTGAATAGATATCAAATGTTGTGCCTTGGATGGCTGCTCGCAAACTTTTTAAGACCCCAAGCACTACTCAATGAACTAGGAGGTAGAAGTGAAGCACTATTAGGCCAATTAACTGGGATTTCCCATGAAACCACGACCGTAAACCAGTCACAGCCTCAGCAACAACTCCTTTTTTGTTGTTGTTGTAAATATATCTATCACACAACTTTTGCCAATTCAACTTTTTACAGGTGTACAACTTATTGACAGCAATTACAATAATCAGCTGTACAACCCTTCCCTCAAGGCAATCATTTTTAATTTAAAAGACAATATAAAATAAAGAGTGGAAAAAGATACACCATAAACACAATAACCAAAACAAAGTTGATGTGGCTATATTAATACTAGGTATCAACGGCACTGGGTTACTGGGATGACAGATATCAAGATAAAAGTGTTTCCAGAGTTTAAAAAAAAAAAAAAAAGGGACATTTCATAAAGGAAAAATAACAATCCTAAACCATAAAATGATAGAATCAAAGAGAAAAATAGACAATTTTCACAATCATATTTGGAGATTTTAATACTCTCTCTTAGTTGAACAAACAAAAGCAGTAATGCTACAAAAGACTTGAACAGGACTATCAACCTACACCTAACTGATATATACAGACCCACTACACCAGGAATGACTGAAGAATTGAACAGGAACAGCACTACATTCATTACCAAAAAGAACATTTCAAGATATATCCTGATGTACAACGTTATCAGTGATAGGATATAATCCATCTGCCTACAAGACCAGTTAATAGATTATTCACATTTATGCACAATCACTAATGCCAAAGATAAAGAAATTGAAGATTTTACCAACTTCTGCAGTCTGAAATTGATCAAGCGTACAATCAAAATGCATTAATAATGACTGGTGGGAAAAAAAGATCAGTAGTTGGTAAATATAGCCTTGGTGATAGAAATGAAGCCAGAGGTTGCATGATAGAATTTTGCAAAATCAATGACCTGTTCACTGGAAACACCTTTTTTCAACAACATAAATGGCAACTATACAAATGGACCTCACCAGGAATCAAATCTACTACATCTGTGGAACAAGACAGAGAAGCTCAATATTCTCAGACAGAACAAGGGGTAAACTGTGAACCTAGAACTGTGAAAGAGACCATCAATTGTGCATATTCAGGTTCAAGTAAAAAGCTGAAGAAAATTAAAACAAGTCCACAAGAGCCAAAGTATGACCTTAGGTATAACTCACATGAATTTGGAGACCTTCTCAAGAATAGATTTGATCCATTAAACACTAATGACCGAAGACCAGACGAGTACTGGGATGACATCAAGGGCATCATTCATGAAAAAAGACAGAAAAGAAAAAAGATAAGAAAGAAAAGACCAAAATGGATGTCAGAACAGACTCTGAAACTTACTCTTAGAAACTTACTCTTAGAGTAGCTAAAACCCGTGGAAGAAATGATGAACTAAAATAGCTGAACAGATTTCAAAGGGTGGCTCGAGAAGACAAAGTAAACTATTATAATGAAATGTGCAAAGACCTGGAGTCAGAAAACCAAAAGGGAAGAACATGCTCAGCATTTCTCAAGAAGAAAGAACTGAAAAAAAAAATTCAAGCCTTGAGTTGCAATATTGAAGGATTCTCACAGTGATGAAGAGCTACAGCTGCTAACCAAAGGATGGCAGTTCAAATCCACAGGCTGTTCCTTGGAAACCCTATGGAGCAGTTCTACTCTGTCCTATAGAGTCACTATGAGTTGTAATCAACTCAACTGCAGTGGGTTTGGTTTTTTGGTGTGGTTTGTGGGCAAAATATTGAATGATGCAGGGAACATCAAAAGAAGATGGAAGGACAGAGTCATTGTACCAAAAAGAATTGGTTGACATTCAACCATTTCAGGAGGTAGCATATGATCAAGGACCAATGGTATTGAAAGAACAAGTCCAAGCTACACTGAAGGTATTAGTGCAAAACAAGGCTCTAGGACTTGCTGGAATCCCAATTGAGATTATTTCAAAAGAACAAATGCAACGCTAGAAGCGCTCACTCACCTATGCCAAGAAATTTGGAAGATAGCTACCTGACCAACCTGGACAAGATCCATATTTGTGCCCATTCCAAAGAGAGGTAATCCAACAGAATGTGGAAATCACTGTACAGTATCATTAATATCACAAGGAAGTAAAATTTTGCTGAAGATAATTCAAAAACTGTTGCAGCAGTACATTGACAATGAACTGCCAGAAATTCAAGCCAGGTTAAGAAGAGAACATGGAACAAGGGATATCACTGCTGATGTCAGATGGATCTTGTCAGAAAACAGAGAATACCAAAAAGATGTTTACCTGTGTTTTACTGACTATGCAAAATTTTTGGCTGTGTGGATCATAACGAACTACAGATAACACTGCAAAAGAATGGGAATTCCAGAACACTTATTTGTGCTCATGAGGAACCTGTATATAGATCAAGAAGCAGTCATTTAAACAGAACAAGAGGATACTGCATGGTCTGAAATCAGAAAAGGTGTGTGTAAGGCTTGTATCCTTTCCATACTTATTCAATCTGTATGCTGAACAAATAATCCAAGAATGTGACCTATATGAAGAATGCAGCAATAGGATTGGAGGAAGACTCATTAACAACCTGTAATATGCAGATGACACAACCTTGCTTGCTGAAAGTGAAAAGGACTTGAAACACTTGCTGATGAAGACCAAAGCCTACACCCTTCAGCATGGATTACACCTCAACATAAAGAAATAAAAAATTCCTCACAACTGGACCAATAAGCAACATCATGATAAACAGAGAAAAGGCTGAAGTTGTCAAGGATTTCATTTTACTTGGATCCACAATCAACATCCATCAAAAATCAAACAATGCATTGCACTGGGCAAATCTGCTGCAAAAGACCTCTTTAAAGTATTAAAAAGCAAAGATGTCACTTTGAGAACTAAGGTACACCTGACCCAAGCCATGGTATTTCCAGTCGCCTCATATGCATGTGAAAGCTGGACAATGAATAAGGAAGACTGAAGAATTGATGCATTTGAATTATGGTGTTGGCAAAGAACACTGAATATGCCATGGTCTTCCAGAAGAATGAACAAATCTGTATTGCAAGAAGTACATACAGCCAGATGCTCCTTAGAAGCGATGTTGGCAAGGCTTTATCTCAGACTTTGAACATGTTATCTGGGGGGACCAGTACCTAGAGAAGGACATCACGCTTGGTAAAATAGAGAGAAGGTCAGTGAAAAAAAAGGAAGACCTTCAACGAGATGGACTGATACATGGCTGCAACAATGGGCTCAAACATAGCAGTGGTTGTGTGGTTGGTGGAGGACCAGTCAGTGTTTCATTCTGTTGTGCATAGGGTCGCTATGAGTTGAAACCAGCTCAGTGTTACCTAATAACAAGAATATGCTTCAAAACATAATAGACTTTCTTTTCAAGTTCACATGGAATGTTCACCAAGACAGAACATAATCTGGGACATAAAATAAGTTTCAAAAACTCTCAAAAGACTAAACTATTAAAGAGTCTGTTTTCTGATCATAATGAAATTAAATAAGAAATCAATAATAATACATTATCCAGAAAATTCCCTAATACTTAAAAAGTAATTAGCATGCTAATTAATTAACATGTACCATGAGTCAAGGAAGAAATCGAAGGAATATTAGAAAATATTTTTAATAGAATGATCATGAAACACAACACATCAAAGTTTTTAAAACACATAAAGAAATCACGACAACAAAAATCAATAGAATAGAGAACAATGAAGAAAATAACAAAGCCAAAACGGGTTTTTTGAGAAGAATAATAAAACTAATAAAATCAGAGCAAAACTATTCAAGGAATACTGAAAGGGAAATAAAGTATCGATCAGAATAAAAAGAAGAACCATCACAACAAATTCTACAAACATTAAAAGGACAAGCGAATATTGTGAAGTTTATAAAAATAAATAATTTAGATGAAATAGAAAATTCCTTGTAAAACATAGCAGGAGTAAACACTTCCCCATTTTACAAGGCCAACATAACCTATACCAAACCTAAAAAGCTCATTATTATCAGGAAAGAGAATTACAGGTATATATCCATCATTGAACACATACACAAAATACCTTAACAAAATATTAGCAAATGGAATCAAGTAAAATAAAGAATAATACATTATTTTTAAATGATATCAAGTGGTATTTATCGCAGGAATGCAAGGTAAGTTCAACATTCAAAAAATCAGTGTCTTTCAACATGCTAAGACAAAAGAAAAATTCAGATGGATCTTAATTAGTGAAATAGTGGTTATCTAGCAGGAAATCCAGATTTAAACAATTTCTGAAATACGTTCAAAGTTCAGGAAAGTAACTGACAAGTGAAAATAAATATAACTTACCTGGATCAGGAGAGTGATTATTTTGGGGACAACCAGAAAGGGATGGGGGGCCTGGAGCTATTCCTCTGGAAAGTACTGTTTGGGAAACATCCTGTTGACTTTCCCACCGACCCTATTAAGGACAAAACCAGCAATTCTGTTTCAAATTAATTAATTAACAAAAAATGCCATTTTCTTCACCTTTTTTTTTTTTTAAGATATTTTAAGAAAAGCTTTATTAATAAAACTGCTATATGTTATTTATTCCCTTCATGGAGCATGTTAAGTTTGATTACTTAAGTATTTTCCTCCTACACGCTTAATCTTGTTTACAACAATTAACTTCCCTAATAAAAAAATCTTACATTTAGATATGCCCTCTAGTTGACAATTTATAATCTCCAGAGTTCCTTCCTAAGATTCTTTCTACTATATTGTTACCTCTCCACAAAATACAAAGAACATATTACAACATTGCTTTTGAGTCCTCCCTTAAGTTTTTGGACTGTTTTCTGCCCTTTTTCCTTCAGCTTCGAAACGGAAACCTAGGTGTAACTCTGTTGCTCTAAGATATCTTTTCTCCCCATTCCAGAAATGTATATTTTCATACACTAAGTATTTTCTTCCCCCACGAGTCTGTCAGTTTGTCATACTGCGGGGGCTTATGTGTTGCTATGACACTGGAAGCTATGCCACCAGTATTCAGATATCAGCAGGGTCACCCACTGTAGACAGGTTTCAGCTCAGCTTCCAGACTAAGACAGAGTAGTAAGGACTCAGCAGTCTACTTCTGAAAAGCATTAGCCAGTGAAAACCTTATGAATAGCAGCGGAACATTGTCCGATATAGTGCTGGAAAATGAGCCCCCAGGTTGGAAGGCACTCAAAAGATGACTGGGGAAGAGTCGCCAACTCAAAGTAGAGTTGACCTTAATGACGTGGATGGAGTAAAGCTTTTGGAACCTTCACTTGCTAATGTGGCATGACTCAAAATGAGAAGAAACAGCTGCAAACATCCATTAATAATCAAAACCTGGAACGTATGAAGTATGAATCCAGGAAAATTGGAAATCGTCACAAATTAAATGGAGCACATAAACATCAATATCCTAGGCACTAGTGAGCTGAAATGGACTGATATTGGCCATTTTGAATCGGACAATCACATAGTCTACTATGCTGGGAATGACAACTCAGAGAGAAACGGTGTTGCGTTCATCGTCAAAAAGAGTGTTTCAAGATCCATCCTGAGGTACAACACTGCCAGTGATAGGATAATATCCAAACGCCTACAAGGAAGGAAAGTTAATACAACTATTATTCAAATTTACGCACCAACCACTAGGGCCAAAGATGAAGGAACAGAAGATTTTTATCAGCTGCTGCAGTCTGAAATTGATCGAACATGAAATCAAGATGCATTGATAATTACTGGCGATTGGAATGCGAAAGTTGGAAACAAAGAAGAAGGATCAGTAGTTGGAAAATATGGCCTTGGTGATAGAAACAATGCCAGAGGTTGAATGATAGAATTTTGCAAGACCAACGACTTCTTCATTGCAAATACCTTCTTTCACCAACATAAACAGTAACTATAAACATGGACCTTGCCAGATGGAACACACAGAAATCAAATTGACTAGATCTGTGAAAACAGATGATGGAAAAGCTCAATATCATCAGTAAGAACAAGGCCAGGGGCTGACCGTAGAACAGACCATCAACTGCTCATATGCAAGTTCAAGCTGAAACTGAAGAAAATCAGAGCAAGTCCACAAAAGCCAAAATAAGGCCTTCAGTATATCCCACCTGAATTTAGAGACCATCTCAAGAATAGATTTGACGCATTGAACACTAGTGACCAAAGACCAGACAAGTTATGGAATGACATCAAGGACATCATCCATGAAGAAAGCAAGAAGTCACTGAAAAGACAGGAAAGAAAGAAAAGACCAAGATGGATGTCAGAGGAGACTCTGAAACTTGCTCTTGAGCATCGAGCAGCTAAAGCAAAAGGAAGAATTGATGAAGCAAAAGAACTAAACAGATGATTTCAAAGGGCCTCTCGAGAAGACAAAGTAAAGTATTATAATGACATGTGCAAAGACCTGGAGATGGAAAACCAAAAGGGAAGAACAAGCTCGGCGTTTCTCAAGCTGAAAGAACTGAAGAAAAAATTCAAGCCTCAAGTTGTAATAGTGAAGGATTCCATGGAGAAAATATTAAATGATGTGGGAAGCATCAAAAGAAGATGGAAGGAATACACAGAGTCATTATACCAAAAAGAATTAGTCGATGTTCAACCATTTCAAGAGGTGGCATATGATCAGGAATCGATGGTACTGAAGGAAGAAGTCCAACCTGCTCTGAAAGCATTGGTGAAAAACAAGGCTCCAGGAATTGATGGAATATCAATTGAGATGTTTCAACAAACAGATGCAGTGCTGGAGGTGCTCACTCATCTATGCCAAGAAATATGGGAGACAGCTTCCCGGCCAACTGATTGGAAGAGATCCATATTTATGCCTATTCCCAAGAAAGGTGACCCAACCAAATGTGGAAATTATAGAACAATACCATTAATATCACACGCAAGCAAAATTCTGCTGAAGATCATTCAAAAACGGCTGCAGCAGTATATCAACAGGGAACTGCCAGAAATTCAGGCTGGTTTCAGAAGAGGACGTGGAAGCGGGGATATCATTGCTGATGTCAGATGGATCCTGGCTGAAAGCAGAGAATACCAGAAGGATGTTTACTTGTGTTTTATTGATTATGCAAAGGCATTTGACTGTGTGGATCATAACAAACTATAGATAACACTGCGAAGATTGGGAATTCCAGAACACTTAATTGTGCTCATGAGGAACCTTTACATAGATCAAGAGGCAGCTGTTTGGGCAAAACAAGGGGATGCTGATTGGTTTAAAGTCAGGGAGGTGTGCATCAGGGTTGTATTCTTTCACCATACCTATTTAATCTGTATGCTGAACAAATAATACGAGAAGCTGGGCTATATGAAGAAGAACAGGGCATCAGGATTGGAGGAAGACTCATTAACAACCTGCGTTATGCAGATGACACAACCTTCCTTGCTGAAAGTGAAGAGGACTTGAAGCACTTACTAATGGAGATCAAAGACCACAGCCTTCAGTATGGATTACACCTCAACATAAAGAAAACAAAAATCCTCACAACTGGACCAATGAGCAACATCATGATAAACAGAGAAAAGATTGAAGTTGTCAAGGATTTCATTTGACTTGGATCCACAATCAACAGCCATGGAAGCAGCAGTCAAGAAATCAAAAGGCGCATTGCATTGGGCAAATCTGCTGCAAAGGACCTCTTCAAAGTGTTGAAGAGCAAAGATTTCACCCTGAAGACTAAGGTGTGCCTGACCCAAGCCATGGTATTTTCAATCACATCATATGCATGTGAAAGCTGGACAATGAATAAGGAAGAACAAAGAAGAGTTGATGCCTTTGAATTGTGGTGTTGGCGAAGAATATTGAATATACACAGAGTGCCAAAAGAACGAACAAATCTGTCTTGGAAGAAGTGCGGCCAAAAAGCTCCTTAGAGGCAAGGATGGTGAGACTGGGTCTTACATACTTTGGACATGTTGTCAGGAGGGATCAGTCCCTGGAGAAGGACATCATGCTTGGCAGAGTACAGGTTCAGCGGAAAAGAGGAAGACCCTCAGTGAGGTGGATTGACACAGTGGCTGCAACAATGAGCTCGAGCATACCAACAATTGTAACGATGGTGCAGGACCGGGCAGTGTTTCGTTTTGTTGTGCATAGGGTCACTATGAGTCGGAACCGACTCGACGGCACCTAACAACAACAAAAAATATTTTCTTATATAGTCCATGAAATTAAAAATTCTAAAGGGCCAAGACTTTATTTTTTAATAGATAAAAAACTCAAAAAACCAAACCCAGTGCCGTCAATTCCCACTCATAGCGACCCTATAGGACAGAAACTCTGCCCCACAGAGTTTCCAAGGAGCGCCTGGCAGATTCGAACTGCCGACTCTTTGGTTAGCAGCCGTAGCATTTAACCACTATGCCACCAGGGTTTCCTTTTGATAGATATTAAAGATAAATTCCAGTTCAATCCAAATAATCACAAATTCTCAATTACAGAAGTCCCTGAATTAACAAGTTTTACCGTACTCTAAATTTACTTTGTAAATGGCCATTAAAAAGAGGTCATTGCATAATACAAGAAAAAGACAGTCAGTTAATGGATTAAATTACAATTTCAAGACTCCTAGTCTTAGTGATACCATCCAAGCACTTTGAACATGAAGCCCATCTAGTAAGGAAATAAACCCCACCCAAATGTTACTTGTACAAAAAGCAATAATGGAGTTGACATGGAAATCTTTTAAATGCTTTTTCTTTTCCTCCTCTGATAATCTCTCCGACTTCTTTTTCACTAGAGGTAAATATAGTATTTAATATTCGTTTAAGCTAGTTTTCCACAGATGCATGACCATAACCACTGAAGTGAGTTTTCATTACTAATTGCCTGAAAAACTGTATGGGAACAGTCAGTTCTTTACTGCTCTTTTGATGATGGACTAAGGTGCAAAGGCCTCTTAGGTTTCAGATATGTATTGGAAAGCTATCTGCTTTTAGCAAGAACCTAAGTACTGATCATAAAATCAATAAGGCCTAAGTGATCTGGATCCTGTTTCCCTCAGAGAATGGCACTTTTCCCGAGGAATTCTCTTGATACTAGATATCATTTTTTAAAAGCTGTATGATGTTTAGCATAAGGAAGCAAGGAAACAAAATAGACATGGACGTGTGATTAGGAAAACTATGAGATCTAAAATACTTCACCATAAGAGCATTCATTTTACTATGAATCACACATTGATTTACACACTTTCGTGTTTTGTTAATTTTTTTTTTTTTCATTTAAATTTAATTATCTGTCTGGGAAGCGGTAGCTTTCTGTACTCTGGGACATCACATCCAGGTGACTGAACACTAGGTCAACAATCTTTAAAGTTGCTCAGAGGAAGAAAAGCCATGTGCTTTATGTGAAGTAAGAATCAACTCATAAAGGTTGTTTTGAAGACCACTTACTTGAGAATATATTATTTTCATATTCCAGATTTTTCTTCCTTGTTTGGTAGCTCACATAGTGGCACTCTTCCCTAGGAGGAAAACTAAGTAGCTGATTTGGAGTCAACACCTTGGCTCTTTAGTGTATAATGGTCCAGTGACAAATAATGTAGGTGTCACCTCTTCCCCCAGGCACACTCCTGGCTCTGCTAGCTTCACGGATAATTCTACCCAGCTGGCACACCCACACAATGTTCCCACCACATCAGAATGGGAGCAATAACTCTTAATGTCTCATATATTCAAACATCTCAAAAAGGATGTACATAGTACTTAGACAAAGTCACAGCCATATTGCTAACCCTGTGAGATAATGAAAAATAGAGAAGTCAACTCACTTTCATCCATATACCTTAACAGTCATCTTAAACTTGAGGAATCGCACACTGGCTCTCACTGCCCAGAGTCAGGACATAGAGGTTCTCAAATCACTCTGGGCTAGAATGGATGTGCTTCAAAGGGAACAACAAATCTGCATGACAAACTGGGTACAACACTCTTCTCTCCTCTGGCTGACACCCACAGATCTCTGGGGAAACACTTCAGTGAAATCATTCACTACATTCTTTTCCTCCTGCACTACATGTCCATTCTTGTGCCAAAAATGAAACCTGTGGTTCAGGATTTGACTAATACACACTTTCCCACAAGGCAATTATTGTATTTTCCAAGACATTTTATATGCTTGGCTATTCTCAAGTTATTGTTCCTTTACCCAAATGAGGGAAGGGAATCCCAATGAAATGTAAATCAGAGGGAGATGGGCTCAGGACAATGAATAGAAAGAGCTCTCACAAGAGACTGAACATCTTTGCTCTCATATGAGCTCAGTTTTATATGTGAAAGAGGATGATTTTTGTTTTTGTAAATTTCTAGCACAGTAATCTATACCCCCACCATTTGGACCCTATAAGGATAAATTAGTTATCTGCTTCTAACATTCTGCTTGCCTATGAAACTTAAGAATCAGTCGTGATGAGGAGACACAACAGAGTACCCTGGCTTCATTTTGCATCCCTCAAGCACCTTCACAACCATTGGGAACCATTTGTTCTAACAGGAAGAATTCAAAGAAATAACATCCTGTTCAATATAGTGATTATTCATAGCTGGGCACCATATATAGAGTCAAAGCCAAAATGCCAAAAGCACAGGAGGCTCTAAGCAGTCTTGAGAGTGTGATTGGGGCCCCCTTGCACACTTATAGTTTTCCTGTTACTCTACTTGTGCCAGATACACATTCTCTGCATTTTCTGTAAAAAAGTCTGTTTTTGTTAAGGAAAGTGACAAAGAAGTAAAGAGAAGTGCCAGTGACATTTCAGGTCCAAAGGTGATTTCTAATTCAGCTGAAGAAGAAATGACTCACATTTGGCACCAACCATTACCAATCACATACTAAATAATTACTTTTCATGAAAATGATGTAGCCAAATACAGAAGTCAATTTTGCTAACTGAATTATTTGTTTAGATTTTTGACTCATTTTAACTTCATCAAAAACTCCTCTTAAATTAAAGGAAGACAAACATATTACATCACTACTTATTACCAAAAAAAGTGACTTCCTCTAAAATGGCTTTTTTTTTTTAATAATTTTTATTGTGCTTTAAGTGAAAGTTTACAAATCAAGTCCGTCTGTCACATATAAGCTTATGTACAACTTACTCCATACTCCCACTTACTCTCCCCCTAATGAATCAGCCCGCTCCCTCCTTCCAGTCTCTCCTTTCTTGACCGTTTTGCCAGTTTCTAACCCTCTCTACCCTCCAATCTCCCCTCCAGACAGGAGATGCCAACACAGTTTGAAGCGTCCACCTGATACTAGTACCTCAATCTTTATCAGCATCTCTCTCCAACCCATTGTCCAGTCCCTTCCACGTCTGATGAGTTGTCTTCCGAAATGGTTCCTGACCTGGGCCAACAGAAGGTTGGGGGACCATGACCGCTGGGATTCCTCTCCTCTCAGTCAGACCATTAAGTCTGGTCTTTTTATGAGAATTTGGGGTCTGCATCCCACTGTTCACCTGCTCCCCAGGGGTTCTCTGTTGTGCTCCCTGTCAGGGCAGTCATCGGTTGTGGCCGGGCACCATCTAATTCTTCTGGTCTCAGGATGATGTAAGTCTCTGGTTCATGTGGCCCTTTCTGTCTCTTAGGCTCATAGTTATCCTGTGACCTTGGTGATCTCCTTTGATCCAGGTGGGTTGAGACCAATTGATGCATCTTAGATGGCCACTTGTTAGCGTTTAAGACCCCAGATGCCACAATTCAAAGTGGGATGCAGAATGTTTTCATAAAAGAATTTATTATGCAAATTAACTTAGAAGTCTCCTTAAGCCACGGTCCCCAAACCCCCGCCCTTGCTCTGCTGACCTTCGAAGCATTCAGTTTATCCCAGAAACTTCTTTGCTTATCGTCCAGTCCAGTTGAGCTGACCTTCCCTGTATTGAGGATATCCTTCCCTTCACCTAAAGTAGTTCTTATCTTCTAACTAATCAGTAAATAACCCTCTCCCACCCTCCCTCCCTCCCCCCTCTCGTAACCACAAAAGAATGTTTTCTTCTCAGTTTAAACTATTTCCCAAGTTCTTGTAATAGCGGTCTTATAGAGTATTTGTCCTTTCGCAACTAATTTCACTCAGCGTAATGCCTTCCAGGTTCCTCCATGTTATAAAATGTTTCACAGGTTCCTCACTGTCCTTTATCGATGCGTAGTATTCCATTGTGTGAATATACCATAATTTATTTACCCATTCATCGGTTGATGGGCACCCTGGTTCCTTCCATCTTTTCGCTATTGTAAACAGTGCTGCAATAAACATGGGTGTGCATATATCTGTTCCTGTAAAGGCTCTTATTTCTCTAGGATATATTGCAAGGACTGGGATTGCTGGATGGTATGGTAGTTCTATTTCTAGGTTTCTCGGGAAGCGCCAAATCAATTTCCAAAGTGGTTGTACCATTTTACATTCCCACCAGCAGTGTAGAAATGTTCCAATCTCTCCACAGCTGCTCCAACATTTATTATTTTGTGTTTTTTGGATTAATGCCAGCCTTGTTGGAGTGAGATGAAATCTCATTCTAGTTTTGATCTGCATTTCTCTAATGGCAAATGATCGTGAACATTTCCTCATATATCTGTTAGCTACCTGAATGTCTTCTTTAATGAAGTGTCTATTCATATCTTTTGCCCATTTTTTAATTGGGTTGTCTTTTGCAGTTGAGTTTTTGCAGTATCACATAGATTTTGGAGATCATGTGCTGATTAGAAATGTCATGGCTAAAAACTTTTTCCCAGTCTGTAGGTAGTCTTTTTACTCTTTTGGTGAAGTCTTTAGATGAGCATAGGTGTTTGATTTTTAGGAGCTCCCAATTATCTAGTTTCTCTTTGTCATTTTTATTAAAGTTTTGTATTCTGTTTATGCTTTGTATTAGGGCTCCTAACGTGGTCCCTATTTTTTCTTCCATGATTTTTACCGTTTTAGTCTTTATATTTAGGTCTTTGATCCATTTGGAGTTTTTGTGCATGGAGTGAGGTATGGGTCTTGTTTCATTTTTTTGAGAATGGATATCCAGTTATGCCAGCACCATTTGTTAAAAAGACTATCTTTTCCCCAATTAACTGACACTGGTCCTTTGTCAAATATCAGCTGCTCATATGTGGATGGATTTATATCTGGGTTCTCAATTCTGTTCCATTGGTCTATGTGCCTGTTGTTGTACCAGTAGCAGGCTGTTTTGACTACTGTGGCTGTATAATAGGTTCTAAAATCAGGTAGAGTGAGGCCTCCCATTTTCTTCTTCTTTTTCAGTAATGCTTTACTTATCCGAGGCTTCTTTCCCTTCCATGTGAAGTTGGTGATTTGTTTCTCCATCACTTTAAAAAATGTCTTTGGAATTTGGATCGGAAGTGCGTTGTATGTATAGATGGCTTTTGGTAGAATAGACATTTTTACTATGTTAAGTCTTCCTATCCATGAGCAAGGTATGTTTTTCCACTTATGTAGGTCCCTTTTAGTTTCTTGCACTAGTACTTTGTAGTTTTCTTTGTATAGGTCTTTTACATCTTTGGTAAGATTTATTCCTAAGGATTTTATCTTCTTGGGAGCTCCTGTGAATGGTATTGATTTGGTAATTTCCTCTTCGATGTTCTTTTTGTTGAATTAGAGGAATCCAAGTGATTTTTGTATGTTTATCTTGTAACTGGAGACTCTGACGAACTCTTCTATTAGTTTCAGTAGTTTTCTGGAGGATTCTGTAGGGTTTTCTGCGTATAAGATCATGTCATCTGCAAATAGAGATACTTTTACTTCTTACTTGCCAATGCAGATGCCCTTTATTTCTTTGTCTAGCCTAATTGCTCTGGCTAGGACCCCCAGCACAATGTTGAATAAGAGCGGTGATAAAGGGCATCCTTGTCTGGCTCCCGTTCTCAAGGGAAATGCTTTCAGGCTCTCTCCATTTAGAATTATGTTGGCTGTTGGCTTTGTATAAAAAATGTTCAGGAATTTTCCTTCAATTCCTATTTTGCTGATAGTTTTTATCATGAGTGGGTGTTGGACTTTGTCAAATGCCTTTTCTGCATCAATTGATAAGATCATGTGGTTTTTGTCTGTTGTTTTATTTATATGGTGGATTACATTAATGGTTTTTCTAATATTAAACCAGCCTTGCATACCTGGTATAAATCCCACTTGGTCGTGGTGGATTTTTTTTTTTTTTTTTGATATGTTGTTGAATTCTATTGGCTAGAATTTTGTTGAGGATTTTTGCATCTATGTTCATGAGGGATATAGGTCTGTAATTTTCTTTATTTGTGGTGTCTTTACCTGGTTTTGGTATCAGGGATAATATGGTGGCTTCATAGAATGAGTTAGGTAGTATTCCATCATTTTCTATGCTTTGAAATACCTTTAGTAGTAGTGGTGTTAACTCTTCTCTGAAAGTTTGGTAGAACTCTGCAGTGAAGCCATCCGGGCCAGGGCTCTTTTTTGTTGGAAGTTTTTGATTACCCTTTCAATCTCTTTTTTTGTTATGGGTCTATTTAGTTGTTCTACTTCTGATTGTGTTAGTTTAGGTAGGTAGTGTTTTTCTAGGAATTCATCCATTTCTTCAAGGTTTGCAAATTTGTTCAGTACAATTTTTTGTAATAATCTGATATGATTCTTTTAATTTCAGTTGGGTCTGCTGTAATATGGCCCATCTCATTTCTTATTTGGGTTATTTGTTTCCTTTCCTGTATTTCTTTAGTCAGTCTGGCCAATGGTTTATCAATTTTGTTAATTTTTTCAAAGAACCAGCTTTTGGCTTTGTTAATTCTTTCAATTGTTTTTCTGTTCTCTAATTCATTTAGTTCAGCTCTAACTTTTATTATTTGTTTTCTTCTGGTGCCTGATGGACTCTTGTTGCTCGCTTTGTATTTGTTCAAGTTGTAGGGACAGTTCTCTGATTTTGACTCTTTCTTCTTTATGTATGTGTGCATTTATTGATATAAATTGACCTCTGAGAACTGCTTTTGCTGTGTCCCAGAGCTTTTGATAGGAAGTGTTTTCATTCTCATTGCATTCTATGAACTTCTTTATTCCCTCCTTAATGTCTTCCATACCCCAGTCTTTTTTGAGCAGGATATTGTTCAGTTTCCAAGTATTTGATTTCTTTTCCTAATTTTTCCGTTATTGATTTCCACTTTTATGGCCTTGTGATCTGAGAAGATGCTTTGTAATATTTCGATGTTTTGGATTCTGCAAAGGTTTGTTTTATGACCTAATATGTGGTCTATTCTAGAGAATGTTCCATGTGCACTAGAAAAAAAGGTATACTTTGCAGCTGTTGGGTGGAGTGTTCTGTATAGGTGTATGAGGTCAAATTGGTTGATTGTAGCAATTAGGTCTTCCATGTCTCTATGGAGCTTCTTACTGGATGTCCTGTCCTTCTCCGAAAGTGGTGTGTTGAAATCTCCTACTATAATTGTGGAAGTGTCTGTCTCACTTTTCAGTTCTGTTAAAACTTTGATTTATGTATCTTGCAACCCTGTCATTGGGTGCATAAATATTTAATATGGTTATATCTTCCTGGTCAGTTGTCCCTTTAATCATTATGTAGTGTCCTTCTTTATCCTTTGTGGTGGATTTAACTTTGAAGTCTATTTTGTCAGAAATTAATATTGCTACTCCTGCTCTTTTTTGTTTGTTGTTTGCCTGATATATTTTTTCCATCCTTTGAGTTTTAGTTTGTGTCTCGAAGTCTAAGTTGTGTCTCTTGTAGGCAGCATATAGACGGATCGTGTTTCTTTATCCAGTCTGAGACTCTCTGTCTCTTTATAGGTGCATTTAGTACATTTACATTCAGCGTAATTACAGATAAGTATGTGTTTAGTGCTCTCGTTTTGGTGCCTTTTTGTGTGTGTTGTTGACAATTTCATTTTTCCACTTACTTTTTTGTGCTGAGACATTTTTCGTTATAAATTGTGTGTTCCTCATTTTCATAGTATTTGACTTTATGTTTGCTGAGTCGTTATGTTTTTCTTGGTATTTATTTTGAGTTATGGAATTGTTAGACCTCTTTGTGGTTACCTTAACATTTACCCCTATTTTTCTAAGTAAAAACCTCACTTGTATTGTCCTGCATTGCCTTGTTTTCGTCTACATATGGCAGTTCTATGCCTCCTGTATTTAGTCCCTCTTTTTGATTATTGTGATCTTTTATATATTGACTTCAATGATTCCCTGTTTTGAGAGTTGTTTTTTTTTTAATTAATCTTAATTTGTTTTTGTGATTTCCCTATTTGAGTTGATATCAGGATGTTCTGTTCTGTGACCTTATGTTGTGCTGGTATCTGATATCATTGGTTTTCTGACGAATTTCCTTTAGTATTTCTTGTAGCTTTGGTTTGGTTTTTGCAAATTCTCTAAGCTTGTGTTTATCTGTAAATGTCTTAATTTCACCTTCATATTTTAGAGAGAGTGTTGCTGGATATATGATCCTTGGCTGGTAGTTCTTCTCCTTCAGTGCTCTATATATGTCATCCCATTGCCATCTTGACTGCATGGTTTCTGCTGAGTAGTCTGAACTTATTCTTATTGATTTTCCTGGGTAGGAGACCTTTCTTTTATCCTTGGCTGCTTTTAAAATTTTCTCTTTATCTTTGGTTTTGGCAAGTTTGATGATAGATAATATGTCTTCGTGATTTTCTTTTTGGATCAATCTTATATGGGGTTCGATGAGCATCTTGGATAGATATCCTTTCGTCTTTCATGTTGTTAGGGAAGTTTTCTGCCAACAGATCTTCAACTATTCTCTCTGTATTTTCTGTTATCCCTCCCTGTTCTGGAACTCCAATCACACGCAAGTTATTCTTCTTGATAGAGTGCCACATGATTCTTAGGTTTTCTTCATTTTTTAAAATTCTTTTATTTAATTTTTTTTCAGCTATATTAGTGTCAATTCCCTTATCCCCCAGCTCCCCTACTCTGCATTCCAATTGCTCGAGTCTGCTCCTCTGACTTCTTATTGTGTTGTCTAATTCTGTAATTTTACTGTTAATCTTTTGGATTTCTGAATGCTTTCTCTCTATGGATTCTTGCAGCTTATTAATTTTTCCACTATGTTCTTGAATAATCTTTTTGATTTCTTCAACTGCTTTGTCAGTTTGTTCTTTGGCTTTTTCTGTAGATTGCCTTATTTCATTTTTGAGGTCATCCCGATGTCTTGATGCATCCTGTAAATTAGTTTTTTATGTTCTGCATCTGGCAATTCCAGGATTGTATCTTCATTTGGGAAAGATTTTGATTCTTTAATTTGGGGAGTTGCAGAAGCAATCATGGTCTGCTTCTTTATGTGGTTTGATATCGACTGCTGTCTCCGAGCCATCTATAAGATATTGTAATAACTTATTTTATATTTGCTCACTGAGTCTTATCTTGTTTTGTTTTCTTTCAATATATGTAGATGGGCTACTAGACCGTGCTCTCTTGATTGTTGTAGCCCTTGAATCACTTATGTCCTATTACCAGCTGGTTTGGGATGTTAACAGAAATATAAGCCTAAGAGTCCGTTCACTATTCTTGAGAAGAATCTGACTTTGGGTCATCAAGTGTGTGGTACAGACTGTCACCTATCCACCTAGAGGAGTAGTGGTGCTAGTTTTGTGCACCAGATTCTAGTAGCAGCAGGGGGTCACACTCCAGGGGGGACAGGATGCTGACAGGTTTTCCCCAAGTGCCAATGAGGTAGGTGTGTCTCTATTCCTAAAGCACTTTGGTGGGTGGGCTCTGCAGCTGCACCTTAGGCACCCAATGCATGTACCTCTATTGATTGGTAGGTGTCACCATCCTCTGACCCCTAAGGCAGGAGGCTAGATGGTCTGGGGGGAGCTTCAGCCCTCAGTTCCCCGTTGTGGGTCAGTGAGGGCTCTGTTTAATAGGTAGAGGTATCAGACCTGGGAAACTTGTCTTTCCAGTAATCCGCTAAAACAATTATAATCAGATCACTATCAGAAATGCCTTTGCATTATAATAGCCACCTTGTTCCCTGTAGTGATGAAAGCCCAAGACTGTGGATCTCATATGCTTGGCTGGAGCTGGTTCTGTATTTTTAGTCCAATTTCGGGAAGTCAGAGAAGGATTCTTGGTCCCTGGGTTTTTTGTAGCTGCTTCTCTCAGGCCTGGGGAATGGGTTAGGAAAAGACAAAAAAAAAAAGAAAAGAAAACCGCAGAGCACTTCACTCTCTGGCTCAGGAAATTCCAATGTTAATGAAGCCGCCTGGGAAGGGAAGGGGAGGGGAGGGATCAGATAGATAGGAGAGAGTAGCACCCAGGAATACAGACAAAGTTACTTATCTTGCTTGGTGATGACTGCTTTATCTGATATTCCCAAGGAGTGTGTAGCCTGTGTGCTTTGGCTGGGTCGAGATTGCCCCCGAGGGTCAGGCCCACGTCCTTTGCTTGTGCTGTCTCAGAAGCCGTGGTCAGTTCCTCCACTCCCAGTCTAAAGCCCAGCGCCAAGGTTCCCCGGCTGGGACGCCACACTCCATGCTTCAAAACCAGTTGCTGCCTCCTGACGACTTCTCCTCCTGTCAGCTGCGTCGTTGTGCTGCCTGCGTACACTGGCTGGGCTTCCCCCGAGGTCACTTCTGGGGGCTAGGACTGCGTCCCGTGTTTGCACCATCTCAGGATGCCATGCTCAGCTTCCCTGTGCCCAGTCCAAAGCCCGGCGCCAATGTTTTCTGACTGGGACGCTGGCTCCAGGCTCCAAAAACAGTTGTTGCTTCCCCGTGGTTGCTCATTCTCAGTGTCTGTCACTCAGGTCAAGTCTTTAGATCTGTGTTTGATGGTTAGGGTTCATAGATTGTCATGTATGTGATCGATTCACTTGTTTTTCCAAGTCTTTGTTGCAAGAGGGATCCGAGGTAGCTTCTACCTAGTCAGCCATCTTGGCCCTGTCTCCTAAAATGGCTTTTAAAACAGCATTATTTTTGTTTTGACAATGTTCCTCATATTGTAAAAGCTCTAAATGCCCAGGTACTTTTGAGGTGGAAAGATAAACAACAGGCAGAAATTAACTCTGAACCTAAACATTAGTCCATTTTAGTAGACTGGTCATAAAACGCTTGCTAAGTTTTCATTATACTCATTTAAAAAATCCTTAAAATAACAATGAAACAGGCAGTAACAATAAATAGCAATGCCACTGCTCTTATGATGATATTTTACATTTTTAATTGAAGACTTATCCCCAATATGATTTCATTTAGACCCTAAAGCAAATTTAGTCAGTTGGAGTAGTTAATCAAATTCTAATTTTTTTTTTAAGATTAATTAGTCCATCAATTTAATCTTGTTGGAGCTCAGTAAAACAATTTAATTTTTAATATGTAGCAATAAATATGGGTATGAAAATATGGCTGGCTTATTAATTCAAGTGGTATTAGGCCAAACTGTAAGTTTCTCTTTAGTACTTTACCACCTCTTCTCACTCAACAACCCTAATCCTAACAAACTTTCCATTACTATGCCCCCATTTCCCTCCCACATCCTTTAATGGCATTCTTGCTCCCAATTGACTAATCTTGGCTATGATATTAACCAAAAATCAAGAGGAAAAGGGAGACTAGAACCTACCCTATGACCCCTCCTTCTTCTAACCATTATTTCAACTACCCTGAGTGTTCCCATATTAAACAGAGGAAGACAATAGTGTATCAAATTCTGTAATCTCTTATTTTGTACTCATGACTAGAAGGAGCCCTGGTGACACAGTGGTTAATGTGCTTGGCTACTAACCAGGAGTTCAGTGGTTCAAACCCACCAGCCACTCTCTGGGAGAAAGATGTGGCAGTCTGCTTCTGTAAGTCTGCTTCTACTCTTTCCTGTAAGGTCGCTATGAGTCAGAACTGACTTGACAACAGTGGGTTTAGTTTGTTTTTAGAATCATGATTGTGTAGTATTGGCAGAGGGATAGACATACAGATTAATGGAGAAGAATAGAGAGCCCAGAAACTGCCACATACAAGCACAGCTAACTGATTTTTGACAGAGGTGCAAAAGCAATCCAATGGAGGACAGTCTTTTCAACAAATGGTGGTGGAGCAATTGAATATCCATACGCCAAAAAAAAAAAAGAATCTCAACCACAACTTCACCCTATACAAAAATTACCTCAAGATAGGTAACAGATTTAAAGGTAAATCGTAAAACTTTTAGAAGATACTATAGGAGAAAATCTTTGAGATTTATGGCTGGGCGAAGAGTTCCTAACATGATACCAAAACCGCAATCCATAAAAGAAAGAAAAAATCAATAGACTAGACTTAATCAAAATTTAAATACTTGCTCTGGGAAAGACCTTGTTCAGAGAATGAAAACTCATGCTAGAAAATGGGAGAAAACATCTGTAAACTATATCTCTGACAAAGAATTCACATCTAAAATGTTTAAAGAGCTCTCAAATCTTAACCTTAAAAACACAAGCAATTCAATTATAAAATATGCAAAAGACATGAATGATATTTCATTAAAGAGGAAATACAGATGTTAAATAAGAACATGAAAAGATGTTCAACATTAGGAAATGCAAATTAAGACCACAATAAGATATCAATACACATCTATCGGAATGGCTCAAATAAAAAACAGTGAGAATACAAATGCTAGCAAAGATGCGGAGAAATCAAATCTTTCATACATCACTGATGAGAATGTAAAATAGTACCGCCACTCTGAAAAACAGTTAGGCAATTTCTTTAAAAAGCTAAACATACAACTAGCATAACATCCAGCAACTGTACTCCTGGGCATTTATCTCAGAAAAATGAAGACCATGTTCATACAAAAACTTATATACAAATGTTTATAGCAGATTAATTTGTAATACCCCAAAACTGGACACAACCCAGATATCCTTCAACAAGCGAATGAATGGTTAACTGCGTTGTGGTAAATTCATACCATGTGTCTTAGTCATCTAGTACTGCTATAACAGAAATACCACAGGTGGATGGATGGCTTTAACAAAGAAGAAATTTATTCTCTTATAGTCTAGTACACTAGAAATCTAATTCAGGGCATCAGCTCCAGGGGGAGGCCTCTTCTCTGTCGGCTTTAGAGGAAGGTCCTTCTCATCAATCTTCCCCTGTATTAGGAGCTTCTTTGTGCAGGAACCCTGGGTCCAAAAGATGCACTCTGCTCCCGGTACTTCTTTCTTGGTGGTATGAGGTCCTCTCGTGTCTCTCCTTGCTTCTCTCTTTTATATCGCAAAGAGACTGGCTTAAGACGCTATCTAAGCTTGTATATCTCATCAATATAATGCCACTAATCCATTCATGTCATCATAGTGACAGGATTCACAACACATACGGAAATCACACAAAAGGGTAGACAATCACACAACACTGGGACTCATGGCCCAGCTAAGTTGACCGATATTTTGGGGGGACACAATTCAATCCATGACACCGTGAAATACTACACAGTAATAAAAAGGAACAAATTATTAATGCGTCCAACAACCTAGGTGGATCACAAAGGCATTGTGTTGAGTTAAAAAACTCAATTCCAAAAGGTTAAATACTGTGTGACTCCATTCTCAAAATGTCAAAATTAGAGACAGAAAACACTAGTGGTTACCAGGGGTTAGGGATGGTGGGCAAGAGGGAGCGAGGGTGTGACTCTAAAGGGGTAGCACAAGGGAGATCTTCATGGGAATGGAATAGTTTCATACCTGGATTGTAGTTGTAGTTACACAAATATATACGTGATAAAACTATACACACACATTGTATCAATGTCAAATTCCTGGTTTTGATATTGTACTATAATTATGTAAGATGCCAACCACTGAAGGAAACTAAATGAAGCGCATATAGGACCACTATGTACTATCGTTGCAACTTCTTGTGAATCTATAATTATTTCAAAATAAATAACAAACAACTCATGGGTTAATTAATGATAATAAGTTTTTCGAAATATGTTCAAGGGGATTAGGCAAGAGGAGAGATCAAATCTAGAAAAATTCTTAAGGTGCAAATCTAGACCTGAGTATTAAAGGTCTTACTATTATAACCAAATAGATACTTATCTCTATTACTAAAATCATAAAACAAAGATGCCTGAGTCTTAAGTCAAAGTCCTTATTCACTGGAAAGAATGAACACACACCCACATGCACACACTCCGAATATAACCATCCCGATAAATTAACTCATACTGGTTTATACAGTCACTTTGCCAATATTCAACCCACTGATACAGATTACAAACTAGAGTCAATACTGCTACCCAGCAATTCCTCTCGTAGGTATAAGCTCAAGAAAAATGAAAACAAATGTCCACACAAAAACTTGTACTTGAATGTTCATAGCAACTGTCTTAGTCATCTAGTACTGCTATAACAGAAATACCACAAGTGGGTGACTTTAACAAAGAGAAATTTATTCTCTCACAGTCCAGTAGCCTACAAGTCCAAATACAGGGCACCAGCTCCAGGGGAAGGCTTTCTCTCTCTCTCTCTGTTGGCTCTGGAGGAAGGTCTCTGTCATCAGTCTTCCCTGGTCTCGGAGCATCTCAGCACAGGAACCTCAGGTCCAAAGGACTTGCTGTGCTCCCGACATTGCTTTCTTGGTGGTATAAGGTCCCCATGTCTCTCTGCTCTCTTCCCTCTTTTGTATCTCAGAAGAGACTGGCTTAAGACACTATTTAATCCTATAGATCTCCTCAATATAACTGATGCTAATCCATCCTTTACATCATAGTGATAGGATTTACAACACATAGGGAAATCACATCACATGACAAATGATAGACAATACACAATACTGGGAATCCTGGCCTAGCCAAGTTGGCAGATATTCTGGGGGATACAGTTCAATCTATGACAGCAGCTTTATTCATAATAGTCAAAAAAAGTAGAAACTACCCAAATGTCCATCAACTGATGAACAAGTACAGTATATCCATACAACGGAATATTATTCAGCAATAAAAAAGAATGACATACTGATACATGCTACAACATGAATAAACCTTGAAAACATTATGCTAAATGAAAGAAGCCTGTCATGGCAGACCATATGCTGTATGATTCCATTTATAGGAAATGTCCTGAATAGACTCTATAGAGACAGAAAATGGGGAGTTACTGCTAATGGCTATGGGATTTCTTTTTTGGGGTGATGAAAATGTTCTAAGATTAATGGTGGTGATGGTTACACAACTCTAGTGAACATATTAAAAAACAATGAATTAAACACTTTAAACAGGTGAATTGTGTGATATGTGGATTTTATCTCAATAATTCTGTTACCAAAAAAAAAAAAAATCTATATGCTGGTTATAAAACTTTACAGAAACATAGATGGCAATGGCCTTTATATCCACTTGAAAGGGTATAATTAAATGATGAAAAACCCTGATTTCAAGTATTACTTGAAATATCTATCTGAACTAAGAACCACCTTCCCAGAAAATTTTTATCATATTTTTAAGTTTGTAAGTTAAGTGTAATTATCATTTTTAATTATTTCAACACAAACTTTCTAGCATTTTTAAAAGAAAAAAAATTTTTTTTTTCTTTTCTCCAAGTTCAGGTTAAAATTCTACTTTTGACTCAATTCTCTTATACATTAATTACTTTCATGCAAATAAACCATGATGCTCCTGTTGAGCAAAATTCTGTTAAGTCAAAGAAATACAGACCCCTTTGTCATTTTCTTGTCTGTTTTACCCTTTTCCCACACTTGACAAAAGGACAACTTGCAAGCCTGAAAACATTTGTATTATATTTAACATAAATTAACTCCAATTCCTCACATTCCAGAGCCTTCTAAAGTCAGAAATAATGTCTTCCTTCCTGGTCCTTTTTGACAGGTAACTACTTTTACAAATGGTCTTGGACTTGGGTATTCCTTTGAAAGGAATAATTTAGTCTGACTACCAGAAGTTATATTATCATGGAACAAATGATGCGATTTGTATAAAAGCGTAAGAAGCAAAAAGCAAATAAAGTGTCATATTTAGTAATCTTATAAAAACTACATTTAAAAATGTATTCTTATTCTCAAGGTAAAAGTGAGTATGATACATTTCAAATAGTAGGATAGTACTGGTATCCCACTCATCAGGAAAACCTAATGGCTTAATTACCTCTCCCTGGATCTTTGAACACTGAAGAATACAGAAGTCCCCAAAAGAAAAGAAACAGAAGATAAGCCTGAGATTTCTAAAGTAAGTTCAATAATAACTCCTACAGGATTTTGTACGCTATTTATTACACATACAGCAAGTAAGAACCTTCTCAACTTATAAAGAACATGAGAACAAGGAATTGTAACTAAAAAGGATAGAGAATAGGATTTTAAAATTTTAATCTATTTAATTTTTTAATAAGTTGTTCACATGGTGCAAAAATCAAATAAAGTCTCCTTCCTATCTCAACCCCTATCTGTTCTGTTACTCACATATTTCCACCACTAGCCCCAGCAGATAACAATTATTATTTTCTTGTATATCCTTAGAGTTTCTTACATATATGTAAGCAAATCTATACACAGCCACACACACATTCTCTCCTGTCCCCCTCCTTTTATAATACAAATAGTAGCATATTATTCCACACATTGCTTTTAATCACTAAATACATCCTGGCAATCTTTCCATATTAGTACATGTAGGGCTTACCAATTATTTTTACAGTTGCATAGTATTCCATGTATTTATTTATTGTGTGTGTGGGTGAAAAGAAATCTGTGCACGTATATATGTGTATAATTTATTTAACCAGACCACGACTAATATTTAGCTTGTTTCCAATCTTCTGCCATTAGAAACAATGTCACACCCTTGTACATGTCATTTCACATGTACGTAAGCACTGCTATGTTAATGAGTTTTAAAGGATTTTGATAGATTTGTATGTCAATCAGTTTAAATTAGTTTTGCTATGTCAATTAGTTTAAACTACCCAGTCCTGAAGAACACTGTTATGGAATGAACTGTGTCCCCCAAAAATGTTTGTCAACTTGGCTAGGCCATGATTCCCAGTATTGCATGATTATCCTCCATTTTGTGATCTGTTGTAATTCTTCTATGTGTTATAAATCCTAACCTGTATGATGTTAATGAGGCAAGATTAGAGGCAGTTATGTTAATGAAGCAGGCCATAATCTACAGGATTAGGTTGTATCTTGAGTCAACCCCTTTTAAGATATGAAAGAGAGAAGCAAGTAGAGAGGAAAAGGACCTCATTACCACCAAGCAAGAAGAGCCAGGAACGGAGTACATCCTTTGGACCCGGGATCCCTGCACTGAGAAGCTCCTAGACCAGGAGAAGATTGATGACAAGGACCTTCCCCCAGAGCCAGCAGAGAGAGAAAGCCATCCCCTGGAGCTAGCACCCTGAATTCAGACTTCTAGCTTCCTAAGCTATGAAAGAATAAATTTCTATTTGCTAAAGCCATTCACTTGTGGTACTTCCGTGATAGCAGCAGTAGATAACTAAGACAAACACTATTAAAGGTAGCTCTCATAGTATTTTGGAATTCCAGGCAATGGTATATTTGAGGATGTTTTCCATCGTTTTCTCTAAAAGAAGGCCATAGAAGAAAGCCTCTGTTCCTTGCTACTACTAGGGGGGAAAATGTTTCTTTTCTACTAATAAGGAAAATATAATTTTTCTTAAAAAAATCTTCATTTTCTCTAATAATCTATAATAATAAAATGTTCTCCTTTAGATGACAAAACTACTAAAAATGGGGGAGCTATTTTTTTTTTTTATCCTGTAGTCTGGAGTCCCTGAGTGTTGCAAATGATTAAAGCCATTAGGTGCTAACCAAAATGTTGGAAGTTCGAGTCTACCCAGAGGCCCCTCAGAAGGTCTGGCGATCTACTTCAGAAAAACAACCACTGAAAACCTTAGGGAATATAGTTCTTTGACACACACGAGGTCAATATTAGTTGAAGTCAATGCCACATCAACTGGTTTAATTTTGGATTCCCTACCTAAGTGAGCCCGGAATCAAATCCCCTTTGGTCAATATCCTTTTCCCTTTGTTTTCCAGCATCAGACAATTATAATCCTCTATCACACTACTTCGTCTCATGTACTTTGGACATGTTATCATGAGGGACCAGTCCCTGACGAAGGACATCATGCTTGGTAAGGTACAGAGTGTCAGCAAAAAAGAGGAAGGCCCTCAACGAGATGGACTGATAACAGTGGATGCAACAATGGGCTCAAACATACCAACAATTATGAGGTGTTGTATACAGGGTCGCTATGAGTCACAACTGACTTGATGGCACCTAACAACAGCATAACACTATAAATTTGATATTTTTATATTCATTTAAACTGCTGATCTGGACACAAGTGATATACTTGGTGACAAGATGCTGACTAAAGCCCAGGTATATCTGGTAACCTTTCAGAGCTTATGGGTATATGTCTTCAGATGCTGAGAATTCAAAAGATAAAATGATACTTTCAAGTCTGAACTGGGAGCAAAGTTAGTATCAGCAAGCTAAAAAAAAACCAAACCAAACCTACTGCCGTCGAGTCGATTCTGACTCATAGTGACCCTATATGACAGAGTAGAACTGCCCCATAGAGTTTCCAAGGAGAACCTGGCGGATTTGAACTGCCAACCTTTTGGTTAGCAGCTGTAGCACTTAACCACTATGCCACCCGGGTTTCCATCAGCAAGCTAACCCAGTGCCGTCGAGTCGATTCCGACTCATAGCTAGCACCCTGTTATTCCTGATGATACTTCTTCTGTTTGTTAGAGAATGGGGATTGCTATGGTTGGGGAGGGATCTCTCCACCCTGTACCTGCCAATTAAAAAAAAAAAAGTTAATACTTTTGCGTTTTTTAAGATTTTTTAAGTAACTTCTTCCATGGATAACTATAAACATTTATAACATACTAATGTAAGTTTACATATCATAGCTGGAAAGAGGCATATGTTTTAAGTAGACTATTATAAAACCCGGATACCCTGGTGGCGTAGTGGTTAAGTGCTATGGCTGCTAAAAAAGAGGTCAGCAGTTAGAATCCACCAGGCGCTCCTTGGAAACTCTACGGGGCAGTTCTACTCCGTCCTATAGGATCGCTATGAGTCAGAATCAACTCAAAGGCAACGGGTTTGGTTTTTTGGTTTTATTATAAAACCCCTCCAGTTCAAATTTAACCATGTTACTCCCCTGTTTTAAAGACCTTTAGTGGCAGCTCTGCTCCCCATTACTCCTTGGTATATTTTGTGAGGACTTCTAAAATAAGGCTCCTCTACCCCCACAGTGTATATAGACTCCTGAACATACCAAGCCTTTTCACCCTTCCATGCCTTAGTCCATACTGATCTTTCGGCCTACAATGTTGTTTCTTCTACTCCTTTCTTGCTTTGTGTGGACCTAACCATCTTACAGCATTAAACTTAAGGGTTATCTCTTATCTGAAGCCGTCCTTGATCCCTGTATGATATCTATAAAGGTGTCCACTTCCTACTTTGTGTTCTTTATCTATCTGTGTAATTCTATTACAGCAAGTATGTTCCTTTGTCCTATTTATTTGGTGTGGGTAAAGCACAGTAATTTTCTTTGAGCCACATAATATTATTTTCTCCATTTTAAAAATGAGGAAACTGGGGAAGACAGAAAAAGCATTAAGATATCTTGGCCTCTTCTTTCAAAGGAACTTACAGTTTAATTAAGAATATGAGTTAAATACATTTCAAAAGAAACAGTCCTTTTTTCTTATAAATATATTTTCCTCATCTTTTATTTCTCTGCATTTAAAAATAACAATGCAATCAGTTTTCTAAAAACTCTACTTTGCTCAGGTAGTCATAGCCTATTCTATGCTTATCAAGAGCTAATAAAAAACTATCACTGGATCACTACAAAGCAGTGCTAAAGCTTAACACACTTTTAGAGACATGGTAGGTGATCAGTAAATTGATGAGCTGTGGAGTAAGTTATATACCTATAAGCATGTATTTATGAATATATACATATAAACAGCATATCATTTCAGGTAAACTACTAGTAATCTAGATCTTAAATCCAATTAATTCTTTAACTTCACTATTCTTTTTTAAGTTTTTGTTATGAAAAATTTCAAACATATACAAAAACAGAGTAGAAAAACTAACAAATATAAAGAGTAGTATAATAAACCCCCTCAGTTTTAATAATTATCATTAAATAGCCAATTTTGTTTTATTTATACCCCTATTCCAGATCATTTTGAAACAAATCCCTGGTATCATACCATTTTCCATGACACTGTTCACTATTAACGTCCTCGAGGTTTAAGATACCAATACAGAGAATTTTGCACACAGTTGATATAGCAACCTCTATCACATATGGAAACTCTGGTAGCACAGTCGTTAAGTGCTATGGCTGCTAACCAAAAGGTCAGGAGTTGGAGTCTAGCAGGTGCTCCTTAGAAACTGTATGGGGCAGTCCGACTCTGTCCTATAGGGTCCCTATGAGTCAAAATTAACTCTACAGCAACAGCTTCGGTTTTGGTTTCTTTTATCAAATATACTAAGATAACCGGGCCACTCAAAAAATGACAGGCACAAACTGTGACATGCGACATCCAGTTACAACAGTTTCAAGAAATGCTATCCTTTTAAGTAAATAACGAATTATCTATGCTTCTAAATATAAAAAAAAAAACTAGTTTTTAGAACTCTGTTAAATAGGAAAAGGCTATAAAAAAAATATACCAACCAGTAAATAAAAAATTCCTGCTACCAAAACCTCTGTTCCTTTATCTTCCTTTCTTTTAATAAATACTAACTTTTTGGCATAATCTCCTTATTCCTCATACATTTTCAGTCATTACATCAATATTTCACTATTAAAAAATGTGATTCGAAGAACAGTTCTGACAATAATAGGAACTTTAGTAACAAAGTTATTTTTTAGCCCTAGTCATAAAAATGTCTCGTAAAACCTTCTTATCTTAAGTTAAGCAGAAGACAAAAAGAAATAAACACTAAATACTTGCCAATATTTCACAGAGTACAGAAAAGTGGGAAAAATTTTGGTATACAAACATATGATATTTGAGGAGTCAAATGTGAACTAGGTCTAAAACTGGTAGAAAATAGTTATAAATACCTTGTTGCTGCCTAGACTGTATGATGGAGTAAGATCTTGTCGGCTTCCAGATAACTGAAGAAGAAAAAAAAAAGGAGGGGGGAGGGGGAATTATTCCTTCATGTGTAAAAGCACATAAATCCACAGTCTAGGAAATGCAAGTCCTTGAAAATGGAATCAACAGAACAGTAAAGCTGGATGTGTAGCAGAGAGGTTGTCTAGATGAAGGCTGCAAATGAATGGCCTTTGGGACATTTTTAGGCAATTTTTTTTTTTTAATTAAATAAGTTATCAATAATTTTTAAAAGACAGATTTATATAAAATCTAGATATCCAGGTTACACTGAAGCAACAACTGGCTGGAACTGAGTAACAGTTATTTCATTTGTTTATTCCCGTCTACTAAAAAAATTTTTTTTTTTTTACTAAAAGGATCCCAAAACCGAAAAAACCAAATCCATTGCCATCTAGTTGATTCCAACTCATAGCGACCCTATAGGACTGAGCAGAACTGCCCCATAGGGTTTCCCAGGAGCTGCTGGTGGATTCAAACTGTCTACCTTTTGGTAAGCAGCCATAGCTCTTAACCACTATGCCACCAGGGCTCCAGTTAAAAGGATTCCAGGCTACTGGTTATCTTACCATGTTCCTTCCTCTGTGTGCTTGTAGCAAATGCATACTCACAAGCTATTTATTTAAACCATAGGATTCTGAATACTAAATCTCTACATGTATAAACATACATTTTAATGTAATTTTCCAAAAGAATGAGAAGATATTTTACCTTGAATTAAAGTGATATTTCTTAATGTCTAAGACTGTTCCCAATCTTTTAGTCTGAGATCATTAGTGACGTTACTCAGTAGTTTCAATCAGAGACCACATGCTCTCTTCAGTTTAAGGTACTTCCTGTTACTTGCTATTGTCAAACACCAATGCTAAGGGTCAGCTGCTCTTTATTACAATGCTTGCACTCCAGTATTTCTCAGTGTAAAGTCAAGACAAAGGCGTAATATTTCTCTTATCTACATCCTTATCAAAAGTGAGTAAAGGAGAGATAAATCAAGAGGACCAAGAATTGTTCCTATGTTTAATATGCACATAAAACATATCTATGTATACATTAAAAAAAAAAAAAAACAGTAAACTTAAGACACTGTTATGAACCAAACCTCTACTTTACTCATTTATGCTACTATCTGCTAGGTCTGTAGGAGACTGAATTTGCAAACTCAGTCCAGACTTCTCCTCAACTTAAAATGATTAAATTAAGTCCAGAATATTTACATGGCTAGTTTTGCTTTAGTTTAAACAAAATGAAAGGTACAAACATTCATTGAGCACCTACTGTCTCTGTTAGGCACTGGTGACATAAAGATATACAATAAACATTTGAAAAGTACTTATATATTTTTCTTAAAGTATTAGTAAGAACAGTGACAGAGGTATGCACAGAATGCTACATGGTTAAAGAACAAGGGCAATTATATGAGTCCGGGGAAGGAAATTACTTCTAAGATGAGATTTAAAGGATGGGGAAGAGTTATCTAAGAAAAGAAGAGAGAAAGGAGACAGAAGGCAGAACAAAAAATTGTGATTCTGAGTACTCACTCTGTTGACATTTGGAGAACTAATACTCCTCCTACTCAATTTCCCTTTTCCTGTTAACTGTTCCTTCACTGCAACTTCCTATGAATCAGATAATATACAGAGGAAAAATACATATTAGAGACACACCCCAAAAGCAATACTGTGGAAAGCAGGCTTTGATCTACCATCTATGCATACATATTCCTAGTCCTTTAAATAATGGCTATTAATTCACATAATGACTCAACTACAGTCACATTTGATTATTCAAAGTTAATTATATAGGTGACAGGCTAGATCACTTTTTCTTTATCTTGTCCTATCTAAGACCTGCCTCCTTGAAGCTGGCCAGAAGTTAGTCCCAGGATCCAAGACGAAAATAGTGAAAATCAGACAATTAACTTTTTTATTAGTATCTTTGGGAAAAAGTCTCAATATTGCTAGGTAAAGGAAGGTTTATGGTTTCTCGAAGGATTTTGTTTACTACTGACATTCCTATTAGCCCCGTCTAGAAATCTACTCTAAGGCTATAGCTGGTATGTACAGTTAGGCAAAGAAACGCATGTTCTGCCTCGTTACTCCACATTTCTTCAGCAGCATTACTGTCCAATATCAAGACATCTTTAAATAATTCTTTATCTATCAAGAATTAAATATTTTCTTCCATTACTTCAAGGCAACTAGATAACATTTAATGTCTTAGAAAAAGTAACTTTCCAAATGCAGCTTTTATATCTCCAAAGATTTAACAGGCAAGAAATTGAATCTAAATTAATGTGCTCCATTTAAACAAACTCTTTGAAAATTTAGATGTACCAATACTGCAAATTTCAGAAAGCCAAACACAGAATTAGGCTGGGCTGGTCCTACTGCTACCAGCTTTATCGGCAGACCTGGCGAAGACGATCTAAAGTAAGAAGGTTTTCCACAGCCAGCACACTTCTGAGGTATTTTTCAATATAAGCTTCTGAGTCAGCAGAAGCTGGGTTTTCAACGTTAGCTGCCATTCTTGCTAATGCTTCTCGTTCCTCTACTCCCTGGGCATCCTAAAGAATGGAACACTGCGCATTAAAATTAAGTAATTTATAGAAGAAAAATGTTACAAAAGCTTTACGATCTGTACAAGAACACACACACACAGAGTTCAGAAACTAGCAAAATGTATTCCAAAAACTCCATTTTAAAGTCATCTTTGGAACCCAAATGCATTTTCCCACAGAAATAATGATATAAATGATGGTTACGTTTCCTGGTTAATTTAAAAGGCTATTCTCCATTAAAGTGTTCTCCACTATATTTTCACTGCAAACAAAAGAATTTTCATTGCAAGCAAAAACATTTACTTGGTAGAAAGGCTTTTGTGAGCTAGCCAGAAATATAATCACCATAGTAAGAATGATTCAGGAACATATCTCCTCATCAAAACTCTTAAGTGGCCAAAGACAGGGATGCGGAGTTAGGGTGACCAGCCTGATGAGGTTGGAATCCAAACATTCCTAATAGGAAGTAAATACAGGTATGGAGAATACCAAAAACCAAACCAAACCCATTGCCACAGAGTTGATTCTGACTCATAGTGACCCTATAGGACAGAGTAGAACTGCTTCATATGGTTTCCAAGGAGTGCCTGGTAGATTCGAAATGCAGACTTTTTGGTCAGCAGCTGTAGTTCTTAACCACTATGCCACCAGGGTTTCCAGTGGAGAATAGCAATGATAATAAAGGCTAGATTTCAATCCCAGCTACTAACCAGCCTGCCCTGGACGACATACTTAAAATGCAGCAGCTTCTAAAACCGGTCCCTACCCACAAATCTGGAGTAACAATGGCCAGAGGCCCAGAGCAGATTAAGAAGAGAAATATCTAGGCAAATTCTTACTTGCTGTGCTTTCCGGTAAAACCGATCCCTTCTCCTCTGGCATGGGCTGGCCATGCATATAAATGCATACATATGGGATATTCACAAATCAAAGAGGGTCTCTATTAATGTATTTAATTATCTCAAGCAAACTTGGTTCATAATAAATTACTCTTCTTAAGAAAAATCAGATATTTTATTTACTAGTAGATTTGTTATAATGTCAAAAACTACGAAATACATAACCACATTTCACTGCATTTTAAAATGTCATTAATTGTAAGACAAAATATTATTTTATATACCATTGAGATTAAAAAAAAACTCAGCCTAATTTAAAAAAAAAAAGATACCATCAATTATAAAACACATTCCAACTTCAAAGATATTTTTAAAAATTTAAATGAGTCTTAGAATAACTAAAACATGAAAGAATTCGTAAAATGGCTTAAAGTTCAGAAAACTTTGTCAATTACAGTAATTCATTTGACCTTTGTAATAATCCTGAAAAGAAGGAATCATCCTCATGTTATAGATGATGAAAGAAGGTGGCCACATAACTAGCAAAACTAGCAAAAGGGACAAGGCTCCTGATAACAGAATTCTTTTCACTACCCAACACAAAATACACTGGGTGTCAGAAAAGAACAGACATTATAAGGAGAGAGAGAGAAACTCTCTCATTGCTCTCTCACTTATGACCACTTCTTCTTGCCATCATGCCCTAATAGCTTTTGCAATATCGAACACAAAGAAATTTTGGAGGCTTTTTCATGATGAAACCTAGTTTATTTACTAAGGGATCTTTTTATTTGCTTTTAAAAAAAAACAAAACAAGTGTAGTCCTTACATTACAAAAGTTTCTTTCACTTTTCCTTTTATCAGTAGAATATGATAATGTGAAAATAATATCTGTCAACTTAGATGCATAGCTAATTATTACCAGGTTACTCCAGTCACATGAAGTTATATGTTTATCTTTAAGCTGTTTCCCCCACATTTCCTCCCTTTGAAAACCATATCACCTGAAAAATTAAAAACACTTTTACGAGCATAAGAGAATTACAAGTAGGGAAAAGAAGAGGAAGGGGAAAGGGAAGGAAGAGAAGGCAGATGACAGAAAAAAACAGTTCACTCATAGCTGTCACTGTTTCTTTACTGCATTTAAACCATTTATAGTTAAGATCTGAAACAACTGGAAAAACATACAAAATGATTAGGTACAGAAAAGAGCATATAAGAATACAAGCAAGAGGGAACACAGTAATTTATTACAGGGTAATCTATTACAGATGGCAAGATTTTATAGCTAGTCCAACTTTGAAAACAGGCTTAATTTTTTAAATGTTCAGTAGGCTCTAAATTAAATATTTAAGTAGTTCACTTTTACTATACAAAGTCTAACACTTTGAAGATCCAGGAAAAAAACTAGTTACTATTTGACATTATTTAAGAGGGAAAGCGTTTTGAAATACAAGAGATTAAAACAAAACCTAAGCACCATGTGATTCACTTTTTACCTTTCCAAAAACTGATCCTGTATTAAAAGTGTATATTATCCATCTACTGTTCAAATGTTCAAGTGAATCAATCAACAAATACTGAGCCCTCAAACAAAGAGAAATGATGATGTTGCCCGTGTTGTAGTTGAGAAGGAGTGTTCCCCTCCATGGCTCACAGTCTGTTTTGCCTTTCCCAGAAGAGTGTAGTCCCCACCTCCTCACTCATTCCTCCCTTTCTGATACTGAGTGTAAGGAACTGCTCTTCTTTCTCTTTTTCAGAGTACCTTCCTTAGGACCCTCACTCTTCCTTCACCATGCAAGAAGCAGCCTGTTCCTATCAGGGAAGCTTCTATTACCCAGTTGTGGCAGTATGTGGGTGGATAAATCTGTCTAATCCAGGGATTAAATATCAGGAAGCACATCTAAGCCACATCCTCCAACAAGCTCCTATCAGGGTATTTTGAACTCCATTTATCTGATTCCTCTGGATATCTCTATTAGTCTAGAAAGAAATAAAAATGACAACTACTGTAGTAGTAGTAGTAGTAATAATGGCAACTACCATTTATTGTCTAGTACATGGAGAACAACTCATACACACTGTCTTTTTTAAAAGACAATCCTCTGCAGAAGCTATTATTAACCCAATTTGACAAATGAAAAAATTTAGGCTCTAAGTAACTTACCCAAGCTCACTTCACTAATAAGTAACAGAAACAAGATTTCTGTTTGAAAATGAAACGCTTAATTGCTACACTATGTAGCCTCCCTTCTTCGGTTATATTACCATCATCTTATGTCTTTTTCCATGAGTGAAAAAGTATTCTTCTCTAATGAAACACTAAAACCAGAGCTTTAAAGCCACAAGTACATTTTACTATCAATGGAGTTAAGATTAAAAAAAGGAAGTTATTCCAAAAATCTCCATCACTTTTCTAAATACATATTTTAATTTAATAACTATTTCCTGGGTAGGTGGCTTTTCAGGGAGTTAGCTCTTTTTAAGCAAACACTTTATTTTTAGTATATTCAAATTTCATATGGCACTTCACCTCTGGAATATTGGAAACAATTTCAAAAGTGACTCCACAGCCAGGAATAGAACTTCTATGAGACATCTTTTTTAGAAGACTCTGAGCAAAACCCTAGAGAAAAACAAAACAGAAGAACAGTTTTCAACCTCAAAAATTGTGTTTACGTTCACAAATTCTAACCAAAAGAAAATGAGGGCATCTTTTCAATATAAGCAAAAAAAAAAAAGAGACATCCAAATCACCAAAGCCAGTTTCCTCAAGTTATTAGATGCCTGAAGCGTGTGGTAGATAGGTCCTATACCCAATATATGAAAAGCACAGACCTTAAATTCTGAAAACTGACACAAGGCATTTAGTTAAACTCTGCTTAAAAGCTAGAGAAATAAAACTCTTGATGTCTATACAGTAAAATGACCTTCTAACTATGAATCAAGCAAGGACTGGTGACTCTTACACTTTCCCTTTTTTTGGCAGCACAATGGACATCTTGTATCATGAATATCGACAAGTTCGGGCATTAAATTCTCAACCAAAGCAGGATCGTTATGAAGAATGATTTAAGAGTACATGGTCATTATTTATGCTGACTGTGCTCTTTGCACAGTTAAGAATTGAACTCTTGAATTAATGCATAGATGACTCATTTGAAGACGCTGCTAAGACTGAACATCCTGTAGAGGTTGACAAGAGCAGGGATGAGGGCAGAATATAGTTGGTGAATACAGACAAGAAAAGAATGTTAAACTGGCACTGAACCTTATTCCCCATGCAAAACAAAAGTCAGAAATATGTGAAAACCCACAATAGAAAAATCAAGCTCTTTGATCTAAGAAATATATAATTTCACATTCTTAACAATAATCTCTTTCTTATTCAGTAAACTTTAGCTAATTTTTTAAAAGATTTTAGACTCTGAGAATGCAAATATATCATTTATTTTACCTCTTTACTCTTTCAAATTCAGTAGTGCAATGAGCTACTGACAACTACACTGACAGAAATATAGCTACAGGTTTTTTATATGGGTGATTAGAGGAAGTGTAAAAGCTATTATTATCTTACTTCTTTGTTTTTCATTTGTGTAGAACTAGTGAAGCCGAGTGGGATGTATTAGGGTGATAAGAAAGTCCTTGTTCTTACTATAGAGAAATAATTTTTAGGAATGTAATATCTGAAATTGGGAAGGAAAATGGTGTGCCCTAAAATACTTCCAAATCATTTCAACCAGGGAAAAAAATCGACAACTCCTTTCTCCCACAATAAAAAAAAAAAAAAGGTAGAAACTTGGTGGCTCTCTCCTAATGATTCCGAAGGAATGGCACTTTTACCAACAGGTCCCAATGCCTAGCAAGCAAGATCTCTAATTCTAAATTGGAAAATAACTCTTAAAATGCTCCCCGTGAGCTGCAGGTCTTTTTCAATTCCTTCCAGACTTACAGGAAAGGGGAGACACAGAGAGTGAATGGGAGGCGCACCATATACATCTATAGGTAACCCTATGACCTGGATTTTATTGATAGTGGATTGCTCAGCTAAAGAGTTGTAATTTTAACAGCGTTTTTTTTTTTAAGGCCAGTCTTCATTTCAAAGACTGATATCAGTGTGACATCCAGAACCAAAGATTAATTTTTAGCGGTGGAGATTACATCTAAGAGTCTGTGCTCTTTTAAATGAAAAGATTTGTTTTTGTCTATACTGGTTTTATTTAGTGTATTGAGAATATCTCAAAAAATGAAGACAGTTAAAAAGAACTCCTAGGATAAACCTCTCAAACCCTTATATTTATAAAACCAATAACATTTTAGATCCTTACCTACAAGTTTTCTACCAAGCTCTTTCATATGGCATAAGGCCCTACATAATCTAGCTGCAGCTAGGTTTAGAGCCACCCGTTACCCATTGCCATTGAGTTGATTCCGACTCATAGCAACCCTGTAAGTCAGAGTAGAACTGCCCCATAGGGTTTCCAAGGAGCACCTGGTGGATTTGAACTGCTGACCTTTTGGTTAGCAGCTGTAGCACTTAACCACTACACCACCAGTCCTTGGCATATGTAGTATACCCAAGTCACACTATGCATCTCACTGTTCCCCAAGTCTACCATGTCCTTTCCTTCATCACTATCTCTGCATGTTATTTCCTCAATGCCATGGAATACCTCCCCTCCCGTTCTGACCATCAAACTTCACCTGTCTTTAAACTGCCAACTCAAATGCTACCCTCCTCTATGAAATCTTCCCTGGCTACGCAGTGTGAATTCATCATTCTGTCACCTGTAGTCTCACTGTTCTTTGTGTGTACCAACATTATACCATTTATCAAATAAAGGCTAGTAGTTGCCTGTTTATATATCTACATATGCAAATAGACTTTGGCTCTATAAGGACAAGAACTAGCTTTCATTCATCTTTTTATCCTGAACTCATCTGACAGAGTTCACTTTCCAAATATACGAATCAAAGAATTAGCAGAGATGCCTGAAAGGAAGGAACGAAAAGGGCAGGGTAAGAAGTACAATGCTAATGAGCAAACAGCTGATCTGCCAGTGAATCTTCTAATCTTGTAGGACCCAGACCAAAAGGCAAAAAACAAAAAGTGAACTTCTCCTTGACAGGGCTCTGTGGTACCCAAAAGAATGACTATAATTTGTAAATCTGCCATGAGAGAGTCAGTATAAACAATTTCATGCTGTCTAGAAGGAAGTCAGGATTACATGTCAGGGGACTGAGGCAAGTGTATTTACAGGACAATAACAGTCACCTTGAAAAAAATAGCTTAATGCTTCACAGACCATATTTGACAGAAGTCCAAAGCAATCATTCTGTGGCCCTGCCCTCAAGTTGGATCTATAGTTAAAGTCATTTCTTCAACTAGGATTAATGACTCACCTGCCGGCCATGAACAGTGACACAAATTCGTTTGCGTAAAACCAATTGCATTTCAGCTGGGTGGCTGAGCTGGACTGTCACCCGCACAATGAGAAACACTCGCTCGTCTGAGGGTGTGCCTTTACTGAGCTGAGGGCAATTATGTACTGCGGAGTCCCAGGAGGCTTCTGCTTTTACCTGCAGAGAAGATAGAAGGAATATAATTTTCCTTCTTCTATTAAAAACAAAACTCTTTCAATGAAACCATCTCACCTTCATCTGAGGTGGTATATGAGAACTGCCCTGATAAGACTAGAATATGAGCCTCAGTGACCTTAGTCTGGGCAGTACAGAAAATAATGTTCCTGTCTCGCTTGCTTTTAATTTTTTTTTTTTTTTTTTAATTTTCAAACATAAAGAAAAATCGCAAATTTAGCACAATGAGCTCCTGTATGCTTTTCTTCTAAACCCACCAACCGGAGACATTTTGCCACCTTTGCTTCTCTCTCTCTCGTTTCTGCTGCATGCTCGTGCATGCACGCACACACACACATATGCACATGCACATTTATTATTTTTGCCAAGCCACATTAAAGAGCAGGCACATTACTATTCATCCCTAAACAGTTCAGCAAATATCTTCTAAGAACAAAAACTTCCTCTTACTTAACCATAGAACAATTATCATACTCAGGAAATTTAACATCGATATAACACTGTTACTAATATACACTCCATATTCAAATCTTTCCAATTGTCCCAAAATATGATCATAAATTGCATTTGGTTGTCGTTTCCTTTACTCCACTATAACTTAGAATAGTTCCTCAGTCTTTGTCATTCATGACATTGACTTTTTGAAAGGGTATAGTCCTACTGTTTCATGGAATATTTCTCAGTTGGGCTTGTCTTTTTGTTTCCTCATTATTAGACTCATATTTTGTCTTTCAGTCAGGAATACCACTAAGTGATGATGGGCCCTCAGTCATCACATCAGCTTTCTTTCCTTAAAATCTTGTAATATAATGTTTCAAACATACTTAAAACTAGAGAATACATCCCCCATTGTATACACATCACTCAGATTCAACCATAATCAAGGTTTTGCCACATTTACATCATCTATTCTTTTTTTCTTTTTAAAAAACTCTTCATTGAAGAATTTCAAAACAAACTCCAAAGATCATGTGATTTTGCCTCTATGGACCTCACTAGCATTTACTTCTACATCTTGCTCGTTGAGCAATAGAATCAAGCACCTGATCTAGGAAATGCACCAAGGCAGATATGAACTATGAATACTAATACAGATTCTTTTCCAAGAAAGGAACTCAAAAGTTGAATGGGTGTAATATGATGTTCAAGTTCCATTCTTTCTGGAAGTCATCGTGAAAGGTTTTCATTAATATATTTTGATACAAGGTAAGCACTGAAATTATTGTCGTGCTCACGGAAAGGTTGATGAAACTGCTTTTTATCTAACCTTCCAAAGCTGTGCTTTCTTTACCTCTGCATCATGTTGTTTTACAATCTGCAGTTCAAAGAACTCTTCTTCTTCTTCCCCAGTGAGGGTAGCATCCCAACCACCAGCTTCTGGGTCATCAAGATTATCTTGAGAGCTGAAATCATCAGCTAAAAGCAAAGAAGCTCCATCAAACACTGAGATAATTTTTAAAAGATAACCTGTATTGGCTAAATTTCAGCATGATTATTAAAATTCTTCTGCTTTAAATTTCATTTGCTTTTTGCTCTGAAAATTTACATTAACACTGATGATGACCATTAAATTGTTCACAGATCTCAAAGATAAAACATGCCTCAAGAAATTATCTTATCCAACCTCCTGCCTTTGTGACTTATTTTACATGGAAGGCGACTGAAGCCAAGACACCCAAGAGGTCACCCGAGGTCACAGCTCATGAACGTTAATGATAGGATTAGAACCTAAATATCCCTACCTTTTAGTAAATTGCTCTAGGTTGTTTAATTTAAAAGGTATGGGAAGAAATGAGAAATAAGGCAGGGTGATTTCTGTTATCTAACAGATAAGTTCAAGAAAAAGATAAATTAATTGGCTGGCAACATGAGGTAGAAGCTAGAAGATTGCCCCATGGCACTCTGGTTATTCAGTTCCAAGCTAATCTTCCAACTCCCTAAGCATCTTAAGCTTGTGAGTAGGCATAAATGGTACCTTTTCTTGTATGTAGATTTGGGTGTACCAAGAATGTTCATAATGCTGAACAAGGTCCTGATCCTCTTTTCAAATCAAGATCCTAACTTAAGGTTATTCTTGTTCACCTGCCCCCTCCCCTACCTTACCAATCTCAGAATACTAACACAAGAATAGGTCAGGTTCAAGAGAAAAACATGGTAAGGTAACACCTTGTGGCAATAAATTTTTAAAAAGTACCCACCTCATCAAGTGGACATATGGCGGAAATGGCTAAGTAGTATTCTCTAACTCTGTGTGTATGTAAAATCTTCCATATGTACAAAGAAGCAAAATGGCAAAAGACACTGAACATCTCAGTTACTGTAATTCACTTTTAGCTCAGTGGAAGAAAACCGCAAAGGATATCCAAGCTTGCCTATTTAGGATAATTGTAATACACAATTAATCTTTAGGTGTTTTAGGAGTTTAACTGCTGAGTTTTTACCTCTTAATTTACCTTTCCATTTTTACTTTCTCTCCTCCCGGGAGCTAAACCCAAAGGATTTCACAACGGGGGGGGGGGGGGGGGAGCGCAGAGGAGTCAGAAAAATGACAGTTATTTAAAAATAAACAATGTAGGTATGAATGCCACAAGAACTCACAGAAAAAGTGAGAAATTTGTTAGCTAATACTAAGAAAACATGCTACATAAGTATCACTAGTTATTAGGCCTTTCCAAAGAGGTCTTTCCCTAAGTATTAAAGAAGAAAATACTTTAAGTGTAGAAAAACATTACTATCAGCCTAAATTCATAGAGGAACCAAGCATACATATAGCACTGTTGTTGTGGCAATGAAATGTAAGAAGGCATTGTGATGAAACACTTCTATTAAAAAAATATTACTCTTATAAAAAAGTTCATTCTTCGTCAAGCATCAGAGTGTTTAGGCATACATAAAATTGACTTTAATTTTAGATTACAGAATTGCCTAACCATACACTTTATTATTAGTTGGGACATTGATTTGTCAGAAGAGGTAACCCCTCAAAAAACACCTCATAACTTACCATTTAAGTCAAGAAATATAACAGGAATGTGTGTTTCCATTCCAGGCACTGGAGTCCTAAAATATAAGGAATAAATGGCATCTCCAATAAAGCAGACCTTCTCAGCAGCAAGTATGTCAGCACATAGCCCTAACACACATTCAGAGCTATTTAGGTCAAGTCGATAATAACTGTAGTTTATTGGTTTTACTAAAATTTAATATCAGAGATGCAACAAAGACCTAACTCTTAACTGCTTCTTTTCACCAGTGCTTTTATCCACAATTATCATATCCTCTGATACTAGAACTTAATTTTATAAGATATATATAAATAAACCTGTTTAGAATTGAAGTCCCCTTGTTTAAACTTATTTTCTAATAAAATTATATATTTGGGCCCCATGTGGCTTACTTTACTATTTTTCACATCTATAAAAATGGTACAGAATATTTGCTGACAGTACAGTATAAATCAGCACAAACCCAAGAACTCCCGGAGATGTAATTTTATTGTGACAGAACAGTCTTCTAAGGGACTGACCCCAAGTAATTAACATATTAACTTTTTTCTTAATGTAAATGCAGCAGTACTAAATATTGATCTAGATTCTCAGAAATCTGAATAACTTTGACCAATAGCAACATTATTTAATGAATGCTGTTTTAGGCTTCAGTTATTCAACTCATGAAAATAATTTAACAGTTCATCTAATTCAAATAATTTTTTGCCCATATGCTATTATGAATCTCCCTTGAACAGGGAAAATTTGCACAAGCAAAATCATAATGAAAGCAGGCAATTTATTTAGAATTTCAAAAGACATACTGTAGTATTCATACCATTCTGCAGGGGCCCCTGGAATCCCACTGCCAGCAGAGGGGACCATTACTGCGTTCCTTTCCTCAGTCAGAGTCAGCCTCATCTCTAGAAGTTGAGCTTCACGGTCAGCATCATCCTCAGTTTTATCTAGAATATAAGAAATGGGAATCAAGTACAGAGATCTCACCTGCTCTTTATACTTTCATCCTAAGTAAAACCGTACTTCAGTTTTTGGTTGATAAGGGCTCACTGGAAACGTAATACTTGTCTATTACCAATAATTGGTAATATCTAGGAAAAAATTTCCAGCTAACTGTAAGCTAGAGAAGTTAGATGTACTCTCTCAGAGAGGTCATCTTAATTCATGGAAAACCTAGAGTGGAATAATAAAAAGGATGATTTGTTCCAGAGTCAGATGACTCAAGTGCTTTGGCTAAGAAACATTAGCACATTTCTTAAGCTATTTTTGAGGAGCCATGCTGTCTTTTCTCTTTCTTTGTTGGGGGGGTAGATGGTGGCTACATGGAAATATTATAACAAATGGATAAATAAATGTTCTTTTGAAAAGATATGACACAAAAGAATAACATTTATATGCTCTTGCCAATCCCATTATTCACGGGTTCATCTGGCTCTTAATTTATGTGGCTGCAAATAGGGATTAATCATCCACTGATTTGGGGGGGAGAAAAATATTCAACTTGCTTTTCCTACCATGTTTGCTGACAAGCTTTTGTAGTTGCTGATCTAAGTACTCCTGCCGTTTTGTTAATGCATTCAGCCATTTTCTACGTAGTCTCTCTAAATCTCTGTCCTGGAAGAAAAAAAGGTAAATCATACTAAACATAACACGAAGACAATATATCTGAAACTGATGCTGCATCCTGCTGTAACATCCTTCAAAAATGTAAAGTATTATACAGTAATTTCTTCGTTACCACAACCAGTTGACTCCACATAGTTTAGAACAGAAACTCTCAGGATTTAAAGCATTATTTTGTAGAGTAAGACCATTTCTGAAAAGGCATTCTCTGGTACCCAGAACCAGTTTTATTTCTAATGGTCCCAATCACTTGCAACTAAGATCTTTTAAGAGGTCTCTTTGCTGAATAAAGATCACAAATAGTACACAATAATCTTCTAATTTATATCCCCTGGAACCATCATAAACATTCTTCAATTTCTTACCTGTTGTTTTCAACGTGTTTCACTATTCTCTCCAAGTGTCAGATAAATGCTTCTCTCTTTTTTTGCAGGGTGTGTGTATGTGTGTATGTGATTGACAGACCAACAACTCTACCAGTCAACACCTGAATGCTCGCCAATCTTACCTCATTTCCTTTTTTAATAGAGTTATAACACTGGGTAGGTCAGTGGAATGCTGGCAGATATAGTGTATCTGGATTTTACTAAGGCACTTGACCAAATAGATTATGACACTCTCATGGACAAGATGGAGAAAAGTGCAATGGATATACTTATGTGAAAAACATCACATCCAAAGAACAGTAAGTAATGGAATAAAGTCAGCTGAAAATGAAGTCCCTATTGTTGTACCATAGGACTCTGTATTTAACCCCATCTGACACAGTATTTTTATCAGCAACTTATAGGAAGGCAGACACTTTTATCGAATTAGAATGATACAAAACCAGAAGAGTGACTACACTGCATGACATAATCAGGATTCAAAGAGCTCTGACATCCTAAATGATGAGCCAAGACTAACAAGATAAAATTCAACACACATAAAATCTTGCAGGAGATTAAGAAAAGGGAAAAGAAAACAGACAAAAAAAAAAAGCTATATGACTCCAGATGTGGGAAAGGGAGGTGTGCCTCAAAGTATGGAAAATATCTAGGGGCTTAGTTTGACCGAAAAGCAGTATAAGCCAAGTGTAACAGGGAAAAGGAGTGGTGGCTCCATTCAGGGAGAGAAAAAGTACAAGGAAGAGGCTGTAGATCTTTGAGGAACCTGAATGAAAGAGCTGCATGTTTGGAAAAGGGTAACAGTCACAAATAATTTCTTTGAGATAGACACACTAAACTTCCTAGGCCTAACAGATTGTACTTTATAGTCTAGGAAACCATACTCATTGTTCTCTACTCTATTTTAAGAAAAAGCAGTATATGAATCAAAATTAATTGCATAATTATTAACTACACTATATAGCAAGGATCCAAGAATGTTTAATTTAGTATTTTAATCAATCTTATTTGATTTGATGAGGCTAAAAGGCTAGCAAGTGCTAAATTACCTGGTAACTGTCCATGTCTTCTTCTTCTTCCTAAAAAGAAAAAAATATTATGTAGAACCAAAATAAACATTTATCCAACAAATCAGGCTATGCTAAATAATCTGAATCTTTCTCCATATTTTGTTTTCCAATTTAATTAGTATGTTATTTCATCTCCTACCTATCCTCACTCTCACTCTTAGTTTTATAGGGACTTGGAGTAAACCCTGAGCTTCTCATAGGAAAGTGAACTGCATTCATTTGACCTTTTTAGTCAATACAGTACAATGCTTTCCCTGCTGGGTTTACACTCCCACACACCAGGGGAAATCAAACTCCTGCTGGCAAATAGTCTTTATAAGCTAGTAGGGGGTTTATGCATGCATAGGGGTAGAGTGAAGTTGAGGAAGTTAATCACTATTAGGCACTGTTCCTGATGGCTGAAATGTTTTAACCCTCAGCTTGCCATGTACCAGAGCAAAAACCAACCATCTGCCACAGTGGCTGTGCAAATGCAACACACACACACACACACACACACACACACACACACAAAAGACATCAAAAGAAAATGAGAAGATATACTGAAAGAATCGTTCATGGAAGGCAGTTTTCTGACAGGTTCCAAAAGACTCTTCTGGTTTTATCTTTCAACAAGAACATAATAGGCACAGAAACTTACATGGAAAGTCTCATGAGTTTTGGGGGATCTGAGTGGTCTAATTTTTATACATCCAACACCAACTGACAATATACATTCTTCCATTAGTGGTAAAGTGCCAGATTCCTGTACAGACTTTACTTCAACTTGAATTCGCCGGGATTGCCCCTGTAATCACAATTTTAAGAGTTTCTTAAAATCAGTTTCTTGCAACAGTTCGGTTTAGAGAGACCCCTACTGGCTGATGTTGTGAAAACATTTAAATTTGGAAACACTATCTTACCATATCTCACATTTCAAGTACTAAAATACAAACTGAAAAATTAAGCAGGAAAAATCATTTACCTTTTAAGCAAGCTGTCAGAACACAGGAAAAATATATGGGCTTATATATTTTTCAATAAAAACATTAAAAGAAAGCATTCGAACAAAGGAAATATAAAGAGCTAGCCAACCAACTCACTGATAATCAAATAAATACATATTAAAATAATCATGATAAACTTTCATTTGCATTTATTAAACTAGAAATCATTTCTTTCAAAGGCAATTTCTGATATTGCCCCCAAATCAGGAAACAGGCAATTTCATATACTGTCAGTAGAAATATAAATTGGTACAACTTGTCAGCAGGACAATTTGTCTTAAAAATATTAGTATCCTTTGACCCAGCAATCCAACTTCTTGGAATCTAAATAAATAATCATACATACATACATATATATATATATATATATAAAGATATAATCTAAGGACTCCTAAATCACTCTTAAGAATAACAAAAATTAGATATAAATTAAATGATATTGATAACTTGAATAAACTATGATACAGATAATGAAATAATTATAATATTGCTATAAAAATATGATACATTAAGTTAAAGACAATATTACCAAACACAGCATATACAATATGATCTATTTAAAAAAAAAATAAACAGAGTTAGAAATAAGAAAGATTACTATCTTCAAATCATTGTCCTATTTTCAAAGCAAAAATAATTATCAACAAAAATGCAAATTCAGGAACTAATCAGAAAGGAGCTGTGCCTTCTTTGGCACATTTTCAGAATAAATACTATGTGACATTGTACATATTTACGATATAATATTTTTAAACAGAAATTATACGTATCCCCGGATTACTGAGTACAAAATGGGCTTATAAATTTTAGGAACCTAAAACAGAATCTGAAAAATGGAATTTTAATCTATAATTTTAAGTCAACTACTCTGCCCCTCTTCTATCAGAACTTTAGTTCCCAACAGCTTTGCATTATCAAGAAAATCAATTTAGACAATAATTGGTCCTATCAAGCTAGATTGGAACAGAAGGACTACTAATGTCTTTTGATTTAATATTTTTCAAGGACTATGCATCAGATATTTTATGAAGAGAGTCCCTCAGAAAACACTTAATTGCCTAAAATAGTTTAGACATGGTAATGAGCTACTTTCTATTTATTCTGCCTAAGACAGAAAGTGACAATTTTTGAATAGGTGCCTAAGTGTGATGGGTGAAGTATGAACTTCAGGGGAGGACCCAGGAAAAAGAATCCTGGACTGGCTTAATGTTCCACAGAAAAGCTTTGAAAAGAATACTAAAACTATTAGATTGAACCTCTTAAAATTGCTAATATTTGGCCATTTTTACCCACAAAAATAGCAATTTCATATCGTTATAGCTAACAGCAGTTATGGTCCATGAATTCTAATTCCAGTTTTGTCACTAACAACTTCTGTGACCTTTGGCAGACTACTGAAACCATAGTTTTATCATTTCCAGGTGGTAGGTCTAGATGACATCTAAAATTACGTTGTAGTTTTCTGAAGTATTGTATATCACAAGGATGCCAAGTGTTTCTAACATTAAATGTACAGCTGTTCAAATTTAGAAAAATTATTTTGCTTGACCCCATCAAACACTTGGCCCTTGACATAAGCTGGTTCCTGATTTTCCTCTTTGATATCTACCTGCTTATTCTCAAGTATTCTTTGCAGGCTCAGCTACCTCTACTCAGTCATTAGTGCTGGGGTTACTCAAGTCTCAGTTTTAAGTTCTCTTCTCTTCTCACACTATGCTCTTTCCCTCTCGGTAATCTTACCTTTACCCTAGTTTAAATTACAGTTATATAGATAACGCGCACATTTTTATTTCCAACCCAGACATTGTCACTGAGGTTCAGACTTACAATATCTCTTTTTGGATATCTCCATAGTTCCTTAAATTTAATATAATCATAACGGAATTCATGTTCTTCCCAAACCTGGTCTCTTCCAATGGTGCCATCTCACCAGCTCTGCAATCATAGTGCCTTCCTCACTTTAGTCCATCACCAGTTCTAGAGATCTTACCTCTTAATCATCCGTCAACATGTACTTTTCTCCACCTCTTCTTTAACCACTACCATAGTCCAAACTATCTAGGTTAGGTGCCATACCAGTTTATTACTGGTTTGCCCATATTCATTTTTGCTCCCCTTCAATATGTTCTCTACCCAGGGGTGGATTAACCAGTAAGTAAGGTACACATGGGCTTAGAGTAAACAAGGTACACAAAGGCTTAATTGCGTTTACTTACTGATTCGTAGTACAGAGTTTCACCATATTGTTGATGTGGTGAAAAACAGGTAACTTTTGAGAAATACAAATGTCTGTAAGACCTGCAAAGCCCTACGTGATTTACCTGCCTCTTTCAGCTTTGTCTGGAACCTTCCCCTTTGCATGTGCTCTCTCAGTCTGGCCACAAAAAAAAAAAAAAAGCTTTCTCTAAATTCCCCACATAAGCCTCTGCACATGCTCTGTCCTCTGCATAGTCACTCCCTAGTTTGTCCAGTTAACTCCTCTTCATCAGTCAGATTTTAGCTCACTTTCGCTCCCCCAGGAAAGCTTGGTAGGTCAAATCTCCTCATTGTAAATTTTCATAATGTAATGTACTTAGTAGAACTTACCACAGCTGCATTTTTACATTTATGGGATTATTTAATTAAAGTCAGTCTTTCCCTCTAGTCTCTAAGATCCAAGACAAAAAAAAACTGTCTTACCCATAACAGGCCTAAGCCTTACCACAGTGACTGTCACATCGCATGTGAAATAAATAGTTGTATAATAAATAAGCTTTATTCTGTCACTTTCTTGTTCAAGAACAGTAGGTCCTAATTTTCAAACATATTAAATTCAAATGAGTATAACTACCTACCACATGCTTCTCTGACCACTTCTCTTTCTGCTTTCCAGCTCTTCCTACATGTTACTTTCTACCTAAACTTACCTAATTCCAGCCTCTACGTCTTCATATTTTTATATGAAATAACTTTCCAGCCCTTGCATTGATCCTTTCAGCATCCAGGTCAATATTCACATTCTTCAAAAAAGCCTTTCCTGATAAGCCCAACATATCTTTGAACACTTTGAATATAGACTGTAAGAAGTGTAACAAACACTTAAATATTCACTTTACTCTCTATACTAAACCATAGAAAATTTTCTAGTCTTATCTTCCAGTAGATGGATTTCTAAGTCATCCAAGGAAGATACATAAATTTAATAGATGTCCAGAAAAAGATGTCTTCACACCCTTAAGAATTCTATTTTATGTATCTATCTCATGCTTTAAACGAATTTCCTTTTGCTTTTAGTTCCTTGCCCAGATACATAAATTAATATGCGAAAATTTATTTTCTTCTATTTATGTGTTTAAAAAAAGCAGTCTTTATTACCCTCTTCCTAAAGCTTTCAGAAACTTACATTTTTTTCTTTATTGTGCTTTAAGTGAAAGTTTACAAATCAAGTCAGTCTCTCATACAAAAATTTATACACACCTTGCTATGTATTCCTAGCCGCTCTCCCCCTAATGAGAAAGCATACTCCTCCCTCTCCATCCTGTATTCCCATGTCCATTCAGCCAGCTCCTGTCCCCCTCTGCTTTCTCATCTTGCCTCCAGGCAGAAGCTACCCACATAGTCTCATGCGAAACATATATTTAAGCAAATTTTCTCTTTGCTTTAACTTTTCTCAGATTTTGCTTCAGATGATTTTAACATTCCTTTTCTAGAGCTATTCTACTATTGTTGAAAAGGATGAAAACAACCATAGTATATAATATTCTACTAAAGTTTGGATTAATGCAAAGTATAGCTGAAAGAGTATTTCCAAATCATATATGCAAAGCCCACTGAATAGTACTAAGTAAGATTTTCCCCTTCATTGTTAGCTGGCAACATAGTCACTGACGAATCACAATCTGCCTGTGGTTATGATTCCCAGATCTTTTTCTGCTGTAACCTCTGGCATGTTTACATATCTACCGAGCTTACATTTATTTAACCCTCCTATGTCTCAAACACCGTGCTTTATATACACATAGCAGTTCTCTTCATTTTTACATTAATCCTATGAAGTAGGTATTATTATCTCCATATTACAGATGAAGGAATAAGTACTGAGAGGTTATTTAAGTTGCTCAGGAATATACAGCTAGGCAGTGGTAAAGCCAGAATTGAATCTAAGCATGTTGGACTATGAAGTCCTTATTTTTTCTACCAAGTCACACTGCTTCTCCTTGTCTTAATATATGTTCTAATGCTGTTTGATACATGTGTTTTATTTCCTACAATTCAGTTCTAAGTTGCTTTTTTAATGCCTATCTTTTTTTCTTATTTAATTTTAACAGAGCTGTTTTTAAAACACTACAAAAACAAAAAGTATTATAAATAGTAATATTTTTGAAAATGAAAGGAAATGTACATGAAGTAGGAGACATTTTAATACAAGAAATAGACCTGACATTTTTGCTAAAAGAAATCCATTATTAAGCTTTCTAGTATGAAAGAATTTAAAATACAAGTGATAATGGTCATAATTTTGTTACCTGCCGGAGCTGGAAGATACCACCTGTTGGCACATCCTTAGCAGAAATCACTTCTACAGGGCAGTAATCACCATTCTCATTCTGTTCCAGGATTTGAACCCAGAATTCTACTTTTCTGGTGACTTCACTCCATCTAGGAAGTAGATAAAGTTCTTGGAAAATCATAAATATTTCTGTTTCACTACGTGCTATATTTACACAACAGGTATTATTAGAACATCATAATAGGCAAATGGTAACTATAACTCAAAGAATAAAATTTCTCTAAAAAAAGACCCCTTGGGATCCTACACACCTTGGGACCCTACACGTGAGAACAATAATAAAGATCTCCAAACAGAATAACTCAGTAGAATCACGTGTAGATCAATGAGCAATAATCAAGTATATACTGGCAAATTTAGTTAAAATCAAAGTTAAAAAAAAAACTTAGCATCATAACTGGAAATAGCTTATTTTTTCAAAATGATAAAATAGTTATTAGTCTATTTCAAATGACTGTTCAAAGATCTAAACATTTTAATTATATGTACAGAAGCTAGTAGATAAACTGAGGTAGCACTGCATGCTTTAATGACTTCACAAGTGTCTTTCATTAGATCAATATGAAACTCAAGGAAAAATTCTCAACTTCTAATTTAGTACTTGCTAAAACACCCTCTAAATGCAAAAAGATATATAAATCTGGTTCCCTTTTATAATTAAATTAAAAACCTAAAAATATGATATTTCTGTCTCCTCCTTTTAATTCTAACAAAATCCTGTTCAACAAACAAGCCTTTTATCAGTGATACCACTTGAAAAGAACTGTGAACTAAAGACAGAGTAAGTAAACTTGAATGCCAGGATAGATACTGATCAATTCTCTCTACAGGTGATTAATTAGAAGTAATTCAAAATGATAAGCTACCTCTTCTCTAAACAATTCATTTTACAGTGTCTTCTTAAATACTTACAAATTTAACTTCCTTCCATCACCCTTCAAAGTTCACTTCCCTAAAGAAGTTTAGCCATGGTATTAGTACACCACCTATCTCTGGAATACTGGTAATGTCCAGGAGATAGTAACCTTTATAAACGGCAGCATTCAACTTTTTTTATTATTGTAAATGGAACTAAAAAAAAATGGGACTAGATATCCGAAATTCACCTATCCCGGAGACTACGTGTTTTTGCTTGTATAATTCCCAAATCCCAAAGGGCTGGATTTTTTCGAGGATCAGTCATCTTATGGCCATATACTTCAATTGCCAATGCCCCTTCTGAAAGATGCTCAATAAAGTCTTCAGTGATGTTAACAGAAAACTCCTGAAACAAAATTACAGAAAATATTTTCTGGAAACTTTATGATTACTTATACCCCACCTCATGAACTTATTTAATCACAGACGAAAGAAACAGAAAACAGAAAGCTTTAGTTATAAAACAATCTAGCATCCATAATGAATGCTAAGGTTCTTGACTTTAAAAAAAGCTATCCTATGACTCCGATTTTTTTTAACTTTTCACGTTAAAAGTCTATTATGTAAGGCCAGCATTACATTTTATTTTGTTAGCAGTATTTCAGGAGTTATTTTTAAAATTGTAAATAACGATATTAAGTATTACAACAATGATCTACAATGTCTTGATATAAAAGTTAATACATGCAATAATGTAGTAGTGCTGGAAAAACAATTTTTTCCAGTTTTTAGGATGCTAACTATCCCTAATAATAGGAAAGGAACTAATGATCATCACTGCAAAAAAATCACATAATTAAAAAAAATTCTCCAACCTGTCCATATCTACAAAAAGAGAAAATGAGCTTGTGCCAATATATTTGAAACTGGATATAAGACAAGTTTTTGGACTAATAAGGATTAAACTCTAAAATAGTTTATTAAAGAAATCCATTATCTTCTGTCTCTCAGTATGTCTCTCTATCTTTAAAATGCTTCAACTGTCTTGAAAAAAATGAGATGAATCAAGTCTGGTCTAGAAGGAAAAAAACAACTGAAACCTGAGAATATTGGTTTTGCTAATTACTAGCCATGGGCAAAATGACTTCTCTGAACTAGTTTCTTCTGCAGAAAAAGAAGAACTATCAACAAATACAACTGTGATAAAGATCAAATTAAAGAATAGCATAAAGTGCTTAGCAAGGGTGCTCAATAATTTTAGTAGTTCTCTGTTTTCTACCTTCAATTTCTCTGTAAACTAATTTATGTTTTTAGATAACAATTCTCTAGAAATCTAATACAAAATATGGATACTCTTTGGAAGTGAGCACATATATATAAATCTATATATTCACAGAAAAGTTCACTTTTGATTTTGAAGGAGTTGAATGTATTAATACTTTAAGTATTGGCTTCAATCCCATTTTAGTAAACTCTGCTCCAAGACATGTATTACTATCAGATTATTCAAAGGAATAAGATTCATTTTTTGTTTTGTAAGTAGTTTAAAATTAGACGAAGTCCGAAAAGCAAACTTACATTACAATGATCAAAGACAACCATGCACTGAGGTTCCTTGCTGACAGGGGAGGATGAGGTATCTACTTCAGGTGCAACAATCATGGGCTCCTGTTGATCCCAGAAGTTGTATTTGCAGAATACAAAGTGGGACAGATGCTGTGGCAACCCAGTAGCTTGGAGTATTTTAACCTGAGGGAAAAATAAGGCTTTGTGTTTGTTGTTTCTTAATTAGAAAGTTCCAAGAAGTACTTTGACTCAAGAGGTACGGACTCTACTCCTGACTCTGTCACTAACTGTTCATTTATGGTGGACAAATGACATACATTTTGGGACTGTAGTTCTCCATCTGCTAAGTGGGGTGAAAACTGCCACATTTACTGAGAGGCTTAACATAGGGTAACAAATAATTTGTCTGTAAAGATAGATATTTTAAAGCATTAAGAGGCTGGTGAAGTACATTTATATCATAGGTTCTTATAATAGTAAAAACAGAAGAATAAAGTTCTCAGACATCAACACCATTCAATGATATGAATTTGACTAACATGAGAGCAGACCAAGATTGTTAACCAGAATGAACAAAGTACAAAAGCCATGTATGTGTTAATAAACCAAGAAATATTCAGAAAAGGGCAAAACATTTATCTGATAATTTTAAGTGTAAAAGCGAGCACAGTTTTCAAGTAGGTATTGTTGCTGTAGCAGGTATGTATAGTGTAACGCATCGTTTGATTTCTTGACTGCTGCTTCCATGGGTGTTGATTATATGATAACAGGGCATTTTTTGGAGAACTTTAAAGGCACTGAGAATGCATAATTTAAAGATCTGGCTTACGGCTATGCACAAACTGGGGCAAGAGTAGAAGGAATTAAAGATGGTGAATGTTTACCATTCTTAGCATTAACATTTACTGGATGTGTTCTCTATGCATATTTAGAGAGGAGAGGCATATTCAAGAAAACATGCTTTGGATGGGGAGTATAGAGTTATATGATAACATATTAGAAATACGTATTTGATCAGACTGGATATCTCCAGAAGAAATGACTATAACAGGTTTTAAAGCAGCCAAATATTGTTAATATTTCTTCTGGCAGGAAGCATCATGTTGATATTTAAGTTAGAATTTTTGCTGTTGTCATATGCTAAAACTCCTCCAACTATGAAGTTAAATGCAATTGTGAACTAATAATTGACTGAGGAGGCTTACATGAACAAGCATTAATCATTTATTATATTTTTTATCTGGTAACTTCCTGCATGTTGTAGATGATTCACTCTGCCTCCAGTGAATAAATATAACAAAAATAAACTTGAATATGTGCCAGAAGTTGGTATAGTTCAGCAACCACAAGGAATCATAGAAGCCTTGTTACACTGAGATAGGATACAAATCTTTACTGATACACTGATAAATATAATAGCCTTAACACTTCAGGAAACACAATAATGACAAAAAAAAAAACACAAAGCAGAGGACTTTATTTTCTCCCATACGAGGCAAATAATGTGTAAGCAACAAATGAGAACTCCCATTATTATTCATTTTTTCCTTCGATGTCAACAAGAGTTTGAAACATCAATATAGCAATTCCCAGACAGGTCATGAAAGACAGGCAGACTGATAACAATGTACTTCTTCAAACCAAATATCACAATCAGTATTTTGAAGTCAATTTTTCATTAAATTTGAAAACCATCATCTTTTCATTAAGTGTTTAAAAATGTTTACTGTATTTTTCAAGGTGAGGCAATATGATATATGAGGTTACAAGATTTTGGAGTTATACAGATCTAAATTACAATACCTAGCCAATTACTAGCTTCCATTCTCAAACATATTACTTAAATTCTGTGAAGTTAATTTTCTTAATTCCAACAGAGCTTCCAGACTAAGACAGACTAGGCAGAGTGGCCTGGTGAATTACTTCCGAAAATCGGTCAACGAAAACCCTATGGATCACAAAGGTCTGATCCACAAATGCTCATGGGGATGACACAGGACTGGGCAGCATTTCATTCCATTGTGCGTGGCGCTGTCATGAGTTGAGAATTGGCTTGATAGCAGCTAACAACAGCAAGTTTTCTCTTTTGCAAAAGAAGAATATTAATAGCTACTTTACAGTATTAGTGACAGAGCTGACTACACTAATGAAATTAATGAAAGTAGTTCCAGGCATTGAGAAGATGTTCAATATAAACCAAATTTTTCCTGTAGTAATTAACCTCAATCTTACGATTCAAATAAACAAGAACGCAAGACTTAATATGATCAGCACGCCACTACAGGCAACTTCTCAGGAATAGGACTGCCAGGAATGAGGAATATCTAGAATACAGGTGGTGGGTTTCATGTGTTTCCTTTTTAAATGTTTGCATACAGAAACTAAAATCACCACAAAGTATCAGAATATCACAGGATGTCAACTTGAAGCTGCTCAAGATAAAGGAGCCCAGGAATGTCACTAGACATTAACGTTGTTTAGGGTTTTTTAATGCAGTAATATTTAACATAATTTAAAATACTAAATTGTTAATATATGCAATTTTTTGACCAGGGCTCTTCAGAAACATGTTAGAAAGCAAAAAAGCTATCAAAGTCTATGAGGGTTAGAGTTATGTCAAAAGGAAGCAAGAGCCAACTAACAAGGCTCTCACAGGCCAAAGAGGGTATCATTTGAGCTTCACTTCAACAAAGACCAAAGGGTTGGCAGTTCAAATCCGCCAGGCGCTCCTTAGAAACTCTATGGGGCCGTTCTACTCTGTCCTATAGGTTTGCTATGAGTCAGAATCGACTCGATGGCACTGGGTTTGGTTTGGGTTTTGGTTTCAACAAAGACTATAAATGCAATGGACTGAAGCACATCAAATATGTTTAAATTTACACATCTAAAATGATATTAAGACCAGAAAAAAAATTCCACTAGTCACTTTTGGATATTAGTAGGAAAATCAATTCATTATTTTGAAAATTGGTAAATAAAAGGAGTAAATCAAACATGTATCCTGCCTTTCATATATAAACAGTATCTGAACAACAAAATAGTTGATAATGGGAAGACTCTTTATAAGTATTCTAGCTAATAAAATAAGGAATGATAGAATTAAAGTATTACTCTTTTGTAAGTCCTAAAGAAATAATGCATCTAGATAATAATCATCAGTGGTTGCTAACATCTCCAAAATGAGAAATAACCACACATGATGTGTCTCCTGATGAAAGAATACATCACCACCTATGAAGTATCCTTGCTACTCCCATCCTCTGTATATCACCTCTATATCTACCGATTTTACAGAAAATGCATATCAAACATGTTAAGCAACACCAATCAACAAAATCTACACTATAAGAAACTACATGGCAAAGGCCCAGCTTCTACAATAAATAACTTGCAAGGTAAAAGAAGATGAGACACAAAGGGACGGCAAGTGTGCACACAGACTAAAAGGGATTTAAGAGACATTATCAATGAAGACAATAATGAGAAACAGACGGGACAGTTCATGATATTGAGGAATTACTAATTCTTATGTGTGATAATATTATACTTTTCTTTAAAAAAAAGTACTCATCAGGCGGGGCCAAGATGGCCAACTAGGTAGACGCTACCCTGGGTCCCTCTTGAAACAAAGACTCGGAAAAACAAGTGAATCAATCACATACATGACAATCTACGAACCCTGACCATCAAACACAGATCTAAAGAGTTGACCTGAGTGACAGGTAAGCAAAAAGCTGCGCCCTAAACCAGTGACCACTTCTGGAACCCACAACCCGCTCCACAGCCTTAAGCCCTCGCGGTTCCCTGGTGCCGAATGGCGGGGCTGATAGAGGCTTGCTAAGGCAGGGCAGGCACGGGACACAGCCCTAACCCCTAGCCCCCTGGGGTAACCTCCATAGAGACTCAGCCAGCACAAGCAGGCTGCACACTGACGAGGCTGAGAGAATGAACAAGCAACCATGGGGAAGCGGCGACTGTTTCGGAGCCTGGAGCCAGCGTCCCAGTCAGAAAACATTGGCGCCGGGCTTTGGACTGGGCGCAGGGGAGCTAGGCATGGCATCCTGAGACAGCGCAAACATGGGACGCAGCCCTAGCCCCCAAAAGTGACCTCGGGGGAAGCCCAGCCAGTGCACGTAGGCAGCGCAGCAACGCAGCTGACAGGAAGAGAAGTCACGGGGAGGCAGCGACTGGTTCTGAAGCATGGAGTGCGGCGTCCCAGCTGGGGAACCGTGGCACTGGGCTTTGGACTGGGAGCTGAGGAATTAACCACTGCTTCTTTATTTTCTGAGACAGCACATGCACAAGACACGGGCCTGAGCCTTGGGGGCAATCTCGACCCAGCCAATGCACACAGGCTACAGGCCCCTCGGAAATCTCAGATAAAACAGTCCTCAACAAGCAAGATAAGTAACTTTGTCTATATTCCTTGGTGCTACTCTCTCCTATCTATCTGATCCCTCCCCTCCCCTTCCCTTCCCAGGCGGCTTCATTAACATTGGAATTTCCTGGGCCAGAGAGAGAAGTGCTCTGTGGATTTTTGTTTGTTTGTTTGTTTGTTTGTTTGTTTCTTTGTTTGTTTGTTTTGTCTTTTCCTAACCCATTCTCCTGGCCTGAGAGAAGCAGCTACAAAAAACCCAGGGACCAAGAATCCTTCCCTGACTTCCCAAAATTGGACTAAAAATACAAAACTAGCTCCAGCCAAGCATATGAGATCCACAGTCTTGGGCTTTCATCCATACAGGGACCAAGGTGCCTATTATAATGCAAAGGCAATTCTGATAGGGATCTGACTATAATTGTTTTAGCGGATTACTGGAAAGACAAGTTTCCCAGGTCTGATATCTCTACCTATTAAACAGAGCCCTCACTGACCCACAATGGGGAAATGAGGGCTGAAGCTCCATCCAAACCACCTAACCTTCTACCACTGGGGTCTCAGGATAGTGACATCTACCAATCTGTAGAGGTACATGCATTGGGTGCCTAAGGTACAGCTGCAGAGCCCACCCACCAAAGTGCTTTAGGAATAGAGACACACCTACCTCACTGGCACTTGGGGGAAGCCTGTCAGCATCCTGCCCCCGCCGGAGTGTGAACCCCTGCTGCTACTAGAATCTGGTGCACACAACTAGCACCACTACTCCTCTAAGCGAATAGGTGACAGTCTACCCCACACACTTGGTGACGCAAAATCAGATTCTACTCAAGAATAGTGAATGGACTCTTAGGTTTATATTTCTGGTAATGGCCCAAACCAGCTGGTGAGAGGACATAAGTGATTCAAGGGCTGCAACAATCAAGACAGCACAATCTAGCAGCCCATCTACGTATATTGAAAGAAAACAAAACAAGATAAGACTCAGTGAGCAAATATAAAATACATTATTACAATATCTTATAGATGGCTCGGAGACAGCAGTTGATATCACACCACATAAAGAAGCAGACCATGATTGCTTCTGCAACTCCCCAAATTAAAGAATCAAAATCTTTCCCAAATAAAGATACAACCCTGGAATTGCCACATGCAGAATATAAAAAACTAATTTACAGAATGCTTCAAGACATCAGGGATGACCTCAAAAATGAAATAAGGCAATCTACAGAAAAAGCCAAGGAACACGCTGATAACGCAGTTGAAGAAATCAAAAAGATTATTCAAGAACATAGTAGAAAAATTAATAAGCTGCAACAATCCATAGAAAGAAAGCATTCAGAAATCCAAAAGATTAACAGTAAAATTATACAATTAGACAACTCAATAGGAAGTCAGAGGAGCAGAAACGAGGAATTGGAATGCAGAGTGGGGAAGCTGGAGGATAAGGCAATTGACACCAATATAGTTGAAGAAAAATCAGATAAAAGAATTAAAAAAAATGAAAAAACCCTAAGAATCATGTAGGACTCTATCAAGAAGGATAACTTGCATGTAATTGGAGTGCCAGAACAAGGAGGCATAACAGAAAATACAGAGAGAATAGTTGAAGATCTGTTGGCAAAAAACTTCCCTGACATCATGAAAGATGAAAGGATGTCTATCCAAGATGCTCATCGAAACCCATATAGGATTGATCCAAAAAGAAAATTACCAGGACATATTATCATCAAACTTGCCAAAACCAAAGATAAAGAGAATATTTTAAAAGCAGCCAGGGAGAAAAGAAAGGTCTCCTACAAAGGAGAATCAATAAGAAAAAGTTCAGACGACTCAGCAGAAACCATACAGTCAAGAAGGCAATGGGATGACATATATAGAGCAATGAAGGAGAAAAACTGCCAGCCAAGAATCATTTATCCAGCAAAATTCTCTCTCACATATGAAGGTGAAATTAAAACATTTACAAATAAACACAAGCTTAGAGAATTTGTAAAAACCAAACCAAAGCTACAAGAAATACTAAAGGAAGTTGTTTGGTCAGAAAATCAGTAACATCAGATAACAACACAATACAAGGTCACAGAACAGAACACCCTGATATCAATTCAAATAAGGAAATCACAACAACAAATTAAGATTAATTTTTTAAAAGGAAAACATGCCCAAACAGGGAATCATTGAAGTCATTATGTACAAGATCACAATAATCAAAAAGAGGGACTAAATACAGTAGGCATAGAACTGCCATATGGAGAGGAAAACAAGGCGATATAGAACGATACAAGTGAGGTTTTTACTTAGAAAAATAGGGGTAAATATTAAGGTAACCACAAAGAGGTCTAACAATTCCATAACTCAAAATAAAAACCAAGAAAAACATAACGACTCAGCAAACATAAAGTCAAATACTATGAAAATGAGGAACACAATTTACAAAGAAAAACGTCTCAGCACAAAAAAGTAAGTGGAAAAATGAAATTGTCAACAACACACATAAAAAGGCATCAAAATGACAGCACTAAACACATAGTTATCTATAATTATGCTGAATGTAAATGGACTAAATGCACCAATAAAGAGACAGAGAGTCTCAGACTGGATAAAGAAACATGATCCGTCTATATACTGACACACCTTAGACTTAAGAGACACAAACTAAAACTCAAAGGATGGAAAAATATATATCAAGCAAACAGCAAGCAAAAAAGAGCAGGAGTAGCAATATTAATTTCTGACAAAATAGACTTTAAAGTTAAATCCACCACAAAGGATAAAGAAGGACTCTGCATAATGATTAAAGGGACCGTTGACCAGAAGATTTAACCATATTAAATATTTATGCACCCAATGACAGGGCTGCAAGATACATAAAACAAACCTTAACAGACCTGAAAAGTGAGATAGACACCTCCACAATTATAATAGGAGACTTCAACACACCACTTTTGGAGAAGGAAACGACTTCCAGTAAGAAGCTCCATAGAGACATGGAAGACCTAATTGCTACAATCAACCAACTTGACCTCATACACCTATAGAGAACACTCCACCCAACAGCTGCAAAGTATACTTTTTTTTCTAGCGCACATGGAACATTCTCTAGAATAGATCATGTATTAGGTCATAAAACAAACCTTTGCAGAATCCAAAACATCAAAATATTACAAAGCATCTTCTCAGATCACAGGGCCATAAAGGTAGAAATCAATAAAAGAAAAATCCGGGAAAAGAAATCAAATACTTGGAAACTGAACAACACCCTGCTGAAAAAAGACTGGGTTATAGAAGACATTAAGGAGGGAATAAAGAAATTCATAGAATGCAATGAGAATGAAAACATTTCCTATTAAAAGCTCTAGGACACAGCAAAAGCAGCGCTCAGAGGTCAATTTATATCGATAAATGCACACATACATAAAGAAGAAAAGAGTCAAAATCAGAGAACTGTCCCTACAACTTGAACAAATAGAACACGAGCAACAAAAGAGTCCATCACGCACCAGAAGAAAACAAATAATAAAAATTAGAGCTGAACTAAATGAATTAGAACAGAAAAACAATTCAAAGAATTAACAAAGCCAAAAGCTGGTTCTTTGAAAAAATTAACAAAATTGATAAACCACTGGCCAGACTAACTGAAGAAATACAGGAAAGAAAACAAATAACCCAAATAAGAAACAAGATGGGCCATATCACAACAGACCCAACTGAAATTAAAAGAATCATATCAGATTATTTCGAAAAACTGTACTCTAAAAAATTTGCAAACCTAGAAGAAATGGATGAATTCCTAGAAAAACACTACCTACCTAAACTAACACAATCAGAAGTAGAACAACTAAATAGACCCATAACAAAAAAAGAGATTGAAAGGGTAATCAAAAACTCCCAACAAAAAAGAGTCCTGGCCCAGACGGCTTCACTGCAGAGTTCTACCAAACTTTCAGAAAAGAGTTAACACCACTACTACTAAAGGTATTTCAAAGCATAAAAAATGATGGAATACTACCTAACTCATTCTATGAAGCCACCATAATATCCCTGATACCAAAACCAGGTAAAGCCACCGCAAGAAAAGAAAATTACAGACCTATATCCCTCATGAACATAGATGCAAAAATCCTCAACAAAATTCTAGCCAATAGAATTCAACAACATATCAAAAAAATAATCCACCACGACCAAGTGGGATTTATACCAGGTATACAAAAAAAAGGCTGGTTTAATATTAGAAAAACCATTAATGTAATCCACCACATAAATAAAACAACAGACAAAAACCACATGATCTTATCAATTGATGCAGAAAAGGCATTTGACAAAGTCCAACAACCATTCATGATAAAAACTCTCAGCAAAATAGGAATTGAAGGAAAATTCCTCAGCATAATAACAGCCAACACCATCCTAAATGGAGAGAGCCTGAAAGCATTTCCCGTGAGAACGGGAACCAGACAAGGATGCCCTCTATCACCGCTCTTATTCAACATTGTGCTAGAGGTCCTAGCCAGAGCAGTTAGGCTAGACAAAGAAATAAAAGGCATCTGGATTGGCAAGGAAGAAGTAAAAGTATCTCTATTTGCAGATGACATGATCTTATACACAGAAAACCCTAAGGAATCCTCCAGAAAACTACTGAAACTAATAGAAGACTTCGTCAGAGTCTCCAGTTACAAGATAAACATACAAAAATCAATTGGATTCCTCTAATTCAACAAAAAGAACATCGAAGAGGAAATCACCAAATCAATACCATTCACAGGAGCCCCCAAGAAGATAAAATACTTAGGAATAAATCTTACCAAAGATGTAAAAGACCTATACAAAGAAAACTACAACGTACTAGTGCAAGAAACTAAAAAGGACCTACATACGTGGAAAAACATACCTTGCTCATGGATAGGAAGACTTAACATAGTAAAAATGTCTATTCTACCAAAAGCCATCTATACATACAATGCACTTCCGATCCAAATTCCAAAGACATTTTTTAAAGAGATGGAGAAACAAATCACCAACTTCACATGGAAGGGAAAGAAGCCTTGGATAAGTAAAGCATTACTGAAAAAGAAGAAGAAAATGGGAGGCCTCACTCTACCTGATTTTAGAACCTATTATACAGCCACAGTAGTCAAAACAGCCTGGTACGGGTACAACAGGCACATAGACCAATGGAACAGAATTGAGAACTCAGATATAAATCCATCCACGTATGAGCAGCTGATATTTGACAAAGGCCCAGTGTCAGTTAACTGGGGAAAAGATAGTCTTTTTAACAAATGGTGCTGGCATAAATGGATATCCATTTGCAAAAAAATGAAACAGGACCCATACCTCACACCATGCACAAAAACTAACTCCAAGTGGATCAAAGACCCAAACATAAAGACTAAAACGATAAAGATCATGGAAGAAAAAATTGGGACAACCCTAGGAGCCCTAATACAAGGCATAAACAGAATATAAAACATTACTAAAAATGACAAAGAGAAACCAGATAACTGGGAGCTCCTGAAAATCAAACACCTATGCTCATTTAAAGACTTACCAAAAGAGTAAAAAGACCACCTACAGACTGGGAAAGAATATTCACCTATGACCTCTCTAACCAGAGATGACATCAGACATCTCTGATCTATATGATTCTGTTAAAACTCAACCACAAAAAGACAAACAACCCAATCAAAAAGTGGGCAAAGGATCTGAACACGCACTTCACTAAGGAAGATATTCAGGCAGCTAACAGACACATGAGAAAATGCTCTCGATCATTAGCCATTAGAGAAATGCAAATTAAAACTATGATGAGATTCCATCTCACTCCAACAAGGCTGGCATTAATCCAAAAAACACAAAATAATAAATGTTGGAGAGGCTGCGGAGAGATTGGAACTCTTATACACTGCTGGTGGGAATGTAAAATGGTACAACCACTTTGGAATTCTATCTGGCGTTTTCTTAAAAAGTTAGAAATAGAACTACCATACAACCCAGAAATCCCACTCCTCGGAATACACCCTAGAGAAATAAGAGCCTTTACAGGAACAGATATATGCACACCCATGTTTATTGCAGCACTGTTTACAATAGCAAAAAGGTGGGAGCAACCAAGGTGCCCAGATAAATAAATTATGGTATATTCACACAATGGAATACTATGCATCGATAAAGAACAGTGATGAATCTGTGAAACATTTCATAACATGGAGGAACCTGGAAGGCATTATGCTGAGTGAAATCAGTCAGAGGCAAAAGGACAAACACTGTATAAGACCACTATTATAAGTTTTTGAGAAATAGTATAAACTGAGAAGAACACATTCTTTTGTGGTTATGAGATGGGGGAGGGGAGGGGAAAGGGTTATTTACTGATTAGTTAGTAGATAAGAACTACTTTAGGTGAAGGGAAGGACAATACTCAATACAGGGAAGGTCAGCTCAACTGGACTGGACCAAGAGCATAGAAGTTTCTGGGATAAACTGAATGCTTCGAAGGTTAGCGAAGCAAGGGCGGGGGTTTGGGGACTATGGCTTAAGGGGACTTCTAAGTCAATTGGCAAAATAAATTCTACTACGAAAACATTCTGCATCCCACTTTGAAGTGTGGCGTCTGGGGTCTTAAATGCTAACAAGCGGCCATCTAAGATGCATCCATTGGTCTCAACCCACCTGGATCAAAGGAGAATGAAGAACACCAAGGTCACATGATAACTGTGAGCCCGAGACAGAAGGGGCCACATGAACTAGAGACTTACATCATCCTGAGACCAGAAGAACTAGATGGTGCCCGGCCATAACCGATGACTGCCCTGACAGGGACCACAATAGAGAACCCCTGAGGGAGCAGGAGAACAGTGGGATGCAGACCCCAAATTCTCATAAAAAGACCAGACTTAATGGTCTAACTGAGACTAGAAGAATCCCGGCGGTCATGGTCCCCAAACCTTCTGTTGGCCCAGGACAGGAACCATTCCCAAAGACTACTCATCAGACATGGAAGGGACTGGACAATGGGCTGGAGAGAGATGCTGATGAAGAGTGAGCTACTTGTATCAGGTGGACACTTGAGACTGTATTTGGATCTCCTGTCTGGAGGGGAGATGGGAGGGTAGAGAGGGTTAGAATCTGGCAAAAGGGTCACGAACGGAGAGACTGGAAGGAGGGAGCGGGCTGACTCATTAAGGGGAGAGTAAATGGGTGTATGTAGTAAGGTGTATATAAGCTTATATGTGACAGACTGACTTGATTTGTAAACTTTCACTTAAAGTACTATAAAAATTATTTTAAAAAAGTACTCATCAAAAAAATGTACTCATCATTTAGAGATATTTACTGAAATATTTATAGAAGAAATAATATGATATGATGTCTTGGATTTGCTTCAAAATAATCCAAGGGGAAGAGAAGGCGCAGAAGTGGCTTGAGTGCATGCATAAAATAAGACTGACCATCAGTTGATAATTTCTAACAGCAGTGTGAATGGGGATCGACAATATTACTTTCACTACTTTTAAGTGTGCTTGATATCTTCCATAAAATAATTTTAAGACATTTTAACTTGGTTTAAAAAAAAGAAGAGCTCTTTTTATCCAGGATATAGTACTTCTTTTCAGTGATAACGATAAACTCTCCAAATATAGTACCCTGTGTGTTATTTTTTATGTTATTTTACTCTAATGGTAAAAGTTGACCTTTGTCAGAGCTTTACCTTTAAAATGGGCCATTATGGATTTATCAAGCCTATGTCTCCACCTTGTTAATAACATAACCTCGAAAGAATATTCTTGAATCAAATGCAATACAATAAAGGTTAACTGTTAGTGAATTAAGATTTTTTTCTCTCAAACTGGCGCAAATGGCCTAAATATCTGAGGCCTTCCTACTACATGCAAAAACCTACAGAAAGTAACCCAAACCTTAACAGCTGTATCTTCCCTTACCGTTAATGTATAACCTACTTCTTTGAACATCAATATTATTCTAGAAATATTTACTGAGAAACAGGGCTGGCCTTAGGATGGATTACGAAATAAGCGTTAAGTTTAGACTTCCTTCACTTTGCCTTTTAGTGGCCTCCTTCTCACTGGCACTATAGTCCCTATGCCCCTTGCTGATTCCTCATCCTCGAAAACCTTCCTTTTAACTGGTTCTTCCTACACTGATTCTCAACCAGAGGCAGTACTGCCCCAATAGGGGCTATTTGGAAATGTACAAGAGAATTTTTTTTCATTGTCATAATGAACTGGGGAGGTGGATGCTACCTGCATTTATTGTAGGAGTCCAGGAATAGAATGACCTATCATCTTCCTACCTAGCAATTACTCATGAAAATACAACAGTACCCTATGGAGGAAGAGTTTTAGATAGCATCCGCTCCTTCAAGTTTAGCCTGAGTCTTATTTTCCAAAAATTTTTCCTCAGACCCTGCTTTCTGAATTAATTACCTTTTCTCTGTGTCCCAAAAAATATGGTAACCAGCTCCATTGGAGCACTTGGCTCACACAATATTGGAGTCTTTTGTTCACTTGTATATACCCTCCCTCCCCACACACACACTATACAGGGAGCTCTATATTCCCAACACTTGACACATGTCTGACATAACACTCAATACATATTTCATGAACAGAACTCATGGGAAGAGAAGAAAGAAAGGGGTCTGGGATGGGAGCACGCTTGAGTAGTATACGCAAAGGCATATGGGTGAACAGAAACAGAACATTTGGAAAACAGTGCGAAGAGTGACTTTTGGCAAGAACAGGGCCAGGGCTGAGTAAATCACCACCATCAGCAGCTAGTAAGACCCCCAATTACAGGATATAACAGCCTGGGTTTCCTACAGAGAAGTCCAGATAAATACAGATTCACACAATTTTGGGGCTCAAGAGCCCAGAGAAAAGAGATGACTTATACAAGATTCCAAAGAATAACTTATTAGACGTAACCTGGCTAACCCATACTTCAGGATATACGGTGAAATACAGTTTCTAAAATACTAAATATTTTTAGAGACAGATACTTAGAAAAATCAAAAAAGAAACCAATATTTATCATCTAAATACAATCCTCAAAATTAGTCATACTTCTCTACTTACCATGCATACAAGTTTGTTCTCCTGAGTTTCTCTATCAAAGGAAATATCTACAGCATCATCACCTCCTGCAATTCTTTCCCCAATTTCACCACTGATTCGCATAACCTCTACATGCAGCCGACCTGCCACCTGTAACAATGCGGGGACAGAAACTTTTTAACAAAGTTTTGCTGTTTCTTCCTTGAGATTCTGTGTCTTCTGTGTTAGACTCAAGTCATTAGGTTTAATGGTATATGAGAATTTAGACGCCTGGATTCTAACAGTTATTCTCTCTCAAAGTTCTTGGAGTAACTACCATATAACACTGTATAAACACAAGGTATTGACAATTCACATAAATACTGGTTCCCATTACTAGTAAAAACAGTAATAACAATAATACCATCACCACCCTAAGCTTTCTTTAACTTTTCTCTGCAGGAAACAAGGGACAAAGAGTAAACCAACCTCTCCTTTCTGGTTGACAATTGGAACAGCATACTGCAACTTCACATCGTAGAAAAGAGACTCAAGGAAGACATTGGCCACCCCAATGAGACTGTGATTTTCCTGTTCATCATAGAATGGATCAGCACGCTTGAAGTACGACCGTATTACCTTTAAAGAAATTCAAAACAACTTCAGAAAATCACTTAAAATGAATGGATTCAACCTAACACTTTTTGATGTCTACTTTAAGCCATTAAACTTAACTTTTATTACTATATTCTGATTCATGCATTCTTTTAGAGTAAAACAAAGTTTGTGCTGAAACATTTGTTAGTTGTTGTCAGGTGCTGCCGAATCAGTTCCAGCTCACAGCGACCATACGTACAACAGAATGAAAAACTGCCCAGTCCTGCACCATCCTCATGATCGTTGTAATGCTTGAGCCCACTGTTGCAGCCACTGTGTCAGTCTGTCTCACTGAGGGTCCTCCTCTTTTTCACTGACCGTCTACTTTACCAAGCATGATGTCCTTCTCCAAGGGCTGGTCCCTCCTAATAACATGTCCAAAGTATGTGAGACAAAGTCTGACCATCCTCACTTCGAAGGAGCATTCTGGCCGTACTTCCTCCAAGACAGATTTGCTTGTTCTTTTGGCAGCTCACGGTATATTTGATATTCTTTGACAACACCATAATTCAAATGCATGAATTCTTCTTCAGTCTCCCTGATTCATTTGCCCACATTTCACACGCATATGAGGCAACTGAAAACACCATGGCTTGGGTCAGGCACACCTTCGTCCTTAAAGTGACATCTTTGCTTTTTAACACTTTTTTTTTTAATTGTGCTTTAAGTAAAAGTTTACAATTCAAGTCAGTTTCTCGTACAAAAACTTATACACACATTATTATGTGACCCTACATGCTCTCCCTACAATATGACAGCACACTCCTCTCCACCCCATATTTCCCGTGTCCATTCAACCAGCTCCTGTCCCCTCTGCCTTCTCATCTGGCCTCCAGACAAAAGCAGACCACATAGTCTCATGTGTCTATTTGAACTAAGATGCATACTCCTCACTAGTGTCATTTTATGTCTGATAGTCCAGTCTAATTTTTGTCTGAAGAGTTGGTTTCAGAAATGGTTTTAGTTTTGGCAAACAGAGTCCAGGGTCCATGACCTCTGGTATCCCACCAGTCTCAGTCAGACCATTAAGTCTGGTATTTTTACAAGAATTTGAGGTCTGCATCCCACATTTCTCCTACCCCATCAGAGATTCTCTGTTGTGTTGACTGTCAGGGCAGTCATTAGTGGTAGCCAGGCACCATCTAGTTCTTCCAGACTCAGGTTGAGGGAGTCTCTGGTTTACATGGCCCCTTCTGTCTCTTGGGCTCATATTTTCCTTGTGTCTCTGGTGTTTTTCACTCTCCTCTGCTCCAGGGAGGTTGGGACCAATTGATACATCTTCAAAGGCCACTTGCTAGCTTTTAAGATCCCAGATGCCACTCACCAAAGTGGGATGCAGAACACTTTCTTAATAAACTTTGTTCTACCAAATGACCTAGATGTCCTCTGAACCATGGTCCCCAGGCCAACACCCCTGCTACTCTGTCCCTCAAAGTGTTTGGTTGTATTCAGGAAACTTCTCAGCTTTTGGTTTAGTCCAGTTATGCTGACTTCCCATGCGTTGTCTATTGTCCTTCCCTTCAGCAAAAATAATTCTTGTCTACTAATTAGTGAATACCCCTCTCCCGACTTCCTCACACTCGTAACCATCAAAGAATGTTTTCTTCTATGTTTAAACCTTTTCTTCAGTTCTCATAACAGTGGTCTCATACAGTATTTGTCCTTTTGCTACTGACTAACGAGATGTTTTCACAGATACATAGTTGTTCTTTATTGTTGCATAGTATTCCATTATGTAAATATACCATAATTTATCCATTCTTCTGTTGATGGGCATCTTAGTCGTTTCCATTTTTTGCTACTGTAAAAGGTGCTGCAATGAACATGGGTGTGCATATACCTGTATGTGTAAGAGCTCTTATTTCTCCAGGATATATTCAAGGAGCAGGATTGCTGGATCCTATGATACTTCTGGAAACCCTGGTGGCATAGTGGGTAAGCGCTACAGCTGCTAACCAAAGGGTCGGCAGTTCAAATCTGCCAAGCACTCCTCGGAAACTCTCTGGGGCAGTTCTACTCTGTCCTACAGCGTCACTATGAGTTGGAATCGACACAACGGCACTGGGTCTGGTTTTTTGGTTTTGATGATACTTCTATTTCTAGCTTTTTAAGGAAGCGCCAAATCATTTTCCAAAGTGGTTGTACCATTTTACATTCCCACCAGCAGTGTTTAATTGTTCCAGTGTCTCCGCAACCTCTCCAACATTTATAATTTTGTTTTTTGGATTAATGCCAGCCTTTTTGGGGTGAGATGGTATCTCATGGTGGTTTTGATTTGGATTTCTATAATGGCTAATGATGGTGAACATTTCCTCATGTATCTGTTAGCTCCCTGAATGTCTTCTTTGGTGAAGTGCCTGTTCATATCCTTTGCCCATTTTTTAATTCAGTTATTTGTCTCTTTGTTGTTGCGCTTTTGTAGTATTTTGTAGATTTCAGAGATTAATAGGTGCTAAAATTAGGTAGTGTGAGGGCTGCCACTTTGTGGTTTTTTTTTTTTTTCTTCAGTAATGATTTACTTATCCAGGGCCTATTCCCTTTCCATATGAAGTTGGTGATTTGTTTCTCCATCTCATTAAAAAATACCATTAGAATTTGGATCAGGATTGTACTGTATCTATAGATCGCTTTGGGTAGAACAGATATTTTGACCATGTTCAGTCTTCCTATTCATGGGCAAGTTATGTTTTTCCACTTACGTAGGTCTCTCTTGGTTTCTTGAAGTACAGTCTTGTAGTTTTCTTTGTATTGGTCTTTTTACATCTCTGGTTAGATTTATTCCTAAGTATTTTACCTTCTTGGATACTGTAAATGGTATTGATTTGGTGGTTTCCTCTTCAACATTCTCTTTGTTGGTGTAGAGGAATCCAACTGATTTTTGTATGTTCACCTTGTATCCTGATACTCTGCTGAACTCTTTTATTAGTTTCAGCAGTTTTCCTGAGGGTATTTTAAGGGTTTTCTGTGTATAAGATCATGTCATCTGAAAACAGAGATACTTTTACTTCTTCCTTACCAATTTGGATGCCCTTTATTTCTTTATCTAGCCTAATTGCTCTGTCTAGGACCTCCAGCACAGTATTGAATAAGAGTGGTAATAAAGGGCATCTTTGTCTGGTTCCCAATCTCAAGGTGAATGCTTTTAGACTCTCCATTTAGGATGATGTTGGCTGTTGGCTTTGTATAAATGCCATTTATTATGTTGAGGAATTTTCCATCTATTCCTATTTTGCTGAGAGTTTTTATCATGAATGGGTGTTGGACTTTATCAAATGCCTTTTCTGCATCAATTGGTAAGATCACGTGGTTCTTGTTTTTGTTTTATTTACATGATGGATTACACCGATTGTTTTTCTAATGTTGAACCATCCCTGCATACCTGGTATGAATCACACTTGTTCATGGTGAATGACTTTTTTGATATTTGTTGAATTCTATTGGCTAGAATTTTGTCGAGGATTTTTGCATCTAAGTTCATGAGGTCTGTAATTTACTTTTTTTGTGGTGTCTTTACATGGTTTTGGTGTCAGGGATATGCTGGCTTCATAGAATGTGTTTGGGAGTATTCCAACCTTTTCTGTACTCTGAAATACCTTTAATAGCAGTGGTGTTAACTCTTCTCTGAAAGTTTGGTAGAATTCTGCAGTGAAGCCATCAGGGCCAGGGCTTTTTTTTGCTGGGAGTTTTTGAATTACATTTTCAATCTCTTGTTATAGGTTTATTTAGTTGTTCTATCTCTGTTTGTATTAGTTTATATAGGTAGTATATTTCTAGAAATTTGTCCATTTCCTTTAGGTTTTCAAATTTTTTAGAGTACAATTTTTCACAGTATTTTATTACAATTTTTTTAATTTCAGTTGAGTCTGCTGTGATACCACCTATCTCATTTCTTATTCAGGTTATTTGCTTCCTCTCCTGATTTTTTCAGTTTGGCCAATGGTTTATCAATTTTGTTGATCTTTTAAAAAGAAAAGCTTTTGATCTTGTTACCTCTTTCAATGCTTTTCTGTTCTGTATTTCACTTAATTCTGCTCTAATTCTTATTATTTGCTTTCTTCTGCTACCCGAGGGCTTCTTTTGCTGTTCTCTATTTGTTCGAGATGTAGGGATAATTCTTTGATTTTGGCCTTTTCCTCTTTTTGTATGTGTGCATTTATTGCTATAAATTGGCCTCTGAGCACTGCTTTGTGTCCCAAAGGTTCCATTCTCATTTGATTCTATGAATTTCTTTATTGCATCCTTAATTTCTTCTATAACCCAGTAGATTTTTGAGCAAGGTGTTGCTCAGTTTCTTTGTGTTTGATTTTTTTTTTCCTTGCTTTTTCTACTACTGATTTCCACTTTTATGGCTTTATGGTCAGAAAAGATGCTTTGGAATAATGTCGATGTTTTGGATTCTTTTAAGGTTCTTATGACCTAATACATGGTCTATTCTGGAGAATGTTACAGGTGCGTTGGAAAAGAAAGTATGCTCCGCTGCTTTTGGATGGACTGTTCTGTATAGGTCTATCAGGTCAAATTGGCTGATTATGACATTTACATCTTACATGTCTTTATTGAGCTTCTTTCCAGATGTTGTGTCCTTCACCGAAAGTGGTATGTTGAAGTCTCCTGCTATTATTGTAGAGCTATCTATCTCTCTTTTCAATGCCATTACAGTTTGTTTTACGTATTTCGGAGCCCTGTCATTGGGTGCATAAATATTTATTATGGTTATGTCCTCCTGGTGTACTAACCCTTTAATCATTTTATAGTATCCTTCCTTATCCTTTGTGGTGGACTTTACTTTAAAGTCTATTTTGTCAGAAATTCATATTGTCATTCCTGCTCTTTTTTTTAATGGATTTTCATTTATTGCACATTTTGAGGGGAGTTTTTTTTTTTTTTAGTTGTGCTTTAGGTGAAAGTTTACAGAGCAAATTAGTTTATCATTTCAAAATTTATACACAAGTTGTTTTGTGACATTGATTGCAATCCCTACAATATGTTGGCACTCTCCCCCTTCCCACCCCTGGTTCCCATTTCTATTAATTCAGTTTTTCTGTCCTTTCCTGCTTCCTCATCTTTGCTTTTGTGCAGATGTTGCTCCTGCTCTTTTTTTGATTGCTGTTTGCTTGATATACGTATTCCATCCTTTGAGTTTTAGTTTGTTTGTGTCTTTAAGTCTAAGGTGTGTCTCTTGTAGGCAGCATATACACTGATTGTGTTGTTTTACCCATTCTGCCACTCTCTGTCTCTTTTTTGGTGCATTTAGTCCATTTACATGCAGCGTAATTATTGATAGGTAAGAGTTTATTGCTGTCATTTTGATGCCTTTTTTTCTGTGTTAACAGTTTCTTTTTTCCACTTAATTTTCTGTGTTAATTTTTCATTATATACTGTCTTTTCTTGTTTTTTATTGTTGTTGCTGCTTTTGTATTTGCTGAGTCTTTATGTTTTTCTTTTTTTTTATTCTGAAGTGTAGGATTGTTAGTTTCCTTTGTGGTCACCTTAATATTTTTCCAAGTTTTCTAAGTTTAAACCAAACTTTTATTTCTTTATATCACCTTGACTTCCTCTCCCTAGGAAAGATCTATGACCACATTTTCTTTAGTCCCTCTTTATTGATTTAATGTCATCTTTTACATAACGACATCTCTGTTTCCCTGTTTCAAGTGTTTTAGCTTTAGTTTATTTTTGTGATTTCCCTACCTGGGCTGATATCTGGTTGCTCTGTCCTGTGTTCTAATCCATCTATTGGGTAGTTATCTGATGTTTTTGATTTTCTAACCAAATGACTCCCTTTAGTATTTCTTGAAATTTTGGTCTGGTTTTTGCAAATTCCCTAAACTTCTGTTTATCTGGAAATGTCCAAATTTTGCCATCTAATTTGAGAGACAGTTTTGCTGGACATATAATTCTTGGCTGGCATTTTTTTTTGCTTCAAAGCTTTATATATGTCATCTCATTGCCTTCTTGCCTGTGTGGTTTCTGCTGAGTAGTCTGAGCTTAGTCTTACTGGCTCTCCTTTGTACATGACTTTTCATTTATCCCTAGCCACTCTTAAAAGTCTCTGTTTATCTTTGGTTTTGGCATGTTTGATTATACTATGTCCTGGGGAGTTCTTTTGGGATCTACCCTGTGTGGGGTTTGATGAGTATTGTGGATAGATACCTTCTCATCTCTCACGATATCAGGGAAGTATTCTGCCAAAAGATCTTCAACAATTCCCTCTGTATTTTCTGTTATGCCCATCTGTTCTGGTACTCCAATCACTTGTAGGTTATTTCTCTTGATAGAGTCCCACATAATTCTTAGGTTTTTTTTTTTTTTTTTAATTCTTTTATTTGATTTTTCCTCAAATACATTGGTGTGAAATGCTTCATCTTCAATCTCACTAATTCTGACTTAAATTGCTCTATTTTGCTCAGTTGATTTGTCTAATTCTGAAATTGTTAATCTTCTGAATTTCTGTTTGTTGTCTCTCTATGGATTCTTGCAGCCTATTAAATTTGTCATTACGCTCTTCTCTAATCTTCTTAAGTTCCTATAGTGCTATATCTGTGCATTCCTTGGCTTGTTCTGCATTTTGCCTGATCTCCTTCCTAATTTCTTGAAGAGTTCTGTATATTAATCTTTTGTCTTCTATCTCTCGTAGTTCCAGAAGTTATCTTCATCTGGAAGATTTCTTGATTCTTTGTTTTGGGAGCTTGCTGAAGCCATCATGGTGTATGTGATTTGATATTGACCGTTGATTCCGAGCCATCAATAAGTTACTGTATTTATTTATTTTATGTTTGCTTTTTTACTGTGTCCTAGCTTCTTGTTTTGTTTGGATATGCCCGAATAGACTGCTCGAGTGAATGAGTGTGCTTATTGGTGCCTTTGAAGCTCTAATGTCCTGTCAGCAGGTGGTTAGAGCTCTTACTTGGTGTAGGAGTCCAGGAGCCTGTTTACTTTTCTTAAATGAATTCAGCTCAGGTGTGCCCAGGTAGTCAGTCACCAAGTGTGTGGAGCAGGCTCTCACCTACAGTCTTAGATGAGCAGGGGTGATTGGTATAGGCACAGGTATCTGACTGCAGTAAGGGGTCATGTGCTGAGCAAGGCAGGGGACTAACGACCACGCCAAGTGTCTGTGAGGAAAGTGTGTCCCTGTTCCCTAGAGTGCCTAGGTGGGTGGGGTTTCCAGCTGGACTATGGGCACCCAATGCTGTTGGCAGTAAGACTGGGAGGCACCACTTATCCTTGGACCCCTGTTGAGGGTCCTCAGGCCTCTGATGTAGGTAGGTGAGGTCCCTGCTTAATACGCAGAGTGGTGTCAAACATCACGAACCTACCCCTCCACCATACAGCTGAAACAGCTGAAGTTAGACTTCAGATATATACTCTGTTGTATTGTGCTAATAAGGGCCTACACTGTTGAAATAGGCCCACATAGGTCTATGGAGGAGTAAAAGGCATTCAAAGTCCACGGACCGCTTATGCCTTTGCTTAGGCAAAGGAGCCATTTCTGCCCTGAGTTCCCAGCTTAGGGGAGCCACCAGATCATTTTTCCCTGTTTCTTAATTTGTTCTCTCTCCAAGGCCAGAAGGTTGGCTCAAGGCACACGCAAATCCTACTTCTAGCCCAGGGAATGCAGCTATCACTTATGCCAGCCCAGGACCCCTTGCAGAGTGTGGAGGGGTCAGTTAAGTGGGAGAGAGTTTTTTCCACAGGGGCGTTGTTTGGTCCATGCAGCAGATTAGATGCAAGTACTCATCTTTTTCCAAGAGTGCTGCTTTTCGCTGATTCTGGAGGCATGAGTGAACTCTCCACCACTTGGTCTCTCCCAATGTGGAAGATGCATCCAGAGCACCACTGCTTACCTCCCCAAATTCACGCCAGCGGATCCAGCCTGCAGGATGCTGATTCCAACAGGGTCAGGTCTAGCAACTCCTTGCTGCTTCTGAACCGTCTCTCCCTCCCCCTACCACTCAGTCTGATTCTTCAACTTTGCCTTTGATGTTCAGGGCTCCTAGACTGTCATGTATAATCAATTCACTTGTTTTTTCAGGTCTTTGTTGTAAGAGGGACCACTAGAAGCGTCTGACTACTTTGCCACCTTGGCTTCATCTCTGCTTTTTAATACTTTAAAGAGGTCTTTTGCTGCAGATTTGCCCAGTGCAATGCATCCTTTGTTTTCTCACTTGCTGGATCCATGGGTATTGTCTGTGGATCCAGGTAAAATGAAATCCTTGACAACATCAATCTTTTCTCTGTTTATCATGATGTTGCTTATTGGTTCAGTTGTGAGGATTTTTCTTTTTTGTATGTTGAGGCGTAATCCATACTGATCTTCATCAGTAAGTGCTTCAAGTCCTCTTCACATCAGCAGGCAAAGTTGTGTCATCTGATTAACGCAGGCTATTAGTGAGTCTTCCTCCAATCCTAATGTCCTGTTCTTCATGTAGTCCAGCTTCTCGGATTATTTGCTCAGCATACAGACTGATTAGATCTGGTGAAAGGATACAACCCTGACTCACACCTTTTCTGACTTTAAACCACTCAGTATCCCCTTGTTCTGTTCAAACATTTGCCTCTTGATCTAGGTATGGTTTCCTCATGAGCAAAATTAAGTGTTCTGGAATTCCCATTCTTCACAATATTATCCATAATTTGTTATGATCTGTACAGTCAAATACATTTGCATAGTCAATAAAACATAGGTAAACATCTTTCTGGTATTCTCTGCTTTCAGCCAGGACTCATCTGACATCAGCAATGATATCCCTGGTTCCACATCTTCTTCTGAATCCAGCTTGAATTTCCGGCAGTTCCCTGTCAATATACTGCTATAGCCACTTTTGAATGATTTTCAACAAAATTTTACTTGCATGTGATACTAATGATATTGTTCAATAATTTCTGCATTTGATTGAATCATCTTTCTTGGGAATAGGCATAAATATGGATCTCTTCCAGTCGGTTGACCAGGTACCTGTCTTCCAAATTTCTTGGCACAGATGAGCGAGCACTTTCAGCACTGTATGTGTTGAAACTCTCAATTGATATTCCGTCATTTTCTGGAGGCTTGTTTTCTGCCAATGCCTTCAGTGCAGCTTGGACTTCTTCCTTAGGTACCATCAGATCTTGATCACATGCTGCCTCCTCAAATGGCTGAATGTCAACCAATTCTTTTTGGTTTGGTGAGTCTGTGTATTCCTTCCATCTTCTTTTGATGCTTCCTGCGTCATTCAGTATTTTGCCCATAGAATTCTTCTCTGCTGTGACTCGAGGCTTGAATTTTTTCTTCAGTACTTTCAGCTTGAGAAATGCCAAGCAAGTCTTCTATTTTGGCTTTCTAACTCCAGGTCTTCACACATGTTATTATAATACTGTCTTCTCAAACTGCCCTTTGGAATCTTCGGTTCCGTTCTTATACATCATCATTTCTTCCATTTGCTTCAGCTACTCGATGCTCAAGAAGAATTTTCAGAGTCTGTTCTGACATCCATTTTGATCTTTTCTTTCTTTCCTGTCTTTTTAATGGCCTCTGGCTTTCTTCATATATGATGTCCTCGATGTCATTAGCACTATTTATCCACACACATGTTCTCTCTCTTGCTCCCATTTAGAATGGTGGTCAGCATCCTTCAGCCATAAGATAGCAATCGAAATAATGTCATTTACTTTTATCACTTGTTCTCCTTTAGGTGGCAATCTTGCTTAAAAGAAAACAAGAAACAACATACACTGACTAGATAAAAATGTAGAGTGCGCTCAAGTATTCTTCATCTTCCTCTTAGGAAAGACAGTCATCATATCTATTTTTACCAGTTCTTTACATATGCTACTACTACTGAGAGGTAACCCCTTTATAAAAGAGTGGTTTACTTTTCGTACATTTATTGTTATTGTTCTTTTATTTCTCAGTTGAAATAGGAGAGAGATACAGGAGAGACTGGGGAAAAAACTGTAGCAAAAATGTTAATCTAGCTGTAAGTCATTTTATTGTTGATAATCTCGAAAAATAAACATTTTTACAAAGCAAGAGGCTAAGAAAGTAAACAACTTTATGAGACAATAGGACTAGCAGTATGGAAAATATATAAAAATATGTATAATATGTAAGTTTATTTTAAATATGTACATCTACATGCCTGATCTCAATGAAGAAATCTGCTCCTTAAGGAGAGAATAGCAGTGTACAGATCTACGGCACCTACTTTAGGATCAAAATTCCTTCCAAAAATGTTCCTAACAGTGTAAAGATTAATTCAAAAACATACACTATATGTTTATTACTTTCAAGATTATATATTGTTGAGAAGCAGGAAAAAGATTATAAATGTGTTGAGAAACGGGAAAAGAGATTAATGTCCTAAAGAAATTCACATTCTGGTACAGAATACAAACACACACCAACAAAAGTCAGAACGAGATAAAAACAAAGTTTTTGAAGTATCTTAAAGTGGAAAATTCTCCTTTAAATTCAGGTAACTCAAAATTAGAAGAAAAAAGATGTCACAAAATTTGGTTCTTAAAATTCTTTTAGTTAGACAATTTAGAGGCTGAAAATTAATTTTATTCTAGACACATGATTACTATTTTAGAAAATAAACAATTTTTCCCCTGAAATGGGTAGGTTCATTCTTACTTGATTCCTTCCATAGCTATCAGTTAAGCAATTTTTTCTCAAATAACTTACTGGGGAATCTTCTTCACACTCCTTCCACTCCTGATAAAGGTCTCTCATGTCCAACAACCTGTTGTCCAATTTTTCCAATGACCAGATCTGCTTTCCTTTTCCTTTTCTTCTCACCTGGATTGCAGGTTCACTAAGAACAGAGCCTCGCTGCAAAGATAGTGAGAATGACTGCATGAAACAACAAAACTAGCCATCACTGAAGTCAGACCTGAACATTCTTATACCTGCCCGTCAAATGCCATTAAGTTGAAACTGCCAATTTTCTTTAATTTGTTAATTACGAAACTTATCAGAAAGGTTACAAATTTATTATAATGCCTTTATATCCACCTACAATCATACCTACCTACAATCAAAATTTTAATTTAAGTATAAAGTTTATATATAAACCTAAATTTAAACGATGATTGCAGGTGGCTATAAATTTAAAACCCAAAAGACTAGACCATGTTTAAGGAGAAGTTAAAATGAAAATGTTTTATTTGAGCCTCCATAGGAACTAAAAAAAAAAAAAAAAAAAATTTTTTTTTTTTTTTTTTTTTTTTTTTTAGGAACATACACTTTCGATGGGTAGAAAGAGTCATCTGCATTGAATAGCAAGAGAAAGCTTGTTGGAACCAATGATTAAGAAACTATCTTTTACCTTTCAAAAGTTAAAATTTCAAGTTTTTTTGAATGGGTAGTTTCTTAATGTGTTACAAAACACAAAATATTTAAAATAGTAAACTGAAAAGTCCCCAACTCACCCATTTGGAGGCAACAAATAATATCAGTTTCCAAAGACAGTTTACGCATACACATAGTTTGAACTTACTACTAAAACAGTACAGAACTAGATAGAGGTGGTTGTTATACAACACTAAATGCCAAAAAAACTTTTTCACTTTATATCTCCCCCAGAGAAGTATATCTAATCAGTTATATAATCAATTTGACTTTACCTTAATTTATCTACTGTCCTGGTATGTCTACTTAGAATTTTGGAAAAGTGTGAAATATACCGATTCTCTCATTTACATCTTGCTTATAATCATTTCCAAAGAAACAGAATTTACATAATTAAACAAAGACTTGCAAAATGTTGGGGTCCAAAATTACAATTCTGTCACATACTTAAAAGGTTCCTCTATCATATATTCAGTCAGCTAGTGAATAAACATGAAAATTCTATTACTAATCTGTAGGTAACGGCTTTTCCCAGGGAGAATCCTAAGACTCAGACGAAAAGATAATGGGCAATATGGTATAGCTATCATGACTTGGCCTCTTGCAAATAACTACAACAATGATTGAAAAAAGGAAAATAAATCTCTAACCCTTGCCAAAAATACCCAGAGACAGGCGACTACAGATGATAGGAGTGAAGAGCAGAACAAAAGGCTGTGCTCACAGTATTCTCTGAACGCTAAATGAAGTAAGAGTTTTCAAATACTAAAAAGAAAGTCTTAACTGGATTGAAAACTGTAAGACCCACCCTGGACTACAAAGACTATCTCCTTAGGAAATATTTCCTCGTTCAGTACCGCATTCTTGTTGAAATCTGAATACACTTATCTATTTAAAGCAATGAAAGTACAGTGAACTAATAGCTGCCTGGTAAAAATGCTTCAACTCCACCAACGTTAGTTAACTCTAGCAGCAACAGGAACACCCCTAATGAACACAGTCAGGTGCATGGGATGAGAGAGATACCCAGAGTGACCTGAGCTGCTTCTAGGTCTCGGCTTGGTTGCACCAAGTCAGAGTTGCTCCTTCCTAGTAAAGCTCAAATGGGATACAGAGAAAAGGGCTACAGTCATACTTTATGTGGAAAAAAATTCAAAGTTTCTATTTTTCACCTCAGACATTATAAAGTGAAAGAACACCCTGTTCTTCTCAGTATCCTAGAAGAAGCTGAGCCCTGTACATTCTGGCCACGATTAACTTCCATTATTTTTGTCTATGAGTCCCACCCAGAATTTTCTCTACAATACCAAAAAGCAAATGAATAAACTTCTGGGTAAAACCTTTGAAATGAAACACAGACTATACCGACGGCAGTGGGTTTGGGTATACACCAGAAGGCATTTTTCCATAAGGTAAATTTCCATCATATTCAAAATACCTTTACTGCTCAAAATATTAAGCATCATATTTGCAAATATCTACTCTGGGCAAAATCTTGACCTAGATGCTGTGATGTTATAAGAGAAAGAAAAATATAATCCTTGCTCTCAAATTAGAATAAAACACCCAAGAAGGACTGATGAAAGCTTTGCCATGTGCAATACTGCAGGAGAAAGAGAATACATGGCCCCTCAAAAAATCTGTCATCTGAATGTAAAATTCTACCTAATCCATCAAAAAATTGTTTGAACATGATTAAGAGCTAGAAAAGAATCTCAAAAAAAAAATGAAAACAACTAAGTGGTATGGATAGGAAGATTTCATGGGGTTGTCCCCTTATATTTCATTATGCTTATTACATTATACAAAAAAGACATTTGTGATCTTGAATACATATATGAAGCAAGCAATAAACAATTCTACAGAACACTCTATTAGCAAGTTGAAAGCAACAATGGTATAGGTAAAATGAGCACCTAACTTACTGGGGAGAGGTATTTAGAGTGGCTACAGACTGAAGGGGGGAAAAAAACACTTTGGGGAGATTAATAAGGAAAGACATCTCAGAAATATTTTAAACAGATTTGAAGACCAAGAGTTGAGAGAATGAATTGGCAGGGTGGGAGGGGGTAAAAGAGGTAGAAAGTAAAATCCTAGTGAATAAAGGATATATATGCACAATATGCACAAAGGCAGAGAATGAAAAGGAGCTAAGTTCTACTTGAGAGAGCCTAGACTGAGGAGCATACCCACTGTTATTTAATAACACTGATACCTGTGTTACTTAATAAAATAAAATAAAGTAATTTTATTCATTCATGTCTACACCCCTTCCACTCAATTAATGGCAACCTCACCTTCTTGTTGGCATCAAGGCTGGAGGCTGGAATCTGTAGGGTAACTTTATATTCCGTTCTTTTATCCAGTTCTTCTGCAATGTAACTAGCTTCTCTCACCAAGAGATTGGCTTTAACAATTTGTTCCCTCAACCTCATCAGGCTATTATTCAATGTTGCTTCTCTTTTGCAAAAAAAGGAGATGGGAGAAGGGAAGAGATAACATATAAAGCAGTACATGAGAATATTATATAGTATATATTATGATAATGCGAAAATACAAACCAAGATTTGAAATCACATTTTGTAAACAAGGAACATATTACTGACACCAACCCATGCACACACTTGTATCTGGGCTACTTTATAAGCACTGGCATACATTTGTTAACAAACTGGCCTTCTATTAGGGCAGTGCTTCTCAAACTTGACTGTGAATACAAATCACCTGGAGATTTTGACTCAGGAGGTCTCGGGGATGGGGTAAAGGGATAAGCGTCAGAGATTCTGCATTTCTATCAATCTCCAGGTCATAGAATACTACCTGTCTGCAGACCAAACTTTGAATAGCAAGAGGTTAGTTATGTAAAATCTGTAGCCATGGGATAAAACGTTTCAGTGCAATGCTAATTAGCCCATATAGAGATCAAACTTGCATTCTGAACCTCATAAGCACCATGCTTTACCCACCTGAGCTAATCAGTCCAGAAAACCAACTTTTTTTTTCCTTTGTTAAAAAAGCATCTACCCAAGCTTCAGAACCTAGAGCGTAATACAGTGATAAAGTATAACTTCTAAGTATAAATACTTATTTAAATTTAAAAGCCATACAAACTGAAAATGGGCTAGCACCAAACATAGGCAGTTTTGAATAAATCAATACAAATGGACAGGAAAAAAAAAAAAAAAAAAAAGATGGTCCCAAGGGGTTCTTGGCTGCAACACTCTTAATATAATTCTTTTACAAAGTAATGTCTCAGTTTTTCCATTCTGTATCTTATCAAGGTGGGTTAAAGGTGATAAGAATATGCAATATATGTAATAAGCCTCCATGTACCACCTACCTCTCCTCAGCCCACTGCCTTAAGCGTTGTTGAGCACTGGGCGAGTGGAAAGGGAATCTGTCCATGCTACTACGATAGTTTTGTTTCTCAGGAGACAGCCTTCTTCGTAGCTGCTCCAATTCATGTTCATACATGAGCCTCTGGCGTTCTAATGCAGATCGTTTTTCTTCTTCATGCTGTTGTTCTAGGCTCTTCAATATTGACTGCATTGGATCTAAACAAGTTTTTTTAAAAAGGTAAACACTAAAACATAATGTTCTTCAAATGTTTCTCTATGTTGTTATATTAGTTAAAAACCTGAAAAACATTTCTGAATTCTAAAATTTTAATACAAAATTGGGGAAATTTAAATATGGGTTGAATGTTAGAGAATATTTGGGGATTATTACTAACTCTATTAGGTGTGATAACGCTTATAAAATGCTTACGTAGAAGAATGTCCTTATTCTTATAAGATGCATGCTGAAGTATTTAGAGGTGAAGTATATAATATCTGCAACATACTTTCAAATCATTTGGCAAAAAACAAACAGATATAAATATAGTAATAGATTTTTTTAAAAGCAGATGTGTTAACAATTCAACAATTGTTGAATCTAAGTGGTGAACATAGAGATATTAACATTTTTGTACCTTTGAAATTTTTCACATCAAAATCAGAATAAAAGAATATAAAGAACTCTGTAGTACATTAAAGCAGTTTAATGTATTAAAAAATTTTGAACCAGCTTATACTTTTCATAATGACAAGGGCTTAAAATTTGCTACAAAGTTTGAAATCATATTCCTTGGAGAAAATTAGGGGGAGTGAGAAATTGGGTAACAGCCACACAAACAATATAAACAAACAAATAATAGAAAAGAAAATTGAACTGGGTTACACTAAGGTCACATACACTCATTTATTTCATTAATTCCACAGACATTTACTAAGGCACTAATATGTTCCAAGCATCATTCTAGATTCTAAGTAAACAATAAAGAATAAGATATACTCTCAATTCTTAAAAACTTAAAATCCAGTTCCAAGGGAATTACTCGGCTACTTCAAAAATGTACATGCATGAAATATACATAAAATCAGGGTGAGAGCTTCTGTCTAGTTGTCCATATCTTATTTCAAAACATTTTTACTTAAGTAGAACTTAATGTTCCAAACTACTAATAGATAAAAATATAACAATGTTGTCCAACCTTCAATTTAGAAAAAAAAAAATTATATATATATATGTATATGTCTGAGTAAAAAAAGAAAGCATCTGGTTAATCTATGAAATCAGTGTAGAAATTGGTCAAATGGTTTTAACCATGGATTTTTTTTTTTTTTTTTGAAGTACCATCCTAATATCTCAAGGGTCTTAAAAACAATTGGAATAAACTAAGCTTTCCATACTCCTAAATTCTCTCGTGTTTTTATTTATTCTAAGTTGGTTATATTCTAAGTTATCATCCATATAGAAAGAGCAGGTCTATTCAATGTTCTCCCTGTAACCTAAGATATGGCTGATGTTCCAGAAATTCATTATAATAATAATAAGCAAGTGACAGTCAAGTTTCAAAACTGAGAAATTCTTATCAACCAAAATAAGGCTTGGAATGATTTGATTATATAGCAAGGCAGAATGGATGTTTTTATAAATATATTAAATTATTGAAGCCAAGAATACCAAAGATGAGTATGGAGAACAGAAATACAAAGACTTCCTTTCTTAAAAAAAAAAAAAAGAAAAAAAAATTTTTTTTTTTCTTACTAACATTTAAAAGGTCTCATTCTCCAACATTTTAACACTCTACCAATTTTAAAAGATTGTAAAATACGTAACAGATTTGCTCACCATTATTCCCAAGAGCCTTCATGGTAACTTCCATCTGTGCATATTCATAATTGAAGTTAATTTCACTAGAAACCTCACTGGAGGAATCTCCATCTACATCCAGCTGCTCAGAACTGTTATCATTCTTCATGGAGTTGTCGTGTTCCTCATCCTCACTTTGTGCTTTCTTTTTCTTTTTAGGCAAATTGAGTCTTGGGGAAAGAAGAATAAAGAATATTCTTTTCTAAATAAAGATATATATTGATTCACTGCATTCAAGAAATATTGGTATTTGCTAGGTCCCAAGGGGATACCATGCAAGTATAAGGCAATTGCTGTACTCAAGAAGTTTATACTCTAGTATAAACTTACACAAGGCCACATATACAACTGTTACAATCCAGGTGAGGATCACTTTTGACAAGAATAATAAAGGAAGGTACAATAAAGTAGGAAACCAATTGAACTGAGACATAAAGGACAAGAAATTAGGGCCTTAGGGCAGATGGAACAGCATGAGAAAAGATATAGAACTAGAAAAGCTCATATTCTTTGTTTGCAGAAATTGAAAAAAAAAAAGAAGAAGAAAAAAATTTTTTTTTTTAAGAGTAGAATAAATGAGAAATACACAACATTTGTATATCAGAGATTGTTAAAGGTAAAGCTGTAAAGATCAACTTAACCTAAACTATGAAGGTTTTGAATACTAAATGTGATGGTTAAAATCGTATGTCAGCTTGGCGGGGTCTCTCAAAGTGTTTTGGCAGTTGTATAATGTTGTGATCACGTCCCTGTTGATGTTTGATATGGTACCAGCAGGGGCGGGGGTGTGGCCTGTGGTGGTGAGTGGTACTGGCAAAGTCAGGGCCTGTGATGGCTCATTGCCCCCTCAGTCTTCATGTCTCCACCCTCCTCTGCCTACTTCCTTCTTGCTTGCCTTGTCAGGGCTTTTGCTTGTTCTAGATTCTGTAGCTGGATCCAGTTCATCTGACCTCCAGTTCCTGGGACTTGAGCTAGCAGCTTGCCTGCTGATCTTGAGACTTGTCAATTTTCACAGCCTGCTACAGGCTGTTGGTCTTAGGTTCGCCAGCCCTTGCAGCTATGTGAATCAGCAGAAGTTTGTAAAAGCCCTGCTTTCCTGCAGTTCTTGGGTTCACCAGCCTCTGTGGCTATATGAATCAGGAGAATCCTCTTACCTGTTCCCATGGACTTGGGATGTTACCTAGCCTCTAAAAACCGTGTGAGCCATTTCCTTGATATAAATCTGTGTGTGTGTGTGTATATACATTTACACACACAAACATATATACACACATGCTTTACTGGTTTTGCTTCTCTAGAAAACCCAGCCTAAGACACTAAAGCAAGGAATTCACACTTGATTTAGTTGGGGAAGGAGAGAAAGGAAGACAACTTCTCTACACACTTTGTATCACTTGACCCTTTAAATAAAAATATCAACTGATCTACAAGTAAAGGATTTCCCTTAGCTATGCAAAAAAGTCAGTTTGATATCTGAAGTACAATGACCAGGAAAAAAAACGTACCAGGATTTTAATTATATACAGTAGCCAGCCTAACTTTCCTAGCCAATACAACACCAATTTTGTTAGGAAAAAATATATATATATGCAGTCCCAGGTAAGATACTTTCTTTCTCAGCCTACCTTGCAACTAAGAGGCAAATTCTGGCAAATGAGACATAAGTGGAAGTTTGTTGGAGACTCTGGGAGACTTCTGCTTTGTTAATCAAAAGGATAGTCAGGGCTACTGCTGCTGTATTTCTCTTTTTCTTCGTATATGCCTAAAAGCAGTTTTGATGGCTAGCTTAAATTAGCCATCCTTAGGCCATAAAAGAAATACCAAGAAAATCACAACCATTCAGCAATGATATTTTTGAGACTTAACCAATGCCAACAACCATCTCCCTTCAGATTTCTTCTTTTGTGAGATAAATAATGTGTTTAAGCTATTATAATCAAGCTAATCACTATTTGCAGATGAAAGCATTCCTAAATGAATTACCAACCTTATTGTATGGATGAGTAAACTAAAGCCACTACTGCTTATCAATAAAAAAAATAATAAAAAGATTAGCATGTCAGAAAACAATTAATGGAGGGAAAGATTAATTAAAGATTAATGAAGATCTTTGTACCACATGGTGAAACAATCATCTTCCAAATTGGAAAGAAAAATGAAAAAATATGTAAGCAAATTCATTAGTCATCATGAGTGTACCATTCATATGTCCCTAGAGTTCAAACCATTATATATATAAATAAATATATATAAACAAAAACAAAAAACCAAACCCGTTGCCACTGAGTTGATTTGGACTCATAGCAACCCTACAGGACATGAAGAAGTGCCCCGTAGGGTTTCCAAGAAACAGCTGGTAGATTCGAACTCCCGACTTTTTTGTTAGCAGACAAGTTCTTAGCCATTGTGTCACCAGGGCAATGGTTATTTACATAAATTACTATATTTTTACACAAATAATGCATGTCTTATGGGTTTGTTTGCTGGCCACACCCTCCCCCCCATGGGACACCCTCACAAGTGCAGGCATGTCAATCCTCTTCCACATGTTGCTGGAAAAAATATTAGCATAGCGCACTTACGAAAATACCTCATGGGGAGGGAGTGCAGACAGCAAACAAACACAAAAGAAGCATGTTATTTGTATAAAAACACAAGGTCTGTGTGTATGTGTATATATATTTATAAATATATATACATAAATTTTAAATATATACATCCATATATAAACACATATACATATATATGAAATAAACAATATATATAGTAAATAAATAAAACAATACAAAACAAAGTATAATTTTTATAATATTAAGTTTATATATTCTATTTCAGAGTATAATATTAATATTCTCTCTCTTCAAGGGCCATGAAAAATGTCATACCTGAAGAAGTGGTTGTTTCCCCATAATATCCTGTCACCATGGTGTAGCTGTATAGGACTGGAGACACAGGAGCCATTTACAAATGTTCTGTTGGGAGAAGAGGTCAAGTACATGAATAATAATTATCTTGTCTTCTGCATTAATCGTCCAATACTATAGAGATCTAGTTACCAGGAAAAGGAAAAATGATCAAGTCCCCCAAAATAAAACCTGCTCTTGGTGCATTTTTTTATATGTATTTACTTCTTTGCTGACTTACCTAAAATGCTTATAGTAATAAAGTATAATATATTATTATCCTCTATCTTTTCAAAGTTCTAAATTTGTTATACAGGTAGTCCCCAACTTACAACAGGGGTCCCTGGAAGAATCCCGTCTCAAATCAGTCATGACGTAAGTCAAGTACCTCTTTGTTTTGTTTTCATTATTATTGCCTTTTATTATCTGTTTCTTTATAGATCTGATATTTATTTGTCTTTGGGGGTTGGAAAAATATAAACTTACAGATATATTTTAACACTGTATGTACTGTAACATTTATGTAGTATAAGGAGCCCTGCTGGCATGGTGGTTAAGAGCTCGGCTGCTAACCAAAAGGTCAACAGTTGGAATCAACCAGCCACTCCTTGGAAATTCTATGGGGTGGTTCTACTATGTACTATAGGGTAGATATGACTTGGGATCAACTTGACGGCAATGGGTAACAGGTTTATGTAGTACATATTGTTAACAATAAGATGGAAAAACAAAAAGACAGTCATAAGTGTGATTCATCATAACTTGAACACATTGTAAATTGGGGACCACCATAGCTTTTTTTTTTTATATAGCATATTTAAAGAATAAATATGGAGCCACTACAGCCAACAATAAAAAAGATGGCAGTGAACTCTTCAAACAGGGATTGGACTGGATTATGAGACAGAAAATGATACTGATGAGGAATTAGCTTCTGGGCTCAAGTAGACACATGAGACTCTGTGGGCAGCTCCTGTGTGAAGGCAAGATAAGAAGGCAAAGGGGGACCGGAGCTGGTTGAATGGACACAGGGAATACAGGGCGGAGAGGAGGAGCGTGCTGTCACATTAGGGGGTGAGCAGCTAGGGTTACATAGCAAGGTGTGTATAAGTTTTTGTATGAAAGACTGACTTGATTTGTAAACTTCCACTTAAAGCACAATTAAAAAAAAAAGATGACCCTTCTGTCTCTGTTTCTGCCCTCTAGTGAACTGTCAACTCCTGGGGAAAAAAGTGGTTAATCTTCTGTACACTAAACATGATTGATTCTTTCTCGATAACCTGTATCAGTTCTACAACCTGGAATAAAGCTCTCATTCCTCATCACCACCCCACCCTTATCCCCCTAATCCTACTCATCTTTCAAATTCCAGTTTAGCTTCTATATCCTCTGTAAAGCCTGTTGGTCACTCCAGCCTACAGTATATTTTCTTTAAATTCCTTTTACAGATTGAATTGTGTCCCGCCAAAATATCTGTCAACTTGGCTGGGCCATGATTCCCAGTATTCTCTGATTTCCACCATTTGTCATTGATATGTTTTTCCTATGGGTCATAAATTGTATCTCTATGATGCTAATGGGGTGGGATTAACCACAGTTATATTAATGAGTCAAGACTCAATTTACAAGATTAGGTTGTATCTTAAACCAATCTTTTTTGAGATATAAAAAAGAGAAGCAAGCAGAGAGACAAAGGGACATCACACCAACAAGAAAGCAACAGCAGGAACAGATTGAGTCCTTTCGACTCAAGGTTCCCGCTGAGAAGATCCTAGAGCAGGGGAAGATTGACGACAAGGACATTCCCCCAGAACCAACAGAGAGAGAAAGTCTTCCCCTGGAGATGAGGCCCTGAATTTGGAGTTCTAGCCTACCAGACTGTGAGAGAATAAAATCCTCTTTATTAAGGCCAACCGCTTGTGGTATTTCTGTTATAACAACACCAGGTAACTAAGAATTTGGCACCAAGAAAGTGGGGCACTGCTGTAACAGATACCTAAAATGTGGAAGCAGTTTTGAAACTGTGACTGGATAGAGGCTGGAAGAGTTTTAAATTGCCTTGAAGAGAATGTTGATGGAATTACGGACATCAGACAATTCTGATGAGGACTCAGGAGGAAATGAGGACAGCTATTAAACTGGTGATGGAGCAGATGTCGAAAAGCAGCAGCACAGAAATGGCAGAAGTAGAAATCAGGAGACCAGTGTGACAGGGCACTTGAGCCAACCCGTGGAGTGAAAGCTGAGTGCCTTTGCACAGGAGGCTTCCTGGCGGAGTGTGATGCTCCAAGCACTAATCGGTGGAGTTTGGCTTGCTGACCCACAGAGCAAGCCACCTGAGTGCCTTCCAGCTGAAGTTTACTGGTGGGGTGGGGTGCCCTCAGGCACTTATCAGTAGAGATACAGAGCTTTGGAACACTTATCCCAGCAGGGCAGTCTTGGGCAGTGAGGACAGAGGGACGAAAAGGCCAAGGAACCAGGAATCAGAAGCTGAAGAAACAAGGAACAAAGGAAGCCTGACTGCCTTTGTCTCAAAAGTTGTGGCCTCAACTTCTAGGGTTTCAAAGGGTGGAGCCATGGCCTGTGGTGTTTGTAAGGGTGGAGTTACCGCTCACATGGACTAAGAGAATGGGGTGGCCCAAAAACGAGGGAGCAGAGTTGCTGTTCCAGTGGGCCTGGAAGGTGGAGCTGAAGCCCAGGGCCAAAGGGCCTCCACTCAGAAACTGGGAAGTGTGGCCAATACTTAGAGTCTGGAGGGCATGGCCACTGCCTAAATGGTGTCAGAGAACAGAGGATTATTTTCAAGCCTTGAGAGCTAATGTAATGTATTCTTCTGACTTGCTTGGTGCTTGTTACCCCTTCTTTCACTCCAGTTTCTCCCATTTGAAATGGAAATGCTTATGCCCGGTCTATCATCGTACTTTGGAATCAGTCAACCTGTATTCTAGATTTCACAGATGAAGAGGAATTCTTGGATTTTGCACTTGGAGTTGATTTAAGACTTTTGCTATAAGATTATGAGGTAAGTGTGTTTTATGTGTGGCAAGGACATGAATTTTTAGGGACCAAAGGGTGGAATGTTAAGGACTGAATTGTATCTCCCCAAAATATCTGTCAGTATGGCTGGGCTATGCATGATTCCCAATATTGTGTGACTGTCCACCATTTTATCATCTGATATGACTTTTTTGTGTGCTGTAAATCCTATCTCTATGATGTTAAGGAGGAGGGATTAGCGAGTTATGTTAACGAGGCAGGAATCAACCTACAAGATTAAGTTCTGTCTTAAACCAATCTCTTTTGAGATATAATAAGAGAGAAGCAAGCAGAGAGACAAGGGGACCTCATACCACCAAGAAACAAGAGTCACGAGAATAGTGTGCCCTTTGGACCCAGGGTCCCTGCACTAAGAAGCTCCGAGAGCAGGGAAAGATTGATGACAAGGACCTTCCTCCAGAGTAGAGAGAGAGAAAGCCTTTCCTCGGAGCTGGCACACTGAATTTGGACTTCTACCCTCCTGGACTGTGAGGGAATAAATTTCTCTTTGTTAAAACCATCCACTTGTGGTATTTCTATTATAGCACCACTAGATGAATATAGTTGTTGTTAGGTGCCCGGGAGTCGGTTCCAACTCATAGCGACCCTATGTACCACAGAACAAAACACTGCCCAGTCCTGCGCCATCCTTACAATCATTGTTATGCTTGGGACCATTGTTGCAGCCACTATATCAATCCATCTTGTTAAAGGTTTTACTTTTTTCCGGTGACCCTGTATTATACCAAGCATGATGTCCTTCTCCAGGGTCTGACCCCTCCTGACAACATGTCCAAAGTATGTAAGATGCAGTTTTGCCATCCTTGCTTCTAAGGAGCATTCTGGTTGTACTTCTTCCCAAATAGATTTGTTCGTTCTTTTGGCACTTGAGCATATATTCAATATTCTTTGCCAACACCACAATTCAAAGTATCAATTCTTCTTCGGTGTTCCTGATTCATTGTCCAGCTTTAACATGCATATGATATGATTGAAAATACCATGGCTGGAGGCAAGGCCAAGATGGCGGAGTAGTCAGATGCTTCTGGTGATCCTTCTTACAGCAAGTGAAATGATTATATATATTACAAGCTAGAAGCCCTGAACACCAAAGGCAAAGTTAGGATGGTGGACTGAGTGGCAGAGGAGTGGAGAGACGGTTCAGAAGCGACAAGGAGTTGCCGAAACCTGACTCAGTGGGAACTAGAGCCCCTCAGGCAAGATCCCCTGGCACGACCACAGCAGGGCTGGTGGTAGCAATGGGGATGCAGTTTCCTCAGGGAGAGACAGAGAGCCACACAGTCCACTCACTCCTCCAGAATCAGAGAAGAACAGCATTCTCGACAAAAGTTAAGTACTTGCGTTTATTTTACCATCCCCCCAACCCCAAGCTAGCTTCAGTGACTGTCAGTTTCTCTGGGACTGAGACAGGTTCTGCTGCGTGCCTTGAGCCATTCTCCTAGACTTTGAGAAGGAATAAATTAACAACTGGGGTAAAAGATAATCTGCCAACTCCCCTAAGCTGGTAACACAGGGCAGAAGTGACTACTATCCAGGCACAAACAGTCCATGGATTTTGAACACCTTTTACCCCTGCATGGACCTGTGGACCCATTTCAGGATCTTAGGCCCTTGGTTGGCAGTCTGCAATGGTGTATGTGCCTGAGATCTGACTTCAGCTGTTTCAGCTATGCAGTGGACAGGCGAGGGCTTTTGACACTTGACACTGCTTTGCCTATTAAATAGGTTCCTCACCTACCCAAATCAGGGGCCTAAGGACTGGCGACTCTACCCACATCACCTAACCCCCTGCGACAGGGGTCCAAGGATAAGTGGTGCCTCTCAGTCCTTAAAACCAAAAGCACTGGGTGCCCATTGGCTGGCTGCAAAACCCAGCCACCTGTGTGCTCTAGGGAATAGGGACATGATTTCCTCACAGACACGTGGGGGACGGTTGTCAGCGCCCTGCCTCACTCAGGGCATAACCCCCTGCTACAACCAGATACCTGTGCCTACACCAATTACCCCTGCCCCTCTAAGAGTGTAGGACAGGGCCTGCACCACACACTTGGTGACTGGCTACCTGGACACCGAGCTGAATCCAAGAAAAGTGAATGGACTTCTAGACTCATATACATGACAATAGCTCTAGACATCTGGTGAAAGGACTTTAAAAGCTTCAAAAGTGCAAATAATCAAGCTAGCTCACTCAAGCAGCCTATTTGGGCATCTCAAAATAAAACAAAGCAAGAAGCTACAATACAGTAACCAAACATAAAATAAATTAATACAATAACTTATAGATGGCTCTGAGACAACACTCTATATCATATCACATAAACAAGCAGACGATGATCACTTTAACGAGCTCTCAAAATGAAAAATCTTGCAGACCAAGAGGTGTTCCTGGAATTACCAGAGGTAGAATACAAAAAATTAATATACAGAACTCTTCAAGAGATCAGGAAGGAGATCAGGCAAAACACAGAACAACTCAAGGAAGGAACACACAGATAAAAAAGGCCTATACTAAGAAAATTAAAAAACACCACTGCAAAAAACCAAGAGAGGCCTGTATAACTGGGAAAACATAACTTGCTCATGGATAGGAAGACTCAACATAGTAAAAATGGCTCTTCTACCCAAAGCAATCTATAGATACAATACAATTCTGATTCCAATTCCAATGACATGGAGAAACAAATCACCAACTTCATATGGAAGGGAAAGAGGCCCTGGATAAATAAGGTATTACTGAAAAAGAAGAACAAAGTGGGAGGCCTTACTTTACCTGATTTTAGAACCTATTATACCACCAGCACTGGGTGTTTTTTATTATACCGCCAGAGTAGTCAAAACAGCCTGGTAGTGGTACAACGGATGCATAGACCAATGGAAAAGAATTGAGAATCCAGACATAAATCCATCCACATATGAGCAGATGATATTTGAGAAAGGGCCAAAGTCAGTTAAATGGGGGAAAAGACAGTCTCTTTAACAAATGGTGCTGGCATAACTGGACATCCATCTGTAAAAAACTGAAACAAGACCCACACCTCACACCATGCACAAAAACTAACTCAAAATGCATCAAAGACCTAAATATAAAATTTAAAATGATAAAGATCATGGAAGAAAAAATAGGGACAATGCTAAGAGCCCTAATACATGCCATAAACAGTATACGAAATATTAGTAACCATGCACAAACACCAGAAGAGAAACTAGATAACTGGAATACTAAAAATCAAACACCTATGTTCATCGAGAAACCATGATGGTGTAGTGGTTAAGAGCTATGGCTGCTAACCAAAAGGTTGACAGTTCAAATCTACCAGTTGCTCCTTGGAAACCCTATGGGGCAGTTCTACTCTGTCCCATAGGGTTGCTATGAGTCAGAATCAAATCAACGGCAATGGGTTTTCACGCTCATCCAAAGACTTCACCAAAAGCGTAAAAAAGATTACCTACAGACTGGGAAAAAGGTTTTAGCAATGACAATTCCAAACAGCATCTGATCTCTAAAATCTACAAGATACTGCAAAAAATCAACAACAAAAAGACAAATAACTCAATTAAAAAATGGGCAATGAATATGAACAGACACTTCACCAAAGAAGAAATTCAGGTGGAACAGACACATGAGGAAACACTCATGATCATTAGTCATTAGAGAAACGCAAATCAAAACTACAATGAGATACCATCTCACCCCAACAGGGCGGGCATAAATCCAAAAGACACACCCCAACAAGGCTAATAAATGTTGGAGAGGACACAAACTAATAAATGTTGGAGAGGTTGTGAAGACACCAGAACACTTACACACTGCTGGTGAAAATGTAAAACAGTACAACCACTTTAGAAATCAATTTGGCGCTTCCTTAAAATGCTACAAATAGAAATACCATATGATCCCGCAATTCCACTCCTTCGAATATATCCTAGGGAAATAAGGGCCTTCATATGAAGAGCTACATGCACACCCATGTTCACTGCAGCACTGTTTACAATAGCAAAAAGATAGAAGCAACCAAGGTGCCCATCAATGGATGAATGGATAAATTATGGAATATTCACACAATGGAATGCTACACAACGATAAAAAATAAAGATGAATCCGTGAAACATCTCATAACATGGACCGATCTGGAAGGCATTCTGCTGAGTGAAATTAGTTGCAAAAGGACAAATACTGTATGAGACGACTATTATAAGAACTCAGGAAATAGTTTAAACACAGAAGAAAATATCCTTTGATGGTTACAAGGGTCAGGAGCGATGGAGAGGGGTATTCACTAATTAGACAGTAGACAGGAACTATTTTACGTGAAGTGAAAGACAACACACAATACAGGAGAGGTCAGTACAACCGGACGAAAACAAAAGCAAAGAAGTTTCCTGAATAAATCCAATGCTTCCCAGACCAGCGTAGCGGGGGCAGGGGTTTGGGGAACATGGTTTCAGGGGACATCTAGGTCAACTGGCATAATAAAATCTATTAAGAAAACATTCTGCATCCCACTTTGGAGAGTGGCATCCGGGGTCTTGCTAGCTAGTGGCCATCTAACACGCATCAACTGGTCTCAACTCACCTGGATCAAAGGAGAATGAAGAACACCAAAGATACAAGGTAATTATGAGCCCAAGACACAGAAAGGGCCACATAAATCTGAGACTACATCACCCTGAGACCAGAAAAACCAGATGGTACCCAGCTATAACCGTTGACTGCCCTGACAGGGAACACAACGGAGAATCCCTGATGGAACAGGAGAACAGTGGGATGCAGACCTCAAATTCTCAAAACAAGACCAGACAAAATAGTCTGAATGAGACTAGAAGGACTCAGGAGGTCATGGACCCCAGAGCTTCTTCTAGCCCAAGGCTGGAACCATACCCAAAGCTAACTCTTCAGACAGGAATTGGACTGGGCTGTAAGACAGAAAATGATACTGGTGAAGAGTGAGCTTCTTGGCTCAAGTAGACACATAAGACTATGTGGGCAGCTCCTGTCTGGTGTCGAGATGAGAAGGCAGAGGGGGACAGCAGCTGGCTGAATGGACATGGGGAATACAGGGTGGAGAGAAGGAGTGAGCTGTCTTATTAGGAGGGAGCAACTAGGAGTACATAAAAACCAAAAACCAAATAGCAAAAAAAAAAAACAAAAACAAAAACCAAATAGCAAGGTGTATATAAATTTTTGTATGAGAGACTGACTTGATTTGTAAACTTTCACGTTAACGCACAATTAAAAAAAAAAAAGAAATACCACGGCTTCGATCAGGCTCACCTTAGTCTTCAAGGTGACATCTTTCCTTTTCAACACTTTAAAGAGGTCCTCTGCAGCAGATTTGCCCAATGCAATGCATCTTTTGATTTCTTGACTGCTGCTTCCGTGGCTTTTGATTGTGGATCCAAGTAAAATGAAATCTTTGACAACTTCAATCTTCTCTGTTTATCATGATGTGGCTTGCTGGTCCAGTTGTGAGGATTTTTGTTCTCTTTATGTTGTGGTACAATCCATTCTGAAGGCTGTGGTCTTTAATCTTCATTAGTAAGTGCTTCAAATCCTCTTCACTTGCAGCAAGCAAGGTTTTGTCATCTGCATAATGCAGGCTGATGAGTCATCCTCCAATCCCAATGCCCCGTTCTTCTTCATACGGTCCAGCTTCTCAGATTATATGCTCATCATACAGATTGAATAGGTATTAAAAGGCACACCTTTCCTGACTTTAAACCACTCAGTAACCCCTTGTCCTGTCCAAACAACTGCCTCTTGATCTATGCACAGGTTCCTCATGAGCACAATTAAGTATTCCAGAATTCCCATTATTCACAATATTATCCATAATTTGTTATGATCCACACAGTCGAATGCCTTTGCATAGTCAATAAAACACAGGTAAACATCCTTCCAGTATTCTCTGCTTTCAGCCAGGATCCATCTGACATCAGCAACGATATTCCCGGTTCCACATCCTCTTCTTAATCCAGCCTGAATTTCTGGCAGTTCTCTGCTGATATACTGCTGCAGGAGCTTTTGTACAATTTTCACTAAAATTTTACCAGCATGTGATATTAATGATATTTTTCGATAATTTCCGCATTCAGTTGGATCACCTTTCTTGGGAATAGGCATAAATATGCACCTCTTCCAGTCAATTGGCCAGGCAGCTGTCTCCCAAATTTCTTGGCATAGATGGGTGAGCACTTCCAGCACTGCATCCGTTTGTTGAAACATCTCAATTGATATTCCTTCAATTCCTGGAGCCTCGTTCTTCACCAATGCCTTCACTGCAACTTGGACTTCTTCCTTCAGTACCATCGGTTCCTGATCATATGCTACCTCTTAAAATGGCTGAACGTCAACCAATTCTTTTTGGTATAATGACTCTGTGTATTCCTGCCACCTTCTTTTCATGCTTCCTGTGTCATTTAATGTTTTCCCCATAGAAATCTTCACTACTGCAACTCGAGGCTTGAAAATTTTCTTCAATTCTTTTGGCTTAAGAAATGCCGAGTGTGTTCTTCCCTTTTGGTTTTCCATCTCCAGCTCTTTGCACATGTCATTATAATACTTCACTTTGTCTTCTCAAGCCACCCTTTGAAATCTTCTGTTCAGTTCTTGTACGTCATCATTTCTTCCTTTTACTTTAGCTACTCAACATTGAACAGCAAGTTTGAGTCTCTTCTAAAACCATTTTGGTCTTCTTTTTTCCTTGTCTTTTTAACGACCTCTTGCTTTCTTCGTGTATGATGGACTTGATATTATCCCACAACTTCTCTGGTCTTCCGTCATCAGTGTTCAATGTATCAAATCTATTCTTGTGATGGTCTCTAAATTCAGGTGAGATATGCTCAAGGTCGTACTTTGGTTCTCGGGGACTTGTTCTAATTTTCTTCAGTTTCAACTTAAATTTGCATATGAGTAACTGATGATCTGTTCCACAGTCACCGCCTGGCCTTGTTCTGACTGATGATATTGAGCTTTTCCACCATCGCTTTCCACAGATGTAGTCGATTTGTTTCTCACGTATTCCATCTGGCCAGGTACATGTGTATAGCTGCCGTTTATGTTGGGGAAAAAGGTGTTTGCAATGAAGAAGTCACTGATCTTGCAAAATTCTATCATGTGATCTCCAGTATCATTTCTATCACCAAGGCCATTATTTTCCAACTACTGATCCTTTCTCTTTGTTTCCAACTTTCGCATTCCAATCACCAGTAATTATAAATGCATCCTGATTGCATGTTCACTCAATTTCAGACTGCAGAAGCTGGTAAAAAAAATCTTCTATTACTTCACCTGTGGCCTTAGTGGTTGGTGCATAAATCTGAGTAATAGTCATATTACCTGGTCTTCCTTGTAGGCGTATGGATATTATTCTATCACTGACAGCATTGTACTTCACGATAAATCTTAAGATGTTCTTTTTGATGATGAGTGCAACACCATTCCTCTTCAAGCTGTCATTCCCAGCCTGGCAGACCATATGCCTACCTGATTCGAAGTGCCCAATACCAGTCCATTTCAGCTCACTAATGCCTAGGATGTTGATGTTTATGCGTTTCATTTTATTTTTTGATGATTTCCAATTTTCCTAGGTTCATACTTGGTACATTCCACATTCTGATTATCAATGGATGTTTGCAGCTGTTTCTTCTTATTTTGAGTTGTGCCACGTCAGCAAATTAAGGTCCTGAAAGCTTGACTCCATTCATGTCATTAAGGTCGACTCTACTTTGAAGAGGCAGCTCTTCCCCAGTCATCTTTTGAATGTCTTCCAGCCTGGGGGCTCATCTTCCAGCACTATATTAGATGATGTTCTGCTGCTGTTCATAAGGTTTTCACTGGCTAATTCTGCTCGGAAGTAGACTGCCAGGTCCTTCTTCCTAGTCTGTCTTAGTTTGGAAGCTCATTTGAAACCTGTCCACTATAGGTAACCCTGTTGGTATCTGAACACTGGTGGAATAGCTTTCTAGTATCACAGCAACACGCATGTCCCCACAGTACGACAAACTGACAAACACTTGGGGGCCTAAAAGGTTACTTTCCCTTTTTCACTGTGTTGACACTTGTACCTATGGTGCAAAAGCAAAGGTGAGTAAAACTGCTGATGCTTGACCATAAATCAAGGCAGTGACACCAGAAATTGCTAATAGTCATTGGATTATTCATTCTCATGCACCCACAGTTAAAAAAGAAAAAAAGACAGTTTCCCTTAAGAATGTCTCTGATGAACCAGTAAAAATTATTGTTTTTATTAAATCTTAACCCCAGAGTAGACATCACTTGTAATATTTTGTGTGACAATGTGAGAAGTACATAAAAAGTACTTTTGTTGCATACCAAATGTAAAAGACCCAATAGAAAGTGGTTTTTCAGACCTGTATATTAGGCAGACATTTTCTTGAAAATGAGCAATGTGGGCCTGTTACTTTAAGTAAAACAATCAATAGTTCATCTTTGTTGCCAATGATAAAATTAAGCTTTCGAATGAAAACTAAAATTTTGGCAAACCTGTGTCAATCACCTCCAGCCAAAACCACCAGGAACATACCTACAGGTGAACAAGTTTGGTTTATTACTTGTTGTATCAAGGGAAAAGACTCTTCATGGGAAATCATGGAGTATCTCAGCTAAGAGAGCGTTAGAACCTATTACACCCACTCCTCACTTATCAACATGATTAGGTTCCAAAGACCAGGCAGTTATGTGAAAATTGGTGTTATGAGAAAATGGAGGATGATCTCATCAGATCACAAAATGCAGGATGGCTACCTCATTACATAACTGCAGAATTATATCATTACGTAACTGCCAAACAAACAAGAATCATGGCCCAGCCACATTAACACATAACTTCAACAACCAGTATTACTCATGCCTCACACAGCAGCATTTGTTACTGCCAGACTTACATCGTTATCGGGCAAAACAGTCGGATAACATGATAGTCACTAAGGGTTGAGTAGGCGTACAGGACTTGGGCTTCGGTTGGATGATTTGGGAGAGGGTCTAAGGAAGAGGTGGTTCTCTATGGAACGGATGCTGCCAGAAAGCAGGGATAATTATATTGGGTTCTCAATAAATCTTATCTACAGGAAGGGGAGACTAGAACAAGGATTGTTCTAGTTGTAATTGATTGATACAGAAGTAGTAGTCACTAAAATGAGACCTGCTTGTTATTTTGAGAGTGGTACAGTGACCTTATTTTTTGTCTGTGGTTAAAATTACTAAGCAGCCTGCTTTGTAATATTTTTTTCATGGTCTCAGAGCCGTCTTGTCTGAGGTTGGTATTCTGTGAAATTGTTTACAACTAATAGGAGAGTAACATGACCTAGCTGTAAGAGTCAGGCCAGTTTCTGAATGTTAGGGGCTGCTCCTTTTTTATTTCTCACTTGTATCCTTTACCATGAGGTTGACAGCTTCAGGAATACTTAAAGATCATACAGATAAGAGATCTAATACTTAAGACACAAACACATGCATACCTATATCCACTTCAGCACTATTCATAACAGCAAAAAGATGGAAACAACCTAAGTGCCCAACAATGGATGAATGGATAAAGAAAATGTGGTACATACATACAAGGGACTACTATGTAGCCTTCAAGAATAATGTTGAGTTCTCAAAATATAATACGGATGAAACTGGAGGACATTAAGCTGAGTGAAATAAGTCAATCACAAAAGGACAAAAACTGTATGATTTCTCTATCATAAAAAGACATGAATATGTTTACATACTCAAACTATATTTAGGGAAGGGGAGTGGAGGATAGGGGAGACGAGGGAAAAGGTGATTACCAGGGATAGGGGAACACAGGGGGAGATGACTCTCTTAGAGAGCAGACACTTGTTATTTCTGTTGTTGTTAGGTGCCATTAGGTCGGTTCTGACTCACAGCAACCCCACACACAACAGAACAAAACACTGCCCAGTATTGTGCCATCCCCACAACCACTGTTATACTTGAGCCACTGTGCCAAGCCATCTTGTTGAGCGTCTTCCTCTTTTTTGCTGACCACCTACTTTAACAAGCATGATGTTCTTCTCCAGGGACTGGTCCCTTCTGATAACATGTCCAAAGTATGTGCGGTGTGATGGATCACTTGGTGTGGTCTTCTTAGCCATGGTCTTGTAACTCCCACCCAAGTGACTGGGCAGAATTGTGTGATAGGGTAATTGTGGCCCACCAAGGAGATTAGTCAGTTTTGCCATCTCACTGGGCTTGAAATGAGCCACCCCAGAGGTGGGCAAGAGAGAAGAGCCCACCACCATCAAGGTAGGTGAGACCAGCAAGAGACACCTGCAGGAGAGACCCAAAGGAAACAGCGCAGTGGGCTTCCCAGCCTGCACAGTGAGAAAGCTGAGTGCCTTTGGGCAGTGACTGAGGGCCACAGAAAGGCTGGGAAGAGGTTGTCGGGGTGGAAGAACCGTAATCTTGAGTGTTCCTGAGTCTCAGTTGTAACCTGTTACTTCCCTAATAAATTCCATAATCGTGAGTATTGACTATGAGTTCTGTGTGGCCACTGCAATGAATTATCAAACCAGGTAGAGAGTGCTATGGGAGGGACAGTTCATGTCAGAGTTGGTAAAGATGGTGGAGAGAGAAGGCATGTTTGATCTCCGCCTCACAGGAATCAGCCTTGGGCTGTTGATCTTGATTTTCCTCCCCCCTTGTGAAGTTAGAGGTCAGACACTGCCCCCACGTCATTTTTACAGTATATGAGACGAAGTCTCGCCATCCTTGCTTCTAATGAGCATTCTGCCTGTATTTCTTCCAAGACAGATTTGTTTATTCTTTTGGTAATCCATGGTATATTCAGTGTTCTTCACCAATACTGTAATTAAAAGTCATCAATTCTTTTTCAGTCTTCCTTATTTGCTTTCCTGCTTTCACATGCATATGAGGCGACTGAAAACACCATGGCTTGGATCAGGTGCTCAAAGTGGCATCTTTGCTGTTTAACACTTTAAAGAGGTGTTTTGCAGCAGATTTGCCCAATACAATGTGACATTTGCTTCCTTTTTTCACTTAGTATTTTTTTTTTATTATTATTGACTTTAGATGAAGGTTTACAGAACCAACTAGCTTCTCATTAAACAATTAGTACACATACTGTTTTGTGACATTGGTTACCAACCCCACCACATGTCAACACTCTCCCTTCTGGACCTTGGGTTCCTTATTACCAGCTTTCCTGTCTCGTTCTGCCTTCTAGTCCTTGCCCCTTGGCTGGTGTGCCCCTTTAGTGTCATTTTGTTTTACAGGCCTGTCTAATGGTGAACCTCAGGAATGACTTCACTACTGAGCTAAAAGGGTGTCCAGGGGCCATACTCGAGGAGTTTCTTCAGTCTCTGTCAGAACAGTAAGTCTGATCTTTTGTGTGCGTGTATGAATTAAAATTTTGTTCTACATTTTTCTCCAGCTTTGTCCAGGACCCTCAATTGCGATCCTGCCAGAGCAGTTGGTGGTGGTAATTGGGCACCATCTAGTTGTGCTGGACTCACTCTGGTGGAGGCTGTAGTACTTGTCGTCCATTAGTCATTTGGACTAATCTTTCCCTTGTGTCTTTGGTTTTCTTCATTCTCCCTTGCTGCAGATGGCGTGAGACCAGTGGAGTACCTTAGATGGCCACTCACAAGCTTTGAAGACCCCAGATGCTTCTTACCAAAGTAGAATGTAGAACATTTTCTTTATACACTATGTTATGCCAATTGAGCTAGATATCTCCTGAGACCATGGTTCCCACAGCCCTCAGCCCAGTAATTCAGTCGCTTAGGGAGTTTGGATGTGTCTATGGAGGCGTCAGCTGATTTCTTGACTGCTGTTTCCATGGGCATTGATTTTGTATCCAAGTAAATGAAGTCTCTAATAATTTTAATATTTTCTCCATTTATCATGATGTTGCTTATTGGCCTGGTTGTAAGGATTTTTCTTCATGTTGAGCTGTAATCCATAGTGAACACTGTGGTCTTTAATCTTCATCAGTAAGTGCTTCAAGTTCTCTTCACTTTCAGCAAGCAAGGTTGTATCATCTGCATATCACAGGTTGTTAATGAGTCTTCCTCCAATCTGATGCTGCATTTTCTTCATATAGTCCAGCTTCTCTATTTGCTCAGTATATAGGTTGAATAAGTATGGTAAAAGGCTAAAACCCTGACGCACAGCTACATGTTATTTTAGAGGATGGGGAATATAACACCAAATGTGGGTGATGTGTGAACAGCTGGACCAAGATAAATGATGTCACTAAGAAATACGCAAGGAAAAAGGAGGTTATTGGTAAATGCTAGGTAGGGCATATACAACAGTGTAACAACAACGAAGTAATAGGGGTGTGGACACATGTGTATGTATGTATGTATGTATGCATACAATGGTTAAGTATGTACATGTGCGTATATAGCTGAGTATATACAGATGTATCTATCTATCTATATGCATCCATATATACTCATTTAAACATGTAACAAACAATAAAGCACATAGGAGGCATCAACATGGATACTTATTGAACACTTAGCAGAACTGATTTACAGGATCTGAAGACTTAGGACCATAGTCTCTTGGGACAACTTGGTCAAATGGCATAGTATAGTACATAAAGTTTATGTTCTATATCCGAGTTTGGTTAAGTAGCATCTGGGTCTTAAAAGCTTGCCAGCAGCCATCTAAAATACAACTATGGGTCTCTACGCATAAAGGAAACCAAAGGCTCTGAGAAGAAACTAGTCCACAGGACTAATAATAGTCTACATGAACCACAACCTCATCTAGAAGAACTAGATGGTGCCAGCTAAGACTACTGACCATTCTGATCAGGAACACAATAGATAAATACTGATAGAATGGGAACAAAATTTAGAACAGAACTCAAAATCTGAAAAAGTCCAGACTTACTGGAGCAGTTGAAACTGGAGGAATCCTCAAGACCATTACCCTGATATATTCTTTAAACCTTGAACCAAAACTCTTCCGTGAGGTCATATTTTAGCTAAATAACTGACTGGTTCATAAAATAAATAATATCCCTTGTGAATACTGTGCTCCTTTAAAAAATCATCTATATGAGACCAAACAGTCAACACTTACTCTAAAGCAAAGATAAGAAGGCAAGGGGACAGGAAAATTAGATTACTGGAAATGGAGCAACCAGAACAGAAATAATGAGAAAGCTGGCACACTATATAAAATGTAACCAATGTCACTGAATAAATTATGTAGAAACCATTAAATGGGAACCTAATTCACTGTATAAACTTTCACCAAAAACAAAATAAAATATTATTAAGAAAAAAAAAGACTGTACAGATGAAATTAGTGGTGATATTAATGATTTTTTTAATATCATATAATGAAATGTATGAAAATTTGGAAGATTAATATAACTCAGTTAACCATTATCTGGGCAATAATAAGTTTATAGTTTAAGGAAACAAACTAACAATCAATTTATATAATGTTTATAGCTTAAGGAAACTAACAATTTATATAATGTTGTATCTCTTCATTCATTCATTTATTGAGCACTTATTGTATACTACCCTTATGTTACATGCTAGGAATAGAAGGGCAAAAAAGAAAGATCTTGTCCTCAAGAAGTTCAAAGTCCAGTGGCATGACAAAGGCTAACATCCCACAAAAATACAATACAAAGTGTTAAGATAACAGTAAGCGTAAGGTAAAATGGTAGTACAAACTAGGGGCGCTTAATTTAAACCAAACAGGCAACTCCCCAAAGTACATAATGTTACAGCTTAACCCTGAAGCTCAAACAGGAGTTAGCAGGTCAAAGGAATGGCAGAAGCAGAGGAACAAGAGATATAAGGGAGTAAGAGGTTTTCTACCAAAAATAGTAGAAAAACATCGGGCTGTGTGATAAGTGGACCAGCAGGAAGATTAGGCTGCTGGCAGGAGTTCCAATCAAGATTTGATGACAGCCTAAATAATGACATGGCAAAGAGTATACACAGAAAGGGATACATTTAGAAGATATTAAAAAAGGTAAATACAAAGGGCTTGGGAACTAACTGAATATCTTAATTACATGAACTTAAAAATAAATGATAATGAAGGCCAAATGTCCCTTAAACCACCCACCACTGGGATACTTTCTTCTTTTTAAAAATTATTATGACATTAACACTAACGGACATTACCTGGTGTTCTTTTGAGGAGTCAGCATAACCTGGCCTTCTGTTGTGATGTCTATAATACAATGTTCAGGAAGAATTCCCATTCCACATAGTTGGATATCTTGGGAATTTGCTGATCCTATCAATGTATGTTCCTAAGAAAGAATCAAATTCATGGGTTAATACATTCTGACATGTACACAAACTGAAATCATCTACCTTGAGCCCTTTTACATTGAACCAATACCTTAGCTAAAATATTTTTAAAGCAAATGGAGTAGTAGGGGGAATTCCTAAGCTTATTCTGAAATTCATTCTACAAATTATGTTTTCTTATAAGGAATAATCCATTGAGATGAGTATTTGCCTTTTAAACATCAAAATGTAATTTTATATAAGTATGTATACCATGGAAACCCTGGTGTAGTGGTTAAGCGCTACAGCTACTAACCAAAAGGTCAGCAGTTTGAACCCACCAGGCGCTCCTTGGAAACTCCATGGGGCAGTTCTACTCTGTCCTACAGGGTCGTGATGAGGTGGAATCAACTAGACAGCAACAAGTTTTTGGTTTTATGTATACCATAGTAATTATTTTTCATGGCAATCTTGATTCCAAATATTTCACACTACCCTCAGAGCATGAGCCATGTTTCAATGATATGCCAAAAGTATTAGTCTACAATTAAACCAAAGAAAACCAAGCCCATTGCCATTGAGTTGAATTCCAATTCTTAGCAACCCTACAGGACCGAGTAGACTGCCTCATAGGGTTTCCAAGGCTGTAAATCTTTACAGAAGCAGACTGCCACATCTTTCTCCTGAAGAGCGGCTGGTGACTTCAAACTGCTGACCTTTTGGTTAGCTGGCCACCTGTTTAACCACTGTGCCACCAGGGCTCATAGAGTCTGTAATAACAGTTACTGAAACTGTATATCACTTAACTGGTCTCAGTTTAGAAGAGTCAACTACAAAGCAAGCTATTTATGTGAATATGAGAGTTAAAAAAAAGTCTAAAATTGTTTTATAAATTTCATGGTCTCCCTAAAATGCCTCATAAAAGATATATTGGTATGTTCTTCTTACCTTAAATCCCTAACTACTCAATTCCCTAAATCCCAATCACCACCCTCACTCTTGAGGAAAACTGAGTCCATAAAAATTGAGCTCACTCTTATGTACTTCAATATTTAACTACCTATATGTGAATTTTTCAATGCTAATATGCCCCCAAATGTGTTCCTCGAATGTGTTCCTAGGCCATCTTCTCTTTCTAGATGTCTAGATTAGTAGTCAGATATTAAATATTTTAGGCTTTGCAGGTATATGCAACTACTCAACTTTGCCACTGTAGTGAGAAAGCAGGGAGATAATACATAAATGAATGAGTGGATCCTTCCCATAAAAACTTTATTTACAAACACTGAAATTTGAATTTCATGTAATTTTCACATGTCTAAAATATTGTTGGTTTTTTTTTTCCCCAACCATTGAAAAACGTAAAAACTATTCTTAGCTTTTGGGCCATAAACAAACAGACAGGGAGCTGAATCTGGTCTTTAGGACCTAGTTTGCTGGTCCCTAATCTAGAAGATCTCATCCAGTCCCACAGTTTTAAACACTATCTATGTATAAATTGGAGTCCGTGGGTGGTGCAAATGGTTAACATGCTCAGCTGCTAATTGAACGGCTGGCAATTCGAGTCCACCTTGAAGACATCGCGGAAGAAAGGCCTGGTGATCTACTTCCCAAAAAATTAGTCATTAAAAACCTTACAGAGCAATTCTACTCTGATACACATGGGGTCTCAATGAATCTAAGTCCGAGTCAACTGGCAAGTATAAACCAAGTCTCTATCACCAGCTAGGGACTGTAGACTTTAGTTCCACTTTTCCTCACCTCCACAGTCAAGTCTTGCTTGACTCCATCCACATCATTAAGGTCGACCCTACTTTGAGAAGGCAGCTATTCCACAGTCATATTCTGAGTACCTTCCAACCTGAGGGGCTCAACTTCCAGCACTATATCAGACAATGTTCCAGTGCTATTCATAAGGCTTTCACTGGTTAATTTTTTCAGAAGTAGACTGCCAGGTCCTTCTTCCTACTCTGTCTTAGTCTGGAAGCTCTGCTGAAACCTGTCTACCATGAGTAACCCTGCTGGTATGTGAAACACCGATTGCATAGCTTCCAGCATCACAGCAACACGCAAGCCACCACAGTACGACACACTGACAAGACGCGAGGGGTTCCTAGTTTCTCAGTCACCATTATTTCCTGCCTACTTAACCCACGTAACAATCCTTGGATGTCTAGAGATATTTCAAATAGAACAAGGCCAAAGCAGAACTCTTGCTTCCATCTCGCCTTGCCCCAATAAAAGTTTATTCCTTTCCCCAATAATAATGGCACTACCATCACCCAGTTACTGAACTAAAAATCAGGAAATTCTTACAGACTTCAAAGCATGTTAAGAATTAGTTCATTTTCCTCCACCTCCACTACTACATCTTAGTCTCAGCCACCATTGTCTTCCTGGGTGAATGCAGGAGGGCCCTACTAACTCTCCACTTCCTCCCTTCCTGATTCCTCAAGATCTACTCCCACCACAGCATCATTGGTAATCTTTAAAAAAAAAAAAAAAAAAAGCATGTGATTCTGCTATTTAAATCTCCCTAGCAGCTTCCCTTTGAACTTCTAATAAAGTTCAAGTTCTTACCAAGGCTTATAAAACTCTCTTTGATCTAGCTCCTACCTACTGCTCTTATCTTAGCTCCTAATACTCTCTCCCTTGTGGATCATGCTCCAGCCACATCGGCCTTTTATTTGTTCTTTGCACACATTGACTGTATTTCCATCCCAGTGCCTTTTACTGGCTGTTCCTCTATCTGAAGCGTTCTTCCCTTAATTTTGATATTGGTATGGGTAGTTTCTTATCATTTATATCCCAGCTTTAACGTCACATCCACAGAGAGGGGTTTACTGAACTCACAATTCGAAACAGACACCCAATCACTGTCATACTCCTCTATTTTAATCCCTTATACAACACTGTTTGTAAGTTTAGGGTTCATCTCTACAACTACAAGGGAAATTCCATAAGAGCAAAGAACTAGCCTGTCTTGTTGTCACTGTATTGTAAGCACTTAAAAAAGGACTGGTACGTTGTAGGCATTAAATAAATGTAAAAGAAAAAGAAACAATCATTTCCATAGCATTTCCTTCAGATTTAAAGGAAACTGATTCTCTCCTCTTCTTTGCAGAATTACATTCTGGGTTCCAATTCTTCCCACCTCTTCTGAGATCTCAATCCCATAAAAAAGGGCTCGTCCTCTCTTATATTTTTATTTCCCCTTTTCTGGGATTTTTTTCTCTTCTGCCTTCAAACATCTCTACCTCTTCTTAACTATACTGCAGCGGTGTTTCCATGGAAGAAAAGAGCTGGGATCCAGAATTGTCCCGTTGTATCCTGTTTGATCCTCAAGGAATATACATAACACAAAGGACATTCCAGGCAAATACCTACTCCTCACTATTAGCTGAGGCTTCCTGACCAATCCCCAAAGTTTCTTTACATGGAGAACATCCTGGTCTCCATCTCACAACACCAACAGTAAGGCAGAGGAAAGTTTGAAGAGGGAGGGAAAAAGAGCTCAAAGAGAAAGCCCCAAGATCACCTAAAGAAGAAGAAAAAAATCCCAAAAGTACTTGTCCAAAAGCACTTGTATAATCCCTTTCTTTCTCCCATAAGAAATTTCAGCACTGACTCCTAATTGTACCTTTGGAATCCTTTTACCCTTGGAGGATGGGGTGGAGAAAACCCTTGAGCTATACCCTAGACTGAAATTTGAGTGTAGAACAAACTTCTACTATTATATTTGTAGATTACATACAACTTCATTTCCACATCTTTGCCCCTGTTATTGTTCGCTTTTCCTGAAATGCTCTCTTTCCTTCATCTAAATTCAAAGCATCTTTCAAGACCTCTCTAGGAACTTCATCTTCTATAGGAAGCTTTCTCTGACCCTTAGCCATCATTGATTTCTCCCTTCTCTGAACTCTGCTTAAACTTGAGTCAGCATCTTAATGCAGTATTTCATAATTTTTTTTTCCCTTAGACAGCAACCTATACCGTACTCTTGCATCTTCTACGGCAACCAGCATAGTATATGATACATGATGGGTGCTAAACATCTGTTGATAGATTGAGTTACAATTTATCAGGGACACATAACATAAACTCAAACATGGAAAGGTCTAGTTCAAGTTCTAGAAGAAAAATTTCATATGTTCAACAAACATTACAGTGAATACCTGTTCCAGGCTGGGCACTGAGCCAGTGTTAGAGACATAAGAGATGGACACAGTTTCAATTCACAGAGATTACACTATAAACAACAATTTAGATCTTCCACATTTGAAGCTATTATCTACTGTGATTTGGATACGAATTGAGTAGAACCTCAACTATCAAGTTCCAAAAGCTCAACTCTGCTAAAGCCTTACTGTTTGATGTTTGAACAAGTTAGTCAATAAGCTTTCAATAAGTTCTTCCTATTGTGCTCCAAGACTTCAATAAAAATACCAAAAAGAGATTTAAAAAAAGGAACATTATCATAGGTTGGCAGAAGATTATCTAATGAGTTCCTACATGCTATGATGGTACAAGGTAATCAAAATAAGACAGAGTTAATCAGAGAGAGCTTCTCAGCCTCTTTATCTGATAGATGGGTATAATGATCAAAAATATATTCATTTTAGGGGAAAACTCCCAAATATAAGATACTATATTAAAAAACCTCAGAAATAATCAAAGGCTAGAAATGATTTTTTCATCTTTCTTCATCCATTTAGATTTCATTTTAATGCAGATGATTAGTTAACTATTCTAGGATTTACTGTGCCTCACCTCCTTTATAAATCATTTATATAGTTCTTTCGAGAACCTCTCTTCAATCAACTAAGTCCTTAAAAAGAGAGTCAGAGAGAGAAAGGAAGGGAGGGGAGGTGGAAAGAGACAGGACATACTCACTAGTCACATAATTCACGGGGTAGTCTTTCTTAACATGTTAGTGCAGCCTAAGTAATTCCTCTGTATATCAGTATTCTCAGACACCCAGTTTCTAAAGGAAAAGGGGCAAGTACCAGGCACAAAAACTAGAAAAGTATTTGTTACTTTTTATATATCTAAATAATAACAGAACTAAAACTCTGAAGATAATATTTTAGAAATGGAGGTTAAAAAAGGAAAGGTATCTTTATGTCTTTTAAAAAAAATTCAAATACTATACCATATGCACCGCTGAAGAACGTCTACGGAGCCACAGTTAAGTCCTGCTCCGTAATCACCGAATGGCTGCTGCCCTGCCACTTGTATCTGCCTCAGTCAGTGACCGTGAATACCGGCGACAACTCAAAAGGTAATTTACCTTCAGTGAGAGTTACGCCACAGGATAGACATGTGCTTTGATGCTGCTGCTAAATCACCAGCACACATCCTTACGAAGTATGTACATGTACAGTGTTCCCAAAATCCTTCAGAACCACCCCTGCTCACCTAGCCATTAGGAGCTCATCTGTGCAAAGAACAGACCCGGAACCGCAAGAGCCAGAGAGTGCTCCTGAAGGATTTGGTGGATAAGCCAAAGGGGCCATCAGAATCAATCATGCTGTGATACCACTTGTGTAAGAAAAAAAACAAAGTATCGATATAAATCTATATACATATAGAAATAGATCCAGAGGATACAGATAAAAATATAAATGGTAGACATCTCTAGGTGTTGGAATTTGGGGGCTAATTCCCCATTCTTTTTCTTATCTATTTTTATTTTTTTTACAAAAGTACATTATTAGCATAATGTTTTTAAGGCAAAGTAAGCTCTTGATAGTATAAATTTCCAGGACCACCTCAGAACTAGAGGAAGTCCTCACTTTGCATGAGAGTATGGGAGAGCAAAAATGACTGAGAAAGCTGAAACCATGCAAAACTGTCTTCATAATCAGTGGGAAAAATTACAATTATTATGTGGCCTCTAAAAATGTCTGTCAAAACATTAAGAAATGAAAACTTAGTAAAAGTAATAGTTATTCAAAAAAGAAACCAAACCCATTGCCGTCGAGTTGATTCCGACTCATAGCGACCCTACAGGACACAGCAGAACTGCCCCACAGAGTTTCCAAGGAGCACCTGGCGGATTCGAACTGCCAAACTTTTGGTTAGCAGCCATAGCACTTCACCACTATGGCACCAGGGTTTTCCAACAGTTATTTAGTACACTGTAATTCAGAACACTAGAAAATTGAGACTTAAAGGGTTTTTTTTTCTTTGTAATAAAAAAACTATCAAAAATAATTTAACAATGCTTGCCTTTTTCTGAGAAGCCCTGGTGGTACAGTGGTAAAGCGTTTGGCTGCTAGCTGAAAGTTTGGTGGTTTGAACCCACCAGCTGCTCCTCCGTGGGTGAAAGATGTAGCAGTCAGCTTCTGTAAAGATTTACAGCCTTGGAAACCTTATGGGGCAGTTCTACTTTGTCCTATAAGGTTGCTGTAAGTCAAAATTGACTCGACAGCAATGGGTTCATGGGTTGCCTTCTTCTTTTCAACATTTTTTTTTTTTTTTTTTAACTTACAACATAGAGTAAGCATCTTTTCCATGTCTTGGCAAATTGTCATGCTCCTTTATAAGTTTCTACCATTTCATCCTTTCTGCTTTCAATGTTGTGAAGTATCTCCCAGAGTTACTCTAATATAAAGTTTTTCCAGTATAAGTTCCTTTGAAATATCTTCATCCTTTTCATCATAATCACTTTCCTTATTTATGTCGGTAAGTTCAACTTCACTAAATTCCTCTAGCTGCATATCTAGAATCTCATGAATAGTTACTTAACCCTAACTCCCATATGTAAAACCAAAACCAAACCCATTGCTGTCAAGTCAATTCCAACTCATAGCAACCTCGCAGGGCAAAACAGAACTGCCCCATAGGGTTTCCAGGGCTGTATGTAAATCTTTATGGAAACAGACTGCTACATCTCTCTCCCAGGGAGAGGATGGTGGGTTCGAACCACTGACCTTTCAGTTAGCAGCCATGTGCTTAACCACTGTGCCACCAGAACTCCATATACGCTTTATTCAAATTTGACTTCCAGTATTATCACTTTTTGTTTCTTTGCTGTAGTTTCACTTTTGTTGGCCAAATCACTCTATTACCTATACAATGTCATATGGGTTTATCACTGGGAGACAGTACAACAACACACAGTGAAACCTGTGAGAGAATTTGTTTTAGTTATCTAGTGCTGCTATAACAGAAATACCACACTAAAGTAGGCTAAAACTGCAAATTCAGGCTGTCAGCTCCAGGGGAAGGCTTTTTCTCTCTGTTGCCCTTCTCATCAATCTTCCCCTGGACTAGGAGCTTCTCTGCACAGGGACCCCAGGTCCAAAGGACTCGCTCTGCTCCCAGCACTGCTTTCTTGGTGGTATAAGGACCCCCACTCTCTGCTTGCTTCCCTGTCCTTCTATCTCTTGTAAGATAAAAGGTGGTGCAGGCCACACCCCAGGGAAACTCCCTTTACACTGGATCAGGGATGTGACCTTAGTAAGGGTGTTACAATTCCACCCTAATCCTCTTTAACATAAAATTACAATCACAAAATGGAGGACAATCACACAATACTGGGAATCATGGCCCAGCCAAATTGATACACACATTTTGGTGGGGGGAGACGAAATTCAATCCATGACAGAACTCTACAAGACTGCCTTGTTTTTCCAGGTCATGAAAGTTTTCCGCCTTTGACTGGGTGCAGTTTTACCACTTTTCTATCACTCCTTTTAGTGGAAAGTATTGAGTTTTCTTTCTCTGACACGTTTCTGCCTTACACAGGTTCTGGCTTTCACAGGTTTACTGTAATTTGTCTATGGCTGACCTGAATAACAGATAAAAAACTAATCACTGATAGATTTTGAAAGAAATAGTATGACTGGTCAGTGATCATAATGTACTTCTGGTACTTCTGTAGCAAGTTGTGGACTGAAGATTTAGCAACAAAGTTGGTACTTTACACAATTACTCACAGATAATATGCCCTACAAACTGAAATTTGTGCATATCAAAACCATGCAAAGCAAAGGCTGTCTTTATATACAAATATACATAAAATTATTTTATGAGTTATAGTCTCTTAATGGCTTGGCCACCATACCCTGCCACTGCCAGTTCTAGACAGAGTAAGAAAACGGAAGATTCTTTTCCGAAAGAATAATAGAACCATATAATCTGGAGCTAAGGAGAACTTCAGAGACACTTTAATCCAGTGCCCTGAATTTACAGATGGGGTCGTTAAGGGCATCCAGAGATGTTAAGTCATCTGCCTACCATTTAATAGACTTGAGAATCTGAAGGCAAAGAAATTTTTAAAAAGCTCTGCCTCCAAATTCCTCCATCCCACATCATCGCATCATTTTACTGAAGCAAAAACTGTTTTTAGACTGAGATCATCCTTTTGAATGTGCTTTGTCATGAATATATTCTTGTCATGCGGTTAGCTTAGGCAGTCAAGAAATCAACACTGCTTCCAACTCTGCCAAAACAGGGTTGACCACACAGTCTGAAACAGAATCCAAACACCTCCACACAAGATGACCAGAAATATTTTGACTACTCTCCAAAAGTCTTTAAAAAGTTCCTTTGTTTAATTTTTAAGTTAAGAAACAGATATGACTCAGGGTTTTTTCTTGTGTGTGTGTGTTTGTGTTCGCATTTGAACTATGTTACTTCAGGAAGAAAAAAAAATCATACTTCTGAAAAATAAAAAGGGCAAAATATTTGAGTCGTATTCTAATATCGCACCTCTCCTAAAATACAGATGCCTACAGCTGATGCTCTAACACGAAAGGTTTCCGATATTATTCTGAAGTACAGCAAGTGATATTATAATACATCATTTTTTTTTTTTAGAGAGACAAGGATAATACAAATATAAGTTACCACATTGAGTATCAAATAAGACAGAGGTATGTGAAATTTTCATAGTCATGCGGCATATAATGTCTGTTCAGGCAACATAAGACCACATACACATCTGTGGAACCATAAGATTATAACAGAGTTCAGAAATCTCAATCGGAAAACAGGACATAGTGGACTTAACCAGACATAGCAAACACAACAGTTTCCCACTCGCGACATGTGTTACATCACATCTCTTGTGTATAAAGCCATTGTGCTGCCACCTGTATTTAACTCAAATTTTTAATGTAATAGACTTTGTGGCAGTACATTCTTAGGTACAAAAAGTCCATAAGGCACATGTTTGTAACCTAGGGACTACCTGCAATGTGGTGTCCCCGCAATGTCCAAATCAGATAACATCCTATTTCAAAGAACTTAATAGAACGCATAGTAAGCAACACACAACTGTATTTTGTTTATAAAGTACTTCTATATAACCAATTTCATTTAATCTTCACAGGAACCCTGTAAGATAGCAGACAAACTACCATTTATAGAGGAAGAATCTGTACGTTGGAGAGGGCAACAGACTTGACCAAGATCAAACATCTGTTAAGTAGTAATACTGGCCCAGGAACACAGGTCACCTACCTCTCAATCCAGTGTTCCTGGCACTATTCCACAGAACCTGAGACATGCACACGTCATGGTATGTATCAAAGACATGATTTAACTCACAGTATAACAAACTTAATTATTAATAATGGGGCTTATCAAAATAACACAAAGCAGTTATTTCGGCTATCTTTGATAAAAACTAGGAAACTAACTAATATGTTCTGAATTCTTCAGTTTTTTCAGAAATGAAATCACACAATTTTGTAATCTTAAAGCTGGTTTCAATTTTATCAGCTTATTATTTTTACCTTCCTACGTCCCCTTTTTTTTTTTCCACGTCCCCTTGGAAACCCTGGCGGTGCAGCGGTTAAGAGGTACAGCTGCTAACGAAAAGGTCGGCAGTTTGAATCCACCAGGCCCTCCTTGGAAACTCTATGAAGCAGTCCTACTCTGTCCTGTAGGGTCACTATGAGGCAGAATCAACTCGATGGCACTAGGTACTGGGTGAATATTTATTAACCCAATTTTAGGGCCATTATAGTCCATATATAACTAGTGTATGCTCTAGGCTTGTCAAAGGCAATTTTGGAGCATTTCTCATAATTTATGTAAGGACTCAGATTTCATGCTCTTTCTAAAGTTGTCTCTTGTCTTCCTGATATGGCCCATGGTTTACATATTTAAAAGTATATCTGTATTTATTTTATTCTGCTCCATATCCTGACCCTCTCAGTCTCTACATGACCTATATTCCCTCCTTTTTTTATATGATGATAATCCATATTTTTTTCCCTAAGAGTCACTGCAAAAACAAATTTCGTATCAGGTGGTTCTAAGAACTTTACTTTCTCTAACAATTTCCTCTTGTGAGCTAAGAAACCCCTCACAAAAAGATATGTTGCATAAATTCAGGGGACAGTGAGTTCAAATTAATGGTGGAGAAATAATTGTGAAAAGGAGGTTAAGAATGGTTGCACACATTGAAGAATGTAATCAATGTCAGTGAATTGTACATGGAGAAACTGTTGAACTGGTATATGTTTTGCTGTGTACATTTTCCAAAACAACAAAAATAAATTATTAACTAAAAAAAGATATATTTCCTATAAGCCACAAAAGCTTTAGTTTACTGAATAAATAAATCATTTAGTTTTTAAAAGTCATCCTTTAAGCTTTGAAGTTACCTATTTCCCTTATATAAATCACATTTAATAATGGTAGTTAAGCTAATGAACTTTTTGGAACTATCAGAATATCAATTTATACATCATTAGGCTGTTTGTTTTTTTTTTTTTAGGCTTCAACACACTACTCAACTATTTAAAAAAGAAACATAGCTCAGAAACCCAAGATTTCCTACACACTAGCTTATTCAAATGAAGACAATTTGCTAACTCTCTTTTGTGAATAAATATGGCTCCTCAAGTTTAAAAAAAAAAAAACACCGCGAAGTATTATTCTATTTCACAGCAGGAACTAATAGCAAAGCATATTACTTCACCTTTAAATAGTAAACCAGAAGTTCATTAAGGGCAGGATCAGCATTCAGATTAACAAGGAAACATTTATCATCCCCAACTTTGATTCCAGAAGACTGAAGAGATATTCCCAGGCTTTCAAGCTGTTTCTGTCGCTCCTGTAAACATATTAAAATATATATATATATTAAAAAAAAGTATTAATGCCCCAACTATATGTTGAAAGATATAAAAGATCTTACATTAGAATAATTATTTAATAATTCTATTTTTTCAATTTTATTGTGTTTTAGGTGAGTTTACAGCATAAATTAGTTTTCATTCAAAAATTTATACACAAATTGTTTTTGTGACATTGGTTGCAATTCGCACAATGTATCAGCACTCTCCCCCCTTTCTTTTCCAACCTGGGTTCTCCGTGTCTATTTGTCCAGTTTTCTTGTCCCTTTCTGCCTTCTCATCTTTGCTTTTGAGCAGGTGTTGCCCATTTGGTCTCTCTTACTTGACTGAGCTAAGAAGCACATTTCTCACATATGTCCTTATTTGTTTTATAAGCCTGTCTGATCTTTGGCTGACTGGTGGACTTTGGGAATGACTTCAGTTCTGAGTTGGCAGGGTATCCGTGGTCCATAGTCTTGAGGGTTCCTCCAGTCTCTATCAGACCAGCAAGTCTGGTCTTTTTTTGTGAATTTGAATTTTGTTCTTCATTGCTCTCCTGTTCTGTCCAGGACCCTCTATTGTGATCCCTGTCAGAGCCACTGGTGGTGGTAGCTAGGAACCATCCACTTCTGGCTTCAGGCTGATTGACGCCATGGTTCATGTAGTCCATTAGTACTTTGGAATAATATTTTCCTTGTGTCTTTGGTTTTCTCCATCCTCCTTTGCTCCAAACATGATGGGACAAACAGATGTATCTTAGATGGCTGCTCACAAGTTTTTAAGACACCAGATGCTACTCACCGAAGTAAGAATGTAGAACATCTTCTTTACGAACTATGTCATGCCAACTGACCTAGATGTCCCCTGAGATCATGGTCCCCACCCTTCAGCCCCAGTAAGTCTGTCCCTCAAGGTATTTGAATGTGTCTAGGAAGCTTCTATGACTTTGCCTTTATCAATCTGTGCTGGCATCCCCTATATTGTGTGTGTGCTGTCTTTTCCTTCACCAAAGCTAACACTTGTCTACTAGCTAATTAGTGAATTCCATCCCCACCCATTCCCTCCCTCGTAACCATCAAAGATTTTTTTTTTATGTGTGTAAAAGTTTTCTTGGGTTTTTATAATAGTTGTGTCATACAGTATCTGCCTTTTGTGATTACTTATTTCACAGGTTCATTATCGTTCTTTATCATTGTCTAGCATTCCACTGTGTGTATGTAACACAATTTGTTTATCCATTCATCTACTGATGGGCACTTAGACTGCTTCCATCTTTTTGCTATTATGAATAATGTTGCAGTGAACATGGGTGTGCGTATGTCTATTTGTGTGATGGCTCTTAGTTCTCTAGGATATATTCCTAGGAGTGGGATTGCTGGATCGTACAGTATTTCCAGCTTTTTAAGGAGGTGCCGTATCATTTTCCACAGTCGTTGCACCATTTTGCATTTCTACCAGCAGTGCATAAGAGTTCCAATCTCCTCGAAACCTCTCCAACCTTCGTTATTTTCTGTTTTTTTTTTTTTTCCAGTACCAATAATGTCAGGGTGAGATAGTATCTCATTGTAGTTCTGATTTGCATTTCTCATGGTAGTGATTGTGAGCATTTCCTCGTGTGTGTTATCCACCTGAATATCTTCTTTGGTAAAATGTCTGTTCATATAAATAATTCTATGTTTTAATATGTTATCTTAGGATATAGTATTGCAAATGATCACATTTTTTCTCTTCTTTCCAAATATGAAGTAGTTTTATTTCTTTATAACTTTTTATTTTGAAAAATAATGCACATTACAAATAGTAACCAAACTCAAGGTCTCAAGTTTCATTCTTGAAAATATCTAACAACTTAAATCCACATTTCTCATTTAATTCTGAATATATGAGCAAATGTGAATGCATGTTACTCAACTGATCTTTCCGAAAAGCAAAGCTTTTAAGACAGTTTCTTGCTTGATATATTCAGTGACTCCACAGCCAGGATAAAGGCCAACCTCCTTTAACGAAGTTCACAAGGCATTTCAATGTGGCCCATTTACTCTCCTCTCCATCTTTGTTTCTTGTCATTCCTACTTTCAAACCCTGTACTGCAGTCATATTGAACATCTTCCATGTCTCTTAAATTGTCAAGAATACTCTCTTTAGCTTGAGGGATTTTACACCTGTTCCTTCTATCTGGAGCATACATGTTATCATACTTGGCATAATCATCTGTTTACTTAACCTTTTCTCCCACACCAGACTGTAAGCTCTTTGAGGACATGGATCCTATGCTGTATTATATTCCAAGCACATAGCACAGTACATAATACCGAGTGAGCACTCAAGGAAGTAGTGTGAATTCACCAAAACAAAACTTGCATATATGCATTGAAGAACTATTTTCCTAAGAATACAATCCTTTATGCCTACCTGTCTCTTAACTCGTATAATATAGAAATGTTATGAATATAACATATGAATCCTACAACCCGATGCTCTATGATGAAGTTGTGTGATCAGGGCAATGCCAGGTGTCTCTGACTATAACCAGCAAGTAGTTATGAGTCACAGGCACAAAACGCCTTTGATTCTGGGGAAAGACAACGGATTACTCAGCTAAATAATTTCTACCCAACTTATTTACCCAGTATGTTTGCAGTATAATTAAAATAAAGCCTCAGAATTTTGCTATTTCTAGGCATACCATCCTGATTTATACGGGCACTGCAACTCAGTCTACATATTTCCTACAAATACACTATTACAAAAGAAGTAAAACGGATATTTTGGTCCTGGGAACGTGAATCAAGTCTCTCTTCTAACAAAAAGAATTATAGGATTCTTTCAGAAATTTTGAGCAGTTTAATAGGAGATGTTAAGAATTTTCAGCACTCAATTCCAAGAACGTACTATCCTTGATACAGAAACCATGCTTACAAAATGAAGACAGCAATTCTTATATACTTTCTGTGGTTCCTTCTGAGACACTGGTTTTTTTTACATAGGGATTTTTGGTAAATAATTGAAGAATTATTCCCATAATGAGAAGTAACATTTCTTTACAAATGACATGGGGGAAATGCTCATGAAATAATACTAAGTGAAAAACGTAGGGTATAAATTAGTATAGAATTTGCTTTAAAATAATCTAGTGTGTGATACAGATAAAATAAGACTGGCCATATGTTAATATTTAATGAAACTGGGTGATAGCTACATGTGGTTTTATTATACTCTTCTCTTACTTTTATCTATATTTGAAAAATTCTATAGTAAGTTTTTTTAAAAAAATCAAATTAAATCCTAGCATGTACTGCTATAAATATAACATCCAGATTATGCTACGTACTAAGAAAAGTGTCCTACAACATCTTAAATTTTATTCAAAACAGAACATTTAAAGATGGAATCTACTGGGTGACAAAAGATGTACAGGTAGTCCCCAACTTAAGACATATTCAAGTTACAATAAACAGCACTTATGACAGTCTGTTTTATTTTATTTTTTTTCATACTTCTCATCATTGGTAATATGTACTACAATTTCGTAACATAATTTGCTGATATTGTCATTCTCAGATGTTCAATGTTATGATTTATAAAGATACTGATAATAAAAGGCAATAATAATGGAAACTAAAAAAAAAAAAAAAAAATGAGGTGTCTTAGTCATCTAGTGCTGCTACAACAGAAATACCACAAGTGGATAGCTTTAACAAAGAGAAATTTATTTTCTCACAGTCTAGTAGGCTAGAAGACCAAATTCTGGGTGTCAGCTCCAGGGGAAGGCTTTCTCTCACTGTTGGCTCTGGAAGAAGGTCTTTCTTGTCAATCTCCCCCTGGACTAGGAGCTTCTCCGCACAGGAACCCCCAGCCCAAAGGACGCCCTTTCTTGGTGGTATGAGGTCTCTCTCCCTATTTGCTTCCCTTTCCTTTTTATCTCTTGAGAGATAAAAGGTGGTACAGGCCACTAAGGGATGTGACCTAGGCAAGGGTGGTGTTACAACCCCACCTTAATTCTCTTTAACATAAAATTAAAATCACAAAATAGAGGACAACCACGCAATCCTCAGAATCATGGCCGAACCAAGTCAATACACATTTCTGGGGGACAGAATTCAATCATGACATGAGGTATTCAACTTAACGTCAGAACAAACTTATAACAGAATTGTCGGAACAGATCCTATATATTCTCTGTTGCAAGAAATAGCTGAAATCACTAGGGATTTTTAACTTTGAAAAGGAAGGGGAGGAGGCAGAGAGATGATTTCAAGTAACTGAAGAATTGAATTGAGCATTAATTGTCTTTTTTTTATCTCATAGGGCTTTTGAGAAGATTAAATAAAATACTGTTTTATGTTATGAGATGAGATGGGAAAACAGACAGGCCAAGATCATTCTGGGCCTGGTGGGCCATGGTAAGCAGAATGTATTTCTCAGAAAGTCAATGTATTGATACATTACAAAATATCCTTAACTGAAAAGACTGAAATGAAAAGCATCAAATGAGATTAATATGCATGGAACTGCTTTGTCAGCAATAAGGATAAACTCTTACTGAGTTGTCATATGGAAGCAAGAAAGCTCACATCCTAGTATTTACTACTGATAATTTTGTAGTTTGGGTAGATTCCTGTAAAGCAATTAATAGAACTGGTTGTTCAGAGCCAGAGGCCACAAAGTGGTTCTTTCATTAAGAAAATGTTTTAAAGATTACTCTGACACTAAAAAGTTAATTATTTCTTACAAATGAACAATCAGTTGTAAGCATACTCATGCTTTCTTTATTCTTCAAATTAATTTTGTAAAGCAGACTCTCTTGGATCTGTTGTTGTTGTCAGTTGCCATGGAATCAATTCTAACTCACGGCAACCTCATGTGTACAGAGTAGAACTGCTCCATAGGCCTTTCAAGGCTGTGAACTTTCAGAAGCAGGCCTGTCTTCCAAGGCACCTCTGGGTGGGTTCAAACCAGTTAACCATTTGTACCACCCAGGGACTTCCTCTTGAATCTAGATTCCTATTGGTGCTAGATTTACCATCTACAGAACTAAAATTCAAAAAGGAACCAGAAGCATCATCTGAGCCCCACTGTGCAAACTACCACGAGTTTTGTCTCTCTCAAGTCAGGGAACACAAACCTGTGCAATCTCCTCAGTTTTCCTTAATTTCTCCTCCCAGGTCACCGTCATTTCCTGAATTAGCTTCTCTGATTCTTCCAGTCGTTCTTTTAACTCTGGAGACTTCATTGCCTACAGGCAAAATATTTACATCATGAAATATCTGTATGATACCCTAAAAAAAAGAATTAACTAAATCTAAAAGGACATAAGTCACAATCTGCCTTATATCAGCTCTACAGCACATTGAGGTCTTTGATCTACCTAAGATAAAAAAATGGATTGGCATTGATTCACAGCATCTAGATTAATTTCAAGCTATCCAACCTAAGCATGAAAAGAAGACATCAGTTTTTCCTTTTCCTCCAATCTATTATGAAGGAGTGATTTTACTTATGGAGCTAAAAACATAAAGCTATTAACAGCTTATTTTAAAAATCCCAATAGCTCATATGTCTAGACTCTTATACATTGTTCACTGTAGTCTTTACTGATGACTTGAGGTATTCAACTATATAACCTAAATTTGCACATGACACCAAATTGGATGGTGTTGTTAATATCAGGAAGATAGACACAAAATACCAAAGAATGCTGACGAATTTAAATTATTACTATAGAACAGGATAAAATTCAACAGGCAAAAATAAAAGCTAATGTTGCAAACAGAATACGAGGAGAAATTCACTTAAGTACAAGTTAGCGATTTGAATTTGTTTATATCATCAAAACTTTTATTCCATTTAGGTAATATACTTGCAGGTAGGCATGAAACAGTAAAGATCAGTAGCACTTCAAAAGAAACTAATGAGAACTTGACAGCTATAATTTTTGTCATCAGAAGACATACAGTTAAATATAAGAAGTTGAAGGAAAGGGGGTCTGGGAGGGAAAAGTCATCCAAGGCCACCGAGAAAGAAGCAACACTCTTCCTGCATAATCTCCTCCAAAACAAACAACAGAAAAAGTCAAAATATCACAGTTATGAAGAAGAAAAAATAATAGAGTAATACACCGACTACAGTTAAGAATCATTTTGGAATTGAAGAAATTTTAAAATTAGGATGACTGGAAAAAATTACTAGTTTCTCTGGATCTCAATTTTTTTTTCTGGAAAATGAAGACAATACAATTTATTGCACTGAATTAGATATAAGAATGAATAATGCAGTACACATGAAAACAATTTTGTTTATGCTAAAAAGTTATTCAGATTTTAATTATTATAATCACATCCAACAACTGCTATTTTGCAAGCATTTATGAAACGTGCCTAATCTGGGCATGGACTATAAGCATCAGAAATCTGAAAAACAGATGATTAGTATGGACCAGGAAACCCTGGTGGTGTAGTGGTTAAGTACTACGGCTGCTAACCAAGAGGTCAGCAGTTCAAATCTGCCAGGTGCTCCTTGGAAACTCTATGGGGCAGTTCTACTCCGTCCTATAGGGTCGTTATGAGTCGAAATTGACTCAATGGCAGTGGGTTTTTTTAGTGGGTTAGTATGGACCAAGTGACAGGGGAAAGCTTCATAAAGGATGTGAGATTTAAACATGTTTCCTAGGACAGAAAGAATTCAGATGGAGACAGACACAAAGTATACTAATAGGTCAATACCCTAATGGAACATGGAGAAGTGCTGGTCAATATCTGGAAACAAGGTAGGGCTAAGTTATAGAGAAATTTTTTTTTTTTTTAATGTGCTTTTTAAAGTGTAAGTTTACAAATCAAGTCAGTCTCTCATACAAAAATTCATATACAGCTTGCTATATATTCCTAATTGCTCTCCCCCTCATGAGACAGCCTGCTCCTTCCCTCTACTCTCCCTTTTCGTGTCCACCCTGCCAGCTTCTGACCCCCTCTGCCCTATCATCTCCCCTCCAGACAGGAGATGCCAACATAGTCTCAAGTGTCTACTTGATCCAAGAAGCTCATTCTTCACCAGCATCTTTTTCTATCCCATTGTCCAGTCCAATTCCTGTCTGAAGAGTTGCCTTTGGGAATGGTTCCTGTCTTGGGCTAATAGAAGTTCTGGAGCCCATGACCACCAGGGTCCTTCTAGTATCTGTCAGACCATTCAGTCTGGTCTTTTTACGAGAATTTGGGGTTTGCATCCCACTACTCTCCTGCTCCCTCAGGGGTTCTGTGTTGTGTTCCCTGTCAGGGCAGTCATTGGTTGTAGCCGGGCACCATCTAGTTCTTCTGGTCTCAGGCTGATGTAGTCTCTGGTTTATGTGGCCCTTTATGTCTCTTGGGCTTGGAATTACCTCATGTCCTTGGTGTTCTTCATTCTCCTTAGATCTAGATGGGTTGAGATCAATTGATGCATCTTAGATGGCTGCTTGCTAGCTTTTAAGACCCCAGATGCCACTCTCCAAAGTAGGATGCAGAATGTTTTCTTAACAGATTTTATTATGCCAATTGACTTAGATGTCCCCTGAAACCATGGTCCCCAAACCTCTACCCCTGCTACACTGGCCTTTGAAGTATTCAGTTTATTCCAGAATCTTATTTGCTTTTGGTTTAGTCCAATTGTGCTGACCTCGCCTGTATTGGCTGTTGTCTTTCCCTTCACCTAAAATAGTTCTTATCTACTACTTAATTAGTGAAAGCCCCCCTCCCTCCCTCCCCCCTCTCGTAACCATCAAAGAATATTCTCTTCTCTTTTTAAACTATTTCTCGAGTTCTTGTAATAGTCGTCTTATACAATATTTGTCCTTTTGCAAATGACTACTTTCACTCAGCATAGTGCCTTCCAGGTTCCTCCATGTTATCAAATGTTTCACAAATTCATCACTGTTCTTTATCGATAGGTAGTATTCCATTGTGTGAATACACCATAATTTATTTATCCATTCATCCATTAATGGGCACCTTGGTTGTTTCCATCTTTCTGCTATTGTAAACAGTGCTACAATGAACATGGGCATGCATATATCTGTTCGTGTAAAGGCTCTTATTTCTCTAGGATATATTCCAAGGAATGGGATTACTGGATTGTATGGTAGTTCTATTTCTAGCTTTTTAAGGAAGCGCCAAATCGATTTCCAAAGTGGTTGTACCATTTTACATTCCCCCCAGCAGTGTATAAGTGTTCCATTCTCTCCACAACCTCTCCAACATTTATTATTTCATGTTTTTTGGATTAATGCTGGCTTGTTGGAGTGAGATGGAACCTCACTGTAATTTTGATTTGCATTATCAAGAAATTTTAAAGCAGCCAATGAAGTCATACAGTAGTAGTAAAGAGCAGAAAAACAATGAAAATGGTATTTTGAAACTATTTGGTATCAGAATGGAAGCTACACTGTACTTAGAAAAGCAAGCTGTATACAGACGGTGAAAAGCAAATATTACATTTTTGGAACACTTGTGGAATTTAATTGGGTCGGGGGGTGATGGAGTAGACAGTGCTAAAAGCAACAAAAAATAGCCTCTCTAAGAAACTTCAGTCCTGGCAACAGAATGAACTAGGGCAAGAACATTAAAAGTTTTACATAACCAGATAATACAGAAATTAATTTCAATAAAGATATAAGATTATCAAAAACTGGAAGCAACAAAGATGTCCTTCAATGGGTGAATAAACTGTGAGACATTCATACAAGGAAATATTATTCAGAGATTAAAAAAAAAAAAACAAGCTATCAATCCATGAAAAAACATAGAGGAACTATAAATGCATACTGCTAAGTGAAAGAAGCCAGTCTGAAAAGGCTACATACTGGAACCATGTAATATTCTAAAAAAGAAATAACTATAGAGATAATAAAAAGGTCAGTGTTTGCCAGGGTTTCATGGGGGGGCGGGCAGTGGAGGGATGAATTAGGTACAATACAGGGGGATATTTAGGGCAGTGAAACTATTCTGCATGATAATGTAATGGTGAACACAAAACATTACGGATTTGTTAAAATCCTTAAAATAGTACTGAGTAAACCCTAATGTAAACTACATACATCAGCAAGTATTAATACATCAATATTGGTTCATCAGCTGTTATATATACATTCATTACACACCAATGCGAGATGTTAATAAGAGGGGAAACTGGGTATATGGGGGGTAGACATGTGGGAACTCACGGTACTCTCTGTTCAATATTTCTGTAAACCTAAAACTGCTGTAAAAAATAAGGCTCATTAATAAAGATATAAATATTCTCCATTGTAAAATTTATCTTTTTTCCATTAATGACAAAGAAACATCAAATCTTCTAAATGCCTATTTTCAGTGCTTCTGAAACTGAATAATTCGGACACAAGTAGATTTAAATAGAAGAACAAAATTTTCACTTTGGGGATGAAATAATTTTAACACAAGTTCAAAATTATATAAATACTGGTTACAGTACATGGCAATTTATATCAGTAGCATAATAATTCTGCCTGTGGGAACAACTTAATTTCATTGTCATAAGTTATTAGATAATTTGCTGAAAGAGCTCTTAAACCAAGCTATACATATAAATTTTTAACATAACTAAAATAAGGAGAAAGAAAAGCCTTGTTCCACGAAGAAAAAAACAAAATCCATAAAATAAACTAGAGAATGAGGAAATGAGTATTTATGTTTAGTTGTTTTGGTGAGATAAAGACACCAAAGAGACAAAGGGAAGAATCAGAGAAATAACAGCACACATTCTCTACAAAGAGATCCTGTAATGGATCTCCGAGACTTTCATTATATTTTAAAACTAAAATGACTTGCAAAAATTGATAACAAATAGCTCAACTGTTTATATACGGAAGCTAAAGGCAAAAATCTAGATCCTGACTATGACCAAGGAAAGCTGCATTCTAAATATATGCAATATTGTGGTTTTATACTATGTCAATTCTAATATGATTACAGTTAGAAAGTAGAAAGATGAACTGCTTAAATAAAAAGTAGTTCTTTTTATTACTTTATTTTTCTACATATTATACTAATGTCCATAAAGGATTCAACTCATAATTCACCACAGGACACCCCAGCATTCAGTTATTGATTTAAGGTTTTGGTGGTGGTTGCTGCTGTAGTTGGTCGGAGAAGAAACGCATTTAAGGTCACCTTGCTCTTTACTTTTAGTTAAATATTATTACATTTACCAAAACATACTTATAATTGCTGTTATATTATTTACTATAAATATGTTATAATATTAGGATAATCAAAGGCATAAACTGGGCTTTGAGTTTTCATATATTTGTTTTAGAACATGGACAAAGCTTTATAAAATAGGTAGAAGCTTATTTCAACAAACAGGATATCAAATTACCAAGTTATAGCACATCTTGTATACTGATGAGTTACACTGAACACAGTATGTCTTGAAAATTTGCTTCAAAAATTGCATATACAAGAATTTTTGTTTGAAACAGTAGAAAAAAAGCAACCTAAATATTTAATAATAGAAAATTTATAAAGTATTGATGTATATCCATAAAATGAAGTACTGTATAACTGTGTAAAAAGCTTTGCAGATGCTGATTTAGGGACATGGAAAGTTGTTTATGAAAAACAAGTTATAAAACATACATAAATATCTTATTTCATTATAGAAACAGAAAAAATCTGTAAAGATAAACATACTTATTTCCAACCTTTGAAATTACCCCATATAAACTAAGTTAGACATAAGGACCAATATGATTTAGGAATAAGAAGGACACATATCCTTCCTAAGGCTTTTTTCATCCAAGTTTTAAAAGTTGCTTCTGAACAAACAATGTCATAATAAAAAATTTTTCAAAAGGAAAAAAGAACATCAGTCAATCATAAGGATTAAAAGATTATTGGGCTTCAATACTACAGTGATTTCTATCACCATCAGTGAGATAAAAGGAAAAAAATAATTAAAATATAACAACCAGAACATAACATTTATCAAGTATTTTATTTAAGAAGCCCTGGTGGCACAGTGAGGAGTCCTGCTGGCACAGAGGTTAAGTATTCTGCAGCTAACCGAAAGGTCAACGGTTTGAACCCACGAGCCGCTTCATGGGAGAAAGATGTGGCAGTCTGCTTCTGTAAAGATTTACATCCTTGGAAACCCTATAGGGTAGTTCTACTCTGTCTTATAGGATCACTATGAGTTGGAATTAGCTATGAGTTTGATTTTCATTGGAGGCTCACTGGTTAACAGTGCTCAGCTGCTAACCAAAAGGTTGATGGTTTGAACCCACCAGCAGCTCCACTGATTGGCTACTGTAAAGATTACAGCCTTGGAAACCCTATGGAGAAGTTCTACTCTGTCCTATCGGGTCACTACAGGTCAACTCAATGGCAACAGGTTTGGTGGTTTGGGTTTGTTGTTGTTGTTGTTAGGTGCCATCGAGTCAGTTCTGACTCATAGCGACCCTATGCACGACAGAATGAAACACTGTCCAGTCCTGCGCCATCCTTACAGTCATTGTTATGCTTGAGCTCATTGTCGCAGCCACTGTGTCAATCCACCTTGTTGAGGGTCTTTCTCTTTTCTGCTGAGCCTGTACTCTCCCAAGCATGACATCCTTCTCCAGGGACTGATCCCTGCTGACAACATGTCCCAAGTATGTAAGACGCAGTCTCACCATCCTTGCCTGTAATGAGCATTCTGGCCGCACTTCTTCCAAAACAGATTTGTTCGTTCTTTTGGCAGTCCACGGTATATTCAACATTCTTCGCCAACACCACAATTCAAAGGCGTCAACTCTTCTTCAGTCTTCCTTATTCTCTGTCCAGCTTTCACATGCATATGACGTGACTGCAAATACCATGGCCTGGGTCAGGCGCACCTTAGTCTTCAGGGTGACATATTTGCTCTTCAACACTTTGAAGAGGTCCTTTGCAGCAGATCTGCCCAATGCAATGCAACTTTTGATTTCTTGACTGCTGCTGCCATGGCTGTTGATTGTGGATCCAAGTAAAATGAAATCCTTGACAACTTCAATCTTTTCTCCATTTATCATGATGTTGCTCATTGGTCCAGTTGTGAGGATTTTTGTTTTTTGCTATGAGTCGGAATCAACGCGACGGCAGTGGGTTGGTTTTTGTGGGTTTATGTTGAGGTGTAATCTATACTGAAGGCTGTGGTCTTTGATCTTCATTAGTAAGGGCTTCAAGTCCTCTTCAATTTCAGTAAGCAAGGTTGTGTCATCTGCATAACGCAGGTTGTTAATGAGTCTTCCTCCAATCCTGAAGCCCTGTTCTTCTTCATATAGTCCAGCTTCTCATATTATTTGTTCAGCATACAGATTAAATAGGTATGGTGAAAGAAGACAACCCTGACGCACACCTTTCCTGACTTTAAACCAATCAGATCAAGAGGTTTTGGTTTAGGCGCATATTATCTCATGTATTTCTTAACCTGTTAGAAAAGTACAATTATTATCCTCAAATGAGGTTCCTGGAGATAAGAAACCAGCCTACACTAAGAAGTAGAGCTGGAATTTAAACCTGGGTCTCTGGTCACGAACATGGCACAGGACCAGGCAACATTTCATTCTGTATACATAAGGTTGTCATGAGTCAGAGCTGACTCAACAACAAGAACAATTATGATTCTAAGCCTGTGCCCTTATTCATTTGCTATAGAAATACAGACTTCTCAAACAACCAAAAAGATCTGGCTGCTGACTACACCTGGGGACCAGAAAAAACGGTATTCAAAATTAGGCATCTGAAGATGTCTGGTATTTGATATTTGCTTGAAAATAATCCAGGGTTGGGGGTGAGAGATTCCATGGAAGTGGAGTAGAGAGGTATAGAACAAACAAGAGTTCACTGAATATTGATAATTGTTGAAGCTTGAGTAATGAGTTCTTCATGAATGTTCATCACATTATTTTCTCTACTTTTTTATATAGGGTTGAATATTTCTATATTGAACTTTTGCTTTATTTTATGCAAGACATTTCTTTTAAACTGTAAATGTTTAAGGTTAACTCTTATAATTATTAAACTATATGTAGCCAAGTGTCTGGCATATGGAAAGTATGCTTTATACGTATCTGCTGAGTAAGTGAGTCATCTATGTTGTTGTTGTTAGGTACCACTGAGTCAGCTCCAACTCATAGCTCATAGCGACCCCGTGTATAATAGAACAAAACACTGTCCAGTCCTACACCATCCTCACCATCATTGCTGTGTTTGAGCCCATTGCAGCAACCACTGTGTCAATCCATCTCTTCGAGGGTCTTCCTCTTTTTCACTGACCCTCTACTTTACCAAGCATGATGTCCTTGTCAAGGGATTCATCCCTCCTGATAACATGTCCGAAGTATTTAAGTCTTGCCGCCCTCACTTCTAAGGAGCATTCTGGCTGTACTTCCAAGACAAATCTGTTCACTCTTCTGGCAGTGCATGGTACATTCTATATTCTTCACCAACACCATAATTCAAAGGCATCAATTCTTCTTCAGTCTTCCTTATTCATTGTCCAGCTTTTGCATGCATATGAGGCAATTGAAAATACCATGACCTGAGTCAGGCGTACCTTAGTTCTCAAAGGGACATCTGAGTGATTTATACATTCACAAATTATTTCATATTTAGCAAAAGAACCTTGGTAACATAATCAAGGTAACTGTCTTGACTGTCTTGTCTATAATTTTCTTGACCATATATTGAGGAGGACCTACTACCAGAAAAAAGATTAAGAGAAAGAAAAGGCTATGGTCGCAGTCCCAGAAATGAGTCCTATAGTTCTGGATCACTGTGGGAGTAGAAATGCTAATTAAAGCAGGAATCCCAAATCCGGTATTTATTCCACTTTTGGCAAGACGATGGGCATTTAGACATTACAGAATATACAGAAGAGAGCTTAAAAACAGTACTACTAAATAGACAGGTACTTCTACTATAATGTTTTTTTCAAAATGGTAATTAACGCACAACATGAAAAAGCTGAAATAATAAGGTTTCTGAGTCCTCCTTAAGCTTTCCTTTCTAACTTCTACAGATTAACAAATCAGAAATAAAACAAAAATTTGTTTGATTCCTGTGCCAATTATTCCATGTCCACGCTACACTACTTTCTGTACTAAAACTAAATTGTATACACTTCGTTTCAAGTTTCTCTCTCATTCTCTTCTCGATTTTATTATAACTATGTCTTAGTTATCTAGTGCTGCTATAACAGAAATACAAGTGGATGCCTTTAACAAAGAGAAATTTATTTTCTCACAGACTAGTAGGCAGGGCATCAGCTCCAGGGGAAGGCTTTCTCTCTCCGTCAGCTCTGGAGGAAGGTCCTTGTCATCAATCTTCCCCTGGACTAGGAGCTTCTCCATACAGGAACCCTGGGTCCAAAGGACATGCTCTGCTACTGGCACTGCTTTCTTGGTGGTATGAGGTCCCCACTTTCTGTTTGCTTCCCTCTCCTTTTTATCTCTTGAGAGGTAAAATGTGATGAAGGCCACACTCCAGGGAAATTCCCTTTACACTGGATCAGGGATGTGACCTGGGTAAAGGGTTGCACTGCCCCCTAATCCTCTTTAACATAAAATCATAATCACAAAATGGAGGACAACGACACAATACTGGGAATCATGGCCTAACCAAGGTGACACATATTTTTGGGGAACACAGTTCTGTCCATGATACCTCTTCTCTCTTGTCTGCTGCCTATACTGTGGACAAAAATTTTCTATTTCCTTTATTCTTTCCTCCTTTTCAATCTTTTAACAACTGTAAAAACTCTCCAAATTTCAAATATGACAACCCATCTATCTTCCTTTACTCTCTCAAATTTCACTTATTATGGGAAATTCAAAAAGTCTAAGTGGAATATTCATTATCACCTGAAGCTAAGGAAAAGTTCTAGTTTTACTAGATTTTTCCAGAATCATAATTCATTGCTCAGCTGTGTCTTATACCTCTGCTTTGGTTAGTTGTTCTCGGAGTTTTTCTACTTCTTCCCGAAGATCCCGGATAATACGTGCATTAGGATCCTCATTCACTACAGCATGGTTAACAATGTTCTTGGCTCGATCAGCATACCGTAGAGTTGAAAGCGTTTCATCATAGTTATCAGCTGCTGGGCTCACAGTTGCTACCATGGCTGTCTTGCTGTTACCCCCAAGACTGTCCTATAGGGTAAAAAAAATTGAGTAGCATTTTAGAGTAGGAAGAAAACCTAATACGAGAAAATTTAACTCAGAAATGGTAAAACAGCTTCCCAACTCAAATTCACATTTAAGGACAAATGTAGGACTAAAAAGGGGAGGTACACTTACTCCCAGTCCTGTGTTGTTTCTTCTATGCCAAGCTACTTTTCTAAAAAAGGGAGTTTTGAGTTTTTGAGAAAGGACAGGTAAATAAAAGTAAGCCTACATTTTTTTTCAGTTTAATAAAATTAATTCTAAATCAATTTTCCCTCTTTTAATAGGCAACATGGTACCAGAAATCAGCGGGCTACTCAGAATAAAAAAGGACGATATCTTAAGTGCCTACAAAACCTTTGTTAGGGGAATTGAACATCATGATATTGTTTAATATCTGATAGAGGAGTAATTACCTATAATCTCTTCCATACACTTATATACTTGGGGTCTATGAAATCTAATTAATGGCACAGAAGGTGCTGCTGTTAAAAAGTATCAAGCACCTTGCAAATTTTTAAAGCCTAAGATACATTTATAGTCTTATAAAACAAAAGATATGCTGAAGATACAGACAGTCCCCAACTTATGACATATTCAAGTTATGACAAAACACACTCAGGACCATTCATTTTCTCCCCATATATCATATCATTAGTAATAGGTACTACATACAACGTTGCAGCGCGTAATTTGCTGATGTTACCATTCTCAGATGTTCACTTGCAGATGCTCAATTTTAGGACTGACTGTTCAAAACTTTATAGTTTTCTAAGCTATATCAGGGACTTCAGTTGCTTGAAAATATGGACTGAAAACTGATCGTTTTGCTAAAGTCGATAGGCAAATTCGGGAAGCAGTGAGATGTTACCGTGAAAAATACGAAGAACAAAAGAAAAGAGACATACAGACAACTCTAATTTTCTGAGTGGAAACACCACCCCCATCCGCAGGGATAATCCAGATGATCCAGAACTTTCCAAAAGTGGAGTTATTACTGCAACTGACAAAATGTCGTCATCATCCAACTCTTCTTCATCTTTGGAGTAAATTTTTATGATTTTTTTTTATATGTATATATGTATTAAAATATATCTGTAAGTTTGTATGTAATGTTTCCTACCCCCAAAGACAAATGAACATTGGATTTAATGATAATAAAAGGCAATAATGGAAAAAATGAGGTATTCAACTTCTGTCAGATCCAACTTATGATGGAGTCGTCGGAATGGAATCCCATCTTAAGTCAGATACTATCTGTACTTCATTTTATTCCCTCTCACAGTACTTAAAAAACTAAAACAGGTTTTCTGGTCTAAACAATCACTGTTAAAGTTCAGACAAGAGCACTGGAAAAAGTACTCCTTATCTTCATTGTAGTAAAAGTGATATGTACACTGAAATGGTTTTTGGAATTAAATTGCAACAAATTGAAAGTAAAAAAAAAAACCTTCACTTGCAAACATTAAAAAGAACTAGACATAGCTCAGAGTTATAAAAGTAGGCTTACAGAAGCCTTAAGAGAAATCACCACACTAAGACAGAGGTCCCCAGGCTGCAGAAAATTCCACTGCCTCAAGCAGCTTGCTTGCATGCCCCATAGCTTTACGTTAGAATCCTGGTTCCTTTGCTTGGCATGCTCCTTAACTTTACATTAAAATCCTGGTTCCCTTCTCCTTAACTGCTGCCCCAAAACTAGAGGAAATTGGCAAAAACTGGTTTAGGCGTCATGTTGACATTCAGGATAACGTTTTGGCTCATTAAGTACCTCATGCATAGTAACCTCCCTGCCTATGGGTGGAGTTGAATCACCATTTTCTGAACATATGATGCATGAAGTTACATATAAACTCCATTGTGCCTGTGTAGTACGATTAAGAATGTTGCTGATATAACTTGTATGAACTTTCTACTTGTAAACCCGTTAAAAGTAACCTTTCCCCTCACCCTTGCTGAGCAGTCTTGGTGGTGGCAGCCCCGACTGTTTCCTTTCCTTGAGCAATGAAATAAAAGCACCTTTCTACTCTTCCACCTCGGTCTCTCATTTATTGGCTGAGACAAGTCATGCCAAGCAGAACCTGGGGTTTCCCCCCAGTAATGTTTCTCTCGAGCCAGCCAGGAGTCATCTGCTTGGTTCCAGAGGCAGATCAGACTATAGACTGGCCCCAACATCTGGCACCACCAGATTTTTCCTGGAGATCATGGAGCAGCCCTGGAAGCCGATCCACCTCAGACCCAATGGTGACTCCACTGGAGACATGAAACACACCTCGGCTATTAGGTAAGTAGCAGAGTTAAGTCCTAGACAGGGCCTTAGAAGAGTCCCAACAAGCAGGAAGAATTAACCATTGAGGGGATTAAAGGCTCTAGGTATCTGGGTTTATTTGGTAAATAACGGGGTAATTCCTAGGTAAGGCCTTAGGGGAGTTCCAAGAAGTGGAAAGAATTGGCCATCGAGGGTGTGAAAGGCTCTAAAACCAAACCACACCCACTGTTGTCAAGTCGATTCTGACTCATAGTGACCTTATATGACAGAGTAGAACTGCCCCATAGAGTTTGCAAGGAGCACCTGGTGGACTGGAACTGCCGGCCTTTTGGTTAGCCACCATAGCACTTAACCACTATGCCACCAGGGTGTCCAAAACCAAACCCATTGCCAACGAGTCGATTCCAAGTCATAGTGACCCTATAGGACAGAGTAGAACCTCCCCACAGGGATTCCAAGGAGTGCCTGGTGGATTCTAACTGCTGACCCTTTGGTTAGCAGCCAAACTCTTAACCACTACACCATCAGGGTTTTAAGAATCCAGGTATCAGTTATTAGACTGGTGCACTGAATTAGGTTCTGTGAGTGTGTAAGGTGTGTGTGTATCCAGAGGATGGGGGACATTCAAGGGATCCCCAGTTGCAGCCCCTTGGGATGCATCCTTACGAACTGGAAATATTTTGGGCCAAGCCCCATGATAAAGAAGAAAATTTTTTCCCTTTGCAACACTACCTGGCCACAAAGTAAACTGGCATATAGAGAAGAATGGTCAAAGAATGGGTCCCTAAATTAAAAGACCATCCTTCAGTTAGACTTTTTCTGTAGTTGCCAGGGGAAGTGGGATGAAAAGCATTATGTGGAAGCTTTCATGACTCTGTATTGGAACAAGGGATTAGAGAAGAAATGTAAAATTCTAGTCCAGGAAGGGGCTGGCAGATCATAACTGCCAGTCCTCCCCTCTGACCCCAAAGAAGAGTCCTTGTTGCCCTTGCCTGCCATGTCGGCACCATTATCACCACTCCCTTATGCTTCTGTTCTTGGAGAAGTGGCTGTGCCACCAACGATTCCCACCACTAAACCCTCTCAGTCCCTATATTCACCCCTCCTAGCCCTTCTGCCTCAGCATCGGGCTCACCGCCCCATACACAGAGCAGAACAGCATTTGGGTGCCCAAATTCATTCATTAGGGAGAACAAAAGTAACACAAAGGTAGCCAATTGTCAAGACAGCCATAGCACAGCTGAGCCCAGGGCCATGCATCCTCTCTGACAAGTCTCGGCAGGAGACACTGGCATGGTCTGAGTCCACCAACCTTTGTCAACAAGTGATCTTTATAATTGGAAAAACCATTGCCCCAGGTATTGGGAAGACCTTAAGAGAATGCAGGATATTTTTGCCTCCATCTTCTGCACTCATAACTCTAATTGGGCAGATTGTCAGGTACTGCTAGGTGTGCTGACCTCAGAAGAAAGGCGCATGGTCCTAGAAAAGGCTAGGGCTGAGGCCGACAGATGCCATGAAGTGCAGGCAATAAATCAGCTGGGGGCAAGGACTTTCCCCATGGGAAACCCTGGCTGTGATCAGACTAAGGTCGAGGGATGGACCCACCTTGTTTATCACAGGGAGTGCCTTTTCAGAAGAAAAGAGTGCCTAAAGAACAAAACCTTGGCAAATTATATGGGATCAAACAAGAACCAACTGAAGACCTGTCTAAGTTTCTGAAAAGAATTTATGAGGCTTTTAGACAGTTCACAGACATGGACCCTGAGAGTCCTGAAAACACTCACATGGTGAATATGATTTTTATCAGGCAGAGTGCCCCGGATACACAGAGAATGCTCCAAAAAGTTGAAGGAGCTGTGGAGTGGGGACTCTCATGACTTGCTCAGCTTGCCTACTAGGTATATTGCAGTCGGGACCAGGTACAGGAAAAGAAAAAAATCACTGATCAGAAGAATCAGGCCACATTCCTGGCTGCCATCTTGTGGGGAAATGACCCATCTCCTGGTGGCCCAAGAAAAGGAGGGGCCCTGAGGAGAGAGGGAGGTGAGAGGCCTCAACCCCCATTAAGCTGAGACCAGTGTGCCTGGTGCAAGGAGAAAGGACACTGGAAGAGACAGTGCCCTAAGTTCCTACCCAGAGGTAAGAAAGAACTTGGGGCTGCCCAGTGCCCCATGATGCTGATGGGGAAGACTCGGACTGAGGACTGGAGCCTCTGGATATAGTAAAGGTGACGGGGGAACTTGTATGGTTTCTAGTGGATACTGGAGCAACCCACTCTGTCCTGACTTAGAAAAAAGACAGCCCCGACGAAATAAACTTTGTCTGTCGTGAGAGTCTCAGGTAAGAGGAAGAACCCTTCCTTCCTCCAGCCTTTAACCTGCTCCATACAAGGGAAGTCATTAACACATTCTTTTCTCTACATGCCCGACTTCCCACTTCCTTGCTAGTAAGAGCCTTGTGCAAACTTTAGGCACAATTTCATTTGATAAAGGGTCTGTACAGATGCAGATACCACCAGAGAATGGATGACGACTGCAGATGGCCCTTACCACTGAGTCACCCACCTATTATAGCACAGAAGGACACTAGCAGGGATTGGGTAGGGCCAGACATCAAGGATGCAGTGGTCCTGTGGATATGGGCCAACAAGCTGCCAGGATGCACCAAAAATGTTCCCCCGGTGGCAGTCAAGCTCCCACCTGGCATTGTTCCCTCCTGACTTAAGCAATACTCCATCTGTGTGGAGGCCCAACAGGCACTGGGAAAAATCATCACCTGATACCTGAAACATGGACTGCTCAGGCTATGTCAGTCACAGTTCAACACCCTCATCCTGTCAGTGAAGAAGAAAAATGGAGAATACCAGTTTGTTCAGGATCTGCAAGTCGTCAACTGGGTAACAGTCACTGTCCATGCTGTAGCTCCCAAATCGTATACCCTGCTGGCAACCTTGTCATCCACCTTTTCCTGATTCACTGTGCTAGACCTGAAGGATGCCTTCTTTTGCATCTGAGTGGAGGGGAAAAGTCAGGAAATCTTCACCTTTGAGTAGGAGGACCCAGGAACAGGACAGAAACAGCCGTTCTGCTGGCAAGACCTCCCACAGGGCTTTAAAAACCATCCTACTCTTTTTTGGATCAGCTTTGGCCCAAGAACTGAGACAAATGACCCTGACCAATGGTGTTCTCCTCCAATGTGTGGAAAACCTACTCATCACTAGTTACAGTGAGTACAACTCAGTCCAGAACACCACAGAAGTTTTAAACTTACTGGGAAATGCAGGGTATCAGGTCTCGGAAGAAAAAGCTCAGGTCAACCAAAAGGAGGTGGTTTATCTGGGTTTTAAGATCAGACACAGAGAGGGAGAACTCCTCCCTCCCCAAAAAGACACTGTCTGCAGATTGGCACCCCTACCAACCGGAAACAGCTCCAAGGTTTTTTAGCAATTAACCATGAACAGGGTGATGTGGTTATTCCTAGGAATCGCCCTGTGCGTAAATGCTGAATGGGATTTCAATGTTCTAAATAGGTTACACCAGGTAGTTGTAAACCTTTCTACATGAGGTAACAATTGCTGGATTTCTTCACACTCCCCTTTATATGTAGCGCACAATCCCTGCACCTCTCCATCTAACTTACTGGCTAAAAGAAGGGAGGGCACAATTAACAAGTGAAAACAAAACCTAGGCAGAGTCCAATACACCACTGTGAGGTCTGACTATCCAGCAGCTTGGTGCATATAGTGGCATCCTACCCATAATACTTCTACAGTAAGAGAGTGGCCACAATGCAATATACCCAGGTCTATGCTAACTAAACATGGACTAAACTCAATACCAATCTCTCTTTTAAATGGGACAGCACTAGCCACCAGAAAAACTCGGGCACAACAAAATGCAACCAACTGTCATGGACCGAATTGTGTACCACAAAAATAAGCACATCAAGGCTAGGCCATGATTCCCATTATTGTGTGAATGTCCACCATTTTGTCATATGACGTGATTTTCCATTGTGTTGTAAATTCTGCCTCTATGATGATAATGGGAGGGGAGAATAGGTGGCAGTTATGTTAATGAGGCAGGACTCAATGTATGAGGTTGGATTGTGTCTTGAGCCAATTTCTTTTGGGATATAAAAAAGAGAAGTGAGCAGAGAGACAGGGGGACCTCATAACACCAAGTAAGCAGTGCCAGTAACAGAGCATGTCCTTTGGACCTGGGGTTCCTGCACGGAGAAGCGCCTAGTCCAGGGGAAGATTGATGACAAGGACCTTCCTCTAGAGCCGACAGAGAGAGAAAGCCTTCCCCTGGGGGTGACACCCTGAATTTGAACTTCTAGGCTACTTTACTGTGAGGAAATAAATTTTTTAAAGCCATCCTCTCCTGTTATTTTTGTTGTAACAGCACTAGATAACTAAGACACCAACCAGAGCATTATAAAAGCAGTCTTCCAATTTCCCCCTAAGGCCTACTCATTAAGACACCAAGGACTTTATTGGCTGTGTGAGTATTCAGCCTATAAGACATGGCTAGCTAATCATACTGGCACACGTATGCAGGGTTGGATACGGGCGGGAGGCATACATTTACTCCCCCTAGAAGAGGTTTTGTATTCCTCCAGAAGCATCCATACGTTTAAAAGAGAAACTATAGATATTACTAACAGTGCTTGGGAAAAAGGCACAGAGGTTGCTACTACCAATGCCTGGGGTTGGGAAAGCTTATGATGACATTCGTACCCTATGCTAGTTCATAAAGAATGTATCTCTGTCATTTCAGACAGTAGCCAGTACCGCCAAAAGCTTGACCCAGACTTTGTAGTCTGAAATAGACTCCATGGAAATCACAGTTCAACAAAATTGAGTTACCGTAGATCTAATGTTACCTTCTTACGTAGGAGTCTGTATATATATCAGTGCTAGCTGCTATTCTTTAGTTAATGCATCTGGACAGATTGAACATAACCAAGAAAAGTTGAGTTCAGTAGTTAGACAAATATAAGGAGATTACACAACCACCGAACAATTAATGATGCCTTCAGGTACTCATTTTAACTGGATGGAATCACAGTTACCCAACCTAGGATGGTTAAAATCGTTGGTTGGTTTTATAGTGTTAATAACGATCATAGGCATATGCTCCTGCTGTTACAAACAACGTATCCCTTCCTGTATCTCCTGGCTCAAAAGGCCAACTGTTCAAACCTACGTCCAATATCTGCCCCCTCCCCTAAGAACATGCCAGACAATTCCCATCGGGCTATAGTTCAGAATGAACACTGGTCCTGAATGATCAATGCCCAAAAAAGAAAAGGATGGAGTAAGACAGAGGTCCCCAGACTGTGGAAAATTCCACTGACTCAAGCAGCTTGTTTGAAAGGCCCCATGGGTTTACATTAGAATCCTGGTTCCTTTGCCTGGCATACCCTGTAGCTTTACATTAGAAACCTGGTTCCTCTGTTCAGGACGCTCCATAACTTTCCATTAAAATCTTGGTTCCCTGCTGCCCCCAAACTAGAGGAAATACGTAGAAACTGGTTTAGGCACCCTGTTGACGTTCAGGATAAACTTTTAGCTCATTAAATACCTCATGCCTCTGGGTGGAGCATAACCACTATTTTCTGAACATATGATGCATGAAGTTATACGTAAACCCCACTGGGCCTGCATAGTATGATTAAGAATGTTGCTGATGTAACTTGTATGAACTCCGTATTTCTAAACCCCTTAAAAGTAACCTTTTCGAGAGGCGGGACCAAGATGGCTGACTAGGTAGACGCTACCTCAGATCCCTCTTGCAACAAAGACTCAGAAAAACAACTGAATCGATCACAAACATGACAATCTAAGAACCCTGACCATCAAACACAGATCTAAAGAGTTGACCTGAGTGACAGGTGAGCGAAAAGCTACACCCTGAACCAGCGACCGCTTCTGGAACCCACAACTCGCTCCACAGCCTTGAGCTCTCACGGTTCCCTGGTGCCAAGTGGCGGGGCTGATAGTGGCTTGCTGAGGCGGGACAGGCACCGGACACAGCCCTAACCCCTAGCCCCTGGAGTAACCTCCATAGAGACTCAGCCAGGGTAAGCAGGCTGCACACTAACGGAGCTAATGAGAGAACGAACGAGCAACCACGGGGAAGCAGCAACTGTTTCCGGAGCCAGGAGCCAGATTCCCAGTCAGAAAACGTTGGCGCCGGGTTTGGGACTGGGCGGAGGGGAGCTGAGCATGGCATCCTGAGACGGCGCAAACACAGGACGCAGCCCTAGCCCCCTGAAGTGACCTCAGGGGAAGCCCAGACAGTGCACACAGGCAGCGCAGCAACCCAGATGACAGGAGGAGAAGTCACCGGAAGGCAGTGACTGGTTTTGGAACGAATGCGGCATCCCAGCCGGAGAACCCTGGCACTGGACTATGGCCCGGGAGCAGAGGAACTGACCACGGCTTCTGAGACAGCACAAGCACAGGACTCCGGCCTGACTCCCGGGGGCAATCTCGACCCAGCCAACGCACACAGGCTACCCGCCCCTCAGAATCTCAGATAAAACAGTCCTCAACAAGCAAGATAAGTAACTTTGTCTATATTCCTGGGAGCTACTCTCTTCAATCTATCTGATCCCTCCCCTCCCCTTCCCAGGCAGCTTCATTAACATTGGAATTTCCTGGGCCAGAGAGTGAAGTGCTCTGTGTTTTTTTCTTTGTTTGTTTCTTTTCTCTTTTCCTAACACATTCTCCTGGCCTGAGAGAAGCAGCTACAAAAAACCCAGGGACCAAGAATCCTTCCCTGACTTCCCAAAATTGGACTAAAAATACAGAACCAGCTCCAGCCAAGCATATGAGATCCACAGACTTGGGCTTTCATCCATACAGGGAACAAGGTGCCTATTATAATGCAAAGGCAATTCTGATAGGGATCTGACTATAATTGTTTTAGCAGATTACTGGAAAGACAAGTTTCCCAGGTCTGATACCTCTACCTATAAAAGAGAGCCCTCACTGACCCACAACGGGGAACTGAGGGCTGAAGCTCCATCCAAACCACGTAACCTCCCGCCATAGGGGTCTGAGGATAGTGACACCTACCAATCTGTAGAGGTAGAGGCGTTGGGTACCTAAGGTGCAGCTGCAGAGCCCACCCACCAAAGTGCTTTAGGAATAGGGACACACCTACCTCACTGACACTTGGGGGAAACCTGCCAGCATCCTGCCCCCCTGGGGTGTGACCCCCTGCTCCTACTAGAATCTGGTGCACACAACTAGCACTACTCCTCTAAGCGAATAGGTGACAGTCTATTCCACACACTTGGTGACCCAAAATCAGATTTTACTCAAGAATAGTGAATGGACTCTTAGGCTTATATTTCTGGTAATGGCCCAAACCAGCTGGTGAGAGGACATAAGTGATTCAAAGGATACAACAATCAAGACAGCACAATCTAGTAGCCCATCTACGTACATTGAAAGAAAACAAAACAAGACTCAGTGAGCAAATATAAAATAAATCATTACAATATCTTATAGATGGCTCGGAGACAGCAGTCGATATCAAACCATATAAAGAAGCAGACCATGACTGCTTCTGCAACTCCCCAAATTAAAGAATCAAAATCTTTCCCAAATGAAGATACAATCCTGGAATTGCCACATGCAGAATATAAAAAACTAATTTACAGAATGCTTCAAGACATCAGGGATGACCTCAAAAATGAAATAAGGCAATCTACAGAAAAACCCAAGGAACACACTAATAAAGCAGTTGAAGAAATCAAAAAGATTATTCAAAAACATAGTGGAAAAAATAATAAGTTACAAGAATGCATACAGCGACAGCATTCAGAAATCCAAAAGATTAACAGTAAAATTACAGAATTAGACAACTCAATAGGAAGTCAGAGGAGCAGAAACGAGGAATTGGAATGCAGAGTGGGGGACATGGAGGATAAAGCAATTGACACCAATACAGTTGAAGAAAAATCAGATAAAAGAACTTAAAAAAATGAAGAAACCCTAAGAATCATGTGGGACTCTATCAAGAAGGATAACTTGCGTGTGATTGGAGTTCCAGAACAGGGAGGGATAACAGAAAATACAGAGAGAATAGTTGAAGATCTGTTGGCAGAAAGCTTCCCTGACATCATGAAAAATGAAAGGATATCTATTCAAGATGCTCATCGAACTCCATATAAGATTGATCCAAAAAGAAAATCACCAAGACATATTATCATCAAACTTGCCAAAACCAAAGATAAAGAGAAAATTTTAAAAGCAGCCAGGGAGAAAAGAAAGGTCTCCTACAAAGGAGAATCAATAAGAATAAGTTCAGATGACTCAGCAGAAACCATACAGTCAAGAAGGCAATGGGATGACATATATAGAGCACTGAAGGAGAAAAACTACCAGCCAAGGATCATTTATCCAGCAAAACTCTCTCTCAAATATGAAGGTGAAATTAAAACATTTACAAATAAACATGAGCTTAGACAATCTGCGAAAACCAAACCAAAGCTACAAGAAATACTACACGAAATTGTTTGCTCAGAAAATCAATGACATCAGATAATAACACAATACAAGGTCACAGAACAGAACATCCTGATATCAACTCAAATAAGGAAATCACAACAACAAATCAAGATTAATTTTAAAAAGAAAAAAAATGGTCAAAACAGGGAATCACTGAAGTCATTATGTAAAAGATCACAAAAATCAAAAAGAGGGACTAAATACAGTAGGCATAGAACTGCCATATGGAGAGGAAAACAAGGCGATATAGGACAATACAAGTTAGGTTTTTACTTAGAAAAATAGGGGTAAATATTAAGGTAACCACAAAGAGGTCTAACAATTCCATAACTCAAAATAAATACCAAGAAAAACACGACTCAGCAAACATAAATTTGACTACGAAAATGAGGAACACACAATTTACAAAGAAGAAGTCTCAGCACAAAAAAAAGTAGGTGGAAAAATGAAAATTGTCAACAACACACTCAAAAAGGCATCAAAATGACAGCACTAAACACATTCTTATCTATAATTACGCTGAATGTAAATGCACTAAATGCACCTATAAAGAGACAGAGAGTCGCGGACTGGATAAAGAAACACGATCTGTCTATATGCTGCCTACAAGAGACACACCTTAGACTTAGACACAAACTAAAACTCAAAGGATGGAAAAAAATATATCAAGCAAACAATAAGCAAAAAAGAACAGGAGTAGCAATATTAATTTCTGACAAAATAGACTTCAAAGTTAAATCCACCACAAAGGATAAAGAAGGACACTAAATAATGATTAAAGGGACAATTGATCAGGAAAACATAACCACATTAAATATTTATGCACCCAATGACAGGGCTGCAAGATACAAAAAACAAACTTTAACAGAACTGAAAAGTGAGATAGACACCTCCACAATTATAGTAGGAGACTTCAACACACCACTTTCGGAGAAGGATAGGACTTCCAGTAAGAAGCTCAATAGAGATATGGAATACCTAATTGCTGCCATCAACCAACCTGACCTCATAGACCTATACAGAACACTCCACCGAACAGCTGCAAAGTATGGTTTTTTTTCTAGTGCACATGCAACATTCTCTAGAATAGATCACATATTAGGTCATAAAACAAACCTTTGCAGAATCCAAAACATCAAATATTACAAACCAACTTCTCAGACCACAAGGCCATAAAAGTGGAAATCAATAACTGAAAAATGAGAGAAAAGAAATCAAATACTTGGAAACTGAACAATACCCTGCTCAAAAAAGACTGGGTTATAGAAGACATTAAGGAGGGAATAAAGAAATTCATAGAATGCAACAGGAATGAAAACACTTCCTATCAAAAGCTCTGGGACACGGCAAAAGCAGTACTCAGAGGTCAACTTACATCGATAAATGCACACACACATAAAGAAGAAAGAGTCAAAATCAGAGAACTGTCCCTACAACTTGAATAGAAAGCGAGCAACAAAAGAATCCATCAGGCACCAGAAGAAAACAAATAATAAAAATTACAGCTGAACTAAATGAAATAGAGGACAGAAAAACAACTGAAAGAATTAACAAAGCCAAAAGCTGGTTCTTTGAAAAAATTAACAAAATTGATAAACCATTGGCCAGACTGACTAAAGAAATACAGGAAAGGAAACAACTAACCCGAATAAAAGACGAGATGAGCCATATCACAACAGACCCAACTGAAATTAAAACAATCATATCAGATCATTATGAAAAATTGTACTGTAACAAATTTGCAAACCTAGAAGAAATGGATGAATTCCTAGAAAAACACCACCTACCTAAACTAACACAATCAGAAGTAGAACAACTAAATAGACCCATAACAAAAAAAGAGATTAAAAAGGTAACCAAAAAACTTCCAACAAAAAAAAGCCCTGGCCCGGACAGCTTCACTGCAGAGTTCCACCAAACTTTCAGAAAAGAGTTAACACCACTACTACTGAAGGTATTTCAAAGCATAGAAAATGATGGAATACTACCTAACTCATTCTATGAAGCTACCATATCCCTGATACCAAAACCAGGTAGATACCACAAAAAAAAGAAAATTACAGACCTCTATCCCTCATGAACATAGATGCAAAAATCATCAACAAAATTCCAGCCAATAGAATACAACAACACATCAAAAAAATAACCCACCACGACCAAGTGGGATTTATACCAGGTATGCAAGGTTGGTTTAATATTAGAAAAACCATTAATGTGATCCACCATATAAAAAAAACAAAAGACAAAAACCACATGATCTTATCAATTGATGGAGAAAAGGCATTTGACAAAGTCCGACACCAATTCACGATTAAAACTCTCAGCAAAATAGGAATTGAAGGAAAATATCTCAACATATTTTTTTTTATACAAAGCCAACAGCCAACATCATTCTAAATGGAGAGAGCCTAGAAAGCATTTCCCTTGAGAACGGGAACCAGACAAGGATGCCCTTTATCACCACTCTTATTCAACATTGTGCTAGAGGTTCTAGCCAGAGCAATTAGGCTAGACAAAGAAATAAAGGGCATCCGGATTGGCAAGGAAGAAGAAAAATTACCTCTATTTCCAGATGACATGATCTTATACACAGAAAACCCTACAGAATCCTCCAGAAAACTACTGAAACTAATAGAAGAGTTTGTCAGAGTCTCCGGTTACAAGATAAACATACGAAAATCAATTGGATTCCTCTACATCAACAAAAAGAACATCGAAGAGGAAATCACCAAATCAATACCATTCACAGGAGCCCCCAAGAAGATAAAATCCTTAGGAATAAATCTTACCAAAGATGTAAAAGACCTATACAAAGATAACTACAAAGTACTAGTGCAAGAAACTAAAAGGGACCTACATAAGTGGAAGAACATACCTTGCTCATGGATAGGAAGAATTAACATACTAAAAATGTCTATTCTACCAAAAGCCATCTATACATACAATGTACTTCCGATCCAAATTCCAATGACATTTTTTAATGTGATGGAGAAACAAATCACCAACTTCATATGGAAGGGAAAGAAGCCCCGGATAAGTAAAGCATTACTGAAATAGAAGAAGAAAGTGGGAGGCCTCACTCTACCTGATTTTAGAACCTATTATACAGCCACAGTAGTCAAAACAGCCCGGTACTGGTACAACAACAGGCACATAGACCAATGGAACAGAATTGAGAACCCAGATATAAATCCATCCACATATGAGCAGCTGATATTTGACAAAGGACCAGTGTCAGTTAATTGGGGAAAAGATAGTTTTTTTAACAAATGGTGCTGGCATAAATGGATATCCATTTGCAAAAAAATGAAACAGGACCCATACGGCACACCATGCACAAAAACTAACTCCAAGTGGATCAAAGACCTAAACATAAAGACTAAAACGATAAAGATCATGGAAGAAAAAAATTGGGACAACCCTAGGAGCCCTAATACAAGGCATAAACAGAATACAGAACATTACTAAAAATGACAAAGAGAAACCAGATAACTGGGAGCTCCTAAAAATCAAACACCTATGCTCATCTAAAAAAAGACTTCACCAAAAGAGTAAAAAGACCTCCTACAGATTGGGAAAAAATTTTCAGCTATGACATCTCTGACCAGCGCCTGATCTCTAAAATCTATATGATTCTGTTAAAACTCAACCACAAAAAGACAAACAACCCAATCAAAAAGTGGGCAAAGGATATGAACACGCACTTCACTAAAGAAGATATTCAGGCAGCTAACAGACACATGAGAAAATGCTCTCGATCATTAGCCATTAGAGAAATGCAAATTAAAACTACGATGAGATTCCATCTCACTCCAACAAGGCTGGCATTAATCCAAAAAGCACAAAATAATAAATGTCGGAGGGGCTGAGGAGAGGCTGGAACTCTTATACACTGCTGGTGGGAACGTAAAATGGTACAACCACTTTGGAAATCTATCTGGCGTTTTCTTAAAAAGTTAGAAATAGAACTACCATACAACCCAGAAATCCCACTGCTTAGAATATACCCTAGACAAATAAGAGCCTTTACAGGAACAAATATACGCACACCCATGTTTATTGCAGCACTGTTTACAATAGCAAAAAGATGGAAGCAACCCAGGTGCCCATCAATAGATGAATAGTTAAATAAATTTTGGTACAGTCACAGAATGGAATACTACGCATCAATAAAGAACAGTGGCAAATCTGTGAAACATTTCATAACATGGAGGAACCTGGAAGGCATTATGCTGGGTGAAATTAGTCAGATGCACAAGGACAAATATTGTATAAGACCACTATTATAAGATCTTGAGAAACAGTAAAAACTGAGAAGAACACATACTTTTGCCGTTACGAAGGGGGGAGGGAAGGAGGGTGGGAGAGGGTTTTTTATTGATTAATCAGTAGATAAGAACTGTTTTGGGTGAAGGGAAAGACAACACTCAATACATGGAAGGTCAGCTCAATTGGACTGGACCAAAAGCAAAGAAGTTTCCGGGATAAAATGAATGCTTCAAAGGTCAGCGGAACAGGGGCGGGGGTCTGGGGAACATGGTTTGAGGGGACTTCTAAGTCAATTGGCAAAATAATTCTATTATGAAAACATTCTGCATCCAACTTTGAAATGTGGCGTCTGGGGTCTTAAATGCTAACAAGCGGCCATCTAAGATGCATCAATTGGTCTCAACCCACCTGGAGCAAAGGAAAATGAAGAACACCAAGGTCACACAACAACTAAGAGCCCAAGAGACAGAAAGGGCCACATGAACCAGAGACCTACATCATCCTGAGACCAGAAGAACTAGTTGGTGCCCGGCCACAATCGATGACTGCCCTGACAGGGAGCACAACAGAGAACCCATGAGGGAGCAGGAGAACAGTGGGATGCAGACCCCAAATTCTCATAAAAAGACCATACTTAATGATCTGACTGCGACTAGAGGAATCCCGGCAGCAATGCTCCCCAGACCTTCTGTTGGCACAGGACAGGAACCATCCCCGAAGACAACTCATCAGAAATGAAAGGGACTGGTCAGCGTGGGGGAGAGAGATGCTGATGAAGAGTGAGCTACTTAAATCAGGTGGACACTTGAGAGTGTGCTGGCAACTCTTGTCTGGAGGGGGATGGGAGGATAGAGAGAGAGGGAAGCTGGCAAAATTGTCACGAGAGGAGAGACTGAAAGGGCTGACTCAATAGGGGGAGAGCAAGTGGGAGTACGGAGTAAGATGTATGTAAACTTATATGTGACAGACTGATTGGATTTGTAAACGTTCACTTGAAGCTTAATAAAAGTTAATTAAAGAAAAAAAAAAGACCACTATTATAAGTTCTTGAGAAATAGTATAAACTGAAAAGAACACATTCTTTTGTGGTTATGAGACGGGGGAGGGAGGGAGGGTGGGAGAGGGTTATTTACTGATTAGTTAGTAGATAAGAACTACTTTAGGTGAAGGGAAGGACAACACTCAATACAGGGAAGGTCAGCTCAACTGGACTGGACCAAAAGCAAAGAAGTTTCCGGGATGAACTCAATGCTTCGAAGGTCAGTGGAGTAAGGGCGAGGGTTTGGGGACTATGGCTTAAGGGGACTTCTAAGTCAATTGGCATAATAAACTCTATTATAAAAACATTCTGCATCCCACTTTGAAGTGTGGCGTCTGGGGTCTTAAATGCTAACAAGCGGCCATCTAAGATGCATCCATTGGTCTCAACCCACCTGGATCAAAGGAGAATGAAGAACACCAAGGTCACACGATAACTATGAGCCCAAGAGACAGAAAGGACCACATGAACTAGAGACCTACACCATCCTGAGACCAGAAGAACTAGATGGTGTCCAGCCACAACTGATGACTGCCCTGACAGGGAGCACAACAGAGAACTCCTGAGGGAGCAGGAGAACAGTGGGATGCAGACCCCAAATTCTCATAAAAAGACCAGACTTAATGGTCTGACTGAGACTAGAAAAATCCCGGCGGTCATGGTCCCCAAACCTTCTGTTGGCCCAGGACAGGAACCATTCCCAAAGACTACTCATCAGACTTGGAAGGGACTGGACAATGGGTTGGAGAGAGATGCTAATGATGAGTGAGCTACTTGTATCAGGTGGACACTTGAGACTGTACTGGCATCTCCTGTCTGGAGGGGAGATGGGAGGGTAGAGAGGGTTAGAAACTGGCAAAACGGTCATGGAAGGAGGGAGCGGGCTGACTCATTAAGGGGAGAGTAAATAGGAGTATGTAATAAGGTGTATATAAGCTTATATGTGACAGACTGACTTGATTTGTAACTTTCACTTAAAGCACAATAAAAATTATTAAAAAAAAAAAAGTAACCTTTTCCCTCACCCTCACTGAGCAGTCTTGGGGGCCGTAGCCCTGACTGTTTCCTTTCCTTGGGCAAGGAAATAAAGGTGACTTTCTACCCTCTCACCTCATTCTCTCATTTATTGGCTGAGATAAGTCACGCCAAGCAGAACCTGGACTTTCAACCTGGCAACAACATAAGGCAAGGCTGTACGTAATCCATCTGTGGTAGGCAGCATGTAAGATGGCCCCAGTGATCCCTACTTTCTGGTACTTATATCCTTATACCATTCCCTTTCCTTGAGTGTAGGTAGGACTTACTGATTTGCCTCTAACTGATCAAAAACAGCAGAAGGAATGCTATATTACTTCTGATATTAGATTATAAAACGAATCTGCTTCTATATTGGATATCTTCTCTCACTCTGGAAGAAACAAGATACCATGTGGTGAGGTGGCTCTGTGCAGAGACCCATGAGAGTCAGTTTGGAAGCAGATCGTCTGAAGCCTGCCAACAACCACCTGAGTGAGCAAATCCATCCCCAGTCAAGCCTTGAAATGACAGCAGCGCCAGCTGACACTTTTCAACTGCAGTCAGAACCACTCAATTAAGTCATATCCAGCTGTTTAATTTTTTCTAGCTGTTAAGTTTTGGGGTAATGTTACAGAGTAATAGATAACTACTAATACACTAATATAATGGCCCAGTCTGAGAAAAATTATTCAATAGAATAGATTCAATATCCTCTTTCAGTAAGAGTAAGTCTATAAAGTATAGATTTTCAATATTAGAGAGAAATGTAGTGGCTATCCTGTCCAATATTCAAACAGGCCAATAATGGGAAATTCATGAAATCACAAGAAAACACGGCCTATTTTGGGCAGCATTAACCTTTATAAAATTCTTCCTTTTAAGGATGTATATAAAATTTGTTACAGCAACTTGTGATTTATACAACCTTTGCATATGTACTTTATCTGGTCCTCACTTAGCCTTTCTGAATTAATAGTATCTTTTTTTTTTTTTTTCCATTATACCAAGGAGGAAACAGGTTTGCTCTGCCAAATGAGGTTAAAAGCCCTGTTTTAAGGGTCCGAAGCTACTAAGTTGAACAGTATTTTAACCCAGCATGCTCTACCTTCAAGTCCAATATTATTTCCACTCTTCCATAGCTACCCAGGAAACCCTGGTGTTGTAGTGGTTAAGAGCTACGGCTGCTAACCAAAAGGTTGGCAGTTCGAATCCACCAGGTACTCCTTGGAAACTCTATGGGGCAGTTCTACCTGTCCTATAGGGTCACTTATGAGTCAGAATTAATTCAACAGCAATGGGTTTGGTTTTTTTTGTTTGTTTGTTTGTTTTATAGCCACCCATAATAGTATACTTGGTAACACAGAGAAAGTTCAGGCCTGAGTTACAAATTAGATGACCTGACACTTTTCCAAATTATTTTGTCCTAGATGCCAAAACAAAATAACTCCCTAGGTATTGCTAACAGATCAATATAATTAGAGACAGCATGTCCATTTATTCATTCAGTACTGAAAACTTGTATTTCTACAGGAGACACTGTGTACTTTCCAGCCGATTCCACCTCATAGTGACCCATACATGACAGAGTAGAACTGCCCCATAGGACGGACCTTTTAGGTTGTAATCTTTACGGAAGCAGATCGCCAGGCCTTTTCTCCCACAGGGCTGCTGGTCGGTTCGAATGCCAACCTTTTGGTTAGTATCTGAGCACTTAACCATTGCACCACCAAGGCTCTTGGCTAACATAATTATGTATTTGATGAAAATATACTTTAATGCATAAAAAGGAAGGAAATATAACTAGTTGGGGCTTTCGCAAGCAAAAGCAATTTCTGTGAAGCCTTTATGATTGTTTGTTTCATCCTTTACTTCCAGACATTGATCTCACATTGTTGGTATCCTGGTTTTGACAACGTCCAGAAAAACGTCAAGACGAGTCCTACGCACACTAATGAAATTCAAATGTTATTTATAAAGATTGTAGGAATTTAAACAACTCAGACTGCAATTCTGTTTGCTAATGGCACCATGGTAGAATGCTGCCTTCAAAGAATTGCAGCATTCTGTTAGCCCACATTAACAGCAAATGCTATTGGGTAGAAAAGGGGGGTTGTAACAACTACCAAAGAAGAAAAGTGTGTATATTGTGCTTCAATTTATGCTGAGAAAAGGAAACCTGGCAAACAACAAATACTTGATATTTTATAAGCCCTTGTTCATGGAGCAACAACATGCTTACATTCAAAAACGGCCTCATGCCACTAGCAAAAGGAAATGGCAACAGAAGTACTGGCACTCATTCAAGGAGAAAGTATAAAGCTTCTTGTTTACTGTTTAATTGTTAATTAGGCAAATTAGACCAGTTTTATTTCAAACATAACAACTGCATATCAAATGGACATAGGAAAGAAATTTAGTTTTGGAAGTCACAGTTTTTTAAAGCTAAAAGAACTCTTTCATTTAATCAAATTATTTCATTTTACAGATGAGAAACTGACACTCAGGAAAACTGACAGACTTGCCAAAGGTCATAACACTAGTTCAAAAAAAAAAGCAGAACTGAAATTATTCACTCAACTCTTCCTGGAGTTTACTATCTAGTGGGGAATGCTGGTAAGCCAGTAAGAAATTACAATACTACATATTAAGAAAATATCCCTGCAATAGAGATACAGTAAGATATGGAAAAACACAGGAAAGGCAGACAGCCCAGTCATGGAAGGTTAGGGAAGAGTCCCAGGGAAAGTGACATTTAAGATCTAAAGATAAATATCTATTACCCAGATAAAGAGGTGGGGTGTGGGAGGCGAAGAGACTGAAGAAAGGGGGGAAAATGTTCCAAACAGAGTAAGAGTAAAGTCCTGGAAGACAACACTCATTACTTAACTAGAATTTATAATATTGAGAAGCAAAAGATGAACAACGAGAAGTAAAGAGGGTCAGAGTAAAGAGTCTTGCAGGTCACAAGTCACCGAAGAATTTGGACTTTATCCTAAGGGCGTACGTATGGAAAGGTATTGAAGAGATTTAAGCTTGAGTATTAATTTATGAAGGTGTTGCAACCTAACAGTGAAGAATGGATTGGACTAAGAAAGCTGGAGGGAGATGCTGCTTCAGTCGTGCAAGAAAAAGGTAAGACTGGCCTTCAATGGGGAAGTGGCAGAAGAACAGAAAAAGTGGATGAATTCAAAAGATGTTCATTATCTAAGCATTCATTACCAAAAGTTACTTGAGGTTACAAGGTTTAGAAGGTTACACAGAGAGCCAAAAGTCATCTTAATATGAAATGGTTCTCTACTGACCACTGAGAAAAGAGTAAACCACTCAATGCTCCCTGACAGAAGAGTACTCACATCTATCCCTGACCAAATTACCAAGAGCAGTTATACACATCAAGAGCACAACAACTGTAAGATGCAAATACAATGCAAAACAACTATGAAAGACATTGTAGTTCTCAAAAAAGTTGAACAATTTCATGAGTTCAATGAAAATTAAGTTGGAGAATACTAGAATGACACCAAAGATGAATGAGGATCAGGGAGTGAGAGACTAATTAAGAATTAAGGAAAAAGCAACAAGGAGAACACTCCAAAGGAGAACAATTTTTGTATCAATACATTCAGAGAAGCCTTTGAGAAACCTGTTTAAGTCCTGGAATAGGTTTTTCAAAAATGCCCCTATGTATGATCTTGCTGCAAAAGTCAAATACAATGTAAAGAAAGTCACAGAAGTTCCTAAGGAAAAAAATAATGACAAAAATACAAAACCTGATTCATTCTTTTAATCTAAGAATTAACACATAGAAGTTGCAAATTTAATTTTACTGGAGAGAAGACAAAATGAGCTTTCAAAAAAAGTTTTTAGTTTATTCTTCAAGTTCAGGTACTATTAACATTTTTGTTTGATTATTTTCTATCAAAATTTGGTAAAATTCAGGTGCTTCTTCTAATGAAAATCAAACTTTGATAAGAAGAGCATAACCTAACCAAAGAAAGATAGGCAGTAACATCAGCCAAAGATTCTAATTTTGATTCTGCCATTTACTAGTTCTGTGCCTGCTGTCTCATCTATAACATGAGAACACCATTAACCTTCTAGGGATTAAATGAGATAATGCACATGAAGTACTTTAGCATGGTACCTGCTTCTCCTGAAACAGGTTCTCCTGGCCTCCAGCTTGTGGGATGGCCACTGTCACGAATCATCTACGCACTCAATAATTACCTAGTCCATATTAACTATGTCAATTAGTTTAACAGAAAATATTTCCTGTTGTTAGTTTAAACAGACTGAAATAACAACATGGAAACAAGAGGACAATGAATATTCTATGTTTTAAGTCAGGTACTTCAAAGACCACAATCATGTATGACCAGGAAATCTTTCTCTGGAAAATTTGATAAAGAAATAAGTACCTTATGAAGATTTCTTCAGGAAATTAAATAAGTGAGTTTTTGAGTTTAATTTTTATTGACACATGAAGACCAGTACAATTATTTCTGTGGTAGTAAAATATTTTGTAATATCCCTTTAATTCAGTCATTTATACGTGTTTTTTAATCATAAATTTTGTTTGTTTTAAATTTCTAATTTCATTGCATTTAGGCCAAAGAAAGTAATCTACCTGATTTTCTATGGTCAGAACTTACTGACATTGCTGACATCTATGTTTTCACTTAACAAAGCATGTTCAGTGTGCAAAGTTATAGAAAGCATAGTCGAAGACTGGTAACCCTTTGAGACAGTGTAAAAACCAGGGAAAAAGCCTTACTTCCTTTTACAAACACTGTTCTCTAAACATGTCATGGTCTAAGTCAAAAGACATATCCCCTACTAAGCTAACTGGGAACCTGTATTTAACTCTTCATATTCTCAACCCCTAGCACAAGAGTTCAAAAATTTCTTGATAAATAAGAAAATAAGCCATTACAACACTAAATCACCTTATAAAATAGATGAGGCACATAAATTTATTTCTCTATTTTGAAACAGAAAAAAAGAGTATTAGGTAAAGTATTTTGTTCAATGCTGATAACCTCTAGAAGGAGTTAAACTGTCACTACAACTTATATCCTTATATCTTAGATTCTGATATCCTGTATTTCCCGGTCCAGTATCTAATTCACCACATCACCTCTATTAAGATGAAAGAAGACCTGGAAGACCTGGTAATACTCATGTTCTCTTCAACAAACTCCTATTACATGTCATTACCATCTCTCTTGTGGCATCTGTCACTAACTCATATTATATAACAGTTTGTGTACACATCTTATCTGCCTTACTAGACTATGGGCCAGGAGTGTCTTAGGTTTCATTACATTCTCGTCATAGCATTTCAGGTTGTTGTTAGTTGCAACTCAGGGCAACCCCATGTTTCATGGCACTTCATACAACTGTTTCTTTTTCATTTTCATCTCTCTCATTCATATTGAATAAATTACTCAAGAAATGACTAACTAGTCAACTCTCTATCCTTAAGCAACACCTTTAAGAAGCAAATTAAAATTAAAATTATCAACAATAACCTTGAAGTTGAATAGAAAAACAAGGTCCAAAATGTCAGCCAAACAAAAGGAGTCTGTGAGAAGGATGGAGAAGTGCAGCTTAGTTTTGTAAGACAGTGGAAACTCCTTTTCTGTGACTCACTCAACTGTCAGATTAGCACTAAGTCATTTTATTCCCCAAAATACCCACAAGCAATCATGTGATTCAGTGTGCCTAAGAACCCATTTACTTGCAGGTCCTGGTGAAACAAGATATTAATCACTAGGAAGAAACCTATGCTCAATCCATAAAGATTGTGATTATCACATAAGAACCTAGTGATTATAAATCTGGACACCGATGGAGGAAATGACAGCCTACTTTTTATTCATCCGTTTTATCAACCATTAAAAATATGCCGTGGGGAACTTACTTTGAGCAGCCAAGTGAGAACTGAGTCACGATATGGAACAAATTTATTCTTGTTTTTGCCAGCACTCTGATCTGCAAGGGCTGAGATAACCAGACCAAGGGTTGTGAGGGACCTGCATTGTACAACAAACCACAAAAATCACTAAAAACTGAATATATCAAATGTCACATTTTAGCACAAAGACTGAATATCAAGATGTCTTTGTACCTGCATGTCAGCATTTTACTGCTCAGTTTAAAAACACATTAACTCTAATTAGCTGCTATCCCTCTAGTACTACTTTAAGCAATAAAACTGCTTAGCTCAATTTTTTTTCTTTTTTGTACAAAAAAATGTGAGCTGCAAATCCTCAGGTTGAGATAATTACACAAACAATACACACACCTTTAGGAAAGGAAGTCCCAAACATAATACAATGAATTAAAACAGTTCAAAGTAAAATATATACACTTATGTGTGTACTTATTTATTTTTTTTGTTTTGTGTATATATAAAAAAATTCTATAATCTCCTTTCAAAAGTAATGTAGCATCTGGACGATGGTGTTCTGTAATCTCTAGTTAGTTTCTGATGACTTGCTATATGTCCTTCCCCGAGCCATGAGGGTAGAAAAGATACCTGACCATAAAAGAGCTAGCAGTTCAGCCTGAGGGAAAAAATAACCGTATGAAGGAATTGGTAAACTAAATATTACTTCATAAAGTCCTAGTTTCTTGGTATAGATAAAACCAGAACCAGAACAAACCCTTTGCTGTTGAGTCGATTCTGACTCACAGCGACCCTATAGAACACAGCAGAATTGCCTCATGGGGTTTCCAAGGAGAGGCTAGTGGATTTGAACTGCTGACCTTTTGATTAGCAGCCAAGCTCTTAACCACTGTGCCACCAGGACTCCTGGTATAAATAAGCAGTTATAAAATGGCAAAAAGGCAAGCCCAATGTGGGTAGTGAGCATGTTGCTTGTTTAGACAGTGACACACAAGTCAAGGTCGACAGCTAGACTCTGACAGAACAATGATTTTTCTTATTTTCTATAGCTTAAACCAGTGGTTCTCAACTGGAACATGATGCTGTCTCACAAGGAACAGCTGGCAATGTCTGGAGATGCTTTAGGTTGTCACAACTAGCGGGTGGGGCGGGGGTGGAGTGGTTACTACTACTGGCATCTAGTGGCTAGAGACCAGGATGCTCCTAAACCTAAACATCCTACAATACACAGGACAGCCACCCCTACCTTCACCTCCCCCAAAACTCCCACCAGACAAAGACTTTTCTGGCCCCAAATCTCAAAAATGTTGCTGTTGAGAAACCTTGAATTGACTGAAGCTGTGCTCCTCTGCCCCATCAGACACCTCAACAAAACCAAACCAAATGCACTCTGGCCCCCCCAAAAATACTAGAAAAACATTCCAAACTATTTATTCATTATAAACTTTATTTTTCCAGAATCTTATTATTTTTAAAACCATACAAAGTCCTCTATTTGGCTATTAAATCAATAAATAAAAGTGAGCTTCTGAAAAACTTACTTGTTAATGTTGCTCCCTTCCTTCAGCCTATCACCTGCAGCTCCAGTTTTTGTTGCTCTTTCGCTGCCCGCTAAATCAACCAAGCTCAGTTTGCCCACTTTTTCTCCAGATGTCTAGGATACAAATTGATAAAAAGTGATACCGTGTCTACCGAATGGGTTTATTATCTCAATTATAAAAGAGTTATTAACATTATTTCTAAATTGTTTTGTACTGTTGTAAAACAGTATAATTGTAAAATCTAATAATAGATACACACAAAATATAGGACTCTACTAATCTAGACAGAGTGAAAGTTAATAAGTCTCAAAAAAGCAGTGTCCCCCAAAATGCGATGTTTTGAAGGGAGTCCAATACAATTTTCATAGAGAATACTTATAAATATAAAAGTACTTTTATATTTATAAGATATAAATTTTAATAATTTGAAACTATGCTCTTTAAAATTTCATGAATTTTTACCTAAGGGAAAATATTTAATATTCTTATTGATGTTAAAAAAATTAATGTGACTTTCATACAATAAAAGAATCCTTCGATAAATCAAAAACACTTTCTAAAGTTTTTCATATAATTCATATATAATAATTCCCTTATTTCACAATTTCAGGTGTAAGATTTATATTGTTTTCCTAGATCAGACATATAGATACCTTTTTGGTAGATAAAATTTCTTTTTTGTAGATAAAAATGTGAGCTGTAAGACTTTTGGTCAACGTAATTACACAAACACCATGTATAAAGAGTACACTAAATTAAAACATAGTTTTAATAGTTGGATCATACACACAGGCACATACACATAAACATACATTTAACAGATATTTTATACTCCAGCAGCAATACAAGAAATGTGGGAAACGAATGCCAAAATCCATAGACGGGATCATTTTTTCTAGAACTTTAAAATATATGATGTAAATGTGTTGCAAATGTGTTGACTCAGCCTCCTGAATCAAAAGTACTTTTGGTTTAAAAATAATAAATAAAAGCCTTCAGTATATTTTTTGTTTTATACTGAAAAGGAAATAAGAAACAAAGAAACTTTTGTTGTTATACTAATCTAGTCGTGTTGGTAAAAGAAGAAAAAACATGCTTTCAGCAAATGAAAATCTGATGCCAAAATATAGCACTTTTGCCAGGGTGATTATTTTAGCTTCTGGTATTTGAAACTGATTCACTGGGGGGAAGGTATCATAATAAAATATGCAAAAACTAACATTAAGAAGTAAGGGAAAACACAAATGGATGAGTCAACGGAGAAGTCTTCAGTGTGGTAGAAGCATACACATCTCTGGCTCTGTTTACTCTTCACAAGATTCAAACCAAATACAAGATTATTCTATAAATCTACAATTTTATAGTGTCATTTTCTCAGTGTAGCTTAGTCCTCCTAGTAATTAGCTGTTCAGAAGGTAACATTTCAAAAGAATTTCTACAAAATCTGCAACAGCATTGATATTAGCTTACAGTTAGCCATCGTAGTCTGGAGGATGGCACTGAAGGATTTGGCAGGCATGTAAGGGGCCTGGTCTGGGTGAGAGAGATCTGACGCTGGAAGAACAAAGACCCAGCTTGGCTGGGCAGACAGGGCAGGGCTCTGTGAATGAAGAGGGGCTGAGGAGTGCTTCTGTGAAGGCTGAACTCGAGTTGTAGTAGAAACTGTGGATCATCAGCTTCCTCAGCTTCTGTTCTTTTAGTTGAAGAGGTTGAAGAGCTAAAACCTATATTTCTCAGACTTCCTTACAGTCAGGGCCCACAATATGACTTAGGCTCCGCCAATCGTATCACTTGCTTCAGATCTGGAAAGCAGAAGCCATTCTCTGACCCGTTTTTCACTTTTTCTGCTGGCAAGCTGGATCATGAAAACATGAGGTTTTTTTTCTATAGGAGTGTTCCTGCATACATTCTCTACCATCTATGATGCTAAGAGGTAGCTGCACTGGCAGCAGCAAGTTCTTGATTCCTGCTTCCAGGACAACAGCTCTGGGGTGTGCCCTGAACCCACAGCTCCAGTGAAAGCCTCAGCAGGAGCATCCCTGATGGATCAGATCTGTATTGTTCTGAGAGTTATTCCTAGAGATTCAGTCGAGAACCCACTCTTGCACTGGTGATATCAACAACTCTGTAATTACTCAATTCCCTGTACTAAATAAACCCCTTTCTGTCCTGAGTCCTAACTAGCATATACATGTCCAGCTAGAACTTTAATTCATCTAACACCTGAAGAAAAAAAGATAAAAATCCCCTTTTAAAAATTAAAATAAGGTGATGCATCTGAACACTTACCCCAGACTTCACATCATATAAAGTATGTGTAAGGGTGATTTTGAAGACCGCATGGGATCGGCTACTTTCCTCATTCATGTTGGTTGCGGCAACTGTACGAGATTTGTTACCCTCAGACATCAAAGACTCAATATCCTAAATAGCAACAATCCAGAGATATACATCCCATTATTTGTCTAATAAATATTAAAACTCTGCTATACTATGAAAAACCATTAAAATTTTCACCGCTTAGCCAACTACATTTGCAGTTTACATTTTGTGTCTCAATGAACATTAAGCTCCACAGAGTATAACAGCACTTCTCTGAATCCTCATCATATATCTATCACTGCACTGTCACTGCATTTACCATGCTGTTTTATAACACCTTGATAACATCTATAAGCATTCTGAAGGAACGGGCCATCTCACTACATTTTTTATATCCCCAGCACCTAGCACTGCCTGGGACACAGAAAATGTCCAATAACTGTTTACTAAATGAAGGAAACATCCAACAAGGAACAAATGAATCTACCTCATGAGATAGTCAAGACAATAAAATTCATGTTCATTTTAAAAGTTAGGACAAAGAGGTAAGGTAAGGTAAAGTAAATGATCCTGAGTCATAGAGGCAACGAAAACAGCAAGTATCACTAGATCAACATTCTCTGACTCTTAATTCAATGTACCTGACATCAGTGTCTCATCCCACCTTCCACCATTCTCCAATAAGCAAAGCCTAAAGGATTCACACAAACCAGAACTGTGAAGTTGGAAAAGGGCACTAACTAAAGGCCAACACAACCGTAAGGCACATCACAATTTTACAAATCATAAAATATGGAGGAAAAAAAAAAGTGTGCCTTACACTTGATGAATAGGTATGCCTAGCAAATCTGGACATCTTCCCTCAAAATTAAACTGTCCTAACAGCAATATGTAGCTTTTTAAATAGAAGATTTTTTAGGTGACTTATTAAGTGATGCTACTATAACGTTTTAATTTCAAAAAAAAATCATCACAAATTAAACAACAAAATATTTACCATGCTAAATTTAAGTAGTTCACATAAAGGGTGTTTTTACCTTGTAGCTTGTGACAGCCAGTTTAGAAAGTCCGTCCACATAAGGTCCCAGTACACTATGCTCTCTGACTTTTAAAGTTTGACGGCTTCTGTTCATTAGAAACAAAGAAACAATTTTGTAATAATAATGAGTTTTAAAAAGGACTCAACGATACTCCATAAATATATATACTGCATTCAAAAAAGATCTCAAATAAGTAAAATAAACTGACTTGATCCCAGAAAAATTTAAACCAAAAATTAAAATCTTGACTGGTAAAAAGAATTCATAATGTGGTAAAATATCACATCTCTCAAAAGGGTAAACTGTGGGATGTCTATTTACTACCACAGAGAATGCAGAGTCAAATAAATACAAACAACCTACTTGTCTTAGCTCAGAATGCGGTACAAAGAGCAGAAACTCAGTAAATGTTAAATGTGCAAGAAAGAAAAACTATAGACCAATCTCAATCACGAATAAAGATGCAAAATCCCAAACAAAAAACAGCACAGTGAATCCAGTAATGATTTAAAATCACAAAATTGGCTTATTCCAGGGCTGTTACATTGTTCTAACACTGGAAAAAAAAAATCCATGCATTTTAGCACACTGACAGACTAAAGAGAAAAAATAAAATTGCATGATCATTTCAATTAAATAAAATTTAATACTCATTCATATTTTTTTAAAAAAGTCTTAGTAAACAAGGAACTGATAAGCTCAATAAAGGGCATCTGCCAAAAACCTACAGCACACAGCATAATTAATCCATAAATCAAAACACATTAAGAAGTATTTGTTGATGATGAAATTACAAGTGATTCTCATTTTATGTCGTTTTGTTCATCCACATTTTCTACCATGAATGTGTATTCACTTTGAACTACAGAAAATCTTATATTTTTTAAAATTTTTATTCGGCTTTAAGTGAAAGTTTACAAATCAAGTGAGTCTCTCATACAAAAATTTATATTCCTACTTGCTCTTCCTCTAATGAGGCAGCAAACTCCTTCCCTCCACTCTCTGTTTTCATGCCCATTTGGCCAGCTTCTGACCCCCTCTACCCTCTCACCTCCTCTCCAGAGAGGAGCTGCCCACATAGTCTCATGTGTCTACCTGATCCAAGAAGCTCACTCTTTACCAGTATCATTTTCTATCCTATAGTCAAGTCAATACCTGTCTGAAGAGTTGCCTTTGGGAATGTCTTGGGCAAACAGAAAGTCTGGGGACCATGACCTCTGGGGTCCCTCTAGTCTCAGTCAGGCCACTAACCTGGTCTTTTTACGAGAATTTGAAGTCTGCATCCCACTGCTCTCCTGCTCCCTCAGGGGTTCTCTGCTGTGTTCCCTGTCAGGGCAGTCATCAGTTGTAGCCGGGCACCATCTAGTTCTTCTGTCTCAGGTTGATGTAGTCTCTGGTTTATGTGGCCCTGTCTCCTGGGCTCATAATTACCTTGTGTCTTTGGTGTTCTTCAATCTCCTTTACTCCAGGTGGGTTGACACCCATTGATGCATGTTACATGGCCGCTTGCTGGCGTTTAAGACCCCAGATGCCAATCTCCAAAATGGGGTGCAGAATATTTTCTTAACAGATTTTATTAAGCCAATTGACTTAGACATCCCCTGAAACCATGGTCCCCAAACCCCCACCCTTGCTATGCTGGCCTTCAAAGCATTCAGTTTACTCAGGAAACTTCCTTGCTTTTGGTTTAGTCCAGTTGTGCTGACCATGACTGTATTGTGTGTTGTCTTTCCCTTCACCTTAAATAGTCCTTATCTACTATCCAATTAGTGAAAACCCCTCTCCCTCCCTCGCTCCCTACTCTCGGAACCATCGAAGAATATTTTCATCTCAGTTTAAACTATTTTTCGAGTTCTTACATTAGTGGTCTCATACAATATTTGTCCTTTCGCATCTGACTAATTTCACTCAGCATAAAGCCTTCCAGATTCCTCCATGTTATCAAATGTTTCAAGGATTCATCACTGTTCTTTATCAATGCATAGTATTCCATTGTGTGAATATACCATAATTTATCTATCCATTCATCTGTTGATGGGCACCTTGGTTGCTTCCATCATTTTGCTATTGTAAACAGTGCTGCAATGAACATGGGTGTGCATATATCTGTTCACGTAAAGGCTCTTATTTCTCTAGGATATATTCCAAGGAGTGGGATTGCTGGATTGCACGGTAGTTCTATTTCTAGTTTTTTAAGGAAGTGTCAAATCGATTTCCAAAGTGGTTGTACCATTTTACATTCCTACCAGCAGTGTATGAGTGTTCCAGTCTCTCCACAGCCTGTCCAACATTTATTGTTTTGTATTTTTGGATTAATGCCAGCCTTGTTGGAATGAGATGGAATCTCATTGTAGTGTTGAATTGCATTTCTCTAGTGGCTAATGATTGTGAGCATTTCCTCCTGTATCTGTTAGCTACCTGAATGTCTTTAGTGAAGTGCCTGTTCATATCCTTTGCCTGTTTTTTAATTGCATTGTCTTTCTGTAGTTGAGTTTTTGAAATACGTAGATTTTAGAGGTCAGAAGCTGATCGGAAATGTCATAGCTAAAAATTTTTTCCCAGTCTGTAGGTAATCTTTGTACTCTTTTGGTGAAGTCTTTGGATGAGGATAGGTGTTTGATTTTTAGGAGCTCCCAGTTATCTAGTTTCTCTTCTGCATTGTTAGTTGTGTTTTGTATACTGTTTATGCCATGTATTAGGGGTCCTAGCGTTGTCCCTATTTTTTTCTTCCATGATCTTTATCATTTTAGATTTTATACTTAGGTCTCTGATCCATTTTGAGTTAGTTTTTGTGCGTGGTGTGAGCTATGGGTCTTGTTTCTTTTTTTTGCAGATGGATATCCAGTTATGCCAGCACCATTTGTTAAAGAGACTCTCTTTTCCCCATTTAATTACCTTTGGGCCTTTGTCAAATACCAACTGCTCATATGTGGATGGATTTATGTCTGGATTCTCACTTCTGTTCCATTGGTCTATGTATCTGTTATTGTACCAGTACCAGGCTGTTTTGACTATTGTGGCAGTATAACAGGTTCTAATACCAGGCAGAGTGAGGCCTCCCACTTTATTCTTCTTTTTCAGTAATGCTTTACTTATCCAGGGACTCTTTCCCTTCCATATGAAGTTGGTGATTTGTTTCTCCATCTCATTAAAAAATGTCATTGCAATTTGGGTTGGAATTGCATTGTAGCTATAGATCGCTTTTGGTAGAACAGACATTTTTACAATGTTAATTCTTCCTATCCATGAGCAACGTATGTTTTTCCACTTACGTAGGTCTCTTTTGGTTTCTTGCAGTAGTGTCTTGTAGTTTTCTTTGTATAGGTCTTTTACGTCTCTGGTAAGATTTATTCCTAGGTATTTAATGTTCTTGGGGGCTACTATAAATAGTATTGATTTGGTGATTTCCTCTTCCATGTTCTTTTTGTTGGTGTAGAGGAATCTCAACTGATTTTTTATGTTTATCTTGTATCCTATTACTCTGCTGAACTCTTCTATTAGTTTCAGCAGTTTTCTTGGGGATTTTTTAGCATTTTCTGTATATAAGATCATGTCATCTGGAAATAGAAATACCTTTTACTTCTTCCTTACCAATCTAGAAACACTTTATTTCTTTATCTAGCCTAATTGCTCTGACTAGGACCTCCAGCACAATGTTGCATAAGAGTGGTGATAAAGGGCATCCTTGAGATAATCTTATTTTTTAAATAAATGAATAATAAAATGAATTATAATTCTTAAAATTCTTCAGTGATTCTTTGTTACCTACAAAATTAGGTCCAAACTCTTCAGCTTGATATATATGCCCCTTTATGATCTGCTTTTGCCCACCTCTTCTCCCATTCTTCACCATGGGTCACAATAATTTACTACATATATCCATTCTTTAACAGACTTTGGACTCCATAAGAACAGGAACAATGTCTTATTAATTGTGGGGTCTGCAGTTCCTAACACAATTACTGGCATACAACAGTCACTTAATGAATGAACAAACTTGGCTACAATGTGGAAAACAAGGGGGGGGCGTGGAGAATAAGGTGATGATGAAAACTCTAACATAGCTGGCCTATGTGATTTGGAAAGAGAATGTAGTAACAAAAAAAAACAGGAGGGGAAAGGAAGAGATAATGATAAAGAATGTATAGAATGGGAAACTAACACAGAAACTGAAACCAGATCCAATCTCTATTATTCATAATAAAGAAAGCAAGTAGAGGCATTGATGATGAGATAATGAAGAATAGTTATGGAATAACCTTTCATATAACCAGCAAAGTTAGGAAGTGAGGGAATGACTCTTAAATCCAATACACTGATTATGCCTTAATATTGTTTGATGATTTGGAATTTTATAGTACCCTAGGATCAACCACTAAAAACTTCATTTATTACTACGAAACTATAGATGAAGTAGATATTGAACAAATATTTGAATCAATTCTCACCACAGAATATATTCTATTAACTGTTTTTTTCCTTTCATTTTCCCTTTTTTCTCAAAGATAATATATACTGTATTTATTATCTCCTGAGTAACACAACGTAACTATGTTTTTACACACAGTAGGTGCTAAATTAATAAAATTAGTAACTGAATAAAAAGATGTTCTCTCAAATAGTTCTTGGCTGAAAAAGGGATCACCTTTAGAGTTTTTTAATCAATTTTCAAGAAACACTAATAGAGAAGATAACAACAACAATAGCTAAAATTATTGAGCACTTACTATAAGCCAGTAAATGTTCTACCACCTCAGGTATATTATCTCAATCTATCTTCACAACAATCCTCTAAGATATTATGTAATATTATCATTTCCCTCTGTGCAACTTAGTTCTAGAAAGTTAAGGGATTTGCTCAAAAGGTAACAAGTGGAGGACTGGATCCAGAGCTATGTGAATCCAAAACCTATGCTGCTAATTACTATACAGAAGACAAACATAGAAGAAATTACTAAAGGCTATGAACAAGTTGTAGATGGCCAAGTTCAAGACAGTCCACCCAAGCACTGTGGAATACTCAAGAACGAACAGGTACGAAGTCAGTTGGCTAAGAATTTCTGGAAACAGTAGGTCTGAGCTGGATCTCAAAGAAAATGATGTTCTTCACAGAGGTAAAGACACAAAAAAAAAGTATTCAAGGCCAAGCAAGAAGATGTACAAAGGCACAGTATTAAGCAAGATGTGGGTACTTAAGTCATAACCTACCTACCTCTGGACTCCTTTTGTCCCCTATTTTGACTTCCATGCACATTACCTTCCGAACTTTCATCTTATGCATACCTTGAGCTCTTCTTCAACGCCTTGCATAGTGCCTGGCACATAATGATTACTCAATAAATGCTGTTAAGTAAATTTTTGTATAGAAATACTAGGTAGTTCAATTGCCTTGTAAAAGTCCTGAAGATTATTATATTTGTCAAAGAAAATAAATGCCAATTAGAAGTTGAGAAATTCTGTCTTCTTTGACTATCACTATGATTCAATGTCTCTAAGATCATCTTTCCTTGATCATCATCTTTATCCAAACTTAGCTAAATATTTCCTTGTTGTCCTCAGCACTTTTTGCAAGCCTCAGTTCACTGGGCTCTTTGACCTTCTTTTTTTTTTTTTTTTATGATTCAATGTCTCTAAGATCATCTTTCCTTGATCATCATCTTTATCCAAACTTAGCTAAATATTTCCTTGTTGTCCTCAGCACTTTTTGCAAGCCTCAGTTCACTGGGCTCTTTGACCTTCTTTTTTTTTTTTTTACATCAGTAAGCCACTCTCCTACGGTCATTATCCCTGTTTCCTTTCCTACATTGTTGCACTTTCACAAAATCTGACCTCAGAGAACTCCCTGTGCAACAAACATGTATCTTCAGGTACCCCCTCATCATCCTCCATAGGTTGCTTAATGACCGAAGATTCAGAACAGCATTTTTGAAAGCGTTCCAAAACTACAGGGCCATTTTCTCTTCCAAAGTCTAAGCCACAAGATTGTAGACATTTTTATCCAAGGAATTTTCTAAATGAACTATCCTAAAGCTCAGTTTTCATATCTCTGATTACGTCTCTCCCTCACTTCATAGCCTACAAACAAACAGATGAATTCCATCTGAAATTTCTTGGTTTAAAAAAAAAAACTTTGTTTAAGGCTACCAGTTACTCTGATACTAAATAACTTAGTATCTGAATTAAATATCGAAATTTAACATCTAATTTAGTATCTAAATTAATAACTACTCTTTGTTTTTGGCTTTGGAATGAAATTTGAGAAGGGCAATATGACACAAAAACATGCTGCTCAGTCACTCTCCTGGCCCTAAGCTCCTTTCTCTTCTCAGCTCTAATTTCAAAAGCCCAGACATTAACTAGATGATTCTGTATTAGAGCTCAATATAAAACTTTCACTTAAATCAATTAAGTCTGTCGTGGTCCATAATGCTATACCACTAAAGTCTCAAAGTCTTTTACCCTTTGGGATCAAGAAGGTCTCTAACTTTTTCATTATAAATTTCCATGTAGGACACTTCTACTTTAAAACTCTGCTCTTCATTTTCCTCTTTCTGGGTTCGTTCAAAGAGGCCACTGCAAAGTCTTGGGATTAATCCAGGTTGGTCAGCTGTGCCCATCATGGTATAAGATTTTCCAGATCCTAAAATATGGAAATCATAGTTATTACTGTCTCTTTGAAAGTTTAAGTACGCAACCCTCCTTCTATTGCTGATAATAAATTACTAGCAATTGATGAAATACCCAAAATACAGTAAGAAATGTACCCAAATATAATAACTACAGAAGCTTTCTTATTGTACATGAGAATGCCAAAAGGAAGACCAAAAAGGTCAGAAAAAAAAATGTCAAAAAGAAGACAAAAGCCTTCCTTAATAATCTTCATGCTTTAAAAAAAAAAAAATCAAAAATAGTGAGGTTTGAGAATTTTCTAAAACTAATTGGAAAAACACATATGATTAATAGCATTGTGCCTATTCTCACCACTTTTGTGCCTATTCCTAACCACATGGCACAAAAAAAAAATAGATGATCCCTATAGGCCCCAGAGCAAATTAACTTATTATTACACTTTGGCAATGGTGTGGAAACCAAAGAATAATCTTTTGTAACATAAAATTATTTTCCCCATTTTAACAGAAATACATATTCTTTAAAGAAAATTAAGAAAATGGAAAAAATAATTAAATCTTGCATAGCCCTACCACCCAAGGACTGTAACTACCAACACTTAGGTATAATTCCTTTTTGCATTTTTAACAGCAGTCATTTTGTAAACATGCTTTTAATTATACAAGTTGCTGCTTTTGTCACTTAACACTCTTTATCATTATCGTAATACCTAAACCTAGGCTTTTTTTTTTTTTTTTTTTTATGCACCAGGCTTTTGCTGAAAGAAAGTTTTCAGACATTAACTCATTATGATAACACTATAAGAAAAGTCTATTATTATCTACGGAGGCACTGGGTGATATAAACAGTTAATGTGCTTGGATGCTAATCCAAAGGCTGGAGATTCAAATCTGCCCTGAGGCACCTTGGAAGACATACCTGGCAATCTAATTCTGAAAAATCAGCCCTTGAAAACCCTATGGAACACAATTCTACTCTGACACACACAAAGTCACCATGGGTAAGAATCAAGTTGACCACAACTAGTTTATTATTATCCACTTTTTGCAAATAGGGAAATTGAGGTACAGAGAGGTTAGGTACTAATTTGTTCTAGTTTCACAGCTAGTAAGTGGCAGGACCAGGACTGAAACTAGAATACACTGGTTCCAAAGTCCATGATTTTATAACCACTACACAATATTGCCTTTAGAAAATACCATAAGCATGTTCCTGTGAAAAATAATTTTCAATTGGGCAAGCTATAAGATATACTCTTATAAAAGTGACTAATTCACCTTAAATAGGTTTTCTTTTGACCACAGAGGAATAGAAACCAAAATGTTCCTTATCATTTATAACTGGTAAGATGTTAATAAATATGTTCCTTATGGTATTTTCTGTTATGATCTTTAAAACTTAAATGACATATGTATTAGGCATGGCTAGTAATATGTTCAACAGTCATAGCTCTGTAATGTATAGGAAAAAAGAATGCTGCCAGGGCCCTTGTGAGAACATCCCTTAAAAAAAAAAAAAAAAAAAAGAACCTAATCCTAATTTTAGTACAATCATCTTAAAAACTTATTGCCTAATTTTATCTTATCTGTAGTACTTTCTGAAAGGCAAAATAACAAAAAATAAATCACCTATATGTTACTCAGTAAAGCATGGTTCTATTTTATCCTTCACTGAAAGTTATTTGCTTAAGCAATTTTATATTATTTAACATTACCAGTCTGGCCATAGGCAAAGATACAAGCATTATAGCCATCAAAAGCATTCTGAAGGATATTCTCCCCAAGGCACTTGAAAACATCATCTTGACCTGAAAGTCGGACAGAAGGAAGGAAAGATGGAAGGTGAAAAAGAGAAGAAGAAAAGATATTTTTAGCCAAAATAATATAAAATTGTTTTTAAACATGTATATTAGTTTCTTTATCACCAAGCAAGGTTTTTAAACTTGATGAACGCTTCCTAAGGCTGATGTCCTTCCAGTTATTTCTAGTTAGTACATGATGGGAAATAAGCAACATTTCCCCGTAATACCTATTTGAATTAAACACTGGCCACAAATCTCATGCAATGCAGAAAGCTAATGAATTGCTTATTTTATAATCAATGAATTTATATATTATATATGCATATATGAAATTCGTATTTGGGACCAGGGTGGACCTGAATTTAACAATACCACTTAACTAGTGCCTTTATTCAGAGGGTACTAGAGTTCAGAACAACCATATACACCAACCCTCTCTCTCTCCTAAGCAGCTATTATGTACTACTGGTCCCATGGAAGATCTGGGGAGGTGTATGTGCGTAAGATAACCTCAACTGTGTATGCTATTAATCTAACTTTAGCATCTTATACCAAGAATAGTGCACTGTGAATCTCCCATTTCCCAATCATCATAAAAACTCTAATAGCAAGGATTGGTGAAATTTGCCTGTACAGTTTTTGAAGTTACACAAAAGAATATGCTGATCTTTTATGGAAAAAATATTACAACACTTTTTCTATATTATCAGTAGTTAGCAGAATGCTGTACTATATTACCTGCATATTTTTCTCTGACAGATTCATCCATAGACCAGAAACAATGATCATAAGCAAATGCCTGTTAAAAAAAATTAAAATAGGTGTGTATAAAGAATAAAGCCTTAATATTACTTATAATGCTATAACAATAACAATGTCATAACACCGATAACATTGTTCATAACAGTGAAATAAAAACAATTTACTGTCTTACAATGGGGATTAGTTTAAGTATTTATGGTACAGTCTTACAATGGACAACTAAGTACCCTGTACATGATAAAGATCTATACTTCACATGGAAAACTGTTCATAATGTTAAATGGAAAAAAGGGAGCTATAGAATAATATGCATATGATGACTATTATTATATATTTGTTTTCTTCTTATGCTTTTATGTATTTTGTACATTTTTACTATTACGATTTACTTTTGTTGTTGTTGTTTGTTGTTAGTTGTCATCAAGTCAATTCCAACTCATGGTGACCCCATGTGTACAAAATAGAACTGGCTCATAGGGTTTTCAAGGTTGTGACTTTCAGAAGTAGACTGTCAGTCCTGTCTTTTGAGGTGTCTCTACGTGAGTTTAAACCTCTAACCTTTCAGCTAGTAGTAGAGCACTTAACCATAATTCACACCATCCAGGTACTCCTTGATTTACTTTTATAATTAGAGAAAGATATTTTTAGAAGAAATAAATTTAAAGATGTTCAGTAAAGCAATGATGAAAATAGCTATAAGAGAGCAAATTATTTCAATAAATTATAACATACCCATAAGTGCAATACTGTGTATCTTTAAAAGTATAGAAAACTTAATGACAAGAAAATGTACATGTTAATGAAAAAATTACGTAAACCTAAAGTATGATTTCTTATCTGTACCAAAAAAAAAAGTATATGCATGAACAGTAGGAAGAATATACATTTAAAATGCTGACAGTAGTTAATGTTACTTGGTGGGATATTACTTTTGCTTTATCACTGCTTTCTAAAGTATACATATATTTCTTTTGCAATCTTTTAAAAGTTTTTCATTTGAGTATATTTTTTGGATTCCTAATGGTTTTATATCTACCAGTTGATGCTTTATAATTTCATAATACCTGTTTTGCCATAAATGGTACTAAATCTTTTGTACCTTTAAAGATTTTAAATCATCTTTAAATTGCATCTTAATTGCTTTAAAATTCATTTTCACTTCAAATTCCATCAAACTTTCCCCACTTTTAGGGTTTGTTGCAATGCTTCCTTATAATAGTTTTTTCTCCCGTGCCTTTACATGTTAGTGTGCAGCTCATCTTAATTAGGAGCTTATTATTTTATGGTTTATGTGATTACTTATTTTTTCTACTCCCTATGGCCTCTTTTGGAGCCCTGGTGACCCAGTAGTTAAGAGCTCGGCCACTAACCAAAAGGTCAGCAGTTCAAATCCACCAGTCACTCGTTAAAAACCCTATAAGGCAGTTCCACTCTGTCCTACAGGGTAGCTCTGAGTCAGGATCAACTCGACGGCAACAGTTTTTTTGTTTTTGTTTTTGTTTTGAGCAGGGAGGGTGGTAAGGAGGATAGTTATGGCCTCCTTTACAGGAAAAGTTATGCTTCTAGTTAATAAAGCTCAGAGTTAGGTCTTCCAAAGGTCCAGTATCTCTTTTTCCTCCTGTTGCCCAAAACCCTGTTTCAGTCCTTCATTCATGGAGAAACCCCACCCAAAATCATTTTCATGATACATGAGCATTCTTATTAATCTGCACAAGCTGATTTCCAATCACCTCAGAGAGCTGTGTCTGGTCCCAAAGCCCAGTAAGTATGCTGCTTCAGTCAGGACACTGCTGATCTCTCAAACTGTATATTTTGGTTTTGAGAATGATGACATAATTTTTGTTTTGTTTTTCAATATGTTATTGTGTTTTTGGTGAAAGTTTACACAGGAAATTAGGTTCTCCTTTAACAATTTCTATACATATTGTCCAGTGACATTGGTTACATTTTCTACAATATACCAGCATTCTCATTATATCCATTCTGGTTGTTCTGTTTCCATTATTCTAGCTTCCCTATTTCCCCTTGCCTTCCCATCTTTGGTCTAGGGTAGATATTTACCATTTGGTTTCATTTAGATGATGATTTTGAGAAGGACAGTACCCCCGGGTGGGCCAATCTGTCATTTGGCTGAAAGGTGACCTCTGGGAGTGGTTTGAGTTCCAAGTGTAAACAGTATCTCAGGGTGATAGTCTCAGAATTTCATCTACTCTCTACTGGTCCAGAAAGTCTGGCTTCCTTAAAAGAATTTGAGTTTTATTCTGTATCTTTCTCCCATTCTATCTGGGACCATCTATTGAGCCCTTGGTCAAATGGGATGATGTGTTTTTAATATTTTAAAATATTTTATCTGAACCTGCTATGAGTTTGGAATTGATAGGAGAATGTTTCTGTGTGAACTCATAAAGTCATCTGGACCAGAAGTCTAAAAGTTAATGTTTTTAAGAAAGGAAATTAGATTAAGATAGTAAATTAAGTATACATGCCTATATCCCCATCCTACCTAAAATTACCTCAGAATGACAGGGGGAAAGGGAAGAGAGAAAGGGCAAATAGTAGGAAGTTTCTGAAAGCAGAGTGCTTGTTTATAGCCAGATCAGAAACAGAAATCCCTGACAAATAGCTGTGATGAGACTGATGGAACCAGTGAAGGGGGTTCTGGAATGAGTTGAAAGGAGACTGCTGCAAAGGAGAAGAGCAGTTCTGGGCATGCACAAGGAGAGGACCCTGGGGGCAACGAACATGCTGACTGGTTAAAAACTCATCAGGACACCCATATCTCTGGGGAAAACAGCAGGCCAGTGAGGCATGTGTCACCCTAGGATGGGTCAGTGAGTGCTAGAACCTAGGCCAGACAGGCAAAGCAGAAGCCCAATAGCTGACAATACCCAAGAAGAGCAGGAGCCCTTGAGTCCAGTAGATAGATACCCATTTACCTGGATTACATGTTGTACATTATTAATGTCCAAAATCTTTTTAAAGCTAAACATATATCTATCAATAGTGGTAGCTTAGCCTACCTCGAGCATTATGCTGTTTTAAGAACTATCTATATAGGATTAAATTGACAACAGCAACTCAAAAATTAGATTGGAAACTTAGGGGGCAGTGAGTCTATGTTAATGTGGAGAGAACAACTCAGAAAAGGAGGGTGAGAATGGTTACACAACTCGAAGAATACTGTCAATGTCACTGAATTGTACATGTAGAAATTGCTGAATACATATATGTTTTGATTGATATATTCCCAACAACAAAAAATTAAAAAAAAAAATAGTGGGGGACCTCCTACCACCAAGAAAAAGAGATGAAAATGGAACACACCTTTTGGGCCTGGGATCGCTGTGCTAAGAACCTCCTAGACCCAGGAGACAGAGAAAGAGTGCTGTAACACCAGAAAAGGCACAAGATGGCAAGAAGTAATGGCAGAGAAATGGTGGCAGCAGAACTGGGTGACTAGTGCAAGACAGTATGGTAGGATTCCTTGCCCACAGAGCAAGGCGGCTACAAAAGGTTTGCCATCCCACAGAGCAAGAGAGCCAAGTGCCTTCGGGCAGGAGGCTTTCTGGTGGAGTGGGGTGTCTCTGGGGTTTCCTGGTGGAGCTAAAGAGCTTTGTAACAATTGCCTGACTAGGGCAGAGGTCAGCCCAAAGGGCCCAGGGGCCAAGGGAAAGGCCTGCCTGTGGGCACAGCCAAAGAGCTGTCCTGACTAAAGAACTGTATCCTGAGTCATTCCTAATCCTGAACTGTAACCTGTTACTTCCCTAATAAACCCTATAATCGTGAATATGGTCTGTGAGTTCCGTGTGGCCACTGTAACAAATTATCAAACCCAGCAGAGAAGTAATTCTGGTACCACCTGGGAACAACAGCTGGTGTCAGAATTAGTATCAAGGTTGGTAAGCGGAGTCTGACCTCTACCTCATAGGAATTAGCCTTAGGCTGTTGATCTTGATTCTCTCTACTTCCCCTTGTGAAGTTAGGATACGTCAGATGCTCCCGCTGTCCTGCCATATTTACACTGTTGTTGTTCATAGGTGGCACCCAGTCAGTTCTGACTCACAGCGACCCTATGCACATCAGAGCGAAAGACTGCCCACTCCTGTGCCATCCTCACAATCATTGCTATGTTTTAGCCTACTGTTGCAGCCACTGAGTCAATCAAAGTCTTGAGGGTCTTCCTCTTTTTAACTGATCTAACCAGGGAAGTAAAAGGCTTAATCCATGAAAACTATAAAACACTGCTGAAAGAGATTAAAGAAGATTAAATGAATGGAAAGATGTTCCATGTTCACGGATTGGAAGACTTAACATTGTTAAGATGTCAATACCACCCAAAGCGATCCACAGATTCAACACAATTCTGATCAAAATTCTAACAGCCTGCTTTACAGAAATAGAAAAAGCAATCCTCAACTTTATATGGAATGCCAAGAAGGTCCGAACAGCTAAAACAACGTTCAAACAGAACAAAGTAGGAGGACTCACATTTCCTGATTTTAAAACATATTATACAGCTATTAGACTACTAGAAATCTTTAAAAATGAAATGGAATGCATAAACATCGATATCCTAGGCATTAGTGAAATGAAATGGACTGGTATCAGCCATTTTGAATTGGACAATCATATAGTCTACTACGCTGGGAATGACAACTTCAAGAGGAATGGTGTTGCATTCATCGTCAAAAAGGACATTTCAGGATCTATCTTGAAGTACAATGCTGTCAGTGATAGGATAATATCCATACGCATATAAGGAAGACCAGTTAATATGACTATTATTCAAATATACGCACCAACTACTAGGGCCAAAGATGAAGAAAAGGAAGACTTTTATCAGCTACTGCAGTCTGAAATTGATCAAACATGCAATCAAGATGCATTCATAATTACTGGTGATTTTAATGCAAAAGCTGGAAACAAAGAAGAAGGATCAGTAGTTGGACAATATGGCCTTGGTGATAGAAACAACACTGGAGATCGAATGACAGAATTTTGCAAGACCAACAACTTCTTCATTGCAAATACTTTCTTTCACCATCATAAACGGCAACTATACACGTGGACCTCGCCAGATAGAGCACAGAGAAATTAAATTGACTACATCTGTAGAAAGAGATGATGGAAAAGCTCAATATCATCAGTCAGAACAACGCCAGGGGCTGACTGTGGAACAGACCATCAATTGCTCATATGCAAGTTCAAGCTGAAACTGAAGAAAATCAGAGCAGGTCCACGAGAGCCAAAATATGACCTTCAGTATATACCACCTGAATTTAGACACCATCTGAAAAATAGATTTGACACATTGAACACTGGTGACCGAAGACTGGACGAGTTGTGGAATGATATTAAGGACATCACACATGAAGAAAGCAAGAGGTCATTGAAAAGACAGGAAAGAAAGAGAAGACCAAGATGGATGTCAGAAGAGACTCTCAAACTTGCTCTCGAACATTGAGCAGCTAAAGCAAAAGGAAGAATTGATGAAATAAAAGAACTGAACAGAAGATTTCCAAGGCTGGCTCGAGAAGACAAAGTAAAGCATTATAATGACATGTGCAAAGAGCTGGAAATGGAAAACCAAAAGGAAAGATCACGTTCAGTGTTTCTCAAGCTGAAAGAACTGAAGAAAAAATTCAAGCCTCAAGTTGCAATACCCGAGGATTCTGGGGGGAAAACATTAAATGACGCAGGAAGCATCAAAAGAAGATGGAAGGAATACACAGAATCATTATATCAAAAAGAATTAGTACATGTTCAACCATTTCAAGACGTAGCATATGATCAGGAACCGATAGTACTGAAGGAAGAAGTCCAAGTGGCTCTGAAGGCATTGGCAAAAAACAAGGCTCCAGGAATTGACGGAATATCAATTGAGATGTTTCAACAAATGGATGCAGCGCTGGAGGTGCTCACTGGTCTATGCCAAGAAATATGGAAGACAGCTTCCTGGCCAACTGACTGGAAGAGGTCCATATTTATGCCTATTCCCAAGAAAGGTGACCCAACCAAATGTGGAAATTATAGAACAATATCATTAATATCACACACAAGCAAAATTCTGCTGAAGATCATTCAAAAATGGCTGCAGCAGTATATCAACAGTGAACTGCCAGAAATTCAGGCCAGTTTCAGAAGAGGACGTGGAACCGGGGATATCGTTGCTGATGTCAGATGGATCCTGGCTGAAAGCAGAGAATACCAGAAGGATGTTTACCTGTGTTTTATTGACTATGCAAAGGCATTCGACTGTGTGGATCATAACAAATTATGGATAACATTGCAAAGAATGGGAATTCCAGAACGCTTTATGCTCATGAGGAACCTTTACATAGATCAAGAGGCAGTTGTTCAGACAGAACAAGGGGATACTAATTGGTTTAAAGTCAGGAAAGGTGTGCGTCAGGGTTGTATTCTTTCACCATACCTATTTAATCTGTATGCTGAGCAAATAATACGAGAAGCTGGGCTATATGAAGAAGAATGGGGCATCAGGATTGGAGGAAGACTCATTAACAACCTGCGTTATGCAGATGACACAACCTTTCTTGCTGAAAGTGAAGAGGACTTGAAGCACTTACTAATGAACATCAAAGACCACAGCCTTCAGTATGGATTACACCTCAACATAAAGAAAACAAAAATCCTCACAACTGGACCAATGAGCAACATCACAATAAATGGAGAAAAGATTGAAGTTGTCAAGGATTTCGTTTTACTTGGATCCACAATCAACACCCATGGAAGCAGCAGTCAAGAAATCAAAAGGCACATTGCATTGGGTAAATCTGCCGCAAAGGACCTTCTTAAAGTGTTGAAGAGCAAAGATGTCACCTTAGAGACTAAAGTGCGCCTGACCCAAGCCATGGTATTTTCAATCACATCATATGCATGTGAAAGCTGGACAATGAATAAGGAAGAACGAAGAAGAACTGATGCCTGTGAATTGTGGTGTTGGAGAAGAATATTGAATATACCATGGACTGCTAAAAGAATGAACAAATCTGTCTTGGAAGAAGTACAACCAGAATGCTCCTTAGAAGAAATGATGGCGAGACTGTGTCTTACATACTTTGGACATGTTGTCAGGACGGCTCAGTCTCTGGAGAAGGACATCATGCTAGGCAGAGTACAGGGTCAGCAGAAAAGAGGAAGATGAAGCCCTAAAACTACTGCCCTGAGATAATCTTAAAACCTAAACCAAAAATATCCCCTGAAGTCATCTTAAAACTGAACAATGGTTTAACTTAACTAGGAAAAAAGAAGATCTGCCTTGAGCATTACGCTCTTTTAAGAACTATCTATATGAGATCGAACTGACAACAGCAACTCAGATAGGGAGCAGTGATATTATGTTAATGATGAGGAACAACTCAGAAAAGGAAGGTGAGTGAGAATGGTTGAACAACTCAAAGAATGTAATCGATGTCACTAAACGGTACATGTAGAAACTGTCAAATTGGTGTATGTTTTCTGTATATATTCTCAACAACAACAAAATTAAAAAAATTTAGGGAAAAAAATTAGTGATGTCTTGCTATGTTAGCAACTCTTAAACAGGGAGATAAGTAAAATTAACTACAAGAACTTCCCAAAGGACTGAATATCAAAATTTCAGGGAGGAGCTATTTTTCAAAGTACATTTGTCGCCCATGGTGAGAATCACTGAAGTATGGTAAGATTAAATAAAATGTAAAGCTCAAATTAAGTTTCTTCTGCTCTAGCTTTGAACTCTCACCTCAAAATTTTATTTAATTCTGTTCTTAACAAGGCTAAGTAGAAATCACCCCGATTCTTTCCTTGTAAACTCAGCTCTCAGTTTCAAATTCCCATCATCATATGTGTACACTTAATAGCCTCTAAACAGCATTCCTTTCTCCACTGTCTTTTTTTTTTTTTCTTAATTTAGGGATTTAACAACATTTCTTATTCCTAACCTCCGTAGAAACGCTATCACTAAAATAACCATAGCAACACCTATGTGCTAGGCACTGTTCAAAGGAAACGGAGATACAAATTAATTAAGAACCTTATAGTTAGTAGGTGGGGGAACTGGGATTTGAACCCAGGTCCATTGGAATCCATGTCTCAAAAGTCCATGCTCTTCACCACTATGCTCCATTAGCTCTATTCCCTAAACATGTCAACATGCCACAGCCTAACACAAAGTTGGGGCTTACTGCACATTTAGTGCTTATTTACTAACAACACTGATTGGTCCACTTCAAGTCTCAGCAATTTTATAAACTGTTACAGTTCTCTTCCAGCTATACATTTCATAAAGCAAACAAGCCCTTTTCTTTCAAAATAAACATTTTTCCTTTAAAATTTAAAAAGATCTTTTTGTTCAATTAACAGAGAAGTAATAAATATTCAACATAAATAAATACAAACAACACAGAAACATAAGGTAAAAAATCCAAGTCTCCCCATTCACCAAGCATAACTCTTCCTAGATGTAACCACTGTGTTTACAATGTGGTATTTAGCCATCCATATTTATTTATGTTAACACAACATTTTCTCTCTATTGTAAGTTGTTGTTGTCGTTAGGTGCCGTCAAGTTGGTACCAACTCATAGTGACCCTATGCAAAACAGAACAAAACACTGTCCGGTCCTGCACCATCCTCACTTGTTGCTATGCTTGAGCCCATTCTTGCAGCCACTGTGTCAATCCATCTCCTTGAGGGTCTTCCTCTTTTTCACTGACCCTCTCCTTTTTCCAGGGACTGATTCGTCCTGACAACATGTTCAAAGTATATGAAATGCAGTTTCACCATCCTTGCTTTCAAGGAGCATTCTGGTTGTACTTCTTCTAAGACAGATTTGTTCATTCTTTCGGCATTCCATGGTATAATCAACATTCTTCTCCAATACCACAATTCAAAGGCGTCAATTCTTCCTTGGTCTTCCTTAGTCATAGTCCAGCTTTCACATGCATATAATGCAATTAAATATACCATGGCTTGGGTCAGGTGCACCTTATTCCTCAAGGTGACATCTTTGCTTTTTAACACTTTAGAGAGATCTCTCGCAGCCAATTTCCTTTTGATTTCTTGACTGCTGCTACATGGGAGTTGATTGTGGATCCAAGTAAAACGAAATCCCTGACAATCTCAATCTTTTCTGTTTTCATGATGTTGCTTATTCATCCAGTCATGAGGATTTTCGTTCTCTTTATGTTCAGGTATAATTCATACTGAAGGCTGTGGTCCTTGATCTTCATCAGTAAATGCTTCAAGTCCTCCTCACCAAGTAAGGTTGTATCATCTGCATAACACAGGTTGTTGAGTCTTCCTTCAATCCTGATGCCCCATTCTTCTTCATATAGTCCAGCTTCTCAGGTTATTTGCTCAGCATACAGATTGAATAGATATGGTGAAAGGATACAACCCTGAGAAGAGCATTCCTGAATTTAAACCATGCAGTATCTCCTTGTTCTGTTCCAACGACTGCCTCTTGATCCATGTACAGATTCCTCATGAGCATAATTAAATGTTCTGGAATTCCCATTCTCTCCAATGTTATCCATAATTTGTTACAATCCACACAGCTGAATGCCTTGGTCAATAAAACACAGGAAAATGTCTTTCTGGTATTCTCTGCTTTCAGCCAGGATCCATCAGACATCAGCAATGATATCCTGGTTCCACGTCCTCTTCTAAATCTAGCTTGAATTTCTGGCAATTTCCTGTCAATATACTGCTACAGCTGCTTTTGAATGATCTTTAGCAAAATTTTACTTGCATGTGATATTAATGATATTCTTCAATAATTTCCAAATTCGGTTGGATCACCTTTCTTGGGAATAGGCATAAATATGGATCTCTTCCAGTTGGTTGACCAGGCTGCTGTCTTCCAAATTTCTTGGCATTTCCAGTGCTGTATCCTTGTGCTGAAACATCTCAACTGGTATTCCATCAATTCCTGGAGCCTTGTTTTTCCCCAAGGCCTTCAGTGCAGTTTCGATTTCTTCCTTAAGTACCATCAGCTCCTGATCATATGTTACCTCCTGAAATGGCTGAATATCAACCAATTCTTTTTGGTATAGAGACTCTGTGTATTCCTTCCATCTTCTTTCGATGCTTCCTGCGTCATTTAGTATTTTCCCCATAGAATCCTTCAGTGTTGCAACTCAGGGTTTGAATTTTTTCTTCAGTTCTTTCAGCGAGAGAAATGCTGAGCATTTTCTTCCCTTTTGGTTTTCTATCTGTAGGTCTTTGCACATGTCATCATAATACTTTGTCTTCTCAAGTTGCCCTTTGAAATCTTCTGTTCAGCTCTTTTACTTCATCATTTTCTCCTTTTGTTTTAGCTACTCAATGTTCAACAGCAAGTTTCAGAGTCTCTTCTGACATCCATTTAGGTCTTTTCTTTCTCTCCTGTCTTTTTAATGACCTCTTGCTTTCTTCATGTATGATGTCCTTGATGTCATACCACAACTCATGTGGTCTTCGGTCATCAGTGTTCAACACGTCAAATCTATTCTTGAGATGGTCTCTAAATTCAGGTGGGATATACTAAAGGTGGTACTTTGGCTCTTGTGGTTCTAATTTCTTCAGTTTCAACTTGAACTTGCATATGAGTAATTGATGGTCTGATCTGCAGTCGGCCCCTGGCCTTGTTCTGACTGACGATATTGAGCTTTTCCATCATCTCTTTCCACAGATGTAGTCGATTTGATTCCTGTGTACTACATCTGGCGAGGTCCATGTATGTAGTCGTCATTTATGTTGATGAAAAAAGGTATTTGCAATGAAGAAATCACTGGTCTTAGCAAAATTCAAGTATATGATGTCCAACATCATTTCCATCACCAAGACCATATTTTTCAACTATTGATCTTTGTTTCCAACTTTCACATTCCAATCACCAGTAATTATCAGTGCATCCTGATCGCATGTTCAATCAATTTGAGACTGCAGAAGTTGGTAAAAATCTTCAATTTCTTCATCTTTTGCCTTAGTGGTTAGTGCGTAAATTTAAATAATAGTCATGTTAACTGGTCTTCCTTGTAGGCATACAGATATTATCCTATCACTGACAGCACTGTACTTCAGGATAGATCTTGAAATGTTCTTTTTGACGATAAATGTAACACCATTCCTCTTCAAGTTGTCATTCCTGGCATAGTAGTAGACCATATGATTGTCTGATCCAAAATGCCCAATACCAGTCCATTTCAGCTCACTAATGCCTAGGATATCAATCTTTACGTGTTGCATTTCATTTTTTATGATTTCCAATTTTCCTATATTCATACACCTTACATTCCCAGTTCTGATTATTAACAGATGTTTGCAGCTGTTTATTCTCATTTTGAGTCATGCCACATCAGTAAACGAAGGTTCTGAAAGCTAGACTCCATCCATGTCATTAAGGTCAACTCTACTTTGAGGTGGCAGTGAAACAGGCTGCTCAGCCATATTGAAAACCCCAATCAACACCTCCTCCCCCCTCTCTGTCTTGCTAACCACAAGCTCGTTTTGAGCAAGAAGTTGTAGCAGGTAGTGGCTCCATCCACTGACTAGCCCTAGTTACACCTTGAAGCATGCACAGATTGAAATCACATCCTTCAACTGCCGCCCCCCCCCCCAATATAGGCATGGGAGGGCTAAAGGCAGAAAATTCCGGGTACCAAACCCAACCCCCTGACGCCATTGGAAACAAAAAGCTCCCCAGCCCCCTTAGTTAGCGAGCACCTGGCCTTAAGGTCACTAAACCCCACACACTCCTTGTATGCGCAAACAATAAACTTGCCACTTTCTGCTTCCGTTGCAATCAGTGTCTGTCTTATTTCAATCGGCTAATAAGACAGGACAGGACGAGAACCCGAGTGGTGTTAGGGTACAAATTCTGGCAAATCCGCTGAGACGGCTGACTGTGAAACCCGGGCGGTAAGTATCCAAACCCGATACCCCTTAAGACATGCCCCGATCTCATTTGATCGGTAAGGAGTCTTGGGCGGCTACCGTGATTTCCCGCTCGGGACAAAGTCCGCCGAGTCCCCACCTGAGCTCGGGAACAGAAACTGGACAGGAGAGGCCTCTAACTTCAGGTAAGCGCACTGGACCAGGTTGTTCCACTGCTCTCGGGAATTAGGCAAGAAGAGGGTGGCCAAGCGCAGTCCTAAGACCAGACCCCATAAAAACGAGGGAAATAGGGGTTGTGGTCCACTGGGACCCACTCTCGCCTAATTAAGGGGCCCTCACCCCATTGGCGATTTGGGGGTTTCAAGTCCCTCTGTGGTTTTTCAGAATATTCTTCTCCTCTTTCTCATCTTAGTATCCGCTCTGCTCTTTTTGCTCTCTGTGTTTTATTTCCTCTTTCTTTTCCATGTAGAAAAAGGGTTTTTTTTTTTTCCCCCACCCCTGAGAAGACTGTAATCCCAAGAATTACCAACCCTAGCTGTGGGCTGTAGATGTAGGTCTCAGTTTGAGAATAGCCCAAGAAAATAAGCTTGAGAGTCCGTCAGTGGCCTTAAAGTTTTTTTTTTTTTTCCCCCTCTTCCTTAAAAAAAAAGGTGGGGGGAGGGGGAGATACACGGCGAAAACGATTTTCAGTCTAGACTGGGATCTGAATCACAATACAGAGAACACCCTGGGCACAGTGTTAAGATTTTAAAAAGAGCTGAGAAAACTCTTGGCTGCAGTGCATGAGACAAATAAATTCCTATTACACTAAAAGAAAAGCTTCAAAACCTGAAAGAAGTATAGGGTTAAAAATCTCTTGGCTAACAGAACTGACTGCCAAGTTTAAAAAAAGAACTGACTGCCAAGTTTACTCTGAGATAAATAGAAAGAAATTGTTTTGCCTTTCAAAATGCCTAGGTGTACTTAAACATATGTAAATGAATCAGGACAACCTAATCTTGCTCTTCCCCAGTCATATTTTGAGTGCCTTCAACCTGAGGAGCTCATCTTCTGGCACTATGTCAGACAATGTTCCGCTGCTATTCATTAGGTTTTCACTGGCTAATTCTTTTCAGAAGTAGACTGCCAGGTCCTTCCGAGCCTGCTTAGTCTAGAAGCTCAGCTGAAATCTGTCTGCCACGGGTAACCCTGCTGGCATTTGAATACCGGTGGCATAGCTTCCAGCATCACAGCAATACACAAGCCCCCACAGTACGACAAACTGATAGATGCGCTATATATAAGACACAGTTGAATTAAACAAAACATGGATAGATTTAAAATAGTCACATAATGATTTTCTCACATCTTCATTGTAATCTACAGTCTCTGCTCCATCAAAAAAAGTTTTTTAAAAAAGAAAGAAAACAAGAATAATCCAAGTTATTAACGGTTACCAGAGGCAGGCAGGAGGGAGAGGGAAAGGAAGACTCAAAGCTTTGCAGACAATGAGCTAAAACAAAAATTTAAAAAACCAAGAATGCAGATAAAAGTCCTGAATTTCCTGGAAAATCCCAAGTAACTTTAGAGGATGATCAATTTGTGCCCATTTCAGCACACCTATAAATTTCCTAAGCGAAACAGAAACTGACACCCCACAGAATTTTCTCTAGAATCTGGGCTCAAATCTAAGATCAAAATACATCCCCTTGAGGAAGCTATGGGCCAGTTTCTGTTGGCCTAAGAATGCATTCCCAGCTGTCTCCGGAGCCATGTGGATGAGTCTGCCTAGCACAGTTTTGACCACTGTTTTGGAACTACCAGTTTGGGGCCAATCTATGGGAAACGGCAGAACACAAAAAGGATCTGTGTTGCCGTTGCTAAGAGGCTGGCCATCATTGGTCAGAGTACAAATACAGCTTTTCAAAAAGCCTCCAGTCCCTTATATGCCAATAAATGGCTTTGGATTATGAATAGTCTGACAGCTTCCATTACTTTTATAAAACTAACAGAAAGAAGCTTTCATTTTTGAGAAGAAAAGTACTAGTACTTCAAAAATATTTACAAGCATCACATAATAATACAAATCTCTTACCTTTGGTTGGCCCCTGAATTCCCAAGAGTCATCATTATTGACATGAAAGAAAAGGGAGAAGGCGGGAAGAAATTTAGTTTAGAACATTCATTTTAAAATGCAAAATGTTAATAGATATTATATAAATTTGCAATAAGAACATAAAATATTATCTTTGAAACTAAATGGCTACTTAAAATAAAGAATAAATGAATGTCTAGTAACTAATAGGGTGGGAGACTAATTACAGAAAACTGATTTATTGACTCAGGTAGATGAAAGACTATCCAAGCACTGGATAATGTTAAGTCCTAATATTTCTGCCTCATGCATTTTGCGTATTCTTGTATATGTCTTGTAAACATGGAAAAAAAAAACTTTACTTTTTATTATTATACTTCACTTCCAAGTAGTTTTCTCTGCTTTGATAAGTTTAGTACTCTTTGTCTCTACAGGCCCTTCTACGAAAAGTGAATTCTATCCTGGTTACGAAAAAGAGGTTAAATTAAAGGAACAACTAATTTCTTGACAATGAATTTTCCTCTTGCTTTACTCAGCTGCTTCTAACATTCCTCCCATCCTATGAAACTGCCACACTTACATCTGGTTTTAAATTTAAAGAAAAGTTGTAAGAGAAGCACAAAGAATTCTCATAGACCCTTCATTCGAGTTCACCAACTATTAACACAGCCACAACGGTTCTATCATTCCCCTCCCTACTTTCCTTTCCTTCCTCCCTTTTCCCTCTTCCCCCTCTACACTTTTCACTTCTCTCCCACCTCCCCAAGCCCCCTCTCTTTATATGTATAACCCAAACCCATTGCCTTGGAGTCAATCCTGATTCACAGCAACCCTATAGGACAGAGTACAACTGCCTTATAGGGTTTCTAAGCCTGTAAATCTTCATGGAAGCAGGCTGCCACAGCTTTCTTCCATGGAGAGGCTGGTGGGTTCAAACCACTGACCTTTTGGTTAGCAGCTGAGCACTTTCACCACTGTGCCACCAGGGCTCCATATATAAATCAAAAATCCAAACCTGTTGCAGTCACACTGATGCCAACTCATAGCGACCGTATAGGACAGAGCAGAGCTGCTCCATATAGAGTTTTCAAGGAGTAGCTGGTGGATTCAAACTGCAGAGCTTTTAGTTAGCAGCCGAGCTCTTCACCACACACACACATTATTTTTTTCTGACCTATTTGAGAGTTAAGTTGCAAACGTCATGCTCCTTTAGCCCTAAACATTTCACTGTACAATTCCTAAAAACAAGGACATTCACATATACAACCACAGTACAATATCAAAATCAAGAAACTTAACAATAATAAAGGAAATTACTTTTGAAATTTGAATCAAATAGAAGCAATAACTGGAGCTTTAGGAATAACTGGTCCTTCTCAAAGGATCAAAGTTCCAACCCAAATCTGAAACTTGATCATCTTACATCTCCTTGTCCCCTTGTCTCATAAGATTTTCTTCTAAAATTAATGAATGTATTTATATCAAATTATTTCAGATTACAACACTAAAACTTCAAGGAACGTATTGCAAATGAGTGACACCTGCCTAATAGATTTTGGAGTAATACCCAATATGGCTAATATATCAAAGAAAATCATTTCTTTGGAACAAGAGACATGAAAACCTTTCTGACAAAAAGAGTTGTGAAAGACTGGTAGACGTTGTTGTCGTTAGGTGCCGTTGAGTCGGTTCTGACTCATAGCGACCCTATGCACAACAGAACAAAACACTGTCCAGTCCTGAGCCATTCCTTACAATCATTGTTATGCTTGAGCTCATTGTTGCAGCCACTGTGTCAATCCACCCCGTTGAGGGTCTTCCGTTTTTCCGCTGACCCTGTACTCTGCCAAGCATGATGTCCTTCTCCAGAGACTGATCCCTCCTGACAACATGTCCAAAGTATGTAAGACGTGGTCTCGCCATCATTGCTTCTAAGGAGCATTCTGGTTGTACTTCTTCCAAGACAGATTTGTTCATTCTTTTGGCAGTCCATGGTATATTCAATATTCTTCTCCAGCACCACAATTCAAAGGCATCAATTCTTCTTTGGTCTTCCTTATTCATAGTCCAGCCTTCACATGCATATGATGCCATTGAAAACACCATGGCTTGGGTCAGGCATACCGTGACATCTTTGCTCTTCAACACTTTAAGGAGGTCCTTTGCATCAAATTTACCCAATGCAATGCATCTTCTGGTTTCTTGACTGCTGCTTCCATGGCTGTTGATTGTGGATCCAAATAAAATAAAATCCTTGACAACTTCAATCTTTTCTCTGTTTATCATGATGTTGCTCATTGGTCCAGTTGTGAGGATTTTTGTTTTCTTTATGTTGAAGTGTAATCCATACTGAAGGCTATGGTCTTTGATGTTCATTAGTAAGTACGCCAAGTCCTCCTCACTTTCAGCAAGCAAGGTTGTGTCGTCTGTATAACGCAGGTTGTTAATGAGTCTTCCTCCAATCCTGATGCCTGGTTCTTCTTCATATAGTCCAGCTTCTCGTATTATTTGCTCAGCATACAGACTGAATAGGTATGGTGGAAGAATACAACCCTGATGCACACCTTTCCTGACTTTAAACCGATCAATATCTCCTTGTTCTGTCTGAACAACTGCCTCTTGATCTATGTAAAGGTTCCTCATGAGCACAATTAAGTGTTCTGGAATTCTCATTCTTTGCAATGTTATCCATAATTTGTTATGATCCACACAGTCGAAAGCCTTTGCACAGTCAATAAAACACAGATAAACATCCTTCTGGTATTCTCTGCTTTCATAAATTATCATCTTTTTATAGGTCTTTATAAGCAAAACAGATTCTCATCAATTGCAGATGGCTTAATTATAAATTTAGCTAGAGGTAAGAAAAGAACTAGCACACATGAAATATCTACAATAGCCCAGGTGTATTGCATGTTACTACAATTAATTCTCACAATAATTTTGTAAGACACTATTATGATTCCAGTTTTACAGATGAGAAACTTAAGGCTCAGTTACCTAACCTGTCTGAGACACAACACTAAGTAGTGATGGACCTGGATTCAAAACTAGGTCTTCTGACTTCAAACCTCATGTTGTTTCCCCAGCCCACATAGGTCAAAACAATCTCTTTGAGTTTCCTCTATACCTTAGAATCTATGACTCATATACTAATAACTGCTCCTGCTAACAGAAACATTTCCCAATGTGTTAATTTCTTCCATTCTGATTATTATCCAATAAAAAGGTCATCATATGATTATATCAGTGTAAGCTTACTATTTACTATATTTACTAATATGCAGATAATCTTTTATGAGAGAAAAATAAGATGTTTAGTATGGTATTTCAAGTTTAAATAAAATATTTTTATAAAAAGCAAAAATCAGCTCTTTCTCAGAAACAACCAACAAATATGAAATTCAGTCATGTATGAAATACAGTAGAAGAATCCAGGGGACTAACTTGAATTCAGAACATCATAATAAAAACAGAAACAAACCAGTAAATTAATTACAGAGCTAAGTTTCCAGCTAGGGATTCTCATGGCTACAAAAGCAAAGCTCAAATAACCTGCATCATGGGAAACCCAAAGATGTAATTACAGCTCTGTACAAAAGTAAATAATTCATTAAACAAAACCTTTTCAAAGTGTAGTTGGAATTCAATATAGCAATGCCTCTTTTATTCCCAAATCCCTCATTTAAAAACTTCAGCTATCCAGAAGACAGTGGAGATTCAGGAAGCAAAGGGAATCAGCTCCTGCTCAATCTAGAAAGATGTCACAAAGTACAAGCACTAAAAGCCTTCATTTGTCAGCTGAGTTGAACTACTATTTTGTTTCATTTAACTTTTCATTTTGAAATATTTCAGATTTACAGAAAGCTCCAAAAAGAGTACAATGAATTCCTGTATATCCTTCACTCAGTTTTCCCAAAGGTTAACATCTTCTATAACCACAGTGGCACCCTTACGGCCTAGTGGTTAAGAGCTCTGCTGCTAACCAAAAGGTCAGCAGTTCAAATCCATCAGTTGCTCCTTGGAAGCGCTATGGGGCAGTTCTACTTTGTCCTATAGGGCTGCTATGAGTCGGAACCAACTCGATGGCACCTAACAACAACAACATAACTACAGTTACAATGATCAAAACCAGGAAACTAACGCCAACAAAAAATGTATTAAATAATCCACAGAAGACCTTATTCGAATTTCACCATTTTCCCACTAATGTCCTTTTCCTGTTTCAGGTTCCAATCCAAGATCACATGTTGCAGGTAGCTGTCATGTCTCCTTCAATCTGGGGTAGCTCCTCAGTCTTTGTCTCTCATGACCTTACTACTTCAAAAGTACCCACTTGCCATCAAGTAGATTCCAACTCATGGTGGCCCCAAGCATGTCAGAGTAGAACTGTGCTCCACAGGGTTTTCAATGGCTGATTTTTCAGAAGTAGATCACCAGGCCTTTCTTCTGAGATGCCTCTGGGTGCACTCAAACCTCCAATGTTTTGGTTAACAGCCAGGCTCTTTAACCGTTTGCACCGCCCAAGGTCTTCAAGAGTACTGGCCAGTAGTTTTGTAGAATATTCCTCAGTTTGGGCTTCTCTAATGCTTCCTCAGGAAACTCTGGAAGTGTATTGGTTAAGAGCACCACTGCTGATCAAAAGGCTGGCAGTTCTAATCCATGAGGCACTCCTTGGAAACCCTATGGGTCTGTCCTAGAGGGTGACTATGAGTTGGAATCGACTCAATGGCAACAGGTTTTTTTTTTTTTTTGGTTAATGCTTCCTCATGACTAAATTCAGGTTATACATTTTTGTCAAACATTAACACAGATGCAGCGCTAAGCTCTTCTCAGTGCATCATACCAGGAGGCACATGATGTTCATATGTCTCATTACTGATGACAATTCATTCTGATCACTTGGTTAAGACAGTGACTACTAGGTTTCTCCACTGTAACACGACTATTTCTCCCCTTGTAATTAATAAGTATCTGGGGCATAGGGGGAGGGTGCTTTGAGACTATGTAAATATCCTTACAAGGTAAATACCCACAATGGACGCATTGATGATTATTGCCTGCAACAATTACCACTGTTTCCCATAAGCTTTTTAGGAAGAGGACAGTTTAATTTGTGGTTCCATATTATCGGGTAAGAACTGTTGACTATGAGGAATCTACTCTCTTTCCTCCTTTTTACTGACCTAATTTAGGGGTTTATGCTCACTTTTCATTTAAATAAATCACACCATAAAATAAGTCAAGCTGTATTACTAATTTCTAGAATCTCAATATGAAGAAAAAATTTAGTGATGATTTTATATAAGTTGATTATCTTTGGGAATTTTAATAATATTTATGACAATGACAAAAAGAAAACCTATATTGGGTCCAAAAATAAACCACCCAGTATCAGGTATGTGTAAAACACAAAACAATGTCAGTAGAATGATGAGTTATAAATCAATTACTGCTGTTACCTACCAAAATTAAACATTAAATATCACCTCTTTTAATTTTAAAGATTTTTTTTTTTAAGTTCCTGGTTGATCTTCTATTAATCATTTGGAATCTCTATTTTAACAAGATACCACTCCAACCTGTTCTATAAGAGATGTGTTCATCACAAAAAGCTTATTCTGATAATGATATTGTTGCTTTTTCTGACTGAGCTAGCAGTACCAGCAGCCAAACAATGATCTGTATAATGATCTTTATTTTATTCTTTGTCATCTCTCCCCCAGTGTGCTTTCCACATAAGGAATAAAGCTGACCTGACTAAAAATTTATAGAGTGACTAGACTCACAATGGACGCTTATCAATCTTTGCTTATTTAGATAACTTGCTGTAAGAGGTATAAATATCACTAAAAACCCCATTTGCTATTTCCTTGACATCTGGAATACTCTATTTTATTTAGTCTTCTATTATCTACAGGAACCCTGGGTGGTGGAAGCAGTTAATCTGTTTGGCTACTAACTGAAAGGTTGAAGGTTCAAGTCTACCCACAGGCACTGTAGAAGAAAGGCCTGGCAATCTACTTTCAAAAAAAAAAATCAGCCATTGAAAACCTTATGGACCACAGTTCTACTCTGACACACATGGGTTCCAATAGTTGGAATCAACTTGATGGTAACAGGTTTGAGTTATTTTTGGTTTGGGGGCTTCAAAGACAAAAAAAAAAGGCGTACATAAAGTGCCTGGCACAAGTACGTTCATACATGCTCAATAAATGTTAGATATCATCATTATTGTGACTTTGTTTTACAATGCAATATTGCCTTAGGATTTAAGTAAGCTAGCAGGTTGAGAAAAATTGAAAATTTCTTGTGCACTACTACATAACTATACTAAAACACTCCCAGCTTCCTTGAGTGGAAATTCAATTTCCAAGCATTCCCCACAATTTACAAGGGAATAAACTGCCGGTTAACTACAATTACTTTGGGTATCCCTTTCTTGAAACACAATTTTCACCTCTGAAATGTCTCTCAAACCTATCCTTTCTTTTTGCTTTTTATATTCATTCATTCATTTATTCAGCAAAATATTTACTGAGTATCTGCTATATGCCAGGCACTAGCCTAGACACTAGAGATACTGCACTGAACAACTCAGACAAAAATTCTGGCTAAAAAATTCTATTTCAACAGAATGAATGAATATGTGATATAATGCTAACTTCTACAGGAAAAAATAAAGCAGGGAAGGGGAATAGAATGGGCAGGAATGGAGGTAAAGTGGTCAGCAGAAGCTTCCTTTAAAATGACATTTGTACAGAGACCTAATGGAAGTAAGGGAGCCAGCCATGTGGATAGGCAGTGGGCAGTATTACCCTACTTTCTTTTATTTCCCTCCTGGTCTGCCACATACCTTCCTATCTATAGTCTCACTACTCTCCAGTTTCTTCTCTACAATTTGTCATTAATTCAATATGTATCTAAACCACACATCTGATCAGGTCAAAATTCTGCCTACAGCCCTTCAATGGCTTCCTATTCCATACAAGAAAGGAGCCCTGGTGGTACAGTGGTTAAGTGCTCATCCGCTAACCGAAAGGTCTGCGGTTCAAACCCAGCAGCTACTCCATGGGCAAAAGATGTGGCAGTCTCCTTCCATAAAGATTAGAGCCTTGGAAACCCTATGAGGCAGTTCTACCCTGTACTATAGGGTCACTATGAATTAGTGGGTTTTTTATTTCCTACAAGGTAAAATTCAAACTTTATAAGCAAGAAAGGCTCTTCACAACATCACCACATTTTCAGCCTTAATCTCCTACCACTCTTCCCCAAATACCTTGTGCTGTAAACATATTTGGATTACTCTAAAAGCTTGCCATGACCCTTCAGGTTTCATTGTTTTTGTACTTTCTACTACTTGGGTATTTTTCCCACTTCTAGACTTGGTGATAGCTTACTTGTCCTTATAAAAACAAAAGTTATCTTCTCAATGTTTTTTAGATCACCCTTGGGTCTTTTCTAAGAAAGTACTGTCACACTATTGCTTCCTCCTTGAAAGTACAGAGCATGTTTCAGTCTTCCTGTTGCCTGACAAATGGCAGATACTCAATAATGCTTAATGAAATTTAATATGAGATGATGAGCCTGTCGAAATCACTCAGTTATTAACTTCATTAACTCCAAATATATCCCCAGAGTCTATATAATTCTCCCAGTGTCCTGATACTCATCCAAAAAGTATTTTATATTAAATATATGTAGGAGTACACCTTTTTATTCAGAGGTAAGGATTCCATTCATCAACTATGCAGAACATAATTGAACCAAAAGCAAATATTGCTCCCGGAGAAGGAGAAAAATAGCAGCCATGCTTTTCTCTGTAGAAGAGATATACTATTGTGATTGTGATTTAAGTTTATAGACCACATGAGTTTGGTAATCTGTCTCCTAATAATCTTACAGTTTTGGGAGAGTTTGAGGTAATGGTTTACTAGAAGCCAATGTCTGCTAAATGAAGGATGAAAACAAAAGACTGTCAACTAGAAAAAGCATAGTACCCTAGAGCAATTACTGTGTGGGTAAACAGTACTGGGCAACTATTCATTTCAACCCAGGGCTTGGGACTGGTTCTAAAGTGTTCAGTCATGGCCTACAGAAACAAGGCAGGACTTCGAACCAGTCTAAAGTGGTTCAGTCATGGCCAACGGAAAGTATACATGTTGCATAACAACCAAATCTCTTGCATGCTGGCTTTTGACCCAAGTAGGAAACAGGCAGAGGTACCCCACTCAAAGATGGTAGCCCATCATGCTGCTATGAATGAGTCTCCTTGAGACAAATAGGGTTAACTGTGCTGGTGGAACAAAAAAGCTGTTAAAAGATTACCATCTAGAAGTTGGGTAAACAGGAATCACACCCTTCCAACATGAGATAAGGTTGAAATAACCCATGAATTACTATCTCCTTCTTAGTGTTTTTCTAGACCTTTTCCCCTTTACAGGGTCCCGCATGTACATAAGAACATGTGACCCTGTTTAACCTTCCGTAGCCCTCGGAAGATGGCAATGTAGTGCCAAAGATCAGTAAGCTTGTACTATATCCCATAATAAGTGATGCCAAGGACTGCTGAGAGGACTCCATCTTGAATATGAGCAGGTTCCATCTTGGATTCCAGATGTGGGCAACCTAATTAACATGCACCACCATTCTGAGAAGTACCCGCCCCTTGAAAAAAGCTCACTAAATATTCATTACTGTATTGTCTCCTTGTCTACACTGAACCCATATAAGCCCTAGCCTCACTTCCCTTTTCGAGTCAGCCTTTTGGAGAGACTTAGTCCCTCGCTGGCTTGCTGGCTCCTTTTGCATGGCTCAAGCAAAATAACATTTGCTGAAGATAAAGTTTGTCTTTCACATACATTCTTACTCAGGAAAAGACAAGGACCCTTTGTGTCAGATTGGCGATTGGTAACATCCTGACCACGGTCCTGCCAGTAATCCAATTTCCTGCATCAGGGAACTTTGAGGAGCCAATAACCCAATCTCCTGCACCAGGAAACTCTCAGTCACTTTCCATAAAGATCTACAGTCTTAGAAACCCTACGAGGCAGTTCTACTTTGTCCTAGAGGATCTCTATGAGTCAGAATGGACTCGACAGAAATGGGTAATGGATTTAAACATATCTGTATATATACTTATTATCAAAGAATTCTAAGGTCAGGAAAGAGAATAACAGTCTAAAATTCATATGAACAAAATACTGTATTGTGCTGTTGTTGTTGTTGTTGTTAGGTGCTGTCAAGTCAGTTCTGACTCATAGCAACCCTATAGGACAGAAAAAAACTGCCCCATATGGTTTCCAAGGAGCACCTGGTGGATTTGAACTGCCAACCTTTTGGTTAGCAGCCGAACTCTTAACTACTATGCCACCAGGGCTCCACTGTATTATAATAACAAAAATAATAAAACTGTTAAATTTGCACAAATGCAAATGAAATCTTCAATCCACTGACAGGCCTCAGTGGATCTGTGTGTTTCTGATGCTTTGGGGTTTTTTTGTTTGTTTTTCTGGGTAAAGGAGCTATATTTTTCAGATTTTTAAGAGTCTATAACCCCCCAAAAAGTTAAGAAACAATGCCCTAGGAAAAATTCACTTAAAGCTACGCGGTTTCATGGTGTAGGCAAGCGTTTGGCTTGAGAGATGGCACATACAAACAGTCACTGGCCAGACTACATATAACAATAGAGCTCTGACCCACAACCTCTGCAGCAACCAACCTTGGAAGCCAAACCACAGTTTCTGCAGCAGCTGGCTCAAAATGATCAAAAAAAAAAAAAAGAAGTTGGTTAAATGACTGTCAGCTTCCCTATGTTTTGCCCCCCAACTGAGGGTCAGCCAGAGAAAGCCAAATATGCTCTCCAGACCAATCACATAAGATACCTGGGTTCCAGTTAGCCCATTTCTGGGTTCCCCATGCCAACAACCTCCCATCAGAACATATCTGAAGCCTTCCCTTTTTATTTACTAAAAAGCTTTTCCACTCCCCTGCCTGCCGATGGTGGCTGACTCCCTTGCAAACTCTGAGTAAGTAGCCTCTGTTTGTTATTGCTTATTTCCACAGGCTTACTAGCTAACATTTTAGCTAAAAAAAAAAAAAAGCAACTGAGGACAGAATATAAGTTCAGAATATCAGCAGAATAAAAAAATAATCTTAACCTGCAAATTTATATTGCTATAATAAGTTACCTTCAAGAGTCCGAAAAGAAACTGCAGAAGAAGAAGAACCATGTGAGAGTGGCATCTCAGGGAAGTGAGAGTTTTGAGAAGGAAGGCACATCAGCAGTGTCAAATGCTATACAAAGAGCAAGCAAATGAAGGACTAGAAGGCTCATTTTGAGCTGTGTGTTCCTATCTGATGCCAACTTGGCCACACCTCATTTACTCTCTGCAGCTCACACAGCTTTCTAACCTCCCTCAACCCAGTGCTGTCGAGTCCATTCCGACTCATATAGGGTCGCTATGAGTATGAGTCTAACCTCCCTAACCTCAGAAATTCAAGGAAGGAGTTCCTTTTACCTTGTGGTAAATCCCTTACTTGCATTAGTCAAATGTCACAGAGGCCAATGCAATGGGAGGTTAATTTAACGCAGTGGGACTTGGACTCTGTAGCTCTCAAAGGCCAATTCAAAGAGGTGTTTTAATTACACTTCTTGAGTTCACCTTCCTGTGATTCTGAGAGACAATTCCTCACTCAGATTCTCCTATCCAAACAGGATATAATTCAGCAAAATATCTGCCTGACAGTTATGGAGCTTCTGTTCCCTTACAGCTAATAGATGGGGAAGTGGCACTAGCTTTACCTAAAAGGTGACCCTCATGCCTACTTGTGAACTAGCTCTAGGGCTGAAAAGGATTCAGGGTTAGCACTTTAAGGATAATGGGTCTGCCCTGTTAGAGTTTGGAAGCAGAGGGAGGGAGCAGTAGTCTGAATACCATGGATCAAGGGATGAACGAGAAGTGTAATTAAGATACAGCATAATTGGATAGAATCTAAAAATACTAAAATCTAAAAATACCTGAAATAACTTGGTAAAAGTTCACAGAATCATCAGTCATTACACTTTCTTAAAACAAAAATTATATGGCAGAAAACATTTGTTTCCAACAGAGTAATGAGAACTCAAGAGGTAAAATTTGGCCTTTAAATATTTATTTAAATGGAATCCTGACACTTTTTCTTCCATGACAATTGAAAATAAAACAATGTGAATGACCTTAATCTTTGCCATTTTCCATTAACTTTTTGCCAAATTAATTTAACCCCAGTTTTGGATATGGAAACCCTGGTGGCGTAATGGTTAAGAGCTAAGGCAGCTAACCAAAAGGTCGGCAGTTCAAATCCACCAGGTGCTCCTTGGAAACCCTATAGGGCAGTTCTACTCTGTCCTATAGTTGGAATCGACTCGATGGCAACGAGTTTCAGATATGGAAAATAGAAAGAAATTTTCTTTTTAGAAAGTTTGACGTTTTCATTAACATATTAGGCACAAGTAGAACACAAACACAAAAAAAACAGAATTCCAGAATAACAGTATTATTTTCCATTTTCCCTTCAGTAATTTATATACTAAATGCTGCTGGAGGAAAAGTTGTATCAAGTAAAGCCAGAATACCTGGTATACAGTTGTATGGTATATATACTTCACAATGGCACCTAGCCCAGAGGGCAAGGAGCACCTAAAACCCAGCCCCTAATACAATGGTTAAGCAGTAAAGGGGTCATAATAAAGGAAGGGGCTCAAAGAAAAGGGTACCATTTGCTTTTCACAAGGCTGTATCAGTCCAGAAGAAATGCCTTTTTCTAATTTATCTGCCCAGAGAGGCCATTTTTCTCTAATTCACACAAAAGCACCACTGGCTTCCATGTATTGCTTGCCACAGAATCAGCAGAGAATGTTTCTCCTCAGTATTCAATAAGGCGTTTAAATTTAAGTCTGAAACTTCAGTGATGACAGAAAACTAGTTCTAGCTCTCCTGCCATAAACAACAAGAAAACTAGGCAAAATATATGAAGCATATGTTATCAGACACTGGATAACAAGCAGTGTAGGATTATGATCCCTAAGAAAAGGAAACCAAGCAAGGTGGGTCTTAAAATTGCCCCAGCATTCTGCCTAGTTGTACTTTACTGATCACGGTACTGGAAGGGGACCAAGCCAGACCACGGTGATTTCAGGTGAGTTGATAGACATATCTGCTGGTGAAAAACAAAAGGATCAACGAAGAGAAAAAATTCCAAGAATCTGCACGGGGTATCCTTGATTCCGGTGAATACTAAGTTGCACATGCAGAGGGTGAAACTCCAAAAGGCCAGAAGAATTACTGGGAGAAGAACTATTGGGGAAGTAGGTATAGGCTGAACAATTCCCAGAGCTCACCGGAACTTGGAGACATCTGAGTTTTGACAAGCTATAGGGGAATGAGCTCCTTGAACAAGGGGATTTAGTAAAAGCCCAGAAAAGCCATAGTTTAGAAGTTGGGTTAAACTACCATAAAAAGACCATACTTAATGGTCTGACTGAGACTAGAGGAATCCCGGCGGCCATGGTCCCCAGACCTTCTGTTGGCACAGGACAGGAACCATTCCAAGACAACTCAGCAGACATGAAAGGGACTGGACAGTGGGTAGGAGAGACATGCTGATGAAGAGTGAGCTAATGATATCAGGTGGACACTTGAGACTGTGTTGGCATCTCCTGTCTGGAGGGGGGATGGGAGGATAGAGAGAGAGGGAAGCTGGCAAAATTGTCACGAAAGGAGAGACTGGAAGGGCTGACTCATTAGGGGGAGAGCAAGTGGGAGTATGGAGTAAGGTGTATATAAACTTATATGTGACAGTCTGACTTGATTTGTAAACATTCACTTGAAGCTCAATAAAAGATAAAAAAAAAAAAAAGAATAAAGAAAAAAAAAAACTACCACTAAAGGTTATGTTAGCCCCACCCTAACAAAGCTTAAAAACAAATATCAAAAAAGATCAAGCTGATCCACAAGTAAATCACACAAGAGGAGTTTCCAATATCTCATTCATAACAATGAATATTTCATTAAATTTGGGCTATTCCATTTTAGAATCATTAAGATACCAGCTTAACCGGAATAATTTTCATGTAATAATAACTGTCAAGCACTATATTAACTATACCATATTCATCATATCTACTGTTGTTGTTGTTAGGGGCCCCTGAGTCAGTTCCAACTCAGAGGGACCCTATGTACAACACAACGAAACGCTGCCCGGTCCTGTTCAATTCTCACAATTGTTGCTATGTTTGAGTTCATTGTTCTAGCCATGTGTCAGTCCACCTCACTGAGGATCTTCCTCTTTTTCAGTAACTTCTACTTCACCAATCACGGTGTCCTTCTCCAGGGACTGGTCCCTCGTGATAATATGTCCGAAGTACATGACACAAACTCTCACCATCCTAGCTTCTAAGGAACATACTTCTTCCAAGACAGATTTGTTTGTTCTTCTGGCAGTCCATGGTATATTCAATATTCTTCGCCAACATCACGATTCAAACAAGTCAATTCTTTGTCAGTCTTCCTTATTCACTGTCCAGTTTTCACATGAATATGAGGCAACTGAATATACCATGGCTTGGGTCAGGCGCACCTTGGTCCTTCTCTTAGTTATCTACTGCTGCTATAACAGAAATACTACAAAAGGGTGGCTTGAACAAAGAGAAATTTATTCTCTCACAGTCTGGGAGGCTAGAAGCCCAAATTCAGGGTGCCAGCTCCAGGGGAAGGCTTTCTCTCTCTGTTGGCTCTGGAAGAAGGTCCTTGTCATCAGTCTCCCCTCAGTCTAGGACCTTCTCCAAGCTGGAAATTTCGGGTCAAAAGGATGCACTCTGCTCCCAGTGCTGCTTTCTTGGCAGTATGAGATCCAGGCCGCCCTCCCCCTACCCCCCCGCCATAGTCTCACTGCTCAATTCTCTCTTTTATGTCTCAAGAGATTGACTTAAAATCTTGTAGATTGAGTCCTGCCTCATTAACATACCTGCTGCTAATTGCACCTCATTAACATCATAGACGTAGGATTTACAACACATAGGAAAATCACATCAGATGACAAAATAGTAGACAATCACAATACTGGGAATCACGGCCTAGCCAAGTTAACACACATTTTGGGGAGACACAACTCAATTCATTAACAGCCCTCAAAATGACATCTTTGCTTTTCAACACTTCAAAGAGATCTTTTCCAGCAGATTTACCCAACGCAATTTATCATTTGATTTATTTTTTTTTAATTGTGCCTTAGGTGAAAGTTCACAGCTCAAGTTAATTTCTCATTTAAAAATTTATACACTTACTGTTTTATGACATTGGTTGCAATCCCCACAATGTAACAGCACACTCTCCCCTTCCACCCCAAGTTCCTTGTGCCCATTTGACCAGTTCCTGTCCCTTCCATTTCATCCTGCCTCCAGCCAGGGGCCACTCATTTGGTCTCGTATATCTGACTGAAACAAGAAACGTGTTCCTCACATGTATCATTCCTTGTTTTACAGTCCTGTCTAATCTTTATCCAAGAGTGGGCTTTGGAAATGGTTTCAGTTTTGGGTTAACAGAGCACCCAGGGGCCACAGTTTCGGGGGTCCCTCCAGTCTCTGTCAGACCATTAAGTCTGGTACTTTTACGTGAATTTGACTTCTGTTCTACATTTCGCTCCTGCTCTGTCTGGGACTTTCTGTTGTGTTCCCTGTCAGGGTGGTCACTGGTGGTGGCCAGGCACCATTTAGTTCTTCTGGTCTCTGGTTGGTGGAGTCTCTGGTGCATTTGGTCCTTTAGACCTCTGGGCTAGTATTTTCCTTGTGTCTTTGGTTTTCTTCATTCTCCTTTGCTCTGAGTGGGATGGGACCAATAGATGTATCTTAGTTGGCCACTCCCAAGGTTTTAAGACCCCAGATGCTACTCAGCAAAGTGGGATGTAGAACAGTTTCTTTATAAAGCATGTTACACAATTGACCTAGATGGCCTCCAAAACTATGGTCCCCAGGCCCCAGTCCCAGCTACTCTGTCCCTCAAATGTTTGGATACGTCTAGAAAACTTCTTTGCTTTTGCACAGGTCCAGTTGTGCTGACTTCCCCTGTACTGTGTTGGTAGTTTGATTTCTTGATTGCTGCTTCCATGGGCACTGATTGTGGATCCAAGTAAAATGAAATCCTTGACAACTTCAATATTTTCTCCATTTTTCGTAATGTTGTTTACTGGTCCAATTGTGAGGGTTTTTGTTTTCTTTATGCAGAGGTATAATCCACACTAAAGGCTGAAGTCTTTGATCTTCATCAGTAAGTGCTTCAAGCCCTCTTCACTTCCAGCAAACAAGGTTGTGTCATCTGCTATCACAAGTTGTTAATGTGTCTTCCTCCAATCCTGATTCTGCTGATTTCGTTCTTCTTCATACAGTCCCAGCTTCTGGGATTATTTGCTCAGCATACAGACGGAAGGTTAGGCAATTACCAGAAAAAACTACCAATTACTAGAAAAAAAATTACAGGAAAAGAACAGTTACCAGGAAAGCTTGACAATTCCCATAACTCGCCTGAGTCTGGGGACATCTGAGCTCCAACACGCAATAGTGGAATGATCTCCATGAACACCAAGCAGATTTAGTAGAAGACTGAATAAGTATGGTGAAAGGAGGCACACCTTTCCTGATTTTAAACCAAGCAGTATACCCTTGTTCGACTTGAACAACTGCCTCTTTGTCTATGTACAGGTTCCATAAGAGCACAACTAAGTGTTCTGGAATCCCCATTCTTTGCAATGTTACCTATAATTTGTTATGATCCACACAGCTGAATGCCGTTGCATAGTCAAACAAACATAGGTAAACGTCTTTCTGGCATTCTCTGCTTTCAGCAAGATCCATCTGACATCAGCAATGATATCCCTACTTCCATGCCCTCTCCTGATCCACATTTTGTTGGATCACCTTTCTTTGGAATGGGCACATATATGGATCTCTTCCAGTCGGATGGCCAAGTAGCTGTCTCCCAAATTTCTTGGCATAGACAAGTGAGTGCTTCCAGTGTTGCATCAGTATGCTGAAACATCTCAATTGGTATTCCATTAATTCCTGAAGCCTTGTTTGTTTTGCCAATGCCTTCAATACTATCCGTTCCTGATCATATGCTACCTCCTGAAATGGCTAAATATCGACCAACTGTTTTTGGTACAGTGACTCTGAGTATTCCTTCCATCTTCTTTTGATGCTTCCTGCATCATTTAGTATTTTCCCCAGAGAATCCTTCAATATTGCAACTAAAAGATAAAATTTTTTCTTCAGTTCTTTCAGCTTGAGAAATGCCAAGCGTATTCTTCCATTTCGGTTTTCTAACTCCAGGTCTTTGTATGTTTCATTATAATACTTTGTCTTCTCAAGCTGCCTTTGAAATCTTCTGTCTGGCTCTGTTACTTCCTCTATTCTTCCACCTGCTTTAGCTACTCTCTGTTCAAGAGCAACATTCAGAGTCTCTTCTGACATCCATTCTGGTCTTTTCTTTCTTTCCTATCATTTTTTTTTTTTTTTAATGTTCCAGACTCTTTTATTCTTAAATATGTATGATTTACACAATCACATCTTTACTATTAGGAGATGGATCCTTTAATATTATACATGATTAATGGACATGACTTAGTAGGTTGTCAAAAGCTAAAATCAGTAGTGATACATTTGGAAAAATGTATAACTATGATATGCTGCTATATTTTATGGGTTTTTATAATTTTTATTGTGCTTTAAGTGAAAGTTTACAGATCAAGTCAGTCTCTCAAACAAAAACCCATATACACCTTGCTACACACTCCCAATAACTCTCCCTGTAATGAGACAACCCGCTCTCTGCCTCCACTCTTTTCTTTTCGTGTCCATTTACCCAGCTTCTAACCTCCTCCACCCTCTCATCTTCCCTCCAGGCAGGGGATGCCAAAATAGTCTCAAGCATCCACCTAATCTAAGCAGCTCAGTCCTTACCTCTCCAACCCATTGTCCAGCCCAATCCATGTCTGAAGAGTTAGCTTCGGGAATGATACCTGTCCTGGGCCAACAGAAGGTCTGGGGGTCACGACCACCGGTGTCCTTCCAGTCCCAATCAGACCATTAAGTCTGGTCCTATGAGAATTTGGGGTCTGCATCTCACTGCTCTCCTGCTCCCTCAGGGGTATGCTGCTGTGTTGCCTGTCAGGGCAGTCATCGGTTATAGCCAGGCACCATCTAGTTCTTCCGGTCTCAGGCTGATGTAGTCTCTGGTTCATGTGGCCCTTTCTGCCTCTTGGGCTCATAATCACCTGTGTCCTTGGTGTTCTTCATTCTCCTTTGATCCAGGTGGGTTGAGACCAATTGATGCATCTTAGATGGCAGCTTGCTAGCGTTTAAGACCTCAGATACCGCTCTCCAAAGTGGGATGCAGAATGTTTTCTTAATAGATTTTATTATGCCAATTGACTTAGATGTCCCCTGAAACTATGGTCCGCAGACCCCTGCCCCTGCTATGCTGGCCTTTGAAGCATTCAGTTTATTCAGGAAACTTCTTTGCTTTTGGTTTAATCCAATTGTGCTGACCTCCCATGTATTGTGTGCTGACTATCCTGTCACCTAAAGTAGTTCTTATATACTATCTAATTAGTGAATGCCCCTCTCCCACCCTCCCTTCCTCCCCCTTCTCGTAACCACAAAACAATGTTTTCTTCTCAGTTTAAAGTATTTCTCAAGTTATTGTAATAGCGGTCTTATACAATACTTGTCCTTTTGCAAATAACTAATTTCACTCAGCATAATGCCTTCCAGGTTCCTCTATGATGTGCAGTGTTTCACAAATTCATCACTGTTGTTTATCGATGCATAGTATTCCCTTGTGTGAATATGCCATAATTTATTTATCCATTCATCCATTGATGGGCACCTTGGTTGCTTCCATCTTTTTGCTATTGTGAACAGTGCTGCAATAAACATGGGTGTGCATATATCTGTTCGTGTAAAGGCTCTCTTATACTCCAAGGAGTGGGACTGCTGGATCGTATGGTAGTTCTATTTCTAGCTTAAGGACGCGCCAAATCGATTTCCAAAGTAGTTGTACCATTTCACATTCCCACCAGCACTGCAGAAGTGTTCCAATCTCTCCACAGTCTCCCCAACATTTACTGTTTTGTGTTTTTTGGATTAATGCCAGCCTTGTTGGAGTGAGATGAAATCTCATTGTAGTTTTGATCTGCGCTTCTCTAATGGTTAATGATCGTGAACATTTCCTCATATATCTCTTAGCTACCTGAATGCCTTCTTTAGTGAAGTGTCTATTCATATCTTTTCCCCATTTTTTAATTGGGTTATTTGTCTTTTTGCAGTTGAGTTTTTCCAGTATTATGTAGATTTTAGAGATCAGGCGCTGATCAGAAATGTCAAAGCTAAAAACTTTTCCCCAGTCTGTAGGTAGTCTTTTTACTTTTTTGGTGAAGTCTTTGGATGAGTATAGGTGTTTGATTTTTAGGAGCTCCCAGTTTTTCTTCTGCATTCTTTATAATGTTTTGTATGCTGTTTATGCCATGTATTAGGGCTCCTAACATCCCTATTTTTTCTTCCATGATCTTTATCATTTTAGATTTTACATTTAGGTCTTTGATCCACTTTGAGTTAGTTTTTGTGCATGGAGTGAGCTATGGTTCTTCTTTCATTTTTTTGTAGATGGATATGAAGTTATGCCAGCACCATTTGTTAAAAAGACTGTCTTTTCCCCATTTAACTGTTTTGGGGCCTTTGTCAAATATCAGCTGCTCATATGTGGATGGATTTATGTCTGGATTCTCAATTCTGTTCCATTGGTCTATGTATCTGTTGTTGTACCAGTACTGTTTTAACTACTGTGGTGGTACAATGGGTTCTAAAATCAGATAAAGTAAGGCCTCCTACTTTGTTCTTTTTCATTAATGCCTTATTTATCTGTGGCCTCCTTCCCTTCCATATGAAATTGATGATTTGTTTCTCCATCTCATTAAAGAATATCATTGGGATTTGGATCGGAAATGCATTAAATGTATAGATCGCTTTTGGTAGAACAGACGTTTTTATAATGTCCAGACTTCCTATCTACGAGCAAGGTATGTTCTTCCACTTATGTAAGTCTCTTTTGGTTTCTTGCAGAAGTGTACTGTAGTTTTCGTTGTATAAGTCTTTTACATCTCTGGTAAGATTTATTCCTCAGCATTTTATCCTCTTGGTGGCTACTGTAAATGGCATTGATTTGGTGATTTCCTCTTCGATGTTCTTTTTGTTGGTGTAGAGGAATCCAACTGATTTTTGCATGTTTATCTTGTATCCTGATACTCTGCTGAACTCTTCTATTAGTTTCAGTAGTTTTCTGGAGGATTCCTTAGGGTTTTCTGTGTATAAGAGCATATCATCTGCAAACAGATACTTTTACTTCTTCCTTGCCAATCTGGATGTCCTTTATTTCTTTATCTAGCCTAATTGCACTTGCTAGGACTTCCAGCACAATGTTGAATAAGAGTGGTGATAAAGGGCATCCTTGTCTGGTTCCTGATCTCAATGGGAATGTTTTCAGGCTCTCTCCATTTAGGGTGATGTTGGCTGTTGGCTTTGTATAAATGCCCTTTATTATGTTGAGGAATTTTCCTTCTATTCCTATTTTGCTGAGAGTTTTTATCATGAATAAGTGTTGAACTTTGTCAAATGCCTTTTCTGCATCAATTGATAAAATCATGTGATTCTTGCCTTTTGTTTTATTTATGTGGTGGATTACATTAATTGTTTTTGTAATGTTGAACCATACCCGCATAGCTGGTATGAATCCCACTTGGTCATGGTGATCGATTTTTTTGATATGTTACTGAATTCTATTGGTTAGAATTTTGTCGAGATTTTTGCATCTGTGTTCATGAGGGATATAGGTCTATAATTTTCTTTTTTTGTGGTATCTTTGCCTGGTTTTGGTGTCAGGGATATGGTGGCTTCATAGAAGGAGTTTGATAGTATTCCATCCTTTTCTATGCTCTGAAATACCTTTAGTAGTAGTGGTGTTAACTCTTCTCTGAAAGTTTGGTAGAATTCTGCAGCGAAGCTGTCCAGACCAAGGCTTTTCTTTGTTGGGAGTTTTTTGATTACCTTTTCAATCTCTTCTTTTCTTATGGCTCTATTTAGTTGTTCTACCTCTGTTTGTGTTAGTTTAGGTAGGTAGTGTGTTTCTAGGAATTCATCCATTTCTTCTAGGTTTTCAAATTTGGTGGAGTATGGTTTTTCACAGTAATCTAATATGATTCTTTCAATTTCAGTTGGGTCTGTTGTAATATCACCCATCTCATTTCTTTTTCGGGTTATTTGCTTCCTCTCCTTTTTTTCTTTTCTCAGTTTGGCCAGTGGTTTACTGATTTTGTTGATTTTTTCAAAGAACCAGCTTTTGACCTTGTTAAGTCTTTCAATTGTTTTTCTGTTTTCTATTTCATTTAGTTCAGCTCTAATTTTTATTATTTGTTGTCTTCTGGTACCTATGGGTTTCTTTTGTTGCTCTCTTTCTACTTCTTCAAGTTGTAGGGATAGTTCTTTGATTTTGGTCCTTTCTTCTTTTTTGGATGTGTACATTTATTGATAGAAATTGGCCTCTGAACACTGCTTTTGCTGTGTTCCAAAGGTTCTAATTGGAAGTGTTTTCATTCTCAGTCGATTCTATGAATTTCTTTACTCCATCTAATGTCTTCTATAATCCAGTCTTTTTTGAGCAGGGTATTGTTCAGTTTCCAAGTGTGTCATTTCTTTTCCCGTTATTGATTTTCACCTTTATGGCCTTATGGTCAGAGAAGATGCTTTGTAATATTTCAATGTTTTGGATTCTGCTAAGGCTTGCTTTATGACCTAATATGTGGTCTATTCTAGAGAATGTTCCATGTGCACTAGAAAAGAAAGTGTGGTTGGTTGCTGTTGGGTGGAGTGTTCTGTATATGTCTATGAGATCAATTTGGCTGATTGTGGCATTTAGATCTCCTATGTCTTTATTGAGCTTCTTCTGGATGTCCTGTCCTTCACCAAAAGTGGTGTGTTGAAGTCTCCTACTATTACTGTGGACCTGCCTATCTGCCTTTTCAATGCTGACAGGGTTTGTTTTATATATCTTGCAGCCCTGTCACTGAGTGCATAAATTTTTAATATGGTTATATCTTCTTGGTGTATTGTCCGTTTAATCATTATATAGTGTCAGTCCTTATCCTTTCTGATGGATTTAACGTTAAATTCTATTTTGTCAGAAATTAATATTGCCACTCCTGCTCTTTTTTGATTCTTGTTTGATATATTTTTTTCCATCCTTTGAGTTTTAGTTTGTTTGTGTCTCTAAGTCTAAGGTGTGTCTCTTGTAGGCAGCATATAGACGAATCTTGTTTTCTAATCCATTCTGCCACACTCTGTCTCTTTATTGGTGCATTTATTCCATTGACATTCAGGGTAATTATGGATAGGTATGAATTTAGTGCTATCATTTCGATGTCTTTTTTGTGTGTTGTTGACAGTTTCTTTTTCCCACTTGATTTTATGTGCTGAGTGGATTTTCTTTATATATTGTCTTTTCCTCATATTTGTTGTTGTTGATTTTGTTTCTGCTGAGTCTGTATTTTTCCCTTGTATTTCATTTTGAAGAGTAGGCTAGTTTGTCTCCTTTGGGGTTACCTTATTATTTACCCCTATTTTTCTAAATTTAAAAGTAACTTTTATCTCTTTATATTGCCGTATCTTCCTCTCCATATGGAAGGTGTACGTTACATTTCTTAGTCCCTCTTCATTATTTTAATGTTGTCTTCTTTTATATAATAACATCACTGTTACTGTGTTTTGAACTTTTTTTTTTTTTTTTTTTTAATAATCTTGCTTTGTTCTTTTTGGATTTCCCTGTCTGGGTTGACTTCTGGTTGCTCTGCCCAGCGTTCTAGTCTTGGGTCAATACCTGATATTATTGATTTTCTAACCAAAGAACTCCCTTTAGTATTTCTTGTAGTTTTGGTTGGGTTTTTACAAATTCCCTAAAATGTCTTAATTTCACCTCCATATTTAAGAGACAGTTTTGCTGGATATATGATTCTTGGCAGGCAATTTTTTTCCTTCAATTTTTTAAATACCTCATCCATTGCCTTCTTGCCTGCATGGTTTCTGCCGAGTAGTCTGAGCTTATTCTTATTGGCTTTCCTTTGTAGGTGACTTTTCGTTTATCCCTCACAGCTCCTATATTTCTCTCTTTATCTTTGGTTTTGGCAAGTTTGATTATAATATACCTTGGTGACTTTCTTTTAACATCCACCTTACGTGGAGTTCAATGAGCATCCTGGAGAGACATCTTCTCATCTTTCATAATATCAGTGAAGTTTTCTGCCAACAAATCTTCAGCAATTTTCTCTGTATTTTCTGTTATCCCTCCCTGTTCTGGTACTCTAATCACTCGTAGGTTATTTCTCTTGATAGAGTCCCACATGACTCTTAAGGTTTCTTCAATTTTTTAAATTCTTTTATCTGAATTTTCTTCAAATATATTAGTTCCAAGTGATTTGTCTTCGAGTTCTACTTGCTAGAAATTCTAGCTTCTACTTGCTCAGTTCTGCTACTCTGACTTTCTATTGAGTTATCTAATTCTGTAATTTTATTTTTAATCTTCTGAATTTCTTAATTGCTATCTGTCTACGGATTTTTCCAGCTTATCAAACTTTTCATTGTTCCTGAATAATCTTTCAAATTTCTTCAATTGCTTTATCTGTGTGTTCCTTGGCTTGTTCTGCATATTGCCACATTTCCTTCCTGATGTCTTGAAGGGTTCTGTATATTAAACTTTTATATTCAGCATCTGGTAATTCCAGGAACACACTTTCATCTAGAAGATCCCTGGATTCTTTGTTTTAAGAGCCTGTTGAGGCGATCATGGTCTGTTTCTTTATGTGACTTGATACTGGCTGTTGTCTCCGAGCCATCTATAAGTTACTGTATTAGTTTATGCTTGCTTACTGTCTCGTAGCTGCTTGCTTTGTTTTTGTTTTTGGCGTACCCCTATGGGTTGCTTGAGTGAGCTAAGTTGATTATTTTCACGTTTGGAGCTCTGGTGTCCTGACCCCAGCTGGCTAGAGCTGTTATCTGGTATATCAGTCTAGGAGTCCATTCAGTTTTCTTGTATGAATTCAGCTCAGGTTTCCAGGTAGCTGATCATCAAGTGTGTGGTACAGACTCTGTCTTACAGTCTTAGAGGGGCAGGGGTGATTGGCGTATATACCAGTATCTGATTGCAGCAGGGGGTCACGCTCTGAACAAGGCAGGGGGCTGAGAACCGACCCCCAAACGTCTCTGAGGAAAACAGGTCTCTGTTCCCTAGAGCGTGCTGGTGGGTAGGCTCTACAGAGGGACCATGGGCACCCAGAGTTTTTGGTTGTAAGGACTGGGAGGTACCAGTTATCTTTGGACCCCTGTCGTGGGCAGCTGGGTGACTTGAGTGGAGCTACCAGTCCTTAGGTCCCTGATGTGGGTAGGTGAGGACCTTGTTTAATAGGCAAAGCAATGTCAAATGTCAAACACCCACCTCTCCACAGCACAGCTGAAATGGTTGGAGTTTGCCAACAAGGGCCTATTCTCCCAAAATAGGCCCACACAGGTCCATGCAGAAGGGAAAGGGGCTCAAGGTCCACAGACAGTTTATCCCTGGACAGGAGCCGCTTCTGTCCTGAGCTCCCCCGATTAATGGAGCTAGAAAATTATCTTTTCCCCCCAATTGCAAATTTTTTCCTTCCCCAAGGCCAGGAGGATGGCTCTAGGTGCTCACCAGGGTCTATCTCAGGCCTAGGAATTCAGCCAAATTCAGCCACTGAAGCCGGCTTGGGCAGGGGGGCACGGTAAAATATATGCAAGTACTTAGCTTTTGCTGGGAGCACCATTCTCCTCTGGTTCTGGAGGTATGAGTAGGCTGTGTGGCTGGCTGCTTCTCCCTGAGGAAACTGAGGCCGAACACTAGGACCAGCCCACCGCCGCTGCCACCGCCGCTCTGGGAATGCTGCCTGAGGGCTCCTGCGATTCAGGTCCGGCAACTCCTCTCCACTTCTGAATGGTCTCTTCCTTCCCCTGCCCCTCAGTTCATTGTCTAAGCTTGCCTTTGATGCTCAGGGCTCCCGGCTTGTCACAAATATACTCGTTTCACTTGCTTTTTTGGGTCTTTGTTGTAAAGAGGGCTCGCCCAAAGCATCTATTCCGCCATCTTGGCTCTGCCTCCCTCTTTCCTGTCTTTTTAATGACCTTTTGCTTTCTTCATGAACGATGTCCTTGATAGCATCCCACAGCTTGTTTGGTGTTCAGTCATTAGTCTTCGATGGGTCAAATCTGTTCTTGAGAAGGTCTCCAAATTCATTTGGATTATACTCAAGCTCATCCTTTGGCTCTTGTGGACTTGTTTTAATTTTCTTCAGCTTCAGCTTGAACTTGCATATGAGCAATTGATGGTCTTTTCCACAGTCGGCCCCTGGTCTTGTTCTAACTGATGATACTGAGCTTCTCCATCCACAGACGTAGTCAATTTGATTCCTGTATATTCCTTCCAGCGCAGTCCACATAGTTGCCATTTATGTTGTTGAAAAAAGGTATTTCTGATGAATAAGTCATTGGTCTTGCAAAATTTTATCGTATGATCTCTGCTGTTGTTTCTATCACCAAAGCCATATTTTCCAACTACTGATCCTTCTCCTTTGTTTCCAACTTGCACATTCCAATCGCTAGTAATTATCAGTGCATCTTGATTGCATGTTTGATCAATTTCAGACTGCAGAAGTTGGTAAAAATCTTCAATTTCTTCATCTTTGGCATTAGCGGCTGGAGGCCTAAATTTGAATAATAGCTATATTAACTGGTCTTTCTTGTAGGCATATGGATATTACCCTGTCACTGAAGTGTTGTATTTCAGGAAAGATCTTGAAATGTTCTTTTTGAAGATGACTGTGACACTGTACCTCTTTAATTTGCCATTCCTGCCATAGCAGACTATATAATTGTCCAATTCAGAATGGCCAATACAAGTCCATTTCAGCTTACTAATGCCTAGGATATCAATCTTCAAGCATTCCATTTCATTTTTGACAACTTCCAATACTCCTTGATTCATACTTTGTACATTCCACCTTCCAAATACTAACAGATGTTTGCAGCTGCTTCTTATTATGAGTCCTGCCACATCAATAAATGAAGGTCCCAAAAGCTTTATTTCATCCATGTCATCAAGGTCAACCCTACTTTGAGGCAGCAGCTTTTCCCCAGTCATATTTTGAGTGCCTTTGAACCTGAAGGGCTCATCTTCCAGCACTAATCAGACAATGTTCCGCTGCTATAGATTTTCATTGGAAAACTTTTTCAGAAGCAGATCTCCAGGTCCTTCATCCTGGCCTCTCTTAAGCTGGAAGCTCCGCTGAAATCTATCCACCATGTGTGACCCTGTTGGTATTTGAAATACCAATGGCAATAGCTCCCAGCATCACAGCAACATGCAAGCCACCACAGTACGACAAACTGACAGTCGATTGGTGGATATCTAACATTGTAACCCTAAAAGGTAAGTAATATCCTCATTTTATATTGAAATTAATACAACTAGTTGAGGTAGAATTAAGATTCAAACTAGGGTTTCTTCCTGACTCCAAAGCTTTATATTCAAACAGCTGGATGCTACTAAAAAGGAGCAAATACAAGGTACCAATACAGAAACTTCCTCATTCCGAGCTCATGCTGGGTATCACTAATAAATAACAACACTCTTGTTCTTCATGAAAGGAAACTTCATAATCTAAGGTACAAAAATTCACGCACAGTGGAGAGGAGCTGCTAAGATAAATCATAAAATATTGAAATAATGCTAAATGTGTCTGAGAGCAAAGCAGTTAGAAATAAGATGTTTAGGAAAGATTATTTAGAAATATTTACAAAAATAATTATAACAAGATGAACAAAATATTTTCACTGTAAACCTCCAAATCAAACTTAAATTTGTATACTTTTTAATAAATTTTAATTATACGATTGGTATCACTGTCTTCTCTCAGAGACTAACTTGGATTTAACTGCTACATTCCACAGACCCAAATATTCTATCACTAGTCTACTAAAGGTGAAGCCTGAAATTAAAACAATAACAAAAACCTTCCTCATTGTATAGTCATGGCAGTCCTTTTTTTTTTTTTTTTTTTTTGGCAAGGGAAGGGAATAAAGAGTAATTGTCTTTTTTTGTTTACTTTATGATACCATTGCCCAAAACTAAACAAAGTTAAGTTTTATGTCACCCAGTACATTTCATTTTTCCATCATTTCTTTGTAAATATTGATTATAATATTTACAAAATCAATCATGCAAAGGAGTAACAGAAAAGCCAAAATAAATTAATAAAATCCTTAGTTATTTTGAGAAAACCTGGCAGCATAGTGGTTAAGAGCTACAGCTGCTAACCAAAAGGTCAGCAGTTCCAATCTACCAGGTGCTGCTTGGAAACCCTATGGGGCAGTTCTACTCTGTCCTACAGGGTCACTATGAGTCAGAATCAACTTGATGGCAACAGGTTTGGTTTGGTTTTTTTGATTTAGCTATTTTGAGGGAAGAAGAGTCAAGATACTGGAATAGGAAGAAGGATTAAGGACCAAATTGAGGCCAGTTGTAGGAAATGGCAAAGTTTTAAAGCCTAAGAAGAGCAGAGCTTTAGAGACTGGTATTTTGGGGCATGAGAAAGGCCTGGACCAAAGACCCAAACAAAGGAAATCCCTGTATTAGACAAAAAAAGGATTTTTTAAAACACTTCAACTGACACACTCACCCCATGTTTTCTTACACTCTGTGTGAATTAACCAATGATTGGCTACTGAGGTAGGAGGAAGAGGAGATAAGTACTAAACCACAGACAAGTGAGTGCAGTTAAAACCCTGGCATTTTGTTAAGAGTAGTACCTCTACTATCTTATAAAAATACAATGGTTTTAAAGGTGTAAATAACTGAACATATTCTAAATATACATTTATGTAGCTTTAATGACAGCTTTATTGAGACAGCTGTGGAACCATCACCACAATCTAGTTTTACAACATTTCCATGACCCCAAAAATTCCCCCATGCCCGACTGCAGCTAATCCCAGCTCCCACGCTCAGCCCCAGGCAACCACTAACTTACTTTCTGTCTTTTGTCTTTTCTGGACATTTCATATAAATGGCATCATACAGTACATGGTCTGCTACATCTGGCTTCTTTCATTCAGCATGTTTTTGAGGTTCATCCACATTGTAGCACGTTACCAGTTCTTTGCTCTTTTGTATTGCTGAATAATATTTTGTTTATCCATTCACCAGTTGGTGGGCATTTGAATTATTTCCAGTTTGAGGCTATTATAAATAGTGCTGCTATGAATATTCAAGAACAAATCTTCGTGTCAACATTTGTTTTTACTTCTCTTGGATAGATACCTAAGAGTAGAACTGTTGGGTCATTTGGTTAAGTATATACTTCACATTTTTGGAAACAGCCAAGCTGTTTTCCAAAGTGTATGTACTACCTTACATTCCCATCAGCTACACAAGAGAGTTACAGTTGCTATACATCTTCACCATCACTTAGTATTGTCTGTAATTCCAATTACAGCCATTCAAGTGGGTGTGTAGTGGTAGCTCATTGCAGTTTCAATCTATATTTCCCTAAAACCCAAACCTGTGACAGCCTTGGGGCGGGGCCAAGATGGCGGACTAGGTAGACGCTACCGCGGATCCCTCTTGCAACAAAGACTCGGAAAAACAAGGGAATCGATCACATACATAACAATCTACGAACTCTGAACAACAAGCACAGACTTAGAGACGGAAAACGAACAAATACGGGCAGACAGCGACCGTTTTCAGAACCAGGAGCCAGCGTACCAGCCGACTACTTGGAAAATCTAGTTTCCCAGTGATGGCTCGGAGACAGCAGTCCATATCAAACCACATAAAGAAACAGACCATGACAGCTTCTCCAACCCCCCAAACAAAAGAATCAAAATCTTTCCCAAATGAAGATACAATCTTGGAATTATCAGATACAGAATATAAAAAACTAATTTACAGAATGCTTAAAGATATCACAAATGAAATTAGGATAAATGCAGAAAAGCCAAGGAACACACTGATAAAACTGTTGAAGAACTCAAAAAGATTATTCAAGAACATAGTGGAAAAATTAACAAGTTGCAAGAATCCATAGAGAGACAGCATGTAGAAATCCAAAAGATTACCAATAAAATTACAGAATTTGACAACACAATAGAAAGTCAGAGGAGCAGACTCGAGCAATTAGAATGTAGACTGGGACTTCTGGAGGACCAGGGAAACAACACCAACATAGCTGAAAAAAAATCAGATAAAAGAATTAAAAAAATGAAGAAACCCTAAGAATCATGTGGGACTCTATCAAGAAGGATAACTTGCGAGTGATTGGAGTCCCAGAACAGGGAGGGGGGACAGAAAACACAGAGAAAATAGTTGAAGAAATCCTGACACAAAACTTCCCTGACATCATGAAAGACGAAAGGATATCTATCCAAGATGCTCATCGAACCCCATTTAAGATTGATCCAAAAAGAAAAACACCAAGACATATTATCATCAAACTTGCCAAAACCAAAGACAAACAGAAAATTTTAAAAGCAGCCAGGGAGAAAAGAAAGGTTTCCTTCAAGGGAGAATCAATAAGAATAAGTTCAGACTACTCAGTAGAAACCATGCAGGCAAGACAGGAATGGGACGACGTATACAGAGCACTGAACGAGAAAAACTGCCAACCAAGGATCATATATCCAGCAAAACTCTCTCTGAAATATGAAGGCGAAATTAAGATATTTACAGATAAACACAAGTTTAGAGAATTTGCAAAAACTAAACCAAGACTGCAAGAAATGCTAAAGGAGATTGTTTGGCCGGATGACCAATAATATCAGGTACCAGCACAATACAAGGTCACAAAACAGAACGTCCTGATATCAACGCAACTCAAATAGGGAAAGCACAAAAACAAACAAATTAAGACTAATTCTAAAAAATAAATAAACAAAATAATACACACAACAGGAAATCATGGAAATCAATAGATAAACGAGCACAATAATCAAAAAGGGGGACTAAATATAGGAGGCATTGAACTGCCAGATGGAGAGTGATACAAGGCGATATAGAACAATACAAGTTAGGTTTTTACTTGGAAAAATAGGGGTAAATAAAAAGGTAACCACAAAAAGGAATATCAATTACATAACTCAAGAAAAAAGCCAAGAAAAACGTAACGACTCAATAAACACAAAGTTAAACATTATGAAAACGAGGATCTCACAAGCTACTAAGAAAAACGTCTCAGCACAAAAAAGCATGTGGAAAAATGAAATGGCCAACAACACACATGAAAAGGAATCAAAATGACAGCACTAAAAACTTACTTATCTATAATTACGCTGAATGTAAATGGACTAAATGCACCAATAAAAAGACAGAGAGTCACGGACTGGATAAAAAAACACGATCCATCTATATGCTGCCTACAAGAGACACACCTTAGACTTAGAGACACAAACAAACTAAAACTCAAAGGATGGAAAAAAATATATCAAGCAAACAATAAGCAAAAAAGAAGAGGAGTAGCAATATTAATTTCTGACAAAATAGACTTTAGACTTAAATCCGCCACAAAGGATAAAGAAGGACACTATATAATGACAGAAGGGACAATTGATCAGGAAGACATAACCATATTAAATTTTTACGCACCTAATGACAGGGCTGCAAGATACATAAATCAAATTTTAACGGAATTGAAAAGTGAGATAGGCACCTCCACATATATAGCAGGAGACTTCAAAACACCACTTTCGGAGAAGGACAGGACATCCAGTAAGAAGCTCAATAGAGATACGGAAGACCTACTTACAACAATCAACCAACTTGACCTCATTGACTTATACAGAACTCTCCACCCAACTGCTGTAAAATATACTTTTTTTTCTAGTGCACATGGAACATTCTCTAGAATAGACCACATATTAGGTCATAAAACAAACCTTTCCAGAATCCAAAACATTGAAATATTACAAAGCATCTTCTCAGACCACAAGGCAATGAAACTAGAAATCAATAACAGAAAAACTAGGGAAAAGAAATCAAATACTTGGAAAATGAACAATACCCTCCTGAAAAAAGACTGGGTTATAGAAGACATCAAGGAGGTAATAAGGAAATTCTTAGAAAGCAACAAGAATGAAAATACTTCCTATCAAAACCTCTGGGACGTCTTCATGATAAAAACTCTTACCAAAATAGGAATTGAAGGAAAATTCCTCAACATAATAAAGGGCATATATGCAAAGCCAACAGCCAATATCACTCTAAATGGAGAGAACCTGAAAGCATTTCCCTTGAGAATGGGAACCAGACAAGGATGCCCTTTATCACCACTCTTATTCAACATCGTACTTGAAGTCCTAGCCAGGGCAATTAGGCTAGACAAAGAAATAAAGGGTATCCAGATTGGTAAGGAGGAAGTAAAGCTATCACTATTTGCACATGACATGATCGTATACATGGAAAACCCTAAGGAATCCTCCAGAAAACTACTGAAACTAAGAGAAGAGTTTGGCAGAGTCTCAGGATATAAAATAAACATACAAAAATCACTTGGATTCCTCTACATCAACAAAAAGAACACCAAAGAGGAAATAACCAAATCAATACCATTCACAGTAGCCACCAAGAAGATAAAATACTTAGGAATAAATCTTACCAAGGATGTAAAAGACCTATAGAAAGAAAACTATAAAACTCTGCTACAAGAAATTCAAAAGGACATACTTAAGTGGAAAAACATACCCTGCTCATGGATAGGAAGACTTAACATAGTAAAAATGTCTATTCTACCAAAAGCCATCTATACATATAACGCACTTCCAATCCAAATGCCAATGTCATACTTTAAGGGGATAGAGAAACAAATCACTAATTTCATATGGAAAGGAAAGAACCCCCGGATAAGCAAAACATTACTGAAAAAGAAGAAGAAAGTGGGAGGCCTCACCCTACCTGATTTCAGAATCTATTATATAGCTACAGTAGTCAAAACAGCCTGGTACTGGTACAACAACAGGCACATAGACCAATGGAACAGAATTGAGAATCCAGATATAAATCCATCCACGTATGAGCAGCTGATATTTGACAAAGGACCAGTGTCAGTCAATTGGGGAAATAATAGTCTTTTTAACAAATGGTGTTGGCATACCTGGATATCCATTTGCAAAAGAATGAAACAGGACCCATACCTCACACCATACACAAAAACTAACTCCAAGTGGATCAAAGACCTAAACATAAAGACTAAAACGATAAAAATCATGGAAGAAAAAATAGGATCTACCCTAGGAGCCCTAATACAAGGCATAAACAGAATACGAAACATTACCAAAAATGATGAAGAGAAACCCGATAACTGGGAGCTCCTAAAAATCAAACACCTATGCTCATCTAAAGACTTCACCAAAAGAGTAAAAAGACCACCTACAGACTGGGAAAGAATATTCAGCTATGACATCTCAGACCAGCGCCTGATCTCTAAAATCTACATGATTCTGTCAAAACTCAACCACAAAAAGACAAACAACCCAATCAAGAAGTGGGCAAAGGATATGAACACACATTTCACTAAGGAAGATATTCAGGCAGCCAACAGATACATGAGAAAATGCTCACGATCATTAGCCATTAGAGAAATGCAAATTAAAACTACGATGAGATTCCATCTCACACCAACTAGACTGGCATTAATTCAAAAAACACAAAATAATAAATGTTGGAGAGGCTGCGGAGAGATTGGAACTCTCATACACTGCTGGTGGGATTGTAAAATGGTACAACCACTTTGGAAATCCATCTGGTGTTATCTTAAACAGTTAGAAATAGAACTACCATACAACCCAGAAATCCCACTCCTCGGAATATACCCTAAAGGTACAAGAGCCTTCACACAAACAGATATATGCACACCCATGTTTATTGCAGCTCTGTTTACAATAGCAAAAAGCTGGAAGCAACCAAGATGTCCATCAACGGACGAATGGGTAAATAAATTGTGGTATATTCACACAATGGAATACTACGCATCGATAAAGAACAGTGACGAATCTCTGAAACATTTCATAACATGGAGGAATCTGGAAGGCATTATGCTGAGCGAAATTAGTCAGAGGCAAAAGGACAAATATTGTATAAGACCACTATTATAAGATCTTGAGAAATAGAAAAAACGGAGAAGAACACATACTTATGTGGTTACAAAGGGGGGAGGGAGGGAGGGAGGAAGAGGGCTTTTTATTGATCAATCTGTAGAGAAGAACTGCTTTGGGTGAAGGGAAAGACAACACTCAAAACAAGGAAGGTCAGCCTAATTGGACTGGATTAAAAGTAAAGAGGTTTCCAGGATAAAATGAAAGCTTCAAAGGTCAGCGAAGCAGGGGCTGGGGTCTGGGGAACTTGGTTTGAGGGGACTTCTAAGTCAATGGGCAAAACAATTCTATTATGAAAACACTCTGCATCCCACTTTGAATTGTGGCGCCTGGGGTCCTAAATGCCAACAAGCGGCCATCTAAAATACATTAATTGGTCTCAACCCATCTGGAGCAAAGGCAAAGGAAGAACACCAAGGTCACACGACAACTAAGAACCCAAGAGACAGAAAGGGCCACATGAACCAGAGACCTACATTATCCTGAGACCAGAAGAACTAGTTGGTGCCCGGCCACAATCGATGTCTGTCCTGTCAGGGAGCACAACAGACAACTCCTGAGGGAGCAGGAGGCCAATGGGATACAGACCCCAAATTCTCACTAAAAGACCACACCTAATGGTATGATTGCGACTAGAGGAATCCCAGAGACAATGCTCCCCAGAACTTCTGATGGCACAAGACAGGAACCATCCCCGAAGACAAATCATCAGGCATGAAAAGGACTGGTCAGTGCGGGGGAGAGAGATGCTGATGAAGAGTGAGCTAATTAAATCAGGTGGACACAGGAGAGTGTGTAGGCAACTCTTGACTGGAGGGGGGATGGGAAGATAGAGAGAGAGGGAAGATGGCAAAATTGGCACGAAACAAGAGACTGTAAGGGCTGACTCAATAGGGGGAGAGCAAGTGGGAGAAGGGAGTAAGATTTATGTAAACCTACATGTGACAGACTGATTGGAATGGTAAATGTTCACTTGCAGCTTAATAAAAATTAAAAAAAAAAAAAAAACCAAATCTGTGGAGAGTCTTCTAACAATGTGTTCATATTTCATCTTAGAGAACAGAAAATTTGCACAAGCTAGTTTCTATTCACATTATTAGACTATTACAAGGATTGACTAACACCTGGTCAAACCTAGCCATCTTCCCTATTCTAATTCATATTGATTTCTCTGTACCATTTCAAACTATTATTTCCTTCATTGCATTTACTTCTTTAACCCCTTTCATATCCTTCACAGTCTTTGTGTAGATATTTGTTTTTATTTCTCTTGGATACCTAAGAAGACAACTGCTGAGTCATATGATAAGTAATATTTAACTTTACATTTAATACTTATTTTATGGTTCATATGTGCAACATCGCCCATCTGAAATTCAAGTCAACCTTTTTTTGGGCCAAGCTCAATCTGTATAAATTCATTTTGGTAAATTATATTTGATTACCAACATTCACATTAGATTGTCTCAACACGTGCACCTGAAGCATTATGCTGAAGTCACCTTTGTTCCATTAAGTCTCAAGTTTCTAACAATTTAAGCATCTGTAACAGATGGCACCATGGATATAACATTTGAAGTCCCCAAGAACTTTACAATCTAGTTGATAATATAAGAAATAATTAGATAATTCAAGACACTGTCTTCATGGCATAATGGTGTAGGGAAAAGTGTTCTGTACTTAGAGTTAGAAAACCTTCATTCCAGTTTCCATTTTGCCTTGCATTAGCTTTGTGATTCTAGGTAGTCACTTAACCTCATAAAACCTCTCCCTACTTCAGTAGTAAAGTTGGGTTACTATCTACCTAAACTACTTCACATTGCTGTGCAACATAGTGTGGTGTGGTGGACAGAACATGGCTTGGGAACTGGACAGACCTGGGTTCAAATCTAGATTCAATAAATGTTTTCACTCTAACTGGACCCAAGCACTACTCTAAGTATGTTACATATATTACTTTATTTAATCCTCACAACAACCTTAAATAACTAATCCAGTTACCAACCTCATTTTATAAATGAAGAAACTCAGGCTCCAAAAGATTAAGTAACTTGCTCAAGGTCAATAATTAAATAACAGAATAGGAATTCAAACCAAGGCAGAAAGAATCTTTACCTCTAAGCAGTACCCTGCTGAAGAGACAGCATCAAAAATGTGTAGGTCTTGTGAGATAATCAGCACTGTTTTTGCTTTCCAGGATATTGTTGCCTAAGTAAATTTTGCACGGTGGCTTCTTCTTAGCTTTTAGTATTTTTGTTTCATTCCTCCTTCCCTTCCTTACAATAAGTAATATTTTTCTCATTCAATACTTATTTTCCTTGTTTCCTGAGTAAGCAAACAAACCTACGGGAAATGTGCTCCATTCTCCAAGCAAAGTGAGTAAATGTGTTGATGCGTTGGGGAGGGTGAGGAGCAGCAGGTAAAGGGAGGTGATGAGGATACAGGTAGGACAGCAGACCTTTTCAACCTACCGAAACAAGCAAAATTTTTGTGCAACAACTGGAGGGGGAGGAGGGAAAGGCATGGGAAATATCTTAGAGAAGAAAAGAAAAACAACCGAATAAAAAAAACTAAATCCTTTGATTATTTCATGTCCAAAGATCTAATCAACTCTTGAAAAAATAACACGATTTTAGAATTTGTGGTATTCAACTAAGCTAAAAATGTCCTGAAGAAAATCTTAGCAGAGGGGCAGAGCCAAGATGGCGGAATAGACAGACGCTACCATCGAGCCCTCTTTACAAAAAAGACCCGAAAAAAACAAGTGAAACGAGTATATTTGTGACAAGCTCGGAGCCCTGAGCATCAAAAGCAAGCTTAGACAACGAACTGAGGGGCAGGGGAAGGAAGAGACCGTTCAGAAGCGGAGAGGAGTTGCCGGACCTGAATCGCCGGGAGCCCTCAGGCAGCATTCCTGGAGTGGCTGCGGCGACAGCAGTGGTGCCGGCGGGCTGATCCTAGTGTTTGGCCTCAGTTTCCTCAGGGAGAAGCAGTCAGCCACACAGCCCACTCACATCTCTGGAACCTGAGGAGAATGGCGCTCCCGCAAAAGCTAAGTACTTGCATATATTTTACCGTGCCCCACCTCACCCGAACCAAGCTTCAGCGGCTGAATCTCTAGACCTCAGATAGACCCTCGTGAGCACCTGCAGCCGTCCTCCTGGCCTTGGGGAAGGAAAAAATTTCCAACTGGGGGGAAAAGATAATTTGCTAGCTCCATTAACTGTGGGAGCTCAGAACACAAGTGGCTCCTGTCCAGGCATAAATCGTCCGTGGACCTTGAGCAACTTTCCCATCTGCATGGACCTGTGTGGGCCTATTTCGGGAGAACAGGCCTGCCTTGGCAAACTCCAACCATTTTAGCGGTGCAGTGGAGAGGTGGGTGTGTGACGTTTGACAATGCTTTGCCTATTAAACCAGGTCCTCACCTACCCACAACAGGGACCTAAGGACTGGTCGCTCCACTTGGGGTGCCAAGCCACCCGTGACCAGGGCCCAGGGATAACTGGTAGCTCCCAGTCCTTACAACAAAATCTTTGGGTGCCCATGGTCCCCCTGCAGAGCCCACCCACCAGCACGCTCTAGGGAACAGAGATGCATTTTCCTCAGAGACACTCGGTGGTCGGTTCTCAGTCCCTGCCTTGTTCAGAGCATGACCCCCTGCTGCAATTGGATACGGGTATATACGCCAATCACCCTTGCCCCTCTAAGACTGTAGGACAGAGCCTGTACCACACACTTGATGATCGGCTACCTGAAAACAAGAGCTAAATTCATACAAGAAAACTCAGTGGACTCCCAGACTGATGTACCTGATAATAGCTCCAGCCAGCTGGGGACAGGACACAAGAGCTCCAAAGGCAAAAATAATCAAGCTAGCTCACTCAAGCAACCCATACGGGTATACCAAAACGAACCAAAGAAGCAGCTACAACACAGTAAGCAAGCATAAACTAATCCAATAACTTATAGATGGCTCGGAGACAACAATCAATATCAAGTCACATAAAGAAACAGGCCATGATCACCTAAACGGGCTCTCAAAATGAAGAATCCAGGGATCCTTTAGATGAAAGTGCATTCCTGGAATTACCAGATGCAGAATAAAAAGTTTAATATACAGAAACCTTCAAGACATCGGGAAGGAAATGAGGCAATACCCAGAACATGCCAAGGAACACACAGATAAAGCAAATGAAGAATTCAGAAAGTGTATTCCTGGAATTAGCAGATGCAAAATACAAAAGTTTAATATACAGAACCCTTCAAGACATCAGGAAGGAAATGAGGCAATATGCAAAACAAGCCAAGGAACGTACAGATAAAGGAACTGAAGAAATCAGAAAGATTATTCAGGACCATAATGAAAAGTTTAATAAGCTGGAAAAATCCACAGACAGACAGCAATCAGAAATTCAGAAGATTAACAATAAAATTACAGAATTAGACAACTCAATAAAAAGTCAGAGGAGCAGAGAAGCTAGAATTTCTGAACTCAAAGATAAATCACTTGGCACTAATATATTTGAAGAAAAATCAGATAAAAGAATTTAAAAAAATGAAGAAACCTTAAGAATCACATGGGGCTCTATCAAGAGAAATAAACTACGAGTGATTGGAGTACCAGACAGGGAGGGATAACAGAAAATACAGAGAGAATTGTTGAAGATTTGTTGGCAGAAAACTTCCCTAATATTGTGGAAAGATGAGAAGATATCTATCCAAGATGCTCATCGAAACTCCACATATGGTAAAAAAATGTAGATCTTAAAAAAGAAAGTCACCAAGACATATTATAATCAAGCTTGCCAAAACCAAAGATAAGGAGACAATTATAAGAGCAGTGAGGGATAAAAGAAAAGTCACCTACAACGGAGAGCCAATAAGAATAAGCTCGGACTACTCGGCAGAAACCATGCAGGCAAGAAGGCAATGGGATGACATATTTAAAAAGTTCGAGGAAAAAAACTTCCTGCCAAGAATCATATATCCATCAAAACTGTCTCTTAAATGTGAAGGTGAAATTAAGACATTTCCAGATAAACAGAAGTTTAGGGAATTTGTAAAAACCAAACCGAAACTATAGGAAATAATAAAGGGAGTTCTTTGGTTAGAAAATCAGTAATATCAGGTATCGACCCAAGACTAGAACGCTGGGCAGAGCAACAAGAAGTCAACCTAGACAGGGAAATCCAAAAAAAAAAAAAGATTAAAAAAAAAAGCCCAACACAGAGTAATGGCAATGTTATCATATAAAAGAAGACAACATTAAAATAATAATACATAATAATAATAATACACGTTCCACCCATGGAGAGGAAGATACGGCGATACAAAGAGAAAAAAGTTAGTTTTAAATTTAGAAAAATAGGTGTAAATAAAAAGGTAACCACAAAGGACACAAACTATCCTACTCATCACAATAAAATACAAGGGAAAAACACAGACTCAGCAGAAACAAAATCAACAACAAACATGAGGAAAGGACAATATATAAAGAAAATCCACTCAGCACATAAAATCAAGTGGGGAAAAGAAGCTGTCAACACACAAAAAAAGACATCAAAATGATAGCACTAAATTCATACCTACCCATTTCATAATTGCCCTGAATGTAAATGGACTGAATGCACCAATAAAGAGACAGAGGGTGGCAGAATGGATTGAAAAACACGATCCGTCTATATGCTGCCTACAAGAGACACACCTTAGACTTAGAGACACAAACAAACTAAAACTCAAAGGATGGAAAAAAATATATCAAGCAAACAAGAATCAAAAAAGAGCAGGACTGGCAATACTAATTTCTGACAAAATTAGGTTAAATCCATCAGAAAGGATAAGGAATGACACTATATAGTGATTAAAGGGACAATACACCAAGAATATATACCCATATTTTAAATATTTATGCACTCAATGACATGGCTGCAAGATACATAAAACAAACTATCAGCACTGAAAAGGCAGATAGACAGGTCCACAATAATAGTAGGAGACTTCAACACACCACTTTTGGTGAAGGACAGGACATCCAGAAAGAAGCTCGATAAAGACACAGAAGAACTAAATGCCACAATCAAACACGGAAGATCTAAATGCCACAATCAACCAACTTGATCTCGTAGACATATACAGAACATTCCACCCAACAGCAACCAACCACACTTTCTTTTCTAGTGCACATGGAACATTCTCTAGAATAGACCACATATTAGGTTATAAAGCAAGCCTTAGCAGAATCCAAAACACTGAAATATTACAAAGCATCTTCTCTGACCATAAGGCCATAAAAGTGGAAATCAGTAACAGGAAAAGCAGGGAAAAGAAATGAAACACTTGGAAACTGAACAATAACCTGCTCAAAAAACACTGGATTGCAGTAGCATTAAGGATGGAATAAAGGGATTTCATAGAATCCAATGAGAATGAAAACACTTCCTAACAGAACATTTGGAACACAGCAAAAGCACTGCTCCGAGGCCAATTTATATCAATAAATGCATACACCCAAAAAGAAGAAAGGGCCAAAATCAAAGAACTATCCCTACAACTTGAAGAAACAGAGAGCAACAAAAGAAACCCACAAGCACCAGAAGAAAACAAATAATAAAAATTAGAGTTGAACTAAATGAAATAGAAAACAGAAAAACAATTGAAAGAATTAACAAGACCAAAAGCTGGTTTTTTGAAAAAAATCAACAAAATTGATAAACCATTGGCCAAACTGACAAAAGCAAAACAGGAGAGGAAGCAAATAACCCAAAAAAGAAATGAGATGGGCGATATTACAACAGATCCAACTGAAATTAAAAGAATCGTATCAGATTACTATGAAAAACTATACTCCAACAAATTTGAAAACCTAGAAGAAATGGATGAATTCCTAAAAACACACTACCTACCTAAAATAACAGAAACAGAGGTAGAACAACTAAATAGAGCCATAAGAAAAGAAGAGATTGAAAAGGTAATCAAAAAACTCCCAACAAAACAAAGTCCTGGTCGGGACTGCTTCACTGCAGAGTTCTACCGAACTTTCAGAGAAGAGTTAACACCACTACTACTAAAAGTATTTCAGAGCATAGAAAAGGATGGAATACTACCAAATTCTTTCTATGAAGCCACCATATCCCTGATACCAAAACCAGGTAAAGACACCACAAGAAAAGAAAATTACAGACCTATATCCCTCATGGATGTAGATGCAAAAATCCTCAACAAAATTCTAGCCAATAGAATTCAATAACATATCAAAAAAAATCATTCACCATGACCAAGTGGGATTCATACCAGCTATGCAGGGATGGTTCAATATTACAAAATCAATTAATGTAATCCACCACATAAATAAAACAAAAGACAAGAATCACATGATTTTATCAATTGATGCAGAAAAGGCATTTGACAAAGTTCAATACTCATTCATGATTTAAAAACTCTCAGCAAAATAGGAATAGAAGGAAAATTCCTCAACATAATAAAGGGCATTTATACAAAGCCAACAGCCAACATCACCCTAAGTGGACAGAGCCTGAAAACATTCCCATTGAGATCAGGAACCTGACAAGGATGCCCTTTATCACCACTCTTATTCAACATTGTGCTGGAAGTCCTAGCCAGAGCAATTAGGCTAGATAAAGAAATTAAGGGCATCCAGATTGGTAAGGAAGAACTAAAAGTATCTCTGTTTGCAGATGATATGCTCTTATACACAGAAAACCCTAAGGAATCCTCCAGAAAACTACTGAAACTAACAGAAGAGTTAAGCAGAGTATCGGGATACAAGATAAACATGCAAAAATCAGTTGGATTCCTCTACACCAACAAAAAGAACATCGAAGAGGAAATCACCAAATCAATGCCATTTACAGTAGCCACTAAGAAGATAAAATGCTGAGGAATAAATCTTACCAGAGATGTAAAAGACTTATACAAAGAAAAGTACATTTCTGCAACAAACCAAAAGAGACTTACATAAGTGGAAGAACATACCTTGCTCATGGATAGGAAGACTTAAAATTATAAAAATATCTATTCTACCAAAAGCGATCTATACATTTAACGCGATTCTCATCCAAATCCCAACGACATTCTTTAATGAGATGGAGAAACAAATCACCAATTTCATACGCAAGGGAAAGAGGCCTGATAAATAAGGCATTACTGAAAAAGAAGAACAAAGTAGGAGGCCTTACTTCACCTGATTTTAGAACCTACTATACCGCCACAGTAGTCAGAACAGCCTGGTACTGGTACAACAACAGATACACGGACAAAAGGAACAGAATTGAGAATCCAGACATAAATCCATCCACATATGAGTAGCTGATATTTGACAAAGGCCTCAAAACAGTTAAATGGGGAAAAGACAGTCTTTTTAACAAGTGGTACTGGCATAACTGGATATCCATCTGCAAAAAAAATGAAACAAGACCTGTACCTCACTCCATGCACAAAAAGTAACTCAAAATGGATCAAAGACCTAAATATAAAATCTAAAATGGTAAAGATCATGGAAAAAAAAATAGGGACAACGTTAGGAGCCCTAATACATGGCATAAACAGTATGGAAAACATTATAAAGAACATAGAAGAAAAACTAGATAACTGGGAGCTCCTAAAAATCAAACATCTATGCTCATCCAAAGACTTCACCAAAAGAGTAAAAAGACTACCTACAGACTGGGAAAAAGTTTTTAACTACGACATTTCTGATCAGCGCCTGATCTCTAAAATCTACATAATACTGCAAAAACTCAACTGCAAAAAACAAACAACCCAATTGAAAAATGGGCAAAAGATATGAATAGACACTTCACTAAAGAAGACATTCAGGTAGCTAACAGATATATGAGGAAACGTTCACGATCATTAGCCATTAGAGAAATGCAGATCAAAACTACAATGAGATTTCATATCACTCCAACAAGGCTGGCATTAATCTAAAAAACACAGAATAATAAATCGTGGAGAGGCTGTGGAGAGACTGGAACACTTCTACACTGCTGGTGGGAACGTCAAATGGTACAACCACGTTGGAAATTGATTTGGCGCTTCCTTAAAAAGCTAGAAACAGAACTACCATACAATCCAGCAGTCCCACCCCTTGGAATGTATCCTAGAGAAATAAGAGCCTTTACACGAACAGATATATGCACACCCATGTTTATTGCAGCACTGTTTACAATAGCAAAAACATGGAAGCAACCAACGTGCCTATCAACGGATGAATGGATAAATAAATTATGGTATATTCACACAATGGAATACTATACATCGATAAAGGACAGTGTGGAATCTGTGAAACATTTCATAACATGGAGGAACCTGGAAGGCATTATGCTGAGTGAAATTAGTCAGTTGCTAAAGGACAAATATTGTATAAGACCAGTATTATAAGAACTTGAGAAATAGTTTAAACTGAGAAGAAAACATTCTTTTGTGGTTACAAGATGGGGGAGGGAGGCAAGGTGGGAGAGGAGTATTCACTAATTAGATAGTAGATAAGAACTACTTTAGGTGAAGGGAAAGACAGCACACAGTACAGGGGAGGTCAGCACAATTGGACTAAACCAAAAGCAAAGAAGTTTCCTGAATAAACTGAATGCTTCAAAGGCCAGCGTAGCAGGGGCAGGGGTCTGGGGACCATGGTTTCAGGGGACATCTAAGTCAATTGGCATAATAAAATCTATTAACAAAACATTCTGCATCCCACTTTGAAGAGTGGCGTCTGGAGTCTTAAACGCTAGCAAGCAGCCATCTAAGATGCATCAATTGGTCTCGACTCGCCTGGATGAAAGGAGAATGAAGAACACCAAGGACACAAGGTGATTACGAGCCCAAGAGACAGAAGGGGCCACATGGAGCAGCAACTACATCATCCTGAGACCAGAAGAACTAGATGGTGCCCGGCTAAAACTGTTGACGGCCCTGACAGGGAACACAACAGAGAACCCCTGAGGGAGCAGAAGAGCAGTGGGATGCAGACCCCAAATTCTCATAAGACCAGACTTAATGGTCTGAATGAGACTGGAAGGACCCCAGTGGTCATGGCCCCCAGACCTTCTGTTGGCCCAGGACAGGAACCGTTCCCAAAGCCAACTCTTCAGACACGGGTTGGAGAGGGATGCTGGTGAGGAGTAGGCTTCTTGGATCAGGTGGACACTTGAGACTATGTTGTCATCTCCTGCCTGGAGGGGAGATGAGAGGGGGGAGGGGTTAGAAGCTGTGGAAAAGAGAGAGTGGAGGGAGAGACCAGGCTGTCTCATTAGGGGTAGAGTAATTGGGAGTATGTATCAAGGTGTATATGGGTTTTTGTGTGAGAGACTGACTTGATCTGTAAACTTTTACTTAAAGCACAATCAAAATTATTTTAAAAAATATATCAGCAGCAATTAGAAAAAAAAGTTGAAAAAATTTTAACACAAATATAGAATCTTGGAAATGAAAATGTAAAATGAGGCTATGAATTCTAATTTTTAAAAGTTAATCTGCATACAACATATAGGTAACCTCTACTGTATATAGGAAGTATACTTGCAAATTAGTTTTGTACACTCACCCTCATACATGGGTGTATGTGCAGATAAAACAAATGAAATGCCCAACTATTAGTTTCCCAGCAGTGTTACAGGTAACTTGCCTTCGAAACTGCTTAGATGCTTTTGTAAAGTTGGTAAATTATTTTGTAAACAGTCAACAAGTCTGTATTTTTTATTTCTTTATTAATAATAGAAGCTACCTTTTGTTACTGATATGTGACAATACCTGGCATACTTTAGCTCTAATCCTCATACAAATCCTACATGACAGGTCTTATTCTATTTTATAAAGTAACAAAGAAAGAATATCAGCAAAGTTAAAAAACTTGTTCGATGCAAAGCTGGGATTCAAACCCAGGTTTCTCATTCTAAAACTATGCTCTTCTACTTTAACATGTTGCCTCTCTCTCTCTCATTCACTGGCAAATGATGTGGGAAAACTCATTAAAGACAACTTTACTTGTTTCAGGAAACTTTGAGGAGAGGATGTTTGTTTAAAATTATCTGATGTGGGTTTTTTTGTTTGTTTGTTTTTTTCCCTTGTCTTCAAATAAATTAGGCAGCAAAAGAAAGTGGGCTAAAAACTAGGGAATAAGAGTATGTAGTGGTACCAACCTGAAACTAAGTGAGCTTCAGATTCCTAGTTTAAATCCTGTGTGGAAGCCTGCCCTTTCTCTATCTCCTCCCCAATGTGTATGTACCAACCTATGCTAACTCCCAAAAAAGACTTGGTCTTAAATAAACCAAAAGTGTTAAGGAGAGAATATTCTCCATTCTTCATGTTTCTGTGTGAAAAAACTTAAAAGTAATAGTCCTGATATCTTTAAGTCCCCTTGCTCTGTCCTCAGGAGAGGAAGAGTGAATCATCAAATCAGTGGTATTCAAGAAAAAGAACTGGGTACACAGGCTCTGCTCCTCCACACCACGAGGGAGGCCTGCAATTGTCCAGCTTGCCTGTGACTTAGTCTATATAATTCAGGGGTGAGGTATCAGCAAATTCATTTGGCAAGCAGACCTAAAGCCATTTCCTCCAAGCAACTTTATCAATAACAGAGGTAAAATAAGAAGCAGGAACACACAGTGGTAAAGAGAGAGAGATTGAGCTCTGGAATCAAACTGCCTGGTTTTGAATCCTGGTTCCACCACTTACTATATGATTTTGGACAACTGACCTAACTTCTCCATGCTTTGTTTTCCTTATCTGTAGAATATAGATAATAAGAGAGCCTACTTCATAGCTTTGCTCTTAAGATTAGAACAGTGCCTGGCACATAATAAGCACTAGGTGTTAGTATTTTTATTTTTTATTTGTTATTTTCTCTACCTGATTCCTAGGTCTACCTTAGTTCAGAATTGGGATGGGGAAGAATACAGTGCTTCCTAAAATCTCGAGAGAGAGAAAGAATCTATTTCAAAAGTAAGCAGTTATTAATGTCTTTGACTATGGTGACATACTGATGCAAATTTCTTATTTTACTCTCTGAATAAAAACCCTATGGATCATTTTTTGGGTTGAATTGAGTGCCCCAAAATGTGTATCAACTTGGCTAGGCAATGATTCCCAGTAGTGAGTGGCTGTCCTCCATTTTGTGATCTGTGTAATTATGTGTTGTACATCCTAACCTCTGTGATGTTAAATATTGACACAGTGGCTGAAACAACGGGGTCACGCATAACAACTGTGAACATGGCGCAGGTCCTGGCAGGGGTTTGTTCTGTGGTACACAAGGTAACTATAAGTCAGAGCCAACCTGATAGCACCTAACAACAACATGATGTTAATGAGGCAGGCTTAGAGGCAGTTATGTTAACGAGGCAGGACACAATCTATAGAATTAGGTTGTATCTTGAGTCAATCTCTTTTGAGATATAAAAGAAGGAAGTGAGCAGAGGGGAGAGGGAGCTCATTACCACCAACCAAGAGAGAGCCAAGAGCAGAGCGTGTCCTTTGGACTCAGAGTCCCTGTGCTGAGAAGCACCTAGACCGAGGGGAAGACTGATGACAAGGACCTTCTCCCAGAGCTGAAAGAGAGAGAAAGCCTTCCTCTGAAGCTGGTGCCCTGAATTCAGACTTTGAGCCTCCTAAACTACAAGAGAATAAACTTTTGTTCATTAAAGTCATCCACTTGTGGTATTTCTGTTATAGTAGCATTACATAAGCAAGATCACAATGGTTCAATCTTCAGCCAGTCATGGGGATGGCACAGGACCAGGTAGCATTTCAATCAGTTGTGCATGGGGTCTCCATAAACTGGGGGTCAACTCTACTCAACAACAAGAGACTAGTTCAGAGAAAATGCCACAGTAAAAGCTGGTCCACAGAAGGCAAGGCTCTAAGGTATCCAGTTTCAAAATCTCCCCAGTCACATTCCACCAACCGAAAATTCATTTGCATTCGTATGCTTTCGTTGAAGGTAGAAGGCTGTTGGAAACAGTCCCAAGACGGTTCATTAAAAGTTGCTGTATTAATCAGATCATCATTCCCTTATAATAAATGCTAGAGTTTGATGTTTCTTTCCTAATACCACCTTTCCCTCTCCTTATTTATTACGGCTACAATTGATTCCCCCCCTTGAACTTCTTAAACCTGTTTGCTATCTGAAATACAACATATCTCTTGGGACATTATGAACCAATTACACTGTGGATATTGGATGGGATAAGAAATTACAGCAATTAAGGATCAGAATATAAGGTTTTCAGAGTACCTTGAATACATTTCTTTATAACATGTATTATTATTATGCTATATGATTACAAGTGCTTCTGCTGTCTGCTCCCTCCACACTAGCTCCTTCATCTTGATATCCTCAGTACATAAACCTATTTAGCCCAGTGCCTACCAAATTGTAGATGTGCACTGAATGTTTACTGAAATGAGAGACTAGGAATTAGGTTAACTATGACTAAAAAAAAAAAATGACTACAGCCTGTATAAAAATATACCTTTCATTATAAGCCTCCCCTCAAATCTCCAGACATCACTTTTCTTATGTACTTTCTTTGTCAACATTTTGTCTATCTCGTTTTGTTACACATTAGACCCTACACTACCAGCTTCCTTAGGAAATCATCATCTAAAAAATTAAAAGAGCCAGAAAATGTTAATTTGAAATTATTCCTCCAGGAAATCCCACATAACAGCTATATAGCAACAAGTCTAGAGAACAAACAAAAAGACAGAAGACCCTGAGAGAATTTCAGAGAAAATTAATAGAATGGTATGGCTAAGAATTTGAGGAGAAAATTTTAAGAATATGCTAAAGACCAAACAAAATAAAACTGCAGGAAAAACAAAAGGATATTCAATAGTCATGGTCCGAATATAAAAAAAACAAAAATGTGGCATAATCTGATGTAGATAACAGAATTTAGGAAAATATAACTTACTTAAACTTTATGTTAAAAAAAAAAATTTAGAACCCCCAAAAAAAATTCACACACCCAAACTTGTTGCCGTTGAGTTGATTTCAACTCATGGCAACCCTATGTGTTCCAGAGTAGAACCACACTCCATATGGTTTTCAAGGCTGTGATCTTTCAGCAGCAGACTTCGGTAGGGCCTCTTGGCCTTCTGCCAAACTTTCTGTTAGTATACAAGTGCTTAACCATTTGCACCACCCAGGAAAACCCTGGTGGCATAGTGGTTAAATGCTATGGCTGCAAACCAAAGGGTCAGCAGGTCGAATCCGCCAGGCGCTCCTTGGATACTCTATGGGGCAGTTCTACTCTGTCCTATAGGGTCACTATGAGTCGGAATCAATTTGACGACACTGGGTTTGGTTTTTTTTGTTTGTTTGTTTAGGGATTCCTTATGCTAGAAGACGCTCTATCAAATACCCCATGGGTTGTGATAGTGAACCCATAGAGAAGGACAAGCAACTCTAACACACTATCTGGTCTACCACTGGGATGATGGATGGTTGGATGCAGAGATGTGATGGGTGGAATGAAGGAAGGAAGGATGATAGATGATACATACATAAAAAAGAATGTCAACTTACGAATAAGGTGGGTTGTGAAAGAAGACAGAAAAGGGGAAGAAAAGGTATGGTTCTCATCTTGGAAAGCAAGGAATCAAGAGATGTTTAAAGTTAATTTAACAATAAATATACATGAGGTCACCAGGAGTCAAAATCAACTTGATGGTAAATAAAAATAGATTTGAGTAAGTTTTGTAGAAACACTACAGAAGTGACCAACAAAATAATTTAAAATAATATAAAAATCAAACAGAAGGGGTAAAAAGGTCGTATATGTAAGCTAAAAGGAGCACTGGTGGCACAATGGTTAAGCACTTGGCTGCTAACTGAAAGGTTGGCAGTTTGAACTCACCAGCTGTACCGAGGGAGAAAAGACCTAGTGATCTGCTCCCAAAGAGTACAGCCTTGGAAACCCTATGGGACAGTTCTACTCTGTCACATAGGGTGGCTATGGGTCAGAATCGACTTGACAGCACACACCAACAATGTGTAAGCTAAGTCTTCTTCAGTGATTTAATGAATATGTGTGAAAGGTTAATAAGTCAAGGTATAAGCACATCGTCTAATGTAATCTTCAAATTTTATACTCGTGCACCACCTAAAGAATTTTTTAAAACCTTGTAATCCCTCATACATTTTTAAGTTAATACATAAAAGGTTTCAAAAATACAATTTCTATACTATTGTATTTTAAAATAAAATCCCTTTAAATATATTCATTGGTATCCAAATGTCACAAAATTTTAGTATTTTGGTATTTTATGGTTTTTTAATACTATCAACTAATTTTTTTAATGAATGAAAAAATTATCCTTTAGTAGTCAGTAGTTTATACTTTTCTTCCATGAACTCATATTTCATTTGACTTCCCCCACAGAATTCCTTTCTCCAAAAATATGCTTATAATTTAAAACGTTTAATGTTTCCAGTTAATTTTCTTCTACACTGAGTTAACATTACAATTGCTAGTAGCAGATCCTTGATCAGAACAAGACCAACATAACACAAATTTGAATGAACACAGACAGTAAAAATTATATTAGAAAACCACCTTTTAATGAAATGAAGACTATGACTTACTACTAAAACAGGACAGCATTCACCATCAATTCTACTCCTATTGTCATTTTTATAGATGTAAAGCAATGAAAACCTTGCTTAAATACATAAGACGGGAATCAAGAGAGATTTGTTATAGCAATACCACTCAATCTTTGCACTCCTGCCTGGATACATGTCAAAAATCACACAGTAATCTAAAATCAAATATTATTTTTAATAATTACCAGTTAATGAAAAAATTAGGTCTCCTGAAAGCAAAGAACTCGAAACTACCTAATTTGTAAAGGGGTCCCTGGTGGCACAGTAAAGTGTTTGGCTGCTAACTAACAGCTCAGCAGTTCAAATCCACCAGCCGCTCCTTGGAAACCCTATTGGACAGTTCTACTCTCTCCTATAGTGTCAGTATGAGTCGGAATTGATTTGACAGCAACAGATTTGGTTTTGGTTTTGGTTTTTGACTTGCAGAGGGAGTTGCGGCCCAGGTCATAAGAGTCATTCACTTTCTCTATTTCTCAAACATGCAAAGACTTTATCATAACTTATCAAACTAATTACACCTGCTACTATTTCACATAGTGGCACTTTGTTTAACCTGTCATACTCAAAAAGAGTTGAGAAAAATCAAATATTGCTAATTTCATTATACTTTTCAAATTATGACTAAGTGTTTCATCTTATGACTGCTTTAAATATATTTTCCTCAAAGCCTTAAAGCTATCAATTTACCTGAGCATTTTATGAAGAAGTTTGTCATATAACCTAACCAGAAAGGCCTATGCTTATTATCAAAATGATAAGTCAAATCGAATGCTTTTCTGCAAAAAACAATCTAAACTCATTTTTAAATTCGAATGTTTTAACGTCCTTCTAAAGTGAAATATATTATGGAATACATTTTGTAAAACAGATTACCAAAAATAATCAAGAACTTAAGGCATGTACATCTAATGATTAATTTTGAATGGATAAAAGTCAAGATAAATCAATGTCGCTTCTCATTAATTGGCAATAATAAAATTTACCATGTAACTAAAATTAGAAGCTATTTGTAAAACAGGAAACCCTGGTGGCATAGTGGTTAAATGCTACGGCTGTTAACCAAAGGGTTGGCAGTTTGAATCCACCACATGCTCCTTGGAAACTCTATGTGGCAGTTCTACTCTGTCCTATAGTGTCGCTATGAATGAGAATCGACTCAACAGCACTGGGTTTGGTTTTTGGTTATCTGTAAAACAAGGAGTATGATAAAGATATGGTATTTCTTTGGTTAAAAATGTGTGTGTATGTATCAAATGATGGTATATTGGATTTCTTAGACTAATTAAATAAAAATGAGAAACAACTCCATTAATTTTGTTAAACATCAAGATTATACTTTGCTTATGTATTTAATCAAAGAGGAAAGTATAGAGAACTTTAAGCCACATAGTTTTTTTTGTTAATTAAAAAAAAAAAAAACTCTTAACTACTGCACCACCAAGGCTCCTTTTTGTTAACAGGTGGTAGGAAATAGTAAATATTTTATACGGTGAAGTGAGATGAAGATTGACCGAAACTTAAATAAATATGCCATGATATGATTTAATAAAAATAGGTTTTTAACTACCTTACTGAATCCTCATTGAATAAACCAAAAAACTAAACCCATTACCATCAAGTCGGTTACAAATCATGGCAACTCCACTTAACCAAAAAACCAAACCCAGTGCCGTGGAGTCAACTCCGACTCATAGCGACCCTATAGGACAGAGTAGAACTGCCCCATAGGGTTTCCGAGCAGTGCCTGGTGGATTAGAACTGCCAACCCTTTGGTTAGCAGCCGTAGCTTAACCACTACGCCACCAGGGTTTCCAACTCCACTTAAACTACTCCAAAAATCTGAAAGAAATGATACAAAAATTTTATCCATGCATTTTGCCAACGCATGCTAAAAGAAAAATACCAGTTCTCCTGCACTGACTGTTTGGAAGTACTTTTCCTTCTAATTAATGGCTTGTCTTAGAGGTGAGAATTAAGAACAGATGAAAAAAATTCCTTCTATTTTCCAGCCTGATAACTACAATTAACAACCTAAACTTAAACAAAACTATTTATTAAGAATCCATACTTCACATCAGACCACTAGTCTGTCAATATAAAAGTACCAAAAATACGGCAGTGAAAAATGGGAATGCAGAGAACACATTTGAGAGAATGTGAGGGCGAAAATTTTTAACATTTAGTCTTGACAGACCTGAAAATCCTCACTCTTTTAAAAACAAACACAAACAAAAAAATCCTGACCATAAATATGAGGAAGTTCGAAATAATGAGGTTCAAGATATCTCTGTGAAAGTGGTGAAAAAGTCAGACTGATTATGTGGATGAAAGTACACAGAAAGGACATTGAAGCCTTCTCAGATCACCCGCCCATATGCTCTTGTCAAATGATGATGACAAGAATCTGGACTCTGCTAATAACAAGTTTTGTGACCATGAACCAAGTGACAGAGGCTCTCTATAAATACGGAATTTAGAGCAGACATGTTTTATAAGCTCCCACTTACCTCTAATAAATTAAAATTCTACCAATAATGTGCAGAACTATACTGTTGTCGCTGGGTGCTAGCGAGTCGATTCCATCTCATACAGACCCTAGGTGACACAGTAGAACTGTCCCATAGGGTATTCTTGGCTATAAGGTTTATACAAGCAGATCACCAAGACTTTCTCCCAGAGAGCTGCTGGGTAGTTTCAAACCACCAAGCTTTAGGTTAGACCTAACTGTTGTATCACCAGAGTTCCTTTGAAAACTATGTTGATGCTGTTGTTGTTGTTAGGTGCCATCAAGTTGGTTCTGACTCATAGCAACCCTATGTACCACAGAACAAAACACTGCCTCTTCTATGCCATACTTACAATCGCTGTTGTGCTTGAGCCCATCGTTGCAGCCACTGTGTCAATCCATCTCCTTGAGGGTCTTCATCTTTTCCGCTGATCCTGTACTTTACCAAGCATGATGTCCTTCTCCAGGGACTGATCCCTCCTAACAACACATCCAAAGTATGTAAGACACAGTCTCGTGAACTTTGCTTCTAAGGAGCATTCTGGTTGTACTTCTTCCAAGACAGGTTTATTCATTCTTCTGACCGCTCTTCTTCACTAATACCACAATTCAAAGACGTCAATTCTTCCTCAGTCTTCCCTATTCATTATCCAGTTTTCACATGCATATGATATGATTGAAAATACCACAGCTTGGGTCAGGCGCACCTTAGTCTTCAGGGTGACATCTTTGCTTTTCAACACTTTAAAAAGGTCCTTTGGAGCAGATTTGCCCAATGCAATGTGTCTTTTGACTTCTTGACTGCTGCTTCCATGGCTGTTGATTGTGGATCCAAGTCAAATGAAATCCTTGACAACTTCAGTCTTTTCTCCATTTATCATGATGTTGCTCATTGGTCCAGTTGTGAGGATTTTTGTTTTCTTTATGTTGAGGTGTAATCCATACTGAAGGCTGTGGTCTTTGATGTTCATTGGTAAGTGCTTCAAGTCCTCTTCACTTGCAGCAAGCAAGGTTGTGTCATTTGCATAATGCAGGCTATTGATGAAAAAAAATTGAGTCTTACTCAAATCCTGATGTCCCACTGTTCTTCACATAGTCCAGATTCTCAGATTATTTGCTTAGCATACAGACTGAATAGGTGTGGTGAAAGGATACAACGCTGACACACACCTTTCCTGACTTTAAACCACTCAGTATTCCCTTGCTCTGTCCAAACAACTGCCTCTTGATCCGTGTACAGGTCCCTGATGAGTACAATTAAGTGTTCTGGAATTCCCATCCTTCACAATGTTATCCATAATTTGTCATGATCCACAGTCGAACATCTCTGCATAGTCAATAAAACACAGGTAAACATCTTTCTGGTATTCTCTGCTTTCAGCCAGGGTCCATCTGACATCAGCAATGATATCCCCGGTCCATGTCCTCTTCTGAATCCAGCCTGAATTCCTGGCAGTTCCCTGTCGATATACTGCTGCAGCTGCTTTTGCATGATCTTCAGCAAAATTTTACATGCCTGTAATATTAATGATTTTGTTGGATAATTTCCACATTCGGTTGGATCACCTTTCTTGGGAATAGGCATAAATATGGATCTCTTCCAGTTGGTTGGCCAGGTAGCTGTCTTCCAAATTTCTTGGCATAGATGAGTAAGCACTTCCAGCACTGCATCCGTTTGTTGAAACATCTCAACTGATATTCCATCAGCTCCTGGAACCTTCTTTTTCACCAGTGCCTTCAGTGCAGCTTGAACTTCTTCCTTCAGTACCGATGTTCCTGGTCATATGCTACCTCCTGAAATGGTCGAATGCCAACTATTTCTTTTTGGTATAATGACTCTGTGTATTCCTTCCATCTTCTTTTGATGCTTCCTGTGTCATTTAATATTTTCCCCATAAAATCCTCCCCTATTGCAACTCAAGGCTCGAATTTTTTCTTCAGCTCTTTCAGCTTGAAAAACACCAAGCGTGTTCTTCCCTTTTGGTGTTCTATCTCCAGCTCTTTGCACTTGTCATTGTAATACTTTACTTTGTCTTCTCGAGCCATCCTTTGAAATCTTCTGTTCAGTTCTTTTACTTCATCCTTTCTTCCTTTTGCTTTAGTTGCTCAATATTCAAGAGCAAGTTTCAGAGTCTCTTCTGACATCCACCTTGGTCTTTTCTTTCTTGCTTTCTTCATGTATGATGTCCTTGATACCATTCCACAACTTGTCTGGTCTTCGGTCATTAGTGTTCAACGCATCAAGTCTGTTCCTGAGATGGTCTCTAAATTCAAGTGGGATATATTCAAGGTCGTATTTTGGCTCTCATGGACTTGCTCTAATTTTCTTCAGTTTCAACTCGAAATTCCATATGAGCAATTGATGGTCTGTTCTGCAGTCAGTCCCTGGCCTTGTTCGGATTGATGATATTGGTCTTTTCCATCATCTCTTTCCACAAATGTAGTCGATTTGATTTCTGTGTATTCCATCTGGCAAGGTCTATGTGTATAAAAAAAAATTTCGGATTGATGATATTGGTCTTTTCCATCATCTCTTTCCACAAATGTAGTCGATTTGATTCCTGTGTATTCCATCTGGCAAGGTCTACGTGTATAGTCTCCATTTATGTTGATGAAAAGAGGTATTTGCAATGAAGAAATCATTGGTCTTGCAAAATTCTATCATTCGATCTCCAGCATTGTTTCTCTCACCAAGGCGATATTTTCTAACTACTGATCCTTCCTCTTTGTTTCCAACTTTCACATTCCAATCACCAGTAACTATCAATGCATCCTGATTGCATGTTTGATCAATTTCAGACTGCAGAAGCTGATAAAAATCTTCAATTTCTTCACGTTTGGCCCTCCATGTGTCTTGTCAGTTTGTTGTACTGTGGGGGCTTGCATGTTGCTGTGATGCTGGAAGCTATGCCACCAGTATTCAGATACCACCAGGGTCACCTATGGAGGACAGGTTTCAGCTGAGCTTCCAGACTAAGACAGACTAGGAAGAAGGACCCAGCAGTCTACTTCTGAAAAGAATTACTCCTTGAAAACCTTCTGAATAGCAGCTGATACAGTGCCAGAAAATGAGCCCCCCAGGTCAGAAGGCACTCAAAAGATGGCTGAGGAAGAGCTGCCTCCTAAAAGCAAAAAAAAAAAAAAGAAGCAAAGTTGACCTTAATGACGTGGATGGAGTCAAGCTTTCAGGACCTTCATTTGCTGATGTGGCACAACTCAAAATGAGAAGAAACAGTTGCAAACACCCATTAATAATTGGAAGGTGGAATGTACAAAGTAGGAATCTAGGAAAATTGGAAATTCTCAAAAATGAAATGGAACGCATAAACATCGATATTCTAGGCATTAGTGACTGGTATTGGCCATTTTGAATCAGACAATCGTATAGTCTACTATGCTGAGAATGACAACTTGAAAAGGAATGGTGTTACATTCACGGTCAAAAAGAACATTTCAAAATCTATCCTGAAGTATAACACTGTCAGTCATAGGATAATAACCATACACCTACAAGGAGAACTATTTATTTATCTGTCAGGCAGCAATGCAAGTTCAAATTACTTTTAAGCCTTCTGGAATCTGTTTATTAGAGAACTCCTCACTACACTGCCAGAGGAGCCTCTTCTCCTGGGCACAGGAATCCAGGTGCTGGCTGTATTTTACATCAAAGATGAGTCAATCCTGCTCTAGATCCTCAATGCATTGTTAGTCTGCCCTTGACTTAAAACTTTCCCTTCCACTTTTCTCTTAAATTCTCTCAATCTGATTGCTAGAAAATGAGCCAGATTTTGAATGTTTCCTTTGCTCTGATATAGTGTAAATATCTTTTAAGCCTGTAAAGTTAGTTACCACACAATGTAACACTTGGAAACCACGTCAGGTGACTAAGGTGGTGGGTAATGTAAACATTAACTGTGATTACAACACAACCGTACCCATAATGAACATTCTTCAGTCAGGGAGAGAGATTTGTAACACAGGAATTGATCCAGCCAAATACAAAGACATTTGCAGCTGGCTGATTAAATTTTTCACTCAGCAACACTGGACTTTCATTTCCTATTTTGTGGGTGTTGTGGAGCTTGAAAACATAGCTTTCAGCTATGGAAAATACAAGCAATTCTTTTTTACCTATTCTTAATGCTCAGCATTCAGGCTACCTTTACCATCTCTTGATAGTATAATTTTAACAGTCTCTGACCCGATTTTCCTATCTCCAGTCTTACCCCCACATAATCTATCCTCCAAACTGTTATCAGTATGATTTTGTATTACATAGTTTTGAGTCCAGGGGAGCCAGAAAGGCCTAGTTTGACTTTGTGCAAGTTACTTAATCTCTCTATACCTGTTTCTCCATCTGTAAAACGTAAATAATAACAGAGTTGTTGTGAAGATTAAATAAATTGATACATGTAAAGTGCTTGTACCAGTGGCTGGATTATTATGTTACTCAGGTGCTGAAAACCTTCTCTGCCTTCCCATCCTTCATGTGTGGCTCCATTCTGCCTTTCTATTTTCCAGTCCCACTGTCATGCTATTCTCTGTATCTGAAACATCCTTATTTCTGAACCAGAGAGAACAAAGCCCTAATCATCTATTTTTCTGTGATGTCTTTTTCAATATTAAAGAATTATAGTCATTAAAACTTTCATTCTTTCTCCACACTTCTTCTCTCAGTATTTTTGTCTGTCTAGAACCCTTTATCATACACAGTATCTTTATTTTAAAACACTTCAGCATGATTTCATAGTGCTTCATTACTATGAAACTCCTCATACACTGCAGTCATCACTCATACAATCTCATTTCCCTACTAAATAACACACTCCAAAAATTGCATAAATACACAATGTTAAAGGTTTTAACACACATGTAAGGGTAATTAATTATTACTTGATACCTTAATCAAAAATACACACTCTACGGTTGATCAAGTAGCATATGAAAGATTCTAGGCAATAATGCAGAAACCCTAGTGGTGCAATGGTAAAGAGATATGACTGCTAACCAAACAGCTGGCAGTTCCAATCCACCAGGCTCTCCTTGGAAACCCTGTGGGGCAGCTCTGCTCTGTTCTATAGGGTCCCTATGAGTCGGAATTAACTTGACAGCAACGGGTACTCAGTAATGCATGCTTTACAGTAGGGATTTTTAACCTGACTGGAATTCATGGGGTACTGTGAATGCAGACTTTTTTTAAAAAGTTATACTTTTATTTCTGACAAACTTCTAACTGAAATTTAGCAATTCCTCCAATTATCAATGTAGGTAATAACTCACAGTATTAGAAATGCCTACAACTTTGTCAATAATAGGCATCACAGATATTTTCATATCACATTACCAATTGTTGCAAATACCTTGAAATATCATTTGCATTCACAACTTTGATATTATAGCAATTATTCCCAACACTAACCTGAAAAAAACCCATTGCCATGAAGTCAATTCAGACACATAGTGACCCTATTATAGAACAGAGTAGAACTGCCCTGTAGGGTTTCCAAGGAGGAGCTGGTAGATTCGAATTGCCGAACTTTTGGTTGTTAGCCTAGCTTTTAACCACTGTACCGCCAGGGCTCCATTTCAAACACTAGATCTTGTTAACACAGTAATAACCAAAAAACCAAACCCACTGCTGTCGAGTCGATTCCAATTCACAGCAACCCTATAGGACAGAGTAGAACTACCCCATACAGTTTCTAAGGACTGCCTGGTGGATTCCAACTGCTGACCTTTTGGTTAGCAGCCATAGCTCTTAACCACTATGCTACCAGGGTTTCCAACACAGTAATAAAGAAGCACATATTAATATATTCAAATCTTTTAAGAAATATTTTAATAATTATATTTCAATACATTTGGTTTCCTTTGTAATCCTATGCATTTAATGCTTTTGAAATATTATCCTAAGACAGTATCCACAGGATTTATCAGAGTGCCAAAGGAGTTCATAGCACATGATAGGTTAAGAATTCCTTCTCAAAGCAGTTTTTACATGCCTTCAGCTATCTTATTTTTCTAATCAGTACTAGAAAACACATAAACCAAATCCATTGTCACTGAGTCAATTCCAACTCATAATGAAACCACAGGGCAAAGCAGAACTGCCCCATAGGGTTTCCAAGGCAGTAATCTTTATGGACACAGACTGCCATAACTTTCTTCTGAGGAGCAGTTGGTGGGTTAGAACCACCGACATTTTGGTTAGCAGCCAAGCGCTTTAACCACTGCACCACCAGGGCTTCTTATCTATATATTTGCCACAGTAAAAAGAAAAAAAAGAAGGGTACTTGAATTATGCCACATTTGTCTCAAGGAAAGCTTTCTAGCAAGGTGATTGTCTGGTAGTTGTGACTTCACTGAGCTTATAAGAACAAGATGAATGGCTAACGTTGTGTCTGCTTATTAACAATAAGTGTGTGGCAGAATTCTATCTGAGACCGGCTTTCATTGTACAACAAAACCTGTGAAAGCCAGAACCTGTATAAGGTGAAAACCTGTCAGAGAAGGAAAACTCAAATACATACCACTTAAACAAGCAAAAGAAAAGTGGTAAGACTGTACCCTGTCAAAGGCAGAAAACTTTCAAGACCCAGAAAAACAAGGTAGTCGGGTGGAGTTCCAGCTCTCACAGGTTTCACTGTAACATACACCCTGGTAGTACGGTTGTGGGGAAGAAGGCCTGTAAGTCCTTACCTAATTCTAATCATAGGCGGTTAACCTGTTGCTGTAGAGTCAAGACCAGTTCAGAGTGACACTATGTGTTACAGAGTAGAACAGCTCCATAGAGTTGTAAAAACCAAATCAAAATTACAAGAAATACTAGCAAGATCCATAACATTAGATAACAGCCCAAGACTAGAACACTGGACAGAACAACTAGATATCAACCCGGATAGGGAAGTCACAAAAATAAATCAAAACTAAAACACTGAAAAAATAGGGAAAGAGAGGCATCAATATGTAAAAGATGACAACATTAAAACAAAAAAGAGGGACTAAATAATGTAGTCATAGAACTTTCATATGAAGAGGAAGTTATGGCGATATAGAGAAAGAAAAGATTGGTTTAAAGTTAGACAAACAGAGATAAATATTAAGGAAGCCACAAAGAAAACTAACAATCCGACTCATCAAAATAAAAAAGAAGAAAAACATATAGACTCAGCAAATACAAAAACAATGAAAAAAACAAAAAGAAAATACATAAAGAAATATGACTGAGCACAGAAGATTAACTGGAACAAAGAAACTCAACAGCACACACACAAAAAAAAAAAACATGAAAATGACAGCACTAAACTCATACATATCAATACTATGTTGAAAATAAATGGACTAAATGCACCAATAAAGAGAGAGTGGGAAAATGGATTTAAAAAATGATCAGTCTCTATGTTGTCTACAAGAGACACACCTTAGACTCAAAGACACAAACAAACAAAACCTCAAAGGATGGGGAAAAAAAAAACATAATAAGCAAACAGCAATCAAAAAGAGCAGGAGTGGCAATATTAATCTCAGACAAAATAGGCTTTAAAGCAAAATCCACCACAAAGGATAAGGAAGGACACTACATAACGATTAAAGGGTTAATACAACAGGAAGACATAACCAGAATAAATATTAACAGACCCAACGACAAGGTTCCAAAATACATAAAACAAACTCTAACAACATTGAAAAGAGAAACAGACGGCTCCACAATAATAGTAGGAAACTTCAGCAACCACTTTCCATAAAGGACAGGACATTCAGAAAAAGCTCGATAAAGACACAGAAGATCTAAATGCCTCAAACAACTTGATCTCACAGACATGTACGGGACAGTCCATCCAACAGCAGCCAAATACACTTTCTTTTCCAAAGCACACAGAACATTCTCCATAACAGACATGTACTAGGCCATAAAGGAAGTCTTAACAGAATCCAAAACATCAAAATATTACCAAGTATCTTTTCTGATCATAAAGCCATAAAAGTAGAAATCATTAACAGAAAAAGCAAGGAAAAAAAATCTAATATATGGAAACTGAACAATACCTTGCTCAGAAACTACTGGGTTATAGAAAAAATCAAGGACAGAATAAAGAAATTCAGAGAATCAAATGAGAATGAAAACACATCCTACCAGAATCTCTGGAACCTAGCAAAAGCAGTGCTCAGAGGTCAATGTATAGCAATAAATACACATATCCAAAAAGAAGACAGGGCTAAAATCAAAACATTAACCCTACAACTCAAACAAATAGAGAGCAGCAAAAGAAGTCCACAGGCACCAGAAGAAAGGAAATAATAAAAACCAGTAAAAGCCAAAAATAATAAATAATAAAAAAATAAAATAATAAAGAAAGAATAAAAACCAGAGCCAAAATAAATGAAATACAGAATAGAAAAACAATTGAAATAGTTAACAAGGCCAAAAGCTGGTTCTTTGAAAAGATCAATAAAATCGATAAACCATTGGCCAAGCTGATGAAAGAAAAACAAGAGAGGAAGCAAATAATGCAAATAAGAATTAAGATGGATGATATCACCATAGACCCAAATGAAATTAAAAGAATCATAAAACAATACTATGAAAAAATGTACTCCAACCAATTTGAAAACCTAGAGGAAATGGACAAATTTCTAGAAAAACACCACCTACCTAAACTACCACAAACAGAGGTAGAATAACTAAATAAGCCTATAAGAAAAGAAGAAATTGAAGGGGTAACTAAAAAGCTTCCAATAAAAAAAAGCCCTGGCCCTGATGGCTTCAGTGGAGAACCCTACCGAACTTTCAGAGAAGAGTTAACACCACTACTACTAAAGGAATTTCACGGCATGGAAAAGGATGGAATACTCCCAAACTCATTCTATGAAGCCAGCATAACCCTGATAACAAAACCAGGTAAAGACAACACAAAAAAAAAAAATTACAGGCCAATATCCCCCATGAACAGACACAAAAATTCTCACCAAAATTCTAGCTAATAGAATACAACAACGTATCAAAAAAATAATTCACCATGACCAAGTGGGATTCATACCAAGCATGTAGGGATGGTTCAACATTAGAAAAACAATCAATGTAATCTATCACACAAATTAAAAAAGACAAGAACCACAGGATCTTATCAATTGATGAATCAAGGCATTTGACAAAGCCCAATACCTATTCATAATGAAAACTCTCAGCAAAATAGAAATAGAAGGGAAATTCCTTGACATAATAAAGGGCATTTATACAAAATCAACACCCAACATCATCCTAAACAGAGAGAGTCTGAAATTATTCCCCTCGAGAATGGGAACCAGACAAGGGTACACTTTATCACCACTCTTATTCAACACTGTGCTGGAGGTCCTAGCCAGAGCAATAAGGCACTAAAAACAAATAAAGGGCATCCAAATTGGTAAGGAAGAGGTAAAAGTATCCCTATTTGCAGATGATATGACCTTATACACAGAAAACCCCGAAGAATCCACACGAAAACTACTGGAACTAATAGAAGATTTCAGCTAAGTACCAGGATACAAGATAAACATACAAAAATGAGTTAGATTCTTCTACACCAACAAAGAGAACTTCAAAGAGGAAATCACCAAATCAATACCATTTACAACAGCACCCAAGAAGATAAAATACTCAGGAATAAATCTAACCAGAGACGTAAAAGACCTATACAAAGAAAACTGTAAGACACTATTGCAAGAAACCAAAAGAGACCTACGTAAATGGAAAAACATACCTTGCTTATGGATAGGAAGACTCAACATTATGAAAATGTCAATTCTACACGAAGCGATCTACAGATACAACACAATCCTGATCAAAATTCCAATGACATTTTTCAATGAGATAGAGAAACAAATTACCAACTTCATATGGAAAGGGAAGAGGCCCCGGAAAAGTAAAGCGTTACTGAAGAAGAACAAAGTGGCAGGCCTCACACTACCTGATTTTTGAAGCTATTATACCACCACGGTAGTCAAAACAGCCTGGTACTGGTACAACAACAGATACATAGACCAATGGAACAGAACTGAGAATTCCAGATGTAAATTCATCCACCTATGAGTAGCTGATATTTGAAAAAGGACCAATGTCAGTTAAATGGGGAAAAGACAATTTAACAAATGGTGCTGGCATAACTGAATATCCATCTGCAAACAAATGAAACAATACCCATACCTCACACCATGTACAAAAACTAACTCAAAATAGATCAAAGACCTAAATATAAAATCTAAAACAATACAGATCATGGAAGAAAAAATAGGGTCAATGCTAGGAGCCCTAATACATGGCATAAACAGAATACAAAACATAACTAACAATGCACAAACATCAGAAGAGAAACTAAGTAACTCAGGGCTTCTAAAAGTTAAACACTTATGCTCATCAAGAGACTTCACCGAAGAGGAAAAAGACAACCCATAGACTGGGAAAAAACTTTTGGCCACGACATTATCCAATCAGGGGCTAATCTCTAAAATCTACAAGATACGACAACACCTCAACAACAAAAAGACAAATAACCCAATTAAAAAATGGGCAAAAGATACAAACAGACAGACACTTCGCCAAAGAAGACATTCGGGCTGCTAACAGACACATGAGGAAATGCTCGCCATCATCAGCCATTAGAGAAATGCAAATCAAAACTACCATGACATACCCTCCCATCCCAACAAAAGGCTAGCATTAATCCAAAAAACATAAAATAAATGTTGGAGAGGCTGTGGAGAGACTGAACACTTATACACTGCTGTTGGGCATGTAAAGTGGTACAACCACTTTGGAAATCAATTTGGTGCTTCCTTAAAAAGCTAGACATAGAACTACCTTACGAACGAGCAATCCCACTCCTTGTAATACATCCTAGAGAAATAAGAGCCATCACACAAACAGATCACATGCACATCCATGTTCATTGCAGCACTGTTCACAACAACAAAAAGATGGAAAAAACCTAAGTGTCCATCAACAGACAAATGGATAAACAAATATATGGTATGTACACACAATTTTTTTTAAACACAATGGAATACAACTCAACAATAAAGAACAATGATGAATCAGTGAAACATCTCACAACGTGGATGAATCTGGAAGGCATTATGCTGAGTGAAATCAGTCCGTCGCAAAAGGACAAATATTGTATGAGACCACTATTATAAGACTCAAGAAAAGGTTTAAACACAGAAGAAAACATACTTTGATGGTTACGAGGGTGGAGAGGGAGGGAGAAGGGAATTCACTAACTAGACAGACAAGATTTATCTTAGGTGAAGGGAACAACAACATGCAATACAGGGGAAGTCAGCACAACTGGAGTAAACCAAAAGCTAAGAAGTTTCCTGAACACCACCAAACACTTAGAGGGACAGTGTAGCAGGGGCTGGGGTCTGGGGACCATGTTTTCATGGGATATCTAGGTCAAGTGGCATAACAAAGTTTATTAAGAAAATGTTCTGCATCCCACTTTGGTGAGTGGCATCCGGGGTCTTAAAAGCTTGAGAGCAGCCATCTAAGGTACATCAATTGGTCTCAACCCACCTGGAGCAAAGCAGAATGAAGAACGCCAAAGACACAAGGAAAATGTTAGCCCAAGAGACAAAAGGGCCACATCAGCCTGAGACAAGAACTAGATTATGCCCGGCTACCACCAATGACTACCCTGACAGGGAACACAATAGAGTCCCTGATGGAGCAGAAGAAAAGTGTGCTGCAGAGCTCAAATTCCCATAAAAAGACCAGACTTAATGATCTGACTGAGACTGGGGGGACCCCAGAAGACATGGCCCCCAGACTCTCTGTTAACCCAGAAGTGAAACTATTCCCAAAGCCAACTCTTCAGAAAAGATTAGACTGGACTATAAAACAAAATATACTCATGAAAAGTGTGCTTCTTAGTTCAAGTAGATACACAAGACTAAACGGGTAGCTCCTGGTCAGAGGTGGAATGAGAAGGCAGAAGGAAATAGGAGCTGGCTGAATGGACACTGGAAACGTGGGGTGGAAAGAGGGAGTGTACTGTCACATAACAATATGTGTATAAATTTTTGTAGGAGAAATTAACTTGAGCTGTAAACTTTCACCTAAAGCACAAAAAAAAAAAAGGACCTAGTAAATTATAAATGACCAAAATGGTTTAAATTAGCTTATAAAAACCCCTGTTCGAAGGCACTAGTTAGATTAATCTATTCCATGAAGCCTGGGACCAATTTTGACTTTCTTCATCTCCATTTTCATAGTGTCAACACTATCTTGACACACCAAACCCACTGCCGTCGAGTCGATTCTGACTCATAGCGACCCTATAGGACAGAGTAGAACTGCCCCATAGAGTTTCCAAGGAGCGCGTGGTGGATTTAAACCACCGACCTTCTGGTTAGCAGCCATAGCACTTAACCACTACACCACCAGAGTCTCCATGACACACCAGAGGGCACTAAATAAACAGCTGTTGAATAAATTAATGAATGTAATACTTATCTGTTTATGGATCTCCTTACCTTCAGAATGTGAGTTCTTTACAAAAAAGATCATGTCATATTTGTTTCCCTTATCAGGCACCTTGCCAAGGTCACATATATGTTAGATATCAACCAATAATTGTTGAATATATATATATACATATACATATATATATATATATAGTCATCCAGTGAAACCTGTGAGAGTCAGAAGTTGACAGGACTGACTTGTTTTTCTGGGTCTCACAAGTTTTCTGCCTTTGACAGGGTGCAGCTTGTCACTTTTCTATCGCTCTGTATTAACAGAAAATATTTGAGTTTTCCTTTTTTGACAGGTTTCCACCTTACACAGGTTTCTGCTTTCACAGGTTTTACTGAAGTTTTACTCTAATCTGAATCGGCCAATTTTTTTTTTTTTTCAAATGCTTAAAGATCAAGAAGAAATTCTTCTTGTAAATGGGAACCTGATTTGCTGTGTAAACTTTCACCAAAAACTCAATAAAATATTATTTAAAAAAAAAGAAGAAGAAGGAATTTTTCTGTAAAATCTTAGAAGGCAATAGAAGCAGTAAGCTTATCTGGCTTTGGACATGTCTTAGGCTGGATTCTCCACAGAAGCAGAACAAGTGAAGCACATATATAGAGAGAGAGAGAGACAGGCAGAGAGAGATTTATCTCACAGAAATGGCTCACGTGGTTGTAGAGGCTGGCAAGTTCCAAGTCCATGGGTCAGGCATCAGAATGGAGGCTTCTCCTGACTCACATAGCTGCAGGGGCTGATGAACCCAAGATCAGCAGGTCAGACAGCAGACCACTGGCTCATGGGCTGCTGAGGCTGATGAATCCAAGATCAGCAGGTAAAACAGCAGGCAGGGAGCTCAGGTCCCAACAACCAGAGGTCAGATGATGAGGAGCTAGATGCAGGATCCACAGCAAGCGAGCCTTGCAAGAATGTTCATGTGTATGTTGGATACAGGCCACACCCCCAAGGAAACGTCCCTTACAACTGACTGGCTGATCACATCACAGCATGGAGAATGACTACATCTTTACATAACTTCCAAACTACATCACCACCTAACTGCCAAACCGCTGAAAACCATGGCCCAGCCAAGTTGACACACAACCTTAACCATCATAGGACAGATGAGCTCAAAGACCCGAGGGCAATCCCAGCTTACTAATTATGTAATCTTGGGGAAGCCTCATTCCCCTTTTTAAATTTTTGAAATAACAATAGTGCCTCTATCTTTTGTTGTAAGGATTTCATGAGAACTTGAAGGTAAAATCCTTTCAATGTATCCAACACACTCTAAGCAACAGTGTACGCGTGTCAATAGGAATAGGTGTATTTGTTAATGATACTTACTTTCAATAAGAAAATACAAAACTAAATTCTCTATTCATGTCTTGTATTTCCAAGAACTCTGTACTGGCTACCCTGCATGATTTACACCTTCTAAACATTCAAAAACCTTGATGACTGTGCTCCTTTTACTATGGTAATAGTTCTTTGCTCAGAACAAGGAAACAAACTCTGGATAATATCATGCAATTTGACGTTCTTCAGAGGAAACCCACAGTCTCTGAAATAAACACGTTGTAGTTGCTACAACTACAAGCTTCTTAAAAGGATTAAGATCCACAGTTTAAATCACCTATGATTATTACCAATTAAACCCAACATTTGTCACTAACTAACAAACTAAAAAAAACTCCACTCTGTGAAGAATAGACCTATCTTCTCACCTAAATTTTTAAGTTCAAGTCTCTACTATTAGTACCAAGTGTGGGCAGCAAATGGACCATGAGTCCAAAATAATCCAAATCAACTGAGAGTCAGTTCAATACACAAGCAAGAGAATTCATTAGTATATAGACCAACCAGCAAAACCAAGCCCACTGTGACTCAAGGGGGCACAAAAAAGGATGTCTTAGCATTCATTCTTCAGAAAACAAAGCCTGAGACTTATTACAGAGTACAGTCTCAGGGAGGAAGGAAAGGAGAGTGAGGCATGAGAAAAGTGTTGAATTATGTCCAACTAGGGTTGCTATGAGTCGGAATTGACTCGATGGCACTGGGTTTGGTTTTTTGGTTTTTTTTTAAAGTTGGTTTGAGTTCAGGTTAAGTAGGTCACCATGGCAACAGCCAAGGTTGAAAAATGATCAAAGTCCCTGGGAAGAGGTAAAGTCAGGAGAATCTGAAGCGGCACACAAGAGGTGTCTGACACAGGGGATAAAGATAAAATCTGAGTCTGCAAGCTTAAATGAAGTTTATGGTAATGGCAGGGCACAAAGCCCTGGTTCATTGCCAGGGTATGACTTAATCATGGACCAGTCTCTGCCTTAGTATCCTACTTTTAAGCATTCTTCCTGATGTAAGTGGATAAAGGCTAGCATATGGGTTTGGTCCTAATAAACATAACTTTCATAGGAAGGATTATCAGATAGGGCTTACCTGTACTACCTACAGAACATAGTAAGAATGACTAATACAAAATAGTATCACGCACACATACAATTCTGGCTCCTCCATCATACTGTAGCTTACAATTTCCCTAAGAAGATTTGCAAAGGTAGCTATGACTTGATTAGTGACTAACTGGGAAGAATAACTGAACAGGTAAATATTTTGCTTACACACACGAGCTTCAGTTGTGGTAATATTTGATGAGAATAAAGTTGAGCAAGGAAGTTTATTTGTTACACATGACCAAAACACCAAGTTATTCAATCTTCTGTGTAGAAGAATATGTAAGTCTAATAAAATTATGAACAATTACAAAAATAGTACCCTGGTGGTGTAGTGGTTAAGTGCTACAGCTACTACCCAAGAGGTCAGCAGTTCGAATCCACCAGGGGCTCCTTGGAAACTCTATGGGGCAGTTCTACTCTATCCTGTAGGGTTGCTATGAGTCGGAATCAATTCGACGGCAGTGGGTTTGGTTTTTGGGTTTTATGTACAGATTCTTAAGATGGTTGTCTTTTTACATAGAAATTTTTTTTTAATTTTATCAATTTTCTGACATACAAATTTACAGTGAAATATTCCCTCTTGTTGACAGTGGGCAAAATTTTTGTCAAAGGTATCTTACCTTTTTTCAGGATCAATTCCAATATATATTCCTGACTTCTCTGTCCTAGTTAATATTCTGGTAGACACAAGGACTTCATCCTATGATAAGACTGGGAGTCTCACACTCCAAGGAGCATCTTCCTGAAAGGTACATCAGGAACCCAGAAAAAGCCACCTGATCTAGCCCTTCCTTAAGCACTGGAAACTACAGGATAAAGTCCTGCCAATAATCAGTACAATAGTTAAAATAATGTCTAATCTTGTCTTCTCCCCATATACTCTTCCATGACTTTTTATAGCCTATCCCAGTTCCAGGCCATGAAAAAAATTTTATGAGATATACACTGAAGATTTTCTGCTTCTCCCTCAGTAACAGCACAATATATATGACATTTTTACATCCAAAAGTAATACTTGAGCACCTGTGCACCTAGCCTTATGCTAGATACAAATAGGATACTACACAATTATAAAAAATAATGAGTCTGCAAAACATAACACGGATGAATCTGGAAAACATTATGCTGAGTGAAATAAGTCAATCACAAAAGGACAAATATTACATGATCTCACGGTTATAAAAAGTCAAGGATAGGTATAGACACAGAAAGCAACATTCTTTGATGGTTACCAGGAATGGAAGGGGGAGGGAGGGGGAATCACTTTCTAGATAGTAGATGTTTAGTTATTTTTATTGATGGGAAAGGCAATACCCAATATGGGTGAAGTCTGAACAACCTGACCAAGGGAAATGAAGACACTAAGAAGTATGCAAGAATAAGGGATAATTTTAATGAATGATATATACAATTTTGAAACAACAGTAATAACAATCAAAACATATGAGTGTGGTTACACGGGTATGTATGTATTCATATATACGTATATGAAGACATATGCAAGCAATGCCTCTGCATGTATAGGTATATCTATAAAAAAAAAAAGACATGTATATATATGTTTATGTGTGGTGCATATACATTCATATATATAATAAAGCACATGGGGGCACAGTTATGGAGACTTCCTAGACATATCCAAACACCTCTGGGATTGGCTTACTGGGTTAAAAGGCTTAGGATCATAGTTTTGTGGGACAACTCAGTCAACTGGCATAACATATTTCATAATGTTCTACATCCTAGTTTGGTAAGTAGCGTCTAGGGTTTTAAAAGCTTGAGAGTGGCCAGCTAAGACACAACTATTGGTCTCTACTTGTCTGGAGCAAAAGAGAATGAAGGAAATCAAAGGCTCAAAGAAGAAAACTAGTCCACAGGACCAGGAGCCCACATGAACCACCGTCTATTCTAGCCAGAGAGCAAAAGAATTAAATGCTGCCTGTCTACCACTACCAACCATTCTGACCAGGGACACAAGAGATGGTTCCGGTTAGAATGGGAGAAGAATGTAGAACAAAATTCAAATTCCTAAAAAGGACCAGACTTACTGGACCGAAAGACTAGAAGAACCCCCCACGGCTATCACCCTAAGACACCCTTTCAACTTGGAACTCAAGTGAATTCCAGATGCCACCTTTCAGACAAATAATAGATTGGCTTATAAAATAAACAATATCACCCATTAGTAATGTGCTCCTGTCTCAACTATATGAGACCAAACGGTCAATATTTGCCCAAAAGCAAAAATGAGAAGGCAAGGAGTGGCAGAGAAGCTAGATAAACGGATAGAACGAACATAACGGAAATAATGAGAAGGTTGACACATTGTGAAAACTGTAACCAATGTCACAGAACAATTTGTATAAAAATTGTTAAATGGGAACCTAATTTGCTGTGTAACGTTTACCTAAAACACAATAAAATATTTTTTAAAATAAAACAAGAGACAGAAAGGAAGAAAAAATTCCCTGCTCACTCCTTTGCTGGGGACGAGCAATGGGTGACTGATGGATGGAATTAAGAAGGAGAGGCTTCAGCAATCCGTGCACAGCACCTTTTTTTCCAGATCGTCCACCCCTCAAAGTGAAGAGGTAGGGCTATTTCATCACCTCTAATCTCCAAGAAACCCCAGTTTTCTTCTTCACAGTGCTCAAATTTAAATAGAATCATTTCAAATTTGAATCTGCAAAATCTAACTTTACAAAGTCCACAAGAGAATAATTCAACTTCTCTATTTTTGTTTTATTAATACACATATAAACAAATTCTATTAAAAATCTGTCATCATAGTTTAACGGATTTAAGGGTTAATAAAAATGTCCTAACTCTTAGCTTGATACTTGATAAACAGTTGATGTTCAACTGTTGAATGGACTATAAACGCTTCCTATGGTATTGTGATAGCAACTTCTTAGGTTGGACTGGTTTCTCATGTCACATTTCCTCCTAGAGTATTGCTATCTCAATCTTCAAAACAGAAATCTAGGTTCTTATACAGTATGTGGTATATTACCAATAACTTCTATCCTAGAGATTAAGACAAAGAGCCCTAAAGAAAAAAGTGTTGCCAAAACAATAAAGCAAAATAACTTTTTAAACTTCAATAGCAGAACTTGTTATTTATCTAAACAATTTTCATAATTAGATATCTTAATCTAATAAATCACATATTATCTGATAATTTTATGATGAATTCTGAATTCCAGGGAAACTCAAAACATCTAATTCCTATTAGCTTTAACTTGATCCAGTTACTAACCATACAGGCATAACCCTGAGTCCTCATTGTATCAAATGTTACTTTAAATCTGAGTAGTATTTCAAGCCTGGTGGTAGAGAATCTTGTATTAAAAAAAAAAAAAAAGTTTATTTCTCACTATTGCTATACCTATAAAAGCAATTAAAACATGTACAATATTTATATATCCAGTGACAAAACATTAAAATATCATAAATTCTAAAGCAGAAGCTATGATCGTTTTTGTTCAGGCAGGTTTACTAATAAGCTATCAAATAGTCCCCTGCTAGCATTTGCTGATAAAACTGCAAATCTATATTTATTGATATTTTATTGCCTTCTACTATTAACTACGTAATGATATACATTTAACCATACATATGTTACTATCTTTTTCATGTTTAAGGGTCTCCCTGATTGACATTTATGACTATATTCAAAAGTAGTAGTGATTTATATCAACGGTCACAGAATTTTTTTTTTTTTTAAAGGGAGGGTTTCATCTAAAACTTTTGAGTACATAAGACAATGCTCTCCCATCTTATTCTGACATAATCAGAATTGACAGGCTCCCCTAGGAACAGCCTCTTTATGAAATTAAAACATTCCATGTACTACTCTCCAGAGGAGTAGATTCTATTTGGGCAGAATTATTAGCCCCACTCAGGCAGAGAGAACAAATAGGTCTATTGTGCATACCATAATTACACATTTTACATGACTTCCTTCAATTAAAATCTTTATTTAAATTAGTACCCACACAGCAGTAGAAAAATGTAAGAAGTCATTATCTAATATGACCTAATGATGACTTCCACTAATAAGGAATTAGTCTGAAAACGACTTCATATATTTCAAAGCAACTATTGTCACCAGGCCCTCCCCTCAGTAGCATTACTCAATTAAAAAAAAAAAAAATTTTTTTTTCTGCAAAAGAAATTTATGTATATGGATCAACTTACTTATTTCTGCATATTTAAGAGCTCCAATTTGTACATAAACTAGAATCTGAATATTCTCTCCCCTCAAAGGGCGGATGTGCTTTGCTCATACTAGTTACTTATTAATTATCTAATGATCTTTACTAAACTGATATCTAGTAAAAAGTCAGAAAAAATAAAAACATTTTTAATGACCACTTTTAATGGTGCTTGTTTAAATCAACATCTCATTGTTCTCATTAGAGTGGTAGTTAGAACCTTTATACTATCAATTAATCATTAGGTTAAACATGACCAAATGAGGGGAAAAGGAGGAAGCACTGTATTTTTACTATAAAACAAGAAACATCTCTGCATATCTGTGCCTCATACAGTGACATATACTTGGGGAGGGGGTCTCCCCTAGATACGCTAAAGAGCAGGTCATTTCACAAAATGCCAAAGAAATCAGAGTTCAGGTTAATTAAGATCCATCAAAATTTCAATGTACAAATGTTATCTACTTCAGAAAGTTCTGTTCTTAAGATCCTACATTTGAAGCACTTGGGGGGGGGAGCATTATAATAGAAATTCTGAGTTAATGAATATTTTTTATTTATTTTTTGTTGTTGTTGAGAATATACACAGCAAGACATACATCAATTCAACAGTTTCTGCGTGTACAATTCCATGACACTGATGACATTCTTCGATTTGTGCGACCATTCTCATTCTCCTCTTCTGAATTGTTCTTCCCCCATTAACAAACTCACTGCTCCCTAAGTCATACCTAAGCTTTCAAGTTGCTATTGTCAATTGGATCCCATACAGATCTTAAAAGAGCATAATGCTCAAGGCAAAGATTTTCTACTAGTTAAGCTAAACTATTGTCTGGTTTTAGGAAGACTTCAGGGATATTTTTGATTTAAGTTTAAAAATTATCTCAGGGCAATAGTTTTGGGAGTTCATTCAGGCTTCATGGCCCCAGAAAGTCTGTAATTCATCAAGTTAATGTATTATTAACACACCAAGTATGCACGTGTATACTCACATATTCACACATGGAATAAAAAACATAGGACTGAGGTGGGGCCAAGATGGCGGACTAGGTAGACGCTACCTCGGATCCCTCTTGCAACAAAGACTCGGAAAAACAAGTGAATCGATCACGTACATAACAATCTACGAACCCCGAACAACAAACACAGATTTAGAGACGGAAAACGAACAAATACGGGGAAACAGCGATTGTTTTCAGAGCCTGGAGCCAGCGTCCCAGTCAGGTAACCTTTGGCCCCCGATTTAGGGCAGAGCCCAGGGGAGCTGACGGCGCAAACAAGGGGCCCAGCCCTACCCCCCTGAACTCACCCCGGGAGGTGGCTCAGCCAGTTCACACGGGCAGCATGGTAACGCAGCCGGTGGGAGAAGTCCCCAGGAGGCAGTGACTGGTCTTGGAGCTGGGAGAGCAGCGTCCCAGCCGGGGAATCATGCCACCGGCATTTTGACTGGGCGCTGTCAGGGCACAAGCACGGGGAGCAGCTCCACTCCCCTGAACTAACCCCGGGAGGGGGCCCAGCCGGTTCGCGAGAGTGGCGCGGCGACGCGGCTGGTGGGACGAGAAGTCCCCGGGAGGCAGCAACTGATTTTGGAGCCGGAAGTAAAGCATCCCAGCAGGGGAACCTTGACGTTAGGATTTGGACTGGCAGTGGGTGGCTTCAGAGGGCCAGACCCCCGGGGGCAATCTCCACACAGCCTGCACACATAGGCGACACGCCCCGTGGGAATCTCAGATATAATAGTCATTCCAAGCAAGACAAGCAACTCTGGCTATAATCTGAGGTGCTACTCTCCTATCTCACTGATCCCTCCCCCACCCTCCCCAGGCGGCTTCATTAACATTGGAATTGCCTGAGCCAGACAGAGAATGGCTCCGGTTCCGCGGCGGCTTTGCTTCCCCCCCCCCTTTTTTTTTCTTTTGGTCTTTTCCTAACCTACTCTTTCGGCCTGAGAGAAGGAACAAAAAAAAAAAAAAAAAAACCCAGGGACCAAAAATCCACCCCTAATTGGACTAAAAACACAGAACCAGCTACAGCCAAGCATATATGATCCAAATCTCAGACTTTCATCCTTACAGGGAACAAGGTGGCAGTTATAATCCAAAGGCAATTCTGATAGGGATGTGACTGCATTTTTTTTTAGCGGATTTTCTGGAAAAACTAGTTTCCCAGTGATGGCTCGGAGACAGCAGTCCATATCAAACCACATACAGAAGCAGACCATGACAGCTTCTCCAACCCCCCAAACAAAAGAATCAAAATCTTTCCCAAACGAAGATACAATCCTGGAATTATCTGATACAGAATATAAAAAACTAATTTACAGAATGCTTAAAGACATCACAAATGAAATAAGGCAGACTGCAGAAAAGCCAAGGAACACACTGATAAAACTGTTGAAGAACTCAAAAAGATTATTCAAGAACATAGTGGAAAAATTAATAAGTTGCAAGAATCCATAGAGAGACAGCATGTAGAAATCCAAAAGATTAACAATAAAATTACAGAATTAGACAACACAATAGGAAGTCAGAGGAGCAGACTCCAGCAATTAGAATGCAGACTGGGACATCTGGAGGACCAGGGAATTAACACCAACATAGCTGAAAAAAAAATCAGATAAAAGAATTAAAAAAAATGAAGAAACCCTAAGAATCATGTGGGACTCTACCAAGAAGGATAACTTGCATGTGATTGGAGTCCCAGAACAGGGAGGGAGGACAGAAAACACAGAGAAAATAGTTGAAGAACTCCTGACAGAAAACTTCCCTGACATCATGGAAGACGAAAGGATATCTATCCAAGATGCTCATCGAACCCCATTTAAGATTGATCCAAAAAGAAAAACACCAAGACATATTATCATCAAACTTGCCAAAACCAAAGACAAACAGAAAATTTTAAAAGCAGCCAGGGAGAAAAGAAAGGTTTCCTTCAAGGGAGAATAAATAAGAATAAGTTCAGACTACTCAGCAGAAACCATGCAGGCAAGAAGGGAATGGGACGACATATACAGAGCACTGAAGGAGAAAAACTGCCAGCCAAGGATCATATATCCAGCAAAACTCTCTCTGAAATATGAAGGTGAAATTAAGATATTTACAGAAAAACACAAGTTTAGAGAATTTGCAAAAACCAAACCAAAGCTACAAGAAATACTAAAGGATATTGTTTGGTCAGAAAACCAATAATATCAGATACCAGCACAACACAAGGTCACAAAACAGAGCATCCTGATATCAACTCAAATAGGGAAATCACAAAAAGAAATTAAGATTAATTAAAAAAAAAAATACTCATAACAGGGAATCACGGAAGTCAATATGTAAAAGATCACAATAATCAAAAAGAGGGACTACGCACAGGAGGCATAGAACTGCCATATGGAGAGTGATACAAGGCGATATAGAACAATACAAGTTAGGTTTTTACTTAGAAAAATAGGGGTAAATAATAAGGTAACCACAAAGAGATATAACACCTCCATAACTCAAGATAAAAGCCAAGAAAAATGTAACGACTCAACAAACATAAAGTCAAACACTACGAAAAAGAGGATCTCACAATTTACTAAGAAAAACGTCTCAGCACAAAAAAGTAAGTGGAAAAATGAAATTGTCAACAACACACATAAAAAGGCATCAAAATGACAACACTGAACACTTATTTTATCTATAATTACGCTGAATGTAAATGGACTAAATGCACCAATAAAGAGACAGAGCGTCTCAGACTGGATAAAGAAACACGATCCGTCTATATGCTGCCTACAAGAGACACACCTTAGACTTAGAGACACAAACTAAAACTCAAAGGATGGAAAAAAATATATCAAGCAAACAATAAGCAAAAAAGAAGAGGAGTAGCAATATTAATTTCTGACAAAATAGACTTTAGACTTAAATCCACCACAAAGGATAAAAAAGGACACTACATACTGATAAAAGGGACACTTGATCAGGAAGACATAACCATATTAAATATTTATGCACCCAACGACAGGGCTGCAAGATACATAAATCAAATTTTAACAGAACTGAAAAGTGAGATAGACACCTCCACAATTATAGTAGGAGACTTCAACACACCTCTTTCGGAGAAGGACAGGACACCCAGTAAGAAGCTCAATAGAGACACGGAAGACCTAATTACAACAATCAACCAACTTGACCTCATTGACTTATACAGAACTCTCCACCCAACTGCTGCAAAATATACTTTTTTTTCTAGCGCACATGGAACATTCTCTAGAATAGACCACATATTAGGTCATAAAACAAATCTTTGCAGAGTCCAAAACATCGAAATATTACAAAGCATCTTCTCAGACCACAAGGCAATAAAACTAGAAATCAATAACAGAAAAACTAGGGAAAAGAAATCAAATACTTGGAAAATGAACAATACCCTCCTGAAAAAAGACTGGGTTATAGAAGACATCAAGGAGGGAATAAGGAAATTCATAGAATGCAACGAGAATGAAAATACTTCCTATCAAAACCTCTGGGACACAGCAAAAGCAGTGCTCAGAGGCCAATTTATATCAATAAATGCACACATACAAAAAGAAGAAAGAGCCAAAATCAGAGAACTGCCCCTACAACTTGAACAAATAGAAAGTGAGAAACAAAAGAATCCATCAGGCACCAGAAGAAAACAAATACTAAAAATTAGAGCTGAACTAAATGAATTAGAGAACAGAAAAACAATTGAAGGAATTAACAAAGCCAAAAGCTGGTTCTTTGAAAAAATTAACAAAATTGATAAACCATTGGCCAGACTGACTAAAGAAATACAGGAAAGGAAACAAATAACCCGAATAAGAAACGAGAAGGACCACATCAAAACAGAACCAACTGAAATTAAAAGAATCACATCAGATTATTATGAAAAATTGTACTCTAACAAATTTGCAAACCTAGAAGAAATGGATGAATTCCTGGAAAAACACTACCTACCCTACCTACCTAAACTAACACATTCAGAAGTAGAACAACTAAATAGACCCATAATAAAAAAAGAGATTGAAACGGTAATCAAAAAACTCCCAACAAAAAAGAGCCCTGGCCCGGGCGGCTTCACTGCAGAGTTCTACCAAACTTTCAGAGAAGAGTTAACACCACTACTTCTGAAGGTATTTCAAAGCATAGAAAATGACAGAATACTACCCAACTCATTCTATGAAGCCACCATCTCCCTGATACCAAAACCAGGTAAAGACATTACAAAAAAAGAAAATTACAGACCTATATCCCTCATGAACATAGATGCAAAAATCCTCAACAAAATTCTAGCCAATAGGATTCAACAACATATAAAAAAAATAATTCACCACGATCAAGTGGGATTTATACCAGGTATGCAAGGCTGGTTTAATATCAGAAAAACCATTAATGTAATCCATCACATAAATAAAACAAAAGACAAAAACCACATGATCTTATCAATTGATGCAGAAAAGGCATTTGACAAAGTCCAACACCCATTTATGATAAAAACTCTCACCAAAATAGGAATTGAAGGAAAATTCCTCAACATAATAAAGGACATTTATGCAAAGCCAACAGCCAATATCACTCTAAATGGAGAGAACCTGAAAGCATTTCCCTTGAGAATGGGAACCAGACAAGGATGCCCTTTATCACTGCTCTTATTCAACATCATGCTCGAAGTCCTAGCCAGGGCAAAATAGGCTAGACAAAGAAATAAAAGGCATCCGGATTGGCAAGGAGGAAGTAAAATTATCTCTATTTGCAGATGACATGATCTTATACACAGAAAACCCTAAGGAATCCTCCAGAAAACTACTGAAACTAATAGAAGAGTTTGGAAGAGTCTCAGGTTATAAAATAAACATACAAAAATCACTTGGATTCCTCTACATCAACAAAAAGAACACCGAAGCGGAAATAACCAAATCAATACCATTCACAGTAGCCACCAAGAAGATAAAATACTTAGGAATAAATCTTACCAAGGATGTAAAAGACCTATACAAAGAAAACTACAAAGCTCTACTACAAGAAATTCAAAAGGACATACTTAAGTGGAAAAACATACCTTGCTCATGGATAGGAAGACTTAACATAGCCATCTATACATATAACGCACCTCCGATCCAAATTCCAATGTCATTTTTTAAGGTGATAGAGAAACAAATCACCAAGTTCATATGGAAGGGAAAGAAGCCTCGGATAAGCAAAGCATTACTGAAAAAGAAGAAGAAAGTGGGAGGTCTCACTCTACCTGATTTCAGAACCTATTATACAGCCACAGTAGTCAAAACAGCCTGGTACTGGTACAACAACAGGCACGTAGACCAATGGAACAGAAATGAGAACCCAGATATAAATCCATCCACGTATGAACAGCTGATATTTGACAAAGGACCAGTGTCAGTTAATTGGGGAAAAGATAGTTTTTTCAACAAATGGTGCTGGCATAACTGGATATCCATTTGCAAAAAAATGAAACAGGACCCATACCTCACACCATGCACAAAAACTAACTCCAAGTGGATCAAAGACCTAAACATAAAGACTAAAACGATAAAGATCATGGAAGAAAAAAATAACATAGGATTAAAGCCAAAAATGGATTAAATGACCAAGGGATTGACAAACGCAGTTTACATTTAGGATTTCCTTCCTTTTCAAGTTTCAGTTCTAGGGTTTCAAGCGGCACTCTGAATAGGTGTAGCTCATTGTTTCACAGTCTCTTTTCATGCCACTCAAGCTTGGAATTCACCACAAACAGATGAGGGAGGAAAGGACTTCCGTTTTTATTTTTTAAGAGGAAAGGAAGAAAAGAATACATAAAAGAAGAAGGAACTTGTTAAAGTACCAATTTTTCATTTTTCTTTGAAGGTGTGTGGTACTAGTCTTGGTTCCTTTTAACATGATTGTTTTTGCCTTTAAAAATACATTAAACTTTCTAAGAGTAGTCACCTTTTTTGAGTCACATACCCATCTGACCTCTCACTAGAAAAAGGCCATTCATGAACACATAATATTGTACAAACAATTTACAAATACAGTGCAAATATTAAAAAATAGAAGAGAAAGATAAAGACCAAATTCAGGAAAGTGGTTAACTGTGGTACAGAGGAAAGGGGTTAAAACTGGGAGGAGGCTCACAGAAGTCTTAAATTGTACTGGTATTTGTTAAGCTGAGTAAACGTACATAAAAGCACCATATTATTCTTCAGATTTTATTGTATATTACATATATATTTTGGAATTTTGATTAATTTTTTTTTAAACCTGTTTTGGCACAGTGGTTAAGCGTTTGGCTGCTAACCAAAAGGTCTGCAGTGCGAATACACCAGTCACTCCTCAGAAACCCTATGGGGCAGTTCTACTCTGTCCTATAGGGTCACTGTGAGTCAGAATTGACAAGAAGACAATGGGTTTGGTTTGGTTTGGTTACAAGGAAGTACTGCTCAATAGAACAGTATACTAAAATCTAGTGTACAAGAACCTGGAGATCCAAACCAGTAGCCAAGGGCTAAATCTGGCCAAGATATGTTTTGTATGGACAGCACAGTGTTTTGTTTTGCTTTGCTTTTTAATTGTAGTATGAATGCCTCTAAGCAGGGTATGCACTCTCCAATTAGCTGAATCACCACCATTTTCCAAGAGTTCTTTAAAGACAAGCTGAAGAAAATATAATCCTCATATATTGCTGATGGGAATGTAAAATGGTAGTCACCAACAGAGTGGCAGTTCCTCAAAATGTTAAGCAGAGAATTACCACATGTCCCAACAATTCCATTCCTAGGTGCCTCCCTAAGAGAAAAAAAAGCATATGTCAACACAAAGACTTGTACACAAAGGATTAATGCTACAACACAGATGAACCTCAAAAACATTATGCTAAGTGAAAGAAGCCAAAGAAGACCACACACTGTATGATTTTATTTACTTGAAATGTCCAGAATAGGCAAATCTCAAATCTACAGAGACAGAAAGTAGATTAATGGGATGATGTAAATGTTCTAAAATCAGATAATTATGATAGTAACTCAGTACATATACTAAAAACCAGTGAATTGTACACTTTAAAGGGAAAAGCTGTATGGTGTGTATATTATGTCTCAATAAAGCTTTTAAAAGCAAACAGACCAAAGACACCCATTCGGTTCTTAGCTTGTAAACTGGATTAAATCCCTAAAGCGCTGGTTCTGAAATCATGGTATTTCAAATTATTTTTAAGGGTGTCCTTGAGGTCAAAATTATTTTCATAACAATACTAAGACATTATTTTCCTTTTTTACTGTGTTGACATTTGCACTGACAGTATGAAATCAATCGTGGGAGTTATGGGTTGAACTGTGTCCTCTAAAAAGACACGTTGAAGTCCTAACCCCAAAAAAAAAACCCCAAGTACCTGTGAATGTGACCTCATTTGGAAATAGTGTCTTTGTACTCACAATTAGTTAAACAAACATGAGGTCATACTGGAGAAGACAGGGTCCTAATCCAAAATGACTAGTATCCTTATAAGAACAGAAGAAAAGAAAAAGAGAGGCACATAGAGGGAAGATACCCATGTGAAGACAGAGGCAGAGACTGGAGTTATGCTGCCACAAGCCAAGGCGCACATGGTACCACCAGGAGCTAGAGGAGGCAAGGAAGGATTCCTCCCTTACAGCCTTCAGAAAGAGCATAGCCCCAACAACATCGTGATTTCAGACTTCTAGCCTCCAGAACTCTGAGAGAATAAATTTTTGTTATTTTAAACCACGTAGTTCATGGTACTTTCTTACAGCACCTAGGAAACTACATAATACAGCGGTAAAAACTGCAGGTGACTTAGCATGGTGACACCAAAATATATTGTACTGGTACTCATTGTAATCTTCACTGACACAATCACAGGAAAAAAGAAGGGGGGGGGAAGCTTTCTCCATTTGAAAACGTTCTCAGTGAAACAGTAAAATCATTAAATTTCTTAAATCTCAGCCCTTGGGCCATAACAAGAAAGGAAGTTCTGATATATGCCACAACATGTATGAACCCTGAAAACATTACGCTGAGTAAAGTAAGTTGGTAACAAAAAAATATAAGATCTCACTTATATGAAATATCTAAAATAGACAAATGCATAGAGACCAAAGGTTATTGGTGGTTACCAGGAGCTGGTGAGAGGGAGAAAGAGGAAGTTATTGCTTAAGGGTCACTGAGTTTCTGTTAAACATGAGGAAAAAATTGGAAATGGATATTGGTGATGGTTCCACAACATAGTAAACATGATTAACATAACTAAATTATACATGTAAAAAAGGGCTGAAATAAAAAATGCTTTGTTAAAATGTTTTCTATCACAATAAAAAAATTAATTTAAAAAAAAAAAAAAGCTCCTCTAATACCATAACTCCCCACGTGTCTGTCAGTGTGTTGTACTGTTGGGGCTTGGGTGTTGCTGTGATGTTGGAAGCTATGCCACTGGCATTCAACTACCAGCAGGGTCACCCATGGTAGACAGGTTTCAGCTGAACCTTTGACTAAGACAGACTAGGAAGAAAAACTCAGCGATCTACTTCTAAAAAGAATAGCCAGTGAAAACCTTATGAATACCAGCTGAACACTGATATACTGCCCGAAGATGAGCCCCGCAGGTTGGAAGATACTCAAAATACAACTGGGGAAGAGTTGCCTCCTCAAAGTAGAGTTGACCTTAATGACATGGAGGGAGTCAAGTTTTTGGGACCTTCATTTGCTGATGTGGCACAACTCAAAATGAGAAAAAACAGCTGCAAACATTGATTAATAATCAGAACGTAGAATGTATGAAGTATGAATCTAGGAAAATTGGAATTTGTCAAAAATGATATGTAACACATAAGGAGCAGTATCCTAGGCATTGCTGAGCTGAAATGGGCTGGCATTGCCCATTTTAAATCTGACAATCATATGGTCTACTATGCTAGGAATGACAATTTGAAGACGAATGGCATTGCATTCATCATCAAAAAGAATGTTTCAAGATCTATCCTGAAGTACAATGCTGTCAGTGATAGGGTAATATCCATAAGCCTACAAGGACAACCAGTTAACACCACTGTTATTCAAATTTACACACCAACCACTACAACCAAAGATGAAGAAATTGAAGATTTTTACCACCTTCTACAGTCTGAAACTGATCGAACATGCAATCAGGATGCATTGATAATTGCTGGTGATTGGAATGTGAAAGTAGGGATGATAAAAGAATCAATAGTTGGAAAATATGGCCTTGGTGACAGAAACAATGCCAGACATCACATGATAGAGTTTTGCAAGACCAACGACTTCTTCATTGCAAATACCTTTTTTCACCAACATTAATGTCAAGTATACAATGTGTGGACCTCACAAGATGGAATACACAGGAATCAAATCAAATATATCTATGGAAAAGATGATAGAAAAGTTCAATATCATCAGTCAGAAAAAGGCTAGTGACCAACTGCAGAACAGACCATGAATTGCTCATATGCAAGTTCAAGTTGAAACTGAAAAAACTTGGAACAAGACTATAAGATCCAAAGTACGACCTTAAGTATATCCCACCTAAATTTAGAGACCATCTCAAGAATAGATTTGACACGTTGAATACTAATGACCAAAGACCAGACGAGTTGTGGAATGACATCAAAGACATCATACATGAAGAAAGTAAGAGCTCATTAAAAAGACAGGAAGGAAAGAAAAGACCAAAATGGATGTCAGAAGAGACTCGGAAACTTGCTCTTGAATGTTGAGTAGCTAAAGCAAAAGGAAGAAATCATGAAGTAAAAGAGCTAAACAGCAGATTTCAAAGCGTGGCTTGAGAAGACAAAATAAAGTATTATAATGACATGTGCAAAGACCTGGAGTCAGAAAACCAAAAGGGAAGAACATGCTCGTCATTTCTTCTGCTGAAATTACTGAAAAAAAATTCAAGCCTCAATTTGCAATATTGAAGGATTCTATCTTATGAGCAAAATACTGAACAACACAGGAAATATCAAACTAAGATGGAAGGAATACACAGAGTCACTATACCAAAAAGAAGCTGTCAATGTTCAACCATTCCAGGAGGTAAGATATGATCAGGAACCGATGGGACTGAAGGAAGAAGTTCAAGCTGCACTGAAGACATTGGCAAAAAAAAAAGGGGGGGGCTCCTGGAATTGACAGAATACAAATTGAGATGTTTCAAAAAACGGATGCAGTACTGGAAGTGCTCACTCATTCATGCCAAGAAATCTGGAAGACAGCTACCTGGCCAACCAACTGGAAGAGATCCATATCTATGCCTATTCCAAAGAAAGATGATCCAAGAGAATGCAGAAATTATTGAACAATATCATTACTATCACAGGCAAGTAAAATTTTGCTGAAAATCATTCACAGTAGTTGCAGCAGTACATCGACAGGGAAAATGTAGAAAGTCAAGCCAGATTCAGAAGAGGCCGTGGGATGAGGGATATCATTGCTGATATCACACAGATCCTGGCTGAAAGCAGAGAATACCAGAAAGATGTTTACGTGTATTTCATTGACTATGCAAAGGTATTCAACTGTGTGGATCATAACAAATTATGGATAGCACTGCAAAGAACGGGAATTCCAGAACACATAATTGTGCTCATGAGAAACCTGCACATAGACAAAGAGGCAGTTGTTCGAACAGAACAAGGGATACTGAGTGGTTTAAAGTCAGGAAAGGTGTACATAAAGACTGTATCCTTTCACATACTTATTCAATCTGTATGCTGAGCAAATTATCTGAGAAACTGGACTATATGAAGAAGAATGGAGCACCAGGATTGGAGGAAGACTCATTAACAACCTGCGTTATACAGATGACACAACCTTGCTTGCTGAAAGCGAAGAGGACTTGAAGCACTTACTGATGAAGATCAAAGACCACAGCCTTCAGTGTGGATTACATCTCAACATAAAGAAAAGAAAAATCCTCACAACTGGACCAATAAGCAACAGCACAATCAATGGAGAAAAGATTGAAGTTGTCAAGGGTTTCATTTTACTTGGATCCACAATCAACAGCCGTGGAAGTAGCAGCCAAGAGATCAGATGACACATTGCATTGGGTAAATCTGCCTCGAAAGACCTCTTTAAGGTGTTGAAGACCACATATGGGCAGCTGATATCTGACAAAGGCCCAAAGTCAGTTAAATGAAGAAAAGACAGTCTGTTTAACAAATGGTGGGGGCATAACTGAATATTCACCTGTAAAAAAATGAAGCAAGACCCACACCTCACATCATGCACAAAAACTAACTCAAAACAATGAAAGACCTAAATATAAAATCTAAAACAATAAAGACCATGGAAAAAAAAAATAGAGACAATGCTAGGAGCCCTAATACATGGCATGAACAGTATACGAAACATTACGAAGAATGCAGAAGAAAAACTAGACAGCTGGGAGCTCCTAAAAATCAAACATCTATGCTCATCCAAAGACTTCACCAAAAGAGTAAAAAGATTACCTACAGACTAGGAAAAAGTTTTTTAGCTACAATATTTCCGATCAATGTCTGATCTGTAAAATTTGTATGATACTGCAAAAACTCAACTACAAAAAGACAACCCAATTAAAAAATGGGCAAAGGATATGAACAGACACTCCACTAAAGAAGACATTCAGGTAGCTAACAGATACATGAGGAAATGCTCTCAATCATTAGCCATTAGAGAAATGCAAATCAAAACTACAATGAGATTCCACCTCACTCCAACAAGGCTGGCATTAATCCTAAAAAACACAAAATAATAAACGTTGGACAGGTTGTGGAGAGACTAGAACACTTGTACACTGCTGGTGGGAATGTAAAATGGTACAACCACTTTGGAAATTGATTTGGCGCTTCCTCAAAAAGCTAGAAATAGAACTACCACACAATCAAGCAATCCCACTCCTTGGAATATATCCTAGAGAAATAAAGAGCCTTTACACAGATATATACACACCCATGTTCATTGCAGCACTGTTTACAATAGCAAAAAGATGGAAGCAATCAAGGTGCCCTACAACAGATGAATGGATAAATAAATTATGGTATATTCACACAATGGACTGTTACTCTTCGAAAAAAAACAATGAGGAATCTGCGAAATATTTCATAACATGGGGGAACCTGGAAGGCATTATGCTGAGTGAAATTAGTCAGTTGTAAAAGGTCAAATATTGTATAAGACCACTATTATAAGAACTTGAGAAACAGTTTAAACTGAGAAGAAAATATTCTTTGATGGTTATGAGAAGGGAAGGGACTGAGGGAGAGGGGTATTTACTAATTAGATAGTAGATAAGAACTGTTTTACATGAAGGGAAAGACAACACACAATACAGAAAAGGTCAGCACAACCGGACAAAACCAAAAGCAAGGAGTTTCCTGAACAAACTGAACACATCGAAGGCCAGCATACCAGGGACAGGGGTTTGGGCACCATGGTTTTGGCGGACATCCAAGTCAACTGGTATAATAAAATCTATTAAGAAAACATTCTGCATTCCACTTTGGAGAGTGGCATCTGGAGTCTTAAACACTAGCAAGCGGCCATCTAAGATGCATCAACTGGTCTCAACCCACCTGGAGCAAAGGAGAATGAAGAACACCAAAGATATAAGATAATTATGAGCCCAAGAGACAGAAAGGGCCTTGTAAACCAGAGACTACATCAGCCTGAGACCAGAAGAACCGGATGACTGCCCTGACAGGGAACACAAAGAGAACCCCTGAGGGAGCAGGAGAGCAGCAGGATAGGATGCAGACTGCAAATTCTCATAAAAAGACCAGACTTAATGGTCTGACTGAGACTAGAAGGACCCCAGAGGTCATGGTCCCCAGGCTTTCTGTTAGCCCAAGACAGAAACCACTCCCAAAGCCAACTCTTCAGACAGCGATTGGACTGGACTATGGGATAGAAAATGATACTGGTGAAGAGTGAGCCTCTTGGATCAAGTAAACACATGAGACTATGTGGGCAGCTCCTGTCTGGAGTGGAAATGAGAGGGCAGACAGGGTCAGACGCTGGACGAATGGACACAAATAGAGAGAGTGGATGGAAGGAGTGTGCTATCTCATTAGAGGGAGAGAAACTAGGAGTATATAGCAAGGTGTATATAAATTTTTGTATGAGAGACTGACTTGATTTGTAAAATTTCACTTAAAGCACAATAAAAATAAAAATAGAAAAAAGTGTTGAAGAGCAAGGATGTCACTTTAAGGACTAAGGTACAACTGACCCAATCCATGGTGTTTTCAATTGCCTCATATGCTTGCGAAAGCTGGACAATGAATAAGGAAGATCAAAGAGGAATTGATGCCTTCGAATTACAGTGTTGGCGAAGAATATTGAACATACGATGGACTGCCAAAAGAATGAACAAATCTGTCTTTGAAGAAGTACAGCCAGAATACTCCTTGGAAGCAAGAATGGCAAGACTGATCTCACATACTTGCACATGCTGTGAGGAGGGATCAGTCCTGGAGAAGGACATCATGCTTGGTGAAGTAGAGGATCAGTGAAAAAAAGGAAGACCCTCAACGAGATGGATTGACACAGTGGCTGCAAAAAATGGGCTTAAACATAGCAATAATTGTGAGGATGGCACAGGACCGGACAGTGTCTCATTCTGCTGTGCACAGGGTCACTATGAGCCAGAAACAACTCGACGGCACCTAACCACACTAACATACCCTTTGAGGAGCCATGATGGAACAGTGGTTAAGAGATGGGCTGCTAACCAAAAGGTCGGCAGTTCAAATCCACCACCGCTCCTTGGTAACCCTATGGGGTAGTTCTACTTTGTCCTATAGGGTCGCTGTGAGTCAGAATCTACTCAACAGCAATGGGTTTGGTTTTTGGTTTGATGTCCTTTGAGCCCTGGTGGCACAATGGTTAAGTGCTTGGCTGCTAACCAAATGACTGGCAGTTCAAACCCACCCAGTGGTTCCAGGGAAGAAAGACTTGGTGATCTGCTTCTGTAAAGCCTATAGGCTAGGAAACCCTACAAGGCAGTTCTACTCTGTCATATAGAGACACTATGATTCAAAATCAACTCAATAGCACAAAACAACAACACACCCTTTACAATCTAATAACAGCATATCCTATTGCTACTATATCCTAATGGCTCTGTATCAATAATAAACTTGAATATTTACAGGACACTTTACAAAGCACTAACAATCATCAATAAGCATATGAAAAGATGCTCAACATTGTTAGTCATTTGGGAAATGCAAATAAAATCCACAATGAGATACTATTTCATACTCACTAGAATGGCACTGGGTTTTGGTTTTTTTTTTTTAGAATGGCTAATATTTTTGTTTTAATGGATAATAACAAGTATTGGAAAAGATATGGAGAAAGTAGAATCCTCCCTAGGGCACTGCTGGTGGGAATGTAAAATGTTGCTGCTGATGTGGAAAACAGTTTGGTAAAAAAAAATTTGGTAGCTCCTCAAAAAGTTAAGCACAGAATTACCACATGACCCAACAATTCCACTCCTAGGTATACACCCCAAACAACTAAACGCAGAGACTCAAGCAGATACTTGTACAACAATGATCATAAGAGTATTATTCACAGTAGCCAAAAAAAAAAAAAGAGGTGGAAACAACCTAAGTGTTCATCAACACATGAATCAACAAAATTTGGTATATCCACAAAATGGACTATTATCTAGCCATAAAAAATGAAGTTCTAATATATGCTACAACATGGATGAATTTTGAAAACAGTAAGTGTAAACCAAACAAAAAAAGGACAAATATTCTATGATTCCATTTATACGAAATATCTAGGAGAGGCAAATTTATACAGACAGAAAGATTACAGATTACTAGGGGCTGGGGTGAAGGGAGAATAGGGAGAATCTCTCAATTGATACCTAGTTTGTTTTTGAAGTGATGAAAAGGTTTTGGAGGTAGATGATGATGGTTGCACAACATGGTAAATAGAATTAATGTCATTGAATTATACACTTAAAAATGGTTAAAATAGCAAGTCTCATATAGTTACCCACAATGAAAAACCTTTTTAAAGCACACATAATTAAATTACCAGTTGCCATCAAGTCAATTCTGACTCATGGCGACCCCATGTGTGTCAGAGTAGAAATGTGCTACACAGGGTTTTTGATGGCTGATTTTTCTGAAGTAGATTGCCAAGTCTTTCGTGCAAGATACCTCTGGGTAGACTTGAACCTCCAACATTTCGGTCAGCAGTGGAGCACGTTAACCATTTGCACCATCCAGGGACATAATAAAATTAGGAAGTACAAATTATAGCCGTACCAGTATTTAATACAGAGGAATCACTGAGAGTTGCAAGAATGCCTTCATCAGAGATGTAGCACTTAAATGGGCTCTGAATTACGGACAGGATCGGAATTAGCATAAGGAAAAGCCACCCAAGCTAAGGAAATCCTAAACACCTTCCCTTCTACCCCACTTCTTCCTATTTACATCTTAGTTAATCCTCTAGCCAATACTATATCCTTCAAGAAGCCTTCCTCAATTACTGTATAATCTAATGTCTACTCTCTTCTCTGAGCTTCTCATACAATTACTATCTATAATACTAATTCTGTTGCTTAGTCATACCATATGGTATACCTTATTCAACTTGACCTCTTCAACTTGATTACAGACTCTGAAAAAGAGCAGTTTGTCTCTACTTTCTTGGTATTCTCCAAAGCACACAGCAAGCACTGAATAAATATTTGTTAAACTGAATTCAATTCAGCATTCATTGCTGCTTTCAATCATTTAAAAAGGCGTTGATTAAAACATTGTTTCTTAACTTACCGGGCATCTCCTTTGGAAAGATTAGTATTTACAGGATAAAGAATAACCTTGTTTGCATCTACATCCACCACACATTTGGTATGCAAGTCAATTTCTGTGGATGAAAAACAGGGAAAATGGTCATTTTTAAAAGTAATTTATTTCAGAAAACACATCTGACAAAAATCCAATACTCTTTCAGGATAAAAACATTCAACAAACTAGGAACAGAAGGGAAATTCCTCAATCTGAGGAAGGGCATCCACAAAACCCCACAGCTTACATCACATATAAGTCAAAGACTGAACAGCTTTCCCCCTAAGATCAAGAATAAGACAAGGGAGTCTACTCTTCCCACTTCTATTGAACATTGTACTGGAGTTTCTAGTCAGGGCAGTTAAAACCAAACCAAACTCAGTGCCATCAAGTCAATTTTAACTCACGCAACTCTATAGGACAGACTAGAACTGCCCCATAGAGTTTCCAAGGAGCGCCTGGCAGATTTGAACTGCCGACCCTTTGGTTAGCAGCCACAGCACTTAACTACTACACCACCAGGGTTTCTGCCAGGGCAGTTAGGCATGGAAAATAAATAAAAGGCATCTACATAGGAAAGGAAGAAGTAATACTGTCCGTATTTGCAGATGATATGATCTTGTACGTAGGAAATCCTACAAAACCCACTAAAAAATGATTAGAATAAACAAATTCTGCAAGGATGCAGGATACAAGATCCACATACAAAAATCAATTGTATTTCTACACACTTGTAAAATCCAACACTGAAATTAAGAAAACAATTTTATTTGCAATAGCATCAAAAAGAATAAAATATTTATGAATATATTTAATTAAAAAATACAAGACTTATAAACTGAAAATTAAAAATGCTGTTGAAAGAAATTAAAGACCTAAATAAATTAAAAGACATCTTATATCCATAAATTGAAAAAATTAATATTGTTAAGATGGCAATACTCTCTCAAAGTAATCTATGAGATTCAACACAATCCCTATCAAAACCCCAGCTGTCTCTTTTGCAAAAATTGGCAAGACGACTCTAAAACTCATATGGAAATGCAAGAGACTAAAAATATATCAAGACAGTGTGGTATGAACATAAGGACAGACATACCGAACAATGGAATAGAATCAAGAGTCCAGAAATAAACTGTCGAATTTATGGTCAATTTTCAAAAGGATACTAAGACAACTCAATGGGGGAAGAATAGTCTCTTCAACAAATGATGCTGGGACAAGCAAGAATGAAATCTGACCCCTTCCTAATATCATACACAAAAATTAACTCAAAATGGATCATAGATAGAAATGAAAATGCTAAAATTATTAGTAGAAAACACAGACATGAATCTTGGTGGCCTCGGGTTAGGCAAAGCCTTCTCAGATATGACACCAAAAACACAAGCAACCAAAGACAAAATAGATAAATTGAACTTCATCAAAATTAAAAACTTTTGCGCTTCCAAAGGTGTCACCGAGGGAGCGAAAAAATAACCAGAGAGTGGAAGGAAACTTTTACAAATCATATATCTAGTAAAGGACTTGTATTCACAATATATAAAGAACTCTTACAACCCAAAACTAAAAAGAGAAATATCCCAATTAAAAATATCACATTAAATAAGGAAGTCAGTCACAAAAACCCACACATTATATTCAGGTAGTCCTCGGGTTACAAATGTCAAAGTTACGTAAGCCCCAAAGTTACAAACCAATCTCCATAAAGCGATTATACTAAAAATGTGAGGTAAATACAATGGTTTGTAATAACAAAGAGGTGCTACTTTGCAATGTGCATCAAAACATTATTATTATTATTGTATTATTATCTTAAAGATGTTTTATGTATCTGGAAGTGTTTCTTTAATGTTTTTTTTACACACAGAAAAGTACATTATATACTATATACTAAGTCAAACATTTGACTGATGTTAGATATGAATCATGCCTAACCGTTCCAATTTACGTACAAATTTGACTTAAAGACAGACCCAGGAACAGAACTCGTTCATAATCCGGGTACTGCCTGTAATTTCATTTATTTGGAATGTACAGAATAGGCAAATCCATAGAGACAGAAAATATATTAGTGGTTGTCTAGGGCTGGGTAGTTGTAGGGAAACAGGAAATGACTACTAATGGGTACAGGTTTCTTTTTGGGATGATGAAACATTTTAAAATTAATTGTGCTAACAGTTGCACAACTTTGTGAACATACTAAAGATGAATGAAGTGAGTGAACTCCATGGTAATTGAATTGTAGCTCAATAAAACTGTTAAAAAATATAGGTCATAACATGTTTATATTCTCATATTTTTATATTCTAACATTTTTCTAACTCAAAATATAAATCTTTCTGTTTGCCTTATCTCCACTTCCAAAATATAACCTCTATGGAAAGAAGCTGTACCACGCTTGAGTCATTTTGTATTTCCCAAAGAACCTTGGCCAAATGTCATTGTCATATCTACTACAACTTAAAGAGTATTTTCACTACCAGGAAAGGTTTTTTTTTTTTTTTCCTATTTAACTTATATAACTTTAACAAATACAAAAAACAAAACAACAACCAAAAAGCCAAACTTTCCTCCCTGTGCCTCACAACTTAACTTTTATTAGGTATTCTACATTTATCTCAAAGAAATATTCTAGAAGTAAAAGAAGTTAGTGATCTTTCTTCTAGCCAACACATTTTTCCGGCCAAGAGAATTGAAAGAAAAACATTAGAGCTATGTATTATATAATCATGGACAAAACCAAACCCGTTGCCATCAAGTCGATTCCAACTCATAGCAACCCTAGAGGACAGAGTAAAATTGCCCCAAAGAGTTTCCAATGCTGTAATCTTTTTTTTTTTTTTAATTTTACTGCCCTTTAGGTGACAGTTTATATATCAATTTGGTTCCCATTTAACAATTTTTATACAGCTTATTCCATGACACTGGTTACATTTCTTACAATGTGTCAACATTCTCACTATTTCCATTCTTTTTGTGCTATTTCCATTAATCCAGCTTCCCTGCTCCTCCTGAGCTTCTCATCTTTGTTTTAGGGTAAATGTTAACAGTCTGGTCTCATATAATTGATTATCTAAGGGAGCACAGTATTCACAGGTGATTTATTTTTATAAACCAATCTATTATTCGGATGAAAGGTGACCACTGGGAGTGGCTTCAGATCCAAGTTCAACGTGCATTTTAGGGTAATAGTCTCAGAAGTTCCTCTAGTCTCTATTGGTCCAGTAAGTCTGGTCCAAGGCCGTAATCTTAATGGAAGCCAACTGCCACATCTTTTTCCCGCAGAGAGGATAATAGATTCTAACTGCCAACCTTTCTGTTAGCAGCCGAGTGCTCAGCCACTGTGCCATGAGGGCTCCTTACTTCAAGAAGGCAAATGTTCTACTATGATGAACTAGATTAACATCTACTTCTAGAATATCACAGAAATGCTAGAAGAAAGTCTCAGCCACACTGCAAAACCTTTGCATGCATAAAATTTTACTTCTTCCCTTCCTTAGGCCCAGGCCACAAGAAAGTGTACAATCATTTTACTTTGTTAATACTACTCCTTAATGGTATCTGACCATATTGTATTGGCTGGCCCCTTACAGTCAACTCTGTATTATCAGCTCTCCGGAAATTCTACTGTGACTCAGAGTCTATTATCTCACCACCCACCACAAAGTTAGTTATTAGTTTCCTGCAAGAACATCTGATCTCAGCAGAGAAGCTGCATTTGTAGTACTATTTGCAGAAGTATACATCTAGAATGCTGTGCCTGAAAAACTAATCAACTAATCAACTACTTCCCCCACAACAGTACTTTACCTTCATCTCAAATGATCTTGAGTAGAGAAGGGATCCAACATTTTCCTTCAACATTTGCATGCTTTTTCCCTATCATCTTCACAGCTCCCACCCCATTATGACTTCACCAGATAAAACTAATAATGTAGAAACATTAAATGGCACAATTAAGGAACTAATCCCTGAAAAATTCTATGTAATACAAAGAATTGCCTAATTGCTAATGCATCTAAACTTGTTTTGTCCTAAAAAGTGCAACACTTAAAATGTCCCTTACATCTAACAGCCTTTAAAGGTGGTCTTTATAAACAACTATCTTCGCTTCTTTATTAGCTCAGCTTTTAATTATCAAACTTCCCACCCCAACCCCATTGACTGAACATACTTGACAGCACCTAACGACAACAACCCTACTGACTGATGGATAGATATTAAAACAAGATTTTTCACAAGACTGTTTAGAATGTGGGTGGAACATCTATGAAGCATACACAAGCAAATAAAAGCAGTGAGAATAGAAAAGAGTTTAAGGGTCAGATCTATGAAAAGTATTTTCATATAAAATTTTATAGCTAGTATGCCATCAAATGTTACTAGTTGAACTAAATTAAGGTGCTACAAAATTCTAAATATGACATAACTCTTCATTAAAAAATTCCTACTCTATACTGCTCAGAAAGCAAAGCAGTGGAAATTAAACCTTAAATTTAATCTGGAAAAGAAACAACAACCCCTCCCCCCCCTCCAAAAAAATAAGATAAATACCTTCTTAGTTTGGAACAATACTTAGATTAAAAAGATCTGAATGTAGCTGCTATGACTGACTGTAAAAATAGCACTAAATACTGATTATTATAATAAGTAACACATGGACAACAGTTTATTCACAGTGAAGCCTAAAGTAATAAGATTGGTATTTAATTAGTATGTCTGAAAACCAATAAAAAATTAGAGTGATCTTAAAGTTAACAGCACTGTACGTTTATGTCATGACTAATCCAGCTTTACAGTACTCAGAATCATAAATATTAACTCGGAATCTCAAGACCTAGCACCTTGCTTTGATATATCCAGGAGTCCTTAAAAAAAAAAAAAAATTTACTCCACTAACATTAAAAAAAAAACATTAAAAAGCCTATAATAATTTCCCAAACAGTATCCTTTTCCGGATCAAATCCCTCAAGATGACTAATAAAATATCAACAGCTGACAACTCAGCTTATTCAGCCAACAAATTAGTCACCTTGTAAAAGTGAACAATAATTTAAAACAAGTCTTTTCTTTGATGTACAAATCAGCTATGACTCTCTCCAATAACATCATAGTAAAATGTGGGCAGGCCCTGGGAAGCTCCCTGTACATAACTTATACGTCCTGTCTGAAGAAATGCACCATTTTCAGTGTAAACAAAATCATTCTGAGTTGCCCGTTTAATAATTCATATTTCTAATTCTCAAGAAAATAATTATTTTCAAAGCAAATCTACCACTCAGAAATACAGATGCATCTCACTTTACCTATGGCACATCCCTAAAAAGTTACCTATAACCTGCTCTTAAATTCACTGGAGTCCATTTTTAAAAACAGTAAATTATTTGCAAGATTAACTTTTTAATTAAATTGCAAAGTTTGCATACTATATATGGTCCTATTTTCATCTAATTTGTGTTACATATTCAATACTTTTACATGTTTATACATGTTCATATGAATAAAATACTCATTACTAATACTTCATGTATATAGGACCGGTTTTCCCAACTGGAAAGTAATATTCTTATTAGCAGAATGGGGAATATGGCTTATACTTCTTTACCATAAATACACAGATTAGGACTCCCTTGTTTATTGAGGTCCACTGTTACAGCCACTGTCAAGTTGATTCCAACTCATGGAAAACTCACGTGTGTCAGACTAGAGCTCTTCTCCACAGGGTTTCCAAGGGCTGGTTTATCAGAAATAAATCATCAGTCCTTTCTTCATCTGGATGGACTCAAACCACCAACCAAAATCATTTTAGTTAGCTGCCAAAATCATTGACCATTTGTCCCACCCAGGACTCCTGAGGTCCACAGAGCCCAGGAGAAAAGAAAAATTAGGTGATGCCACATAGACAAAAAGCAGACTGGTTTTTTGCTTTCTAAAAAGAGAGATACAAAAAGTCCTAATCATTTATTTTTACCAGTGAACATGAAAATATTCTCAGTAAATAAAAGATAAAATAGAGCTGAGCTTGAATGTGGCTAATTAAAGTAAATAATGAAGGAAGTAAGTAAGAAAGATATAAAACAGGATGCCAGATAAGGGGAAGAAAGGTTACAGTGTGAAAAGCCTTAAAATAATCTTATGTGGCCTAAAATATAAAATGTGTATCATCAAGAAATTTTTTTTTTCATAACAATAACAACAACTGAAAAAATAGTGAGGATGCCTACAAATGTTGATACTAATTAGATATAACCAATCACCTCATGGGATTAGTTCTCTTGGTTTGAGGGGTTAGGGCCATAGTAAACTGGCATAAAATGGTTCCTAAAGTTTATGTTCTACCTCCCAGTATGGTGAGTAGCGTCTGGGGTCTTAAAAGCTTACAAATGGCCATCTAAGGCACAGCTATTTGTCTTTATTCACCTTGAACAAAAGAGAAACAAGGAAACCCAAGAATCAAAGAAGTTACTGAGCTACAGGACTAATTGTCCACATGAACCATTGCCTTCTTCATCTTGAGACCAGAAGAACTAGATGGGGTCCAACTACCAGTACAGAATGTTCTGATAAGGAACGTTTCAGAGAAATCATGACAAAAAGGGAGAAAAATTTGTAACAGAAACTCAAATTCTTATAGAATCCAGACTTACGAGACCTATGGAGTCTGGAGGAGTCCTTGAGACTATGGCCTTGAGTTGCTCTTCAAACCTTGAATTGAAACTATACACTGAAGCCACCTTTAAACTAAGCAACAGTTTAAGTTTAGCCCAAAGAGTAAAGATTGTCATCCCTGAGTACTGAGTTATTAAAAAAAAAAATCTATATAAGACCAAAGGGTCAACAGCTATTTTAAAGCATAGATGAGAAGGTTGGAGGGCAGAGAGATTAGGTAAATAGAAGTGAAACAACTAGAACAGAAATGAGAAAATTGACACAATGTGAAGAATTTAACCAACTTCAATGATCATTATGTCTAGAAACTGTGGAACAGGAGTAGGTATATCTTCTCCAAAGATAAAATTAATTATGAGTGGATACATAAGTAAATATGTATGGTGAATAGGTGTGGGAGAGCGTATTGGAGTAGACCCACATGCATATATAGATTTGGCTATAGATATATCTACATACATATTTGTATGTGCTGCACATATATGTATATGTACAATAGAGTACATGGGGGGCACAGTCATGGAAACAGCCTAGACATATCCAAACACCTTGCAGGACTGAGTTACTGGGCTTGAAGGCTAAGCACCACAGTCTCAGGGGACATGTAGGTCAACTGGCAAAACACAGTTCATAAATAAAACGTTCTACATCCTAGTTTGGTAAGTAGTATCTGGGAGCTTAAAACCTTGCAAGCAGCCATCTAAGATACAACTATTGGTCTCCTTCCATCAAGAGCAATGGGGAGTGAATAAAACAAAAAAAAAAGACTCAAGAAAACAATTAGTCCAAAGAACTAATGGCCACAGGAATCACAGCCTCCACCATCCAGAGACCAGAAAAATTAGATGGTGCGTGGCTACCACTACCAACTGCTCTGACCAGGATCACAACAGAAGGTCCTGGTTAGAGTGGAGAAAAAAAAAAATAGAGAACAAAATTCAAATTCATAAAAAAGATCAGATTTACCGGTCTGAGAGAGGCTGGAGGAACCCACGAGACTATACCCCTTAGACACCCTTCTAACTTTGAACTGAAGCCATTCCCAAAGATCACCTTTCAGCCAAATAATGACCAAGGGGAAAAAAAAGTTGCCATTGAGTCAATTCCAACTTACAGCAACCCTATAGGACAGAGAAAAACTGCCCCATAGGACTTCCAAGGAGTGCCTGGTGGATTCAAAGTGCTGATCTTTTGGTTAGTAGCTGAGCTCTTAACCACTATGCCACCAGGGCTCCAAATAACAAACATGCCTATAAATAAACAATAACACACATGAGGAAAGTGCTCCTTGGAACAATCACCTACATGAGACCAAAAGGACAACATACGCCCAAAAGCAAAAGATGAGAAGGCAGGAAGGAGGTAGGAAAACCGCACAAATGAAAATGGGGAACTCAAGGTGGTAATGGGAGGAGTGCTGACACACTGCAACCAATGTCCTGGAACAATTTGTGTACAAACTATTGAATGTGAAACTAATTTGTTCCAAACCTTCAACTAAAAAAAAAAAACTAAAGCACAATGAAAATAAATAATTTTTTAGAAAAGGCATACTTACTTATCAACCATTGAGGACTAGAAAATAAAACAAAACAAAAAAAAACCCCACTGCCGTCGAGTCGATTCTGACTCATAGCGACCCTATAGAACAGAGTAGAACTGCACCACGGAGTTTCCAAGGAATGCCTGGTGGATTCGAACCGCTAACCTCTTGGTTAGCAGCTGTAGCACTTAACCACTATGCCACCAGAGTTTCCTTTAAAAAACCTATAATGCATGGAATGCAGAATAACCAAAATAATCTTATAACCTAGAAAAACAAAGTTGGAGGACTCACACTCATGATATCAAAACTCATTACAAAGCTACAGTAATCAAGACACTGAGGTGCTAGCATAAGGATAGAAATATAAATTTATGGAACAGAATTGAGAATCTAGAAATAAACTCTTATATTTATTGTCAATTGATTTTTGATAAGGGTACCAAGACAATTTAATGGGGAAAGAACTGTTGTTCCAATAAATGGTGCTGAGGCAACTAGATATCCACATGCAAAAGAATGAATTGGACTCTACCTCACACCATATAGAAAAATTAACTCAAAAGAGATCAAAGACTAAAGGTAAGAGCTAAAACTATAAAAAATTCTTAGGCATAAATCTATGCAACCTTGGGTTAGGTAATGATTTCTTAGGTATGACACTAAAAGCAATGTAAGAAGAAATAGATAAACGGGACTTCATCAAAATTAAAAACTTTTGTGCTTCCAAGGACACCATCAAGAAAGTGAAAAAGCAACCCATAGAATGGGAGAAAATATTTACAAATCATGTATCTGATAAGGGACTAGCATCCACAATACGTAAACTCTTACTTGTACATACCCATTGCCATCAAATCGATGTCGACTCATAGCAGCCTACGGAACAGAGTAGAACTACCCCATAGGGTGTCTTACAACTCAACATAAAAAAAATTAACAAATAACCAAGTTTTAAAAATAAGAAGAGGATTTGAATAGACATTTCTTAAAAAGAGATACACAAATGACCAATATGCATAGGAAAGATGTTCAACATCATCAGCCATCAGAGAAATGCCAATCAAAGCCACAGTAAGATATCGCTTCACCCCCACTAAAAAACTAAAAACCAAAAACTGTCAACTCAACTCCAAATCATGGTGATCCCACATGTGTCAGAGTAGAACTGTGCTCCACAGGTGTCATGGATTGAATTGTGTCCCCCAAAAATGTGTGCATCAATTTGGCTGGGCCATGATTCCCAGTATTGTGTGACTGTTCACCATTTTGTCATCTGATGTGATTTTCCTATGGGTTGTAAATCCTGCCTCTATGATGTTACTGAGGGGTAATGGGTGGCAGTTGTGTTGACAAGGCAGGACTCAATCTACGGGATCGGACTGTGTCTTGAGCCGGTTTCTTTTGGATATAAAAGAGAGAAGCAAGCAGAGAGACAGGGGGACCTTATATCACCAAGAAAGCAGTGCTGGGAGCATAGCGTGTCCTTTGGACTGGGGGTTCCTGTGTGGAGAAGCTCCTAGTCCAGAGGAAGACTGATGAGAAGGATCCTCCAGGGCCAACAGAGAGAAGGCCTTCCCCTGGAGCTGATACCCTGAATTTGGACTTTTAGACTACTTTACTACGAGAAATAAATTTTTCTTTGTTAATGCTATCCACTTGTGGCATTTCTGTTATAGCAGCACTAGTTAACTAAGACAATAGCATTTTCAATGGCTGGTTTTTTAGAAATAGATCACCAGGGCTTTTTACCTCAATGCCTGTGGGTGAACTCAAACCTCCAACCTTTTGGTTAGCAGCAGAGTACATTAACTGTTTATATCACCCAGGGACTCTCACTCCCACTAAAAAAAAAAACCAAACCCAGTGCCGTCGAGTCGATTCCAACTCATATGAGTCACTCCCACTAGGATGGTTATTATCAGAAAACCAGAAAATAACAAGCATTGGTGAAGATGTAGGAAAATTAGAACCCTCATCCACTGCTGGTATGAATGTAAAATGGTGCAGCTGCTATAGAAAACAGTTTGGTGGTTCTCCAAAAAGTTAAACATAGAATTACCATATGACCCAGCAATTCCATTCCTAGTTATTTACCAAAAAGAATTTAAAGCAGGGACTCAGAGATACTTGTACACCAATACTCACTGCAGCATTACTCACAATGGCCAAAAGGTAAAAACAACTCAAGTGTCCATCAACAGATGAATGGATTAAAAAGACAAAAATGTGGCAATATAAATGCAAAGGAACATTATTCAGCCATAAAGAGAAATGAAGCTCTGATACATGCTACAACATGGATGAACCTTGAAAACATTACGCTAAGTGAAGTAAGTCAGACACATAAGGACAAATATTGCATGACCCCATTTATATGAAATATCTAGAATAGGCGAGCACATAGAGACCAAAGTTTATTAGTAGTTACCAGAGGAAGGGGAAAGGGGGAAATGGGACTTATTGCTTCAGGGGTATTGAGTTTCTGTTAAAGGTGATGAAAAAAAAATTAGAAATGGATGCTGGGATGGTTACACAACATGGTAAATATAATTAATGCCACTGAATTGATCATGTAAAAATAGCTGAAATGGGGTGAAAGAAAAGACAGCACGATAACAAGTGTTGGCAAGCATGTGAAGCAACTGGAACCTTCGAACATTGCTGGTGGGAATGTAAAATGGTGCAACCACTTTGGAAACCAGTCTCCAGATTCTCAAAAGTTAAACAGATACCATGTTATTGTTGTTAGGTGCCATCGAGTCGGTTCCAAATCACAGCAACCCTGTAGGACAGAGTAGAACTGCCCCAAAGGGCTTCCAAGGAACAGATGGTGAATTTGAACTGCTGATCTCGTGGTGAGCGGCTGAGCTCTTAACTACTATCGCACCAGGGCTCTGAGAGTTACCCTACGACTCAGCAATTCCACTCCTAGCTATAGAACCAAGAGAAATAAAAAAATGTTCACACAAAAACTCCTAAGAAATATTCATAGCAATATTATTCATAATGGCCAAAAAGCAGAAATAACCCAAATGTCCATCAACTGATGAATATATAGACAAAATGCGGCAAAGCCATACAATGGAATATTATTCAGCTACAAAAATGAATGAAATATTGATTTATGCTACAACATGGATGAACCTTGAATATATTATGCCATGTGAAACAACTGAAACACAAAAGGCTGCATATTATATGATTCCATTTATATAAATAATGTCCAGAACAGGCAAATCCACAGACAGAAAGTAGATTAGTGGTTGCTGGGACAAGGGGAGAGGGAAACTGGAGACTGACTCTGCTAACAGGTACCAGTTTATCTTTGGGGTAATGAAAATGTTCTAGAATTAGTGGTGATGGTTGCCTACAACTCTGTGAATATATTGAACACCAGTAATTACACACATTTGGTATGTAAAGTTTTTCTCAAAAAAAATGAAAAAAGAAGAATAACTTGGAAGGAATGATCTCACTTCCCTCAAATAAACAAAATATTAGTGTTTTATAGGTTAGGGTCCTTCAACCACATTTTTAAACACTCACTACTCTTAGGATCCCAGCTTACTCCATTCACCTTACCCTCAATCAATAACCTCATATTCCATCTCATCAAGAAAATCAGGAGTAGTGGTATGAACAATTTCAACTTCCTCATCTCCCTACTACCCATTAATTTTTAACATCTTTAAGCCCTTAATCCTATTAAAGATCACCCCCGCCCCAATGACTTATGATTGTATCCTTTCCAGTCTCCTCTAAGACACTGTCATTACAGGTAGTCCCCAACTCAGAATGTATCTGAGTTACCACAAACCACACTTAAAACCGTCTGATTTGTTTTAACATCTTATTGTTAGTAATATCCACTGCATACAATGTTGCAGCATGTAATTTGCTGATGTTATCATTCTCACATGTTCGCTTGCAGATGTTCAGACAAATAAAGATCAGATTTATAAACATACTGATAAGAAAGACAATAATAATGAAAACTAAAAAAAAAAAAAAAAGAGGTATTCAACTTACGTCCGAACCGATTTATGATGGAGTTGTCAGAACGGAATTCTGTCATAAGTCAGGGATACCTGTATAATAATTTTCCTTACTCTCCTATTTCTTAAATTTCCCTCCCTATTGTCTCTTTCTCCCCATCTATAACAAAGCCCAAACATCTCCTAGATTAAAAAAAAAAAAAAGGCTTGGTCCTAGTAAAAAAAATACCTTTAGAAACCATTATTTATTCTTTCCTTCTTCACAGAGCTTCTTGAAAGAATATCCATGTATAATCACTGCCTCCATACCTGAACAGCCACTTATCCTCAATCCACAGCCTTTACCCCAACACTAATTCATTCAACTGAAAGTATTCTTCTGAAAAGCATGGTTTATGACATATGATAAGTGCTGACTAATTAAACAATATTTTGAATATTTTGTTGAATGTCCAAGAATGAAACATCATTTTCCACACCTCTACCCTAATACCATCTTCTTCTATACTTCTGATTCACATAGTCATCCTCTGAAAACCATAACCCACACTGATCCATTCCTTCGTTAATAATCTACTTATCATCATTGCAGTGTGCACATATGTTCTTAAAACTGACTCACGTGAGCATCTCTTATTATCAGCAAGACTGGTCAAAGATCATGATTTATACCTCTAGTGTATCCTGCACATCTTCGCAAATTATGTAATCTCAGGATTGTAAGGATCCGTTTAAAGACCGTATCCAATACAGTGTAAAGCACAAACTTTAAAGTCTGACAAAGGTAGGTGAAATCCAGGCTCCAAATTACTAGGCTTTAATTCTGGAAAAGTTACTTAACCTCACTAAGATTCTGTTAAATAGAAATTCTACAACTACCTTTCAAAATTTTGTTTGAAGCAAGAAATAAGAGAAAAAAAAAACAAAAAGCCCAGAACTCTGTAGGTCACAAATAGAAAGCTCTGAAACAGTAGGTATTATTTTTTCCTTCAATAAATACTTGTTGAACTAAAACCAAACCCAAACCCAGTGCCGTCGAGTCGATTCCGACTCACAGAGACCCTACAGGACAGAGTAGAACTGCCCCATAGTTTCCAAGGAGCGTCTGGTGGATTCGAACTGCTGACCTTTTGGTTAGCAACCGTAGCACTTAACCACTACGCCACCAGGGTTTCCTGTTGAACTAAATGAACTAATTAATACCATTTTTAAAGATATCTACAGCTTCTGACAGTTAAAGTCCAAACCAATTAAATTATGGATTTATGTCCCATGGACCTGTTAGTTTTGCATACATATATATCATACTGGTAATCTTTGCCAAGTTTTTATTTAATCTTTGCCAAGTTTTTTTCAACAACATGCTCTCTTGAACACAAGGAAACCTAACCAGCAAGCACAGAAGGATCAATAATAAATCCATTTTCACAGAATAAAACACCTCAATTAATCTGCATAACTAATAGTTTTGTCAGCGGTTTCTCCTCTCTTCAGAATTTAATAATTGGAAAAGTCAGACATTAATCATTTTTTATGAGGGTGGGGGGAAAATTAATGCCAACTTAATCAAGTTTTTTATATTTACAAACGTGTACCCTCTTCTCCAAAAGCCTCTAGCCCTATGTACATAAATTCAAATTTGTCACTGAGTTGACAGCAGAAACAAAAGAATGCTATAAAAGATGTGTCTCATTCGACATTAGCATATCAGGCAGATGCTAGTAAAACAAGTATCTTCTGTTTTAGAAAACTGTGTCAGAAATTTCCATCCACAGTCATCCATAGCTCCAACATCTGTCAGTCATCTCTGAGAAGAACTGCCAAAGAAGCCTCAGTGTCAAAAACACCTTCCTGTTCTCCCATCTCACCATTTCCTAAGGATCAACTTATTTCTTCACTGACTGCCAGGATCTTTTAAGCTTCCTCGGATTTCCTCAGTTTTCCCTTGCCCTTTGATTTGCTACTGCTTACTTGGTTTTGACTGGCCTCCTCACTCTATTCCATTCACATGTCTTTAGACCCACCATGCACACTTAAATATTGCCCAGCGTCAGTCATCTACACCTAGGCTTTCAATCTCGCTTTGAGATCTAGTAATCTTTCTCTTTCATGTCTCCAAGACTCACGCAAAGTTCTAAAAAGCTAAAAAGACTACATGAGCCAGTCACCCTAAGACCACACATCTGCATCTAGTTAGCATTCAGGGCTCCCTGCAATTCCGCCCTACCTTTCTAATCTTATCCTCTAGTCAATTTCACAGAATCCTTCTTTCTGGCAGGATAATCTTGTCTCTGCTGCCTAAACTTGCCTTGCTCATTCCTGTCTCTGTGCCTTTGCTCTCAGGCCATACTTCCTTCTCAAAGAATCAATGTTCTCCTCTCCTCTCCCCTCCCATCGCCCACTCATTCAAATCATAAGCTTCCTCCCTCAAAGTCTAATCAAAAGCCTCCTTCCTCAATGAAATATTCCCTAATTACCAGGTTTCTAGGGATCCTTCATTCCTCTAAATTTCTATATTTTCCTATCACTCACGGCACTTAATAACTAGCAGTGTGCTACAGTTGTTTACCTTTTAATCTTTTTACATGACAGTCATTTCCTCATGGGCAGAAACAATAATGCATGCTTTTTAAAAATTAAATATTACAATACCAGACAACACAAAGAGAAATGTTTTAGGAAATACAATTCCCCTAATAAGAACAATCATTTTCATTTTCTCATTTCTTTCTAGCACTTGCCCATTCCTATATAATTTTAACATAATTATAGTCAAAATAGTAAATTCATTTAGTTTATAACAGTTTACAAAGCTGTATAAATACATTATACAGTTACATAGTTTTACATTCTTTTTCCACTAACATAAAAACATCTCCCTTACTATTAAATTATTTTAATATTTATCATATTTAATAGCTACTTACTAGTGTTTCCACTGAGAAACTAGACCATGATTTACTTAAGCACTGACTTCTATTAGACATTATCACATACTTCTTTTCATCTTTCACTGCATCAAGTACCGTAAAATGCACGTAGTAAATTGTTAATAAATACCTGTTAAAACAAACTTATCTTCCATGCTCCCTAAAACCTGAACAATCGAGCTCACTGTTTCCCCCTACCTAGCTAAATTCCTAGTATAATTTCTGGTTCTACCACCTTAGACTAGGTAGGTAGCAAAGGTATTTTCCAAACACTTTTTATATATTTTGGTAGTCAATCTTACACGTAATTTAAACATAGGAAGCCTCTTGAGGAAAGGCAATAAGATCCCATACTATCTAATATAAGCTAGATACCTGGCAGACACTCAATAAATGTTCATTTATCTACTAAATATTTTTTTAAGCTACCTAAAGTTATAAAACAACAAATTCCTGAAAAGGAGAGTGTGTTGATCTTACTACTACTGTCAATTATGCTTGTAAACTTTCACTTCATTTAATAATTAGATTAGTTAATAATGTGTGACCAAGTATTCTTTACAGTAGTACATGGAAAAACACATAGGAGTTGCCTGGTAAGCTGTACAAGTCTGAAAGATAACTTTCAAAGACAAACAAAATCTACAAATAGAACTTCAGGATCTCATGAAAGAAGTTTCCCCTTTTTCTTTAGTTCCTATATCAGATGAAGAAAAGAAAAAATAAAGGTTGGGATACTAAAACTACGTAAAATTACATACGTATGTGAACACAAACTGGAATGGAAATAAGACGACAGTTATTTGTTAAGATGGAAGGATGTAGATTTTTTCCTTTTTATTGTTTATTTTCTTAGCATTATAATTTTAAACTGTATAACCATAAAAAATATTCCTGGTAAAAGCATATGCATTAACCATCACACACACAAAAAAAAAAAAACCCAAACCCAGTGCCGCCAAGTCGATTCCGACTCATAGCGACCCTGTAGGACAGAGTAGAACTGCCCCATAGAGTTTCCAAGGAGCGCCTGGCAGATTCAAACTGCCGACCCTTTGGTTAGCAGCCGTAGCACTTAACCACTACACCACCAGGGTTTCCTAGCTATTACAGCTCTTGCTCTTATTGAATTAGGGCCTACTGCTTAATTTTAAAATGACTAAGTTTCCCAAACCCATGTATAACTTAGCAAATAGACTGAAATATTCTTACCTCCATGATAAATGTTAAATAATAAACCAGCCCACCACCTTAACACTAAAAATCCCTGAGCACAAACACTGACTCACATGAAGAACTTAAGCGCTTCTTGCAATGAAAATATGGTGAAACCTCTGAGAACCAGAACTCAGTGCACTGCTTTGTTTTTCCAGGTCTCGCAAGGTTTCCACCTTAGACAGGGTGCTTACCGTGCTTATGGCTCTCCGTAAGAATCCTATACCTTGTTTTAGTTTTCCTTCTCTGACAGCTTTCTGACTTACACAGGCTCCAGCTTTCACAGGTTTTACTGAATACCCAAATTTTAGATTTGCCTCAAAACAGTGCTAATGTGATTCCATATATCACAGTCTATACAGTAAAACCACATCACAGTAACCTATTCTCATTTGTCAAGAGTGACTTCAGTGGTTGTTTCTTGTACTAATATGCTAAGATAGAAATTAGGACTATAAGTTTATTACTTGTCTTTGTTATATACTATTACTTAATATATTAATTTTCCCAGAAGTAATAGTTGTTCAAAGTGATATGGTTATTTGCAAAATTAGTGGAAAAAATATGATCTTGTTTTAGCCTTTTTAAGCAAACTCTAGACAGCAATTTAAAAACCACTGTCTTTGAAATTCTACTATATTACATTCCATATTATCCATTAGATTTATGTAAACAAGTACTTTATGGCAAAATTAGAAATAAAACCAATTTTTAATTACCTGAGATCATCACTTTAAAAAGATTTTTAAGCAAAAAAGAAAATACCCATGTCAGGAAATCTAAGGTTCGGTAAGAAATGGCACAAAATGAATTGAGGAGACAATTTTTACCACAAATAATATATTTCTATTTATAAGGTGAAGTTCTTGGGTGGTGCAAATGGTTAATGCACTTGGCTGCTAACCAAAAGGCAGGAAGTTCGAGTCCATCCACAGGCACCTCAAAAGAGCCACTGACAACGCTACGGAGCACAGTTCTACTCTGATACACCAGGGGTCACCATGAGTTGAAAATATTTGATAGCAACTGCTTTATTTATAAGGTAATAAAATCTATAAAATGAGTTCAACCCAAGAAATAGCTAACATGCATTCCATAGCTAAATTACTCTGAGCAACCCTTGAAACTCTAATACTGACAATTATTACAATCTTATCAAAGATAAGATTGTAATAATTAGATTCAATAATTTATAAATGGAAAGTAAAGTATAGAAAAAAAATTTATAAATGGAAAGTAAAGTACTTCCCCTAAAAGATGAAAGACAGGGGTGGGGTAAGGGGGGAAGAGAAGGAAGGATTCTAATTATCTGATATGACTTTTTGTGGCAGTTGGTTAGATGCCTCTTTTTTGCACCGACATTTCCATGCTTTTTGTGAAAAGAGAATTTTAAGAATGTGCTGAAATCGGCCTTTCAGAATCAATTCCCAAGCAAATTGTGTTTTATTTGGCTTTTTTTTTTAATTGTTATGATGGCAATCAACTTGAGGTTTATTAAAATTATAAAGGTGCCTGAATATTTAGCAGAAGCTTTTGAAAACTTTCAGAGTTCATCCAAGTTATTTCATTTTGTCAGCATGGAACTAATGAGGCAAAGACTGAAGACTCAAAACATGTACTAGTTGAGAATTTAAAGTAATTTTAAGTTCTCTGGGAACTTATGGAAAAACTCTTCTACATCACTAGACAGCCTTAAGCAGACCTAGCATTGCGGAAACAGCATGGACAGGAGCACAAACCAACTCCACTAAGAGTGCACGTCGTAGCTCAAAGCGTATGTCCACTGGTTAATGTGTACATCTTAATACATACAAGAGGGCAAAGAAAACTGGAAAACAACCTATAATTTCTACATAGACATAAAACAACACGATCACGAACAAAGAGGCTTCATAAACAAAAAATGATTCAGGTGCTTATAAAAGATGCTAGTTAGTTAAGGGTCAACTGCAAAGTCATCTCCTGGGATTATCCTCAAAAAAAACCAAACTGTAGAGTCTGACTCATAGCGACCTTATAAGATATAGGAGAACTGCCCCACTGGGTTTCCAAGGAGCGGCTGGTGGATTTGAACTGCCTACCTTTTGATTAGCAGCCAAACACTTAACCGCTGCACCACCAGGGCTCCAGAGTTACCCTAGTGCGCCGGATAATTAACGCAATAATGTTTAAGTGTTTTCACATATATTATCTCATTTAAAGTACCTTGCCCAATCACGCTGCTACTAAGTATCAAAGCCAAGACCCGGCCCACACCTCCTTTTCTGAGTTCCAGTTGGGGTTCTTTCCACTCTATTTGACTGTCTAAAGATGACCTAAAATGTATTAGGTTTATCTGCTTTCTCTACCCTCCCTACAGAATTAAGAGAATGTTGGAAAGATACAATTCCACGAGAATCTTGGCTCTAAAACTATTTATTGTTGAGAGATGAAGAATACGACTTCAAGCAAAAACAAAAATCTCAAAAAAAAAAAAAAAAAACGAAGGCATCCCTTCAACCCAGCCCCAATCAAAGTATTTACAACTCTTTACCGCTGTTCAGGTTAAAGGAATATAAAATGAAAACCAAGATGAGGGACTTTTGCACTTGAGTGCTTTCTCAGGAAGACTAAGCCAAATTCTCTTCCATTTTTCCGGCCGCGCGCCACAAAACTGCACTGTTAGGAGAAACTCAGCCAGAGACCTAGGACCTCGGGGTCCCCCACTGTCCCGTGGCAAGCAGGAAGGGGTCAGGACCCAAGAGGCGGGGGCCGCTCTGACAGCTGGTAAGGAAAGAGGGGGGAGAAAGGGACAGAAGGCTGGGGAAAAGAGGAAGCGAGCCTGGGCGAAGGACAAGGGCGCCCTGCTGTAAGGGCAAGGGGAGGCGAGAGGGCGAAAGGTCGTCAGAGGCGGGGCTGGCAGGCGGAAGGGGCAGCGAGAAGGGCGGCCTGGCCCGGGACGTGGGGCCCCGCGGCGGCCCGGACCAGGCGGCAGGGCGAGGGGAGGGGCGTCTTGGGATAGGGCCCTTGCGGGCTGGGGACGAAGTGTCGGGTGCCCAGGCCACCGTCTCGCCCCGACGCGACTCCAGGGGCGGGGCCGGGACGGACCCCACACAGCGACTGAGGGGTAAGGCTCGCCAGGCACCTGCCGCCTCAGCCACGGCTGGTCAGGGAGGGCTCGGCTCTCACCTCTTCGGTTCATCGGCCGAATCCGGACCGCCACTTTCACTTTGGAGTCTCCCATCCTTGCTGCTGCTGGGCTTCAGTCTGCCGCGGCCACCAGGCAACTCTTCTGGGCTGACCCGGCGGGAGGGAGCCGCGGGAGGGAGGGGCCAGGCGGGCGGGGCTGACCCGGGGGCGTGGTCTGTCTTCTGTGGGGGCGGGGCTGAAATGGGGCCGGTCGCCAAGCTCCGGGGGCTCCCCTGCTGCATGACGGGACTTGTAGTCCTGAGGGTCTTCGTGGAAAAAAGCTTGGCAAATCAAGTCCGGCGGGAGAACGCCGAGCGCTCTTCGCTTTCTGGAACTTGTAGTCAACAGTTCGGACATTTGTAAATGCCCCACCATTCTTACCCTCACAATTAGTGTTGACATATAAACTGTCAATGAGTTAATACCACACCTGAAAACAGTTGAATAGATGACACTGGAGACGCTGTTACCTCTTCATACTCATTTCGGGACAACCTTAGTCTTTCATCCCTGGCACGAACTATTTTCTCTACCTGAATTGCCCTCCCAGCATTGTTTGCTAAACTCATCCTTCAAGGCGAGTCAAAAATCCCCTCTTCTGTTTTAATTCATAAATGCGCAAGTTAACCCTACGGTTCTCCACTTTGGGTCATAGACCTTGGGCTACGGAACTGGTTTCAGTTCAAATCCTACCGCAGTTACGTGACACAGGGCAAGTTATCTGGCCGCTCTGTGCATGCCCTTTGATACGTAAAATAGGGACAATAATAAACCAAACCTGTTGCCCTCCAGTCGATTTAGCGACCCTACAGGACAGAGTAGAACTGCCTCATAGGGTTTCCACAGCTGGAATGAGTTAATATATGTAAAGCTCTTGTAAAACTTCCTGGTACATAGAAAGTGCTTAATAAATGGTAGTCGTTATTATTATTTTTGTTCTGTTATAGCATTTCTCTCCTTTCGTGTAGTTTCTAAACCATATCTTATATGTCTGTGTATCCTCTAACACTTAGTTGCATTCCTACCATGTAATAGAGACCCAGTGAGCATTTATTACATGAATGAATTAATAAATGAATAAATACATGAAACCACACTGAAATTAGCTCTTTATTAAGTCCTGGGACACTGCTAACCGGTGGCCTGTGCACCAGATCTATCCTGCAAACATGTTCTCTTTGGCCTTACAATAATGGCCAACACATAAAAATCAGGAGATTTGTACACGCAATACTGGGTCTACCTTACAGATTGGTAATAGTGGATGGGAATGGAGTAACAGTGGCCGTTTTAGAAGATGCAAGTTTCTCCATTTCATCATAGCCTCCATCCAGCCTGTTTTACCACTCAACCCCTTGGACCCTATGGGTATGTAACCCCTGCTTAAAAACAAACAAAAAACCCATTGCCATCAAGTCAATTCAGACTCATAGCAACCCTATAGGACAGAGTAGATCTGCCCCATAGGGTTTCCAAGGAGTGCCTGGTCGATTTGAGCTGCTGACCTTTTGGTTAGCAGCTGTAGCTCTTAACCACTACGCCACCACGTGTGTTTAAATGGTAATACAGAACTCAGAACCCTTTTACAGGTGAGTAAGTATGCGTTGGAGTTGAGTCAACGGCAAGCAACAACAAATACAGATTTGCCCTTTGTCATAGATGGAATCGTGTCCCCCCAAAATATCTGTAAACTTGGCTAGGTCATGATTCCCCTTATTTTGTTCACCATTTTGTCATCTGATACAATTTTCCTATGTGTTGTAAATCCTATCACTATGGTGTTAATGAGATGGATTAGCAGCAGCTATGTTGACGACATCTACAAGATTAAGTTGTGTCTTAAGCCAATCTCTTTTGAGATATAAAAGAGAGAAGCTAGCAGACAATTTGGGGGGGGGGGATGGGAAGAGGGCAGGGACACCTCCTACCACCGAGAAAGCAGCTGGGAGCAAAGCGTGTCCTTTGGACTTGAGGTTCCTGCACTACGAAGCTCCTAGTCCAAGGCAAGACTGATGACAAGGACCTTCCTCCAGAGCCAAAAGAGAAAGCCTTTCGCTGGAGCTGGACACCCTGAATTTGGACTTCTAGCTACTAGACTGTGAGAGAATAAACTTCTGTTTGTTAAAGCAATCCACTTGTGGGTGTTATATTTCTGTTATAGCAGCAAGATGACCAAGACACCCTTTTACCCACCATGCTGTTGTTGAAAGACTTTCAATACAAGCAGAGTTGCCGAAAAGGTAAAAAAGAGAAAATGCAGCCTGAGAAGGCCCTCTTTAAAAAGGTGGGGGGGAGTTTCTTTGGGACACATCTGAGGTTCAAGGGGGCCTTCTCAGAAGGAGAACCAGTAGGATTTAGTGCAGTAGGGCTAAGCCTTTTGATTTTCACAGCCTGATAAACAAAAAAAGGAAAAATTATTTTGAGTTGGCAGCTTTTTAATTCTACCATGTAAATTCTTTAAAAATAATCCATAAAACAATTGCTATCTTCTGTCACTAGCATTCCTTTAAAGAAAGAAAAGTTATAAGGACATACATCTATATTGAAATAATTTGACTTAATGAAAAACTCACTATTCTCTTTCCTTTTTTTTTTTTTTATCCTTCTTTTTGCCCCTATTCAGTGTTGAAGAAACTTGGATAGACTGAGAAAAACATTTTGCTCTATCTTTATATGATTGTCACTTACTAGTAATGATATATCGAGCACTCACTATCTACCAGACACTGTCCTAAGCATTTTACGTGTATTAACTCATTGGATCCTCGCAGCAACTCTGGGACGCAGTTATTATTATTATCCCTATTAGCAGATGGAGAAACTGAGCACCTAAGCAATTTACTCCAGGTGCAACTGTGCTCCTGTAATCTGATCTCCCCACTGCGCAATCTTTCACAATGGAAAGAGTGTGTGAGCAGATTGTTCAATCCATAGGAATTAGCAAAATCCCTAGTGGCACAGGACTGATTAGCAGAGTTGGGTACTCTGATCTGAAACATATTTCCTAATAACCACCTAGCCACTTTCAAATTATAACAAATATGGCTTTGGAATATGCCAAGATTCGTAGGTTTCCATTCTTCACTTTGTATCTCGTTTATAACCTGGTGAATTTTGTTTCTAAAAGGCATGTTCTGATGATAGCTTGAATTTAGTAAACAGAAGCTAAGCAAGCAGAAAAAGAGAAGGTTACTACTGTTTCTGTGGGAATCATTGTACTTAAATTTAAGCTCAATTTTAAGAAAGGAGATAACTCCAAAGGAGCTAACGGAAGAGGGGTATAATAGAAAAAGGGAAGATTTCTCTCTAAAGTTCCAAAACCATTTAAATTTTCCTGGAACCTTTTGATTACAAGAAAATGATAGACACATCTTGCGGGACTGTACCAAAAAACCTCTGTAGGCAATTCTCCCTTTTGACTTCTACTCACATTAATCATTCTCTTTTAACTGCTGCTATGAATGTGAGAACGAGCCCTGGTGGCGCAGTGGTGAAAGTGCTTGGCTGCTAACCAAAATGTTGGTGGTTCGAACCCACCAGCCACTCCACGGGAGAAAGATATGGCAGTCTGCTTCCGTAAAGATTTACAACCTTGGAAACCCAACGGGCCCATTCTAATCTGTCATATAGTGTCACTACAAGTCACAATCAGCTCGACAACAGTGGGTTTTGGTTTAAGAAGGTAAGGAAAGAGGATTCTTAGAGAAGAGAGCCCAAAACTAGAAACGTCTTTATCTTCCCACAGGAAATCTTCCTCAGATAGGTGAGAAAGAACTGAGACACAGGTTATAACCGGCAGCCCCAGAGCTTCGGGGGCTTTCACACCAAGTGAAACTGGAGAACTTCGTCAACAAGCTGGGGGTTTTGATACAAGCTCCAACAAGTGAGAGGGAAAAATCAAGGATTTCTCTCTTTTCAATTATAAAAGAGAAAACTAGTAAATAAGGCACTCACTTGTACTTTTTTATTATAAAGCAAGTACTTAAGAAATCAGCAAATATTTATAGTGTAGGCATTCTATTCAAGGCCTGTGATAGGTTCAGTTTTAACTGTGTTGATGAAGACGTTCCCATTTTTCTCCCTGATGTTTTGCAAATTTACTCTTTCTAAAACTGATTTCTAACTTACTTATTGTTGCTCTCATCTACCCATTCAACAGTTTCTGGTGGTCCCTGTGTAGGCTGAGGAAAACCTTTTGCCCTATCTTTATATGATCATCACTTACTGATAATGATAGCTAACGTACACTGAGTACTTACTATCTACCAGACACTGTCCTAGCATTTTACATGTGTAAACTCATTTGATCCTACCAGCGACCCTGTGAAACAGTTATTATTATCCCCATATAGCCAATGGAGAAACTGAGCACCTAAGCAATTTACTACAGGTGCAATTGTCCTGCTGTGATCTGACCTCCTCACTATACAATCTTTCATGATGGAGTGTGTGAGCAGGTTATTCAGCCCACAGGAATTAGCAAGATCCTGGTGGCACAGTGGTTAAGTGCTCAGCTGCTAACCACAAGATCGGTGGTTTGAACCTACCAGCCACTCCGTGGGAGAAAGATGTGGCAATCAGCTTCTGTAAAGATTGTCGTTAGGTGCTATCCAGTGGGTTCCAACTCATAGTAACACTCTGTACAACAGAATAAAACACTGTCTGGTCCTGTGCCATCCTCACAATCATTGCTATACTTGAGCCCATTGTTGCAGCTACTATGTCAGTTCATCTCCTTGAGGGTCTTCCTTTTTTTTTTTTTTTGCTGACCCTCTACTTTACCAAGCATGATCTCCTTCTCCAGGGACTGGTCCCTCCTGACAGCGTGTCCAAAGTATGTGAGACGAAGTCTCACCATTCTCACTTCTAAGGAACATTCTGGCAGTACTTCTTCCAAGACAGATTTGTTCATTCTTCTGGCAGTCCATTCAATATTCTTTGCCAACACCACAACTTAAAGGCATCAATTCTTCTTCTATCTTCCTTATTCATTGCCCAGCTTTCGCATGCATGTGAGGCAATTGAAAATACCATGGCTTGGGTCAGGCACACTTTGGTTCTCAAGGTGATAGACATCTTTGCTTTTTAACATTTTAAAGAGGTTTTTTTGCAGCAGATTTCCCCAGTGCAATGCATCATTTGATTTCTTGACTGCTACTTACATGGGCATTGATTGTGGAGCCAAGTAAAATGAAATCCTTGACAACTTCAATATTTTCTCCTTTCATCATGATGCTGTTTATTGATCCAGTTGTGAAGATTTTTCTTTTCTTTATGTTGAGGTGTAATCCGTACTGAAGGCTGTGGTCTTTGATCTTCCTCAGTAAGTACTTCAAGTCCTCTTCACTTTCAACAAACAAGGTTGTGTAATCTGCGTATCACAGGTTGTTAATGAGTCTTTCCTCCCTAAAGATTATGGCCTTGGGAACCCTATGGAGCTGTTCTACTGTCCTATAGGGTCACTATGAGGTGGAATCAACTCAAGGGCAAAGAGTTTGGTCTGGTTTTTTTAATTTTCATCATTTTACTTTCCAAAAGAGTTTCTAAAACTACAAGAAAGTTTTTAAAATGGTAAAAAAAAAAAAAAAAAAAAGGAAATTGTGTACTAAATTCTATTTTTTCTCTTTAAAAAGGAAGAAGTGTGCTAATCACTTCATCAAGGCAAACTGCTTTTCAGCTTAAAGCAGATATACCTGCTTGCTTCAGATTTCTTGTCAGCTTACCTTTGCCAGAGCTCTTAGTTTTCTCAATTATAATTGTCTCTGCTTCTGTCTCCCCAGCTGTCTGTGAGCTTTTTGAGCGCAGAAAGAGTGTCTTTTTAAAATCTTTTTATCTCCAGCACCTTGCACAGTGTCTATTACTTACCCATTGCCGTTGAGTCAATTCCGACTCATAGTGACCCTATAAGATAGAGTAGAACTGCCCCATAGAATTTCCAAGGAGCACCTGGTGAATTTGAACTGCTGAACTTTTGGTTAGCAGCCATAGCACTTAACCACTATGCCACCGGGGTTTCTGTCTATTACTTAGTGGGAACTTAATATATTTTGGTGAATGAAGATATTAACAACCCAGTGTGGTGATTAACCTCAGACAGATTAAATGCCATGGCTCAAGTCACATCATGGCAAGGCTGAAATTCAGGCACAATCTTGTTTGGTTCCAAAAATCTATGCTCTTTGCAAAAAAAAAAAAAAAAAAAGGCCATCACTATGTGTCCTCCAACATATTTTTCCTGTTAGTATTGTCTGTCCTACAGCAACCAAGTGCTTATTATATGTCAAGAGCCCTCATGGTGCAGTGGTTAAGCACTCGGCTGCTAACTGAAAGGTAGGCAGTTCAAACCCACCAGCTACTCCATGAGAGAAAGATGAGGCAGTCTGCTTCATAAGATTACAGCCTTGGAAACCCTAAGGGGGAGTTCTACTCTGTCCTTTAGGGTGACTATGAATCAGAATTGATTCAATGGTAGTGGATTTGGTTTGGTTTGTATTATATGTCAGGCATTGTGCTAAGCACTTCACCTACATGATTCATGACATCCCCATGAGATTAGGGCTGGTGCTATAGCCTTTGACACATAAGGAGACTGAGACCTACTGAGGTGAGTTAACTGGTACCTGTGATCTTTCATCTTATCTCCTCAGCAATGTTGTTTTGCTGGTCAGGCCCTTTCTAGCCAATTCAACCCTTCTTTCCCTGTCAGCCCCTTCCCTTCAGCTGAGATTCTCCCATGGATAAACAAGAACAGAAAATAACACTTAAAACACACACACACATGCACAAGGACAACCTTCCCTCAATCCTTCCTTAGTCCACCTCTAGTTACCAGTCTCCCTGCCTCCTTCACAGCCAAGCTCCCCCAAAAGATAGTCTCACTGTCTTCCTTCCTCACCTGTCATTAGTCAGTTGACTATTAATTCAATCACACTTTCACCTACCCTCACTCCTCCAGTAAAATTGTCCTGTCAAAGTGTACCATCGACCTTCTAATGGCAAATCCATTAGGGAACCTTTTGCTCCTCATTTTTCTGGACTTCTGACAATTTCCCTCTTGAAGCTTTTTATTTCTTTGGTTTCTATGATACCACTTTGTTCACCTTCTGTTAGCTATTATTTTAGTCAACAAACTGAGCCCCTACCATGTGCTTGGCACCATGCTGGGTGCCTGGGATACGAAGATAAAAAAGATATGGTCACTATCCTTAAGGCCTGAAAAGTTTGGTCAGTTTCTGGCAAGTTTGTAATTTCTTCAGCCGATTGCTTGGCTACCTCTTTTTTTTTTTTTTAAATAATTTTCATTGTGCTTTAAGTGAAAGTTTACAAGTCAAGTCAGTATGGCATATATAAGCTTATATACACCTTACTCCATACTCCCACTTACTCTCCCCTTAATGAGTCAGCCCGCTCCGTCCTTCCAGTCTCTCCTTTCGTGACAATTTTGCCAGTTTCTAACCCTCTTTACCCTCCCATCTCCCCTCCAGACAGGAGACGCCAACACAGTCTAAAGTGTCCACCTGATACAAGTAGCTCACTCTTCATTAGCATCTCTCTCCAACCCATTGTCCAGTCCCTTCCATGTCTGAAGAGTTGGTTTTGGGAATGGTTCCTGTCTTGGGCTAACAGAAGGTCTGGGGACCATGACCTTCAGGGTCCTTCTAGTCTCAGTCAGACCATTCTGGTCTTTTTATGAGAATATGGAGTCTGCATCCCACTGTTCTCCTGCTCCCTCAGGGGTTCTCTGTTGTGCTCCCTGTCAGGGCAGTCATCGGTTGTGGCCGGGCACCATCTAGTTCTTCTGGTCTCAGGATGATGTAAGTCTCTGGTTCATGTGGCCCTTTCTGTCTCTTGGGCTCATAGTTATCGTGTGACCTTGGTGTTCTTCATTCTCCTTTGATCCAGGTGGGTTGAGACCAATTGATGCATCTTAGATGGCCACTTGTTAGCATGTAAGACCCCAGACGCCATACTTCAAAGTGGGATGCAGAATGTTTTTATAATAGAATTATTTTGCCAATTGACTTAGAAGTCCCTTTAAGCCATAGTCCCCAAAGCCCTGCCCTTGCTCCGCTGACCTTCAGTTTATCCCGGAAACTTCTTTGCTTTTGGTCCAGTCCAGTTGAGCTGACCTTCCGTGTATTGAGTATTGTCCTTCCCTTCACCTAAAGTACTTCTTATCTACTAACTAATCAGTAAATAACTCTCTCCCACCCTCCCTCCCTCGTAACCACAAAAGTATGTGTTCTTCTCAGTTTATACTATTTCTCAAGATCTTATACTAGTGGTCTTATACAATATTTGTCCTGTTGCATCTGACTAATTTCACTCAGCATAGTGCCTTCCATGTTCCTCCGTGTTATGAAGTGTTTCACAGATTCGTCCCTGATCTTTATAGATGTGTAGTATTGCATTGTGTGAATATACCATAATTTATTTAAACAATCATTCGTTGATGGACACCTTGGTTGCTTTTTGCTATTGTAAACAGTGCAGCAATAAACACAGGTGTGCATATATCTGTTCGTGTAAAGGCTCTTATTTCTCTAGGGTATATTCCGAGGAGTGGGAATATACCCTAGAGTATATTGTATACCCTAGGAGTGGTTGTACCATTTTACATTCCCACCGGCAGTGTAGAAGAGTTCCAATCTCTCCGCAGCCTCTCCAACATTTATTATTTTGTGTTTTTTGGATTAATGCCAGCCTTGTTGGAGTGAGATGGAATCTCATCGTAGTTTTAATTTGCATTTCTCTAATGGCTAATGATCGAGAGCATTTTCTCATGTATCTGTTAGCTGCCTGAATATCTTCTTTAGTGAAGTGCATGTTCACATCCTTTGCCCATTTTTTGATTGGGTTGTTTGTCTTTTTGTGGTTGAGTTTTAATAGAATCATATAGATTTTAGAGATCAGGTGCTGGTCGGAGATGTCATAGGTGAAATTTTTTTCCCAATCTGTAGGTGGTCCTTTTACTCTTTTGGTAAAGCCTTTAGAAGAGCATAGGTGTTTGATTTTTAGGAGCTCCCAGTTATCTGGTTTCTCTTCGTCATTTTTGGTAATGTTTTGTATTCTGTTCATGCCTTGTATTAGGGCTCCTAAGGTTGTCCCTATTTTTTCTTCCATGATCTTTATCGTTTTAGTCTTTATGTTTAGGTCTTTGATCCACTTGGAGTTAGTTTTTGTGCATGGTGTGAGGTATGGGTCCTGTTTCATTTTTTTGCAAATGGATATCCAGTTATGCCAGCACCATTTGTTAAAAAGACTATCTTTTCCCCAATTAACTGACACTGGGCCTTTGTCAAATATCAGCTGCTCATATGTGGATGGATTTATATCTGGGTTCTCAATTCTGTTCCATTGGTCTCTGTGCCTGTTGTTGTACCAATACCAGGCTGTTTTGACTACTGTGGCTGTATAATAGGTTCTAAAATCAGGTAGAGTGAGGCTTCCCACTTTCTTCTTCTTTTTAAGTAACGCTTTACTTATCTGGGGCTTCTTTTCCTTCTATATGAAGTTGGTGATTTGTTTCTCCATCACATTAAAAAACTTCATTGGAATTTGGATCAGAAGTGCATTGTATGTATAAATGGCTTTTGGTAGAATAGACATTTTTACTATGTTAAGTCTTCCTGTCCATGAGCAAGGTATGTTTTTCCATTTATGTAGGTCCTTTTTAGTTTCTTGCACTAGTACTTTGTAGTTTTCTTTGTATAGGTCTTTTACATCCTTGGTAAGATTTATTCCTAAGTATTTTATCTTCTTGGGGGCTACTGTGAATGGTATCGATTTGGTGATTTCCTCTTCGATGTTCTTTTTGTTGATGTAGAGGAATCCAAGTGATTTTCGTACATTTATCTTATAACCTGAGACTCTGCCAAACTCTTCTATTAGTTTCAGTAGTTTTCTGGAGGATCCCTTAGGGTTTTCTGTGTATAAGATCATGTCATCTGCAAATAGAGATACTTTTACTTCTTCCTTGCCAACCCGGATGCCCTTTATTTCTTTGTCTATTGGCTACCTCTTTATTTGTTTCTCAGTACTGGAAGGGAATCCCCTTTAAAGAGAATGTCCTTCAAAAAGGAGGAGGTCCAGTGTGCTTGGCCTGGGAGATACTCTACCCAATTTCAGAGTGCAGGGGAAAAGAAAAGCCCAGGGATGTAGATGTGTAGAAGGCTAAGAGATAAACAGGCATCAAAGAAGACAGGAGACAAAGACACCAGTCTGAATCAGAGAGTGGCCTCAAAGACAAAAGATGCAAAAAAGCTCATGTGAGTTCCTTAACATAAAAGCTATTTTTCTTGCTTCTGTTTGTTCTATCCTCATTGCCACCACCTAATTCTAAATCTTCAACAACTCTTGCTTTCCAAGCCCTGCATGAACCCTCCCCAGAAGATACTCCTGAGGAGAAAGCATCTGTCTTTTCTGCATATGAGTTTCATATTGTGATTATTGGATTGTGTCTCTTCTGAAAGGATAAAGCCATACCCATGCGGCTATGAGGTCAAGTATCACCTGAAGGAAAAAGTCATTCACTGGGAAAAAAGTAAGGCTTCAACAAAAAACAAACCCATTGCCACTGAGTCAATTCCAACTCATAGTGACCTTATAGGACAGAGAAGTGCCCCTATAGGGTTTCCAAGGAGTGGCTGGTGAATTTGAACTGCCGACCTTTTGGTTAGCAGCCAAGCTGTTAACTACTGTGCCACCAGGGCTCCCAGGTAAGGCTTAGGAGGCCAAATTGAATTGGCCTGAATTTCAAGAGATTTAGATGGTGTTGGAGGTTAAAGATATCCCTAAAATATGGTAGGTTCAATGGACCCAGGCAATACCCTCTTTCCCTGGGATCTCATTTGAATGAGGCAACGTTTACAGGCCCTAGAGAATAAGATACACCTGGGGAATTAGATTATTTCTGTATTGATTTTGTTCTCCATTTGTGTTTAGCAAACTTTTCTTGAAATTATGTTTTGTTTGACCTATGCTAAGTGAACCAAAGGAAGGGGCTTTTGTCTACATGTGGTACAAAGCTTTAAAAGAGAAGAAGCCTACCTCTAAGGTCAGTGTGGTGAAGGCAATGGGAACTGCGGAAACCCCCCCCCCCCCCGCCCAGAGACCACAAAAACAGTCAAATGAGAAGTATAGATTTGAGGTCACTTAGTACCGTTACAGGAGAATCCTCTCTTCATACCAGTCTTAGAGCTCTGGGGTTTTAATTTGCTTTGGAAGGTGGCATTTCCTTACATGAACCCTCACTCCTTCCCCTTCTCTTCCCTGTATGTTTAGTCTCTATTTTATCACACTCTTTCTATGGTTACCCTTGCCTAAGTTGTTATCCTACTATAGGATTACCTCCTTCTGCCTATTAAAATTTAACCATTCAAGTCCCATTTTCTCCATAAAGCCATTTCTTCACTCATCCTACCAAAAACAAAACCAAACCCATTGTTGTCAAGTCAATTCCGACTCATGGTGACCCTACAGGACAGAGTAGAACTGCCCCATAGGACTTCCAAGGAGCAGCTGGTAGATCCAAACTGCTGACGTTTTGGTTAGCAGCCATAGCTCTTAACTGCTGCTCCACTAGGGCTCCCCATATGTACAGAAAGAGAAAGAGGTTGATTTCAAGAAAATGGCTTGCTCAGTTGTGGAGGCTGGCAAGTCCCAAATCCGTGGGTCAGATGTCAGGCTGGAGACTTCTACATCCATTAATGTTTCCCTTCTGGAAACTTTTTTAGCACTTATTAACCATATTAACATTTGGTTACAAGCTGACTTGCATAATGTATGTAGGTTTTCTACAGTTAGTTTGAGAACTTCTCAATAGCAGGGATGATGTCTTCCCTTCTTTGGTATGGCTCAAATAGGAAACACAGCAGACATAATAAATACTAGGTGACTGAATTGTGACATATGAATTGCCAAGGCACAGAGATGGAAGAGTCAGGAGGCAAAAGAAGGGCTATAAGTTAATTACTTTGATATTTTAGAGTGACAAGAAACTAGAGGAATAATATAAGCCTGGAGAGTATGGTGAAGCCCTAGTGGTTCAGTGGTTAAGAGCTCAGACTGCTGACGAAAAGATTGGCAGTTCGAGTCCACCAGCTGCTCCTTGGAAACCCTGTACAGTTCTATTCTATACTATAGGATTGCTATGAGTTGTAATCGACTCGATGGCAACGAGGTTTTTTTTGTTTGTTTGGACAGTATAGTAAGGTAAAAGATCTCAAGACCATGGCTTTGCCCTCTTTATTGAGGAACATTAATTCCTCTGTCATCTCTGAAGATCTAGAACTCTATTCCAGTCAGAAATTTTAAAAGCCGTCCCAAAACCCACAGATATCACACTAAGTTCCCCCAAGTGTTCACTATCTGACCAAACATAAATTTATTTCCTCCTTTGTTCAGAAATATCCCTAAAGAACAATATCAATAATGAATCTCTGATAGGCCTAGTTCATCTCCATAAATCATTCAGGGACAGAGGTCAGGAGAGAATATTCTTTTAGCATTATTTAAGGCAGGTTTTACCATTCAGGCTCCATTAGTGAGCACAAAAGGACACCTGTAAAAAAAATATTCATAGGCTTTTTTTGGTTTGTAGTGCATTGTTTGGGGACCCACTGCCTGCAGGATCACATTAGTGCAAATAACCTACAGTTGGAATCCACACCCTTAAGCTCAGCGGTTTCGGTTAGCTTATCACCAAACCTGATTTAGAACTTAAAGAGATTTTTTTGAAGCCACAGGAGAAAGGGTGGGGCAAAGTATTTTGCCCATGATTCCTAGCCTAGGGAGAAGCATCTGACTCTTCATCCTGCTCCCCGCCACCCCGCCCCAAGGAGGACTTTCTTGAGAATAAGCAAAAATCATTAAGAAATATTGGATTAAATTGAAAGAAAAGAAACCTGGCAGAAAGATGCCTGGGGAAGTATTTCTGCAGAGAAAGACACTCTGCTTCCTTGTTTAATTTTTTTATACTTCAGCCTAACTAATATTTTATTTCATATGTAATCAATACAAGGTACTTGCTTGATCAGGAATCAAAAAGTGAGTATGACATACTCTATATTTTCTGAAAGTTAGAATTTATTTGAAGCTAATTATGCTGCTAAAATGGGAGAAAATGTACATAGAATTCCTACTTCAGTACTGGGTAGGTAATTAAGTTCCTGTTTTTCCAGAGACGTTGTCACACATTGTAGCTGCAGGTGGGTGGAGGTAGACGCCTGAGCCTAGGAGGGTAGAAAGAAGGAACTTTCTGAGTCATCTCAGATTCAGACCTAGAAGGTGTCATTCAGGCAGGAAGTATGAGGGTGGGCTGCCAAAATCCTGATACTGGAAGGAAGAGAGGTGAGAAAATGGCACAGGCTGGGATGGATGCCATGTGTTGTTATAATCTTCTCGACCTTGGTCATGAAGTGGTTAAAGAGAAACTCAAGACAGGAGATTCTTTAACAACAACACGCAAGAAATATTGCAGGGTTCATTTTTCTCTGCCATGAAGGGAGCTTTTTTTCAGCTGGGACCCAATCTGAAAGCTATTCTACCCACAAGAAAGCAAGGAGTTACAGAACCCTCCCAATGCCACAGGGTGACTCAGAGGCAGCTGAACAGGACCCAGAACAGAGTGGGGACAGCTGCAGCAAGTCTCACACTTTTGCATAATCCATTGGAAGATGGCAAAACTGCCTTATACACATAGAACAGTTTAGCCATCATTTGCCAATATAAATTCCAGACAAATTAAAGGCTTACATTAAAAACTTGAAAAACTAAAAAAGAAAAAAAAAGTGAATATTAGCTGATATCATACAAAAAAAGAAGTCATCAGTAATAATAACAGTACTGAGAAACATGCTAAAGTAAAGCCAGAACTCCAACTTGGGTCTGTGGAAATTTAGAGCCTTACTCTTAACCCTGAATAATACTGCCTCTTTAAAGAAAATATGAAAAGAGGTAGTTCAGAAAACAAACTTTTCTAAAGTATGTCAAATAAATAAATGGAAAAAGCAAGCAATAAATTGGGAAGACTTTGCAATATATGATATACATGGGGTTATGGTCCTAAAGGAGTCTTACAAATCAAAAAGAAAAAGAAAGAGAGGTCAATAAATGTCTTAAAACAAAAGTTATAAATGGGCCATTTACAAAGGGCCAAATGTAATGGCTAATGAACATGTGAAAAATGTTCAGTCTCCCTAATAATCAAAGAAATACACATTTAACAGAGACATGTTGTTTTCTTCAGCTAAAAAACTGGCAAACTTTCACCAAAAAGTTAATGCCTGGTGACCAGCCTTTATTTTTTAATAACTTACTTTTCTTGTTGTTGAGAATATACACAGCAAAGCACTCACCAATTCAACAGTTTCTACATGTACAATTCAGTGTCGTTGATTCCATTTGTGAGTTGTGCAACCATTCTCACCCTCCTTTTTTGAAATGTTCCTTCCCCGTTAACATATCGACAGAGTAGAACCTCCCCATAGGGTTTCCAATCTTTACGGAAGCAGACTGCCACATCTTTCTCCCACGGAGCCAGCTGGTGGGTTCAAACTGCCAACCTTTAGGTTAGCAACCAAATGCTTAACCATTGCACCACCAGGGCTCCTTCACTACCCTTTAAGTTTTCTATCTAATCTTTCAAGTTGCTGTCGTCAATTTGATCCCATATAGACAGTTCTTAAAAGAGTACAATGCTCAAGGCAGACGGTCTTTACTAGTTAAACTAAACTGTTGTTTGGCTTTGAGAGGACTTCAGGGGATATTTTTGATTTAAGGTTTAAAGACTACCTCAGGGCAATAGTTTTGGGGGTCATCCAGCCTCCACAGTTCCAGGAAGCCTGTTGACCAGCTTTTTAAAGGGCCAACCCAGTCATAGATATACCAGACAAAAAAAAAAAACAATAATAACACAATGTATAAAAATTATGCCGTTGTTGTTTTTTAGGTGCCATTGAGTCAGTTATGATTCATAGCCACCCTATGAACAACAGAATAAAACACTGCCTGGTCCTGCACCAACCTCACAATCATTGTTTTGCTTGAGACTATTGTTACAGCCACTGTGTCAATACATCTCTTTGAGAGTTTTCCTCTTTTTTGCTGACCCTGTACTCTACCAAGCATGATGTCCTTTTCCAGGGACTGGTCCCTCCTGTTAACAAGTCGTGAGACGAAGTCTCGCCATTCTTGCTTCTAATTAGCATTCTGGCTATACTTCTTCCAAGGCAGATTTGTTTGTTCTTCTGGCAGTCCATGGTATATTCAATGTTCTTCGCCAACGCCATAACTCAAAGGCACCAATTCTTCTCCAGTCTTCCTTATTCATTGTCCAGCTTTCATATGCATATGAGTCGATTAAAAACACCGTAGCTTGGGTCAGATGCACCCTAGGCCTTGTAATGGGTTGAATTGTGTCCCCCCAAAATATGCGTCAACTTGGTTAGGCCATGTGCAGTTGTCCTTCATTTTGTGATTTTCCTATGTGTTATAAATCATAATCTCTGCCTGTGGTTAAAAGGATGACTCAGGTCACTTCCCTGATTCAAAAGCGAGTTTCCCTGGGGCGTGGCCTGCACCACCTTTTAGTCTCTCAAGAGGTAAAAGGAAAGGGAAGCAAGCAGAGAGTTGGGGACCTCATACCACCAAGAAAGCGGCACAAGGAGCAAGCGCGTCCTTTGGACACAGGGTCCCTACGCCTGAGAAGCTCCTCGGCCAGGGGAAGATTGAGCACAAGGACCTTCCTCCAGAGCTGATAGAGAGAGAAAGCCTTCCCCTGGAGCCAACGCCCTGAATTTGGACTTGTAAGCTACTAGATTGTGAGAAAATAAATTTCTCTTTGTTAAAGCCATCCTATTTGTGGTATTTCTGTTATGGCAGCACTAGGTGACTAAGACAGTCCTTAAAGTGACATCTTTGCTTTTTAACACTTTAAAGAGATCTTTTGCAGCAGAGTTGCCCAATGCAATGCATCGTTTGATTTCTTGACTGCCACTTACATGGACATTGATTGTGGATCCAAGTAAAATGAAATCCTTGATAACTTCAATACTTTCTCCCTTTATCATGATATTGCTTACTGGTCCAGTTTTGAGGATTTTTCTTTTCTTTATGTTGAGATGTAATCCATACTGAAAGCTGTGGCCTCTGATCTTCATCAGTAAGTGCTTCAAGCCCTCTTCACTTACAGCATGCAAGGTTGTGTCATTATTACTTTAACATAAAATATGGAAAAAAAAATGTTTATTTTAGATTATTATTCTGTATTGCTTACTCTTCTGTTACATAAATGCTATTATTTAAACAACAATAAGACTAGTTAACAGTAGCAATAGTAGTAATTAATAATCGGACTAATTAAAAATAATGTGTGAGAAAAATATGACAATATTTGTGTAATTTTTCTTTTGGTTCTCTGATACAGCTATTTATTTTAATTCTCGTGTCAATGAGTAAGAATGTGTACTCTGTTAAAGATAAAACCGAAGCGGTTTATTAACGGTTTAAGACAGTTCAAACCAGGGACACGTCTGATCTCACAAAGTGAAACTGAGCACAACGAAATGGTGGAGTTACAAAGGCATGTTTATGAGGAAAATACAACATTCTGATTGGCAATTGCAAGATTAGGTAAGCAGGAATTGGAACAACTTGAAAGGGTGAGGAGGCTTTACAGAGATTGCTTGGAAACACAAATGTGAGCTATTTGGATTGGTTAGTTTAAATACATGACTAAAGTTTAACCACAGAGAAAAATGTTTTCTTTGTTAAGTACTGACTAAGGTTTTGAAGGTTGCAGGAGAAATAAACAAAAGCTAAGATGGAATTGGGGCTCAGACTTGGGCTGATTATTCTGATATGAGTCAGATACCTCAATTTTGAAACTCTCCCACACTCATTTAAGTCTGTTATATATTTAAACTTTTAAGCTATATTATGATATATTCTTAAGACACACAAATGTAATACTCTCTAAAAGGAAAATAAAAACAGATAAGACTAGTTAAATAAATATTAACTGTCCTAGGGCAAAATCACCCCAAAGTTATTGCAAAGCAAAAATGAAAGTTTTATTTGGCATATGTTCCAAGTGGCAAAAGTGAGAAATGGAAAAGCATGCTGCCAGAACCGTGTCTGTCAAGTCCAAGGAATATTACAGAATTGGCAAAAGTGGGAACACAGACAAACATGCTGCCAGAGCCATGTCTGTCTGAGTCCAAGGAACATTACAGAATCATCAGTATATATTAACGTCACAAATGGGTAAAATCATTGAAACCTTCACCTTTTTACGGATTGGTAAAAACTGCTAAATTACTGTGATTCTACATTTTGAATTCTTTCTTAATAATCATTGGTACAGGTTTCGGTAAAGACAATCAGGAGGGTTTTCATTGGTCCAACAAATCTTACTATTTAATAAATGGTAATAGAAAAAGGTAAGAGTAGAAAGTATGTGGGTCTTTTGCACTCTGTTTATGATTTGTAAAAGATGTTTTCAAAGATTGTCCTAGCTATAGTCTTTATACCTCAGGGCCTAGTTGATGTGTCCTTGTGAGTCCTTGTGGGTCCTTGTGAGTCCAGCTCCAGCTGGGTCACATTCTTTATACTCAAGGACAGGAAATAATGGCTCCAGTTTTAATCTCCAAAATCATAACCTGGGCAAGGGTTCCAAAACTGAGGTGCCTGGCATGCCTATAGTGGCTGGCTCAGGTGTAGGCCTGACTCCATTTTGTTACTTTCGCTTCTCTATTCCTGAGAATGTAACCTTGACTTCTTCATATGCATATGGCCTTCGGCCTCTGACTGGATGGAACCAGCAGACTAACATCTTCCCATTCATATGCATATTCATATGCATATGACCTTGGACCTCTTACTGGGAGGAGCCAGCAGACCCCTGTGGGGTCTCAATTGTGTGAAAGCACCCAATTCTCTTAACCCACATACACTCTGTTAACCAGTCCCAACCAAAACCCCCCGTTCATGTTGTCCAGCCTCCTGCTTACCTAATCTTGCAACTTCCAATTAGAATGTTGTATTTTTACCTCATAAATATGCCTCTGTGACTTTATTTGGGGGCATTTGGTTTCAGTTTGTGAGATCAGACCTGTCCCCGGATCAAACTGTCTTTAACATTAAATCTGTTTTATTTTTTAACAGAGTACACATTCTTACTCTTTGACAAACCTGAATTTTATGAAGAATAGTGATATGCTCCTTTCTGTTCTATGACACAGTACGATGTTTTTACTCTCTGTTTCCTTTTCCAGTAATCCTTTTCTGAAATGCCCACAGCCTTTAGGTTATCTTCCTTTTCTGTGATGTAGTGGTAAAACTGAATACAGCCAAACGTAAAATTTAGTTTTGTAATCAAACGAGGGTTCTTGTCCTGTCCTATTAGCTGATTGAAAAAGACGGACCCCACACCACCAGTTGCAAGGGAAACAGGAAGTGGAAATTTATTGTCTGCACAGACGAGGAGCAACACGGGATCTAGCAACCATAAGGCCATGTGCTCGTTGTCTGAGGGGGTTGTGAAGCTTTTTATTTCCAATGGAGTCTGGGCATTGGGTTTGGTGCCCGGAACTCTCCGCCCTTAGCCCTTCCATGTCCACATTTGGAGGTCTGGATGTTGAATCATGTCTGTGATGTTCAGGTCCAAGGACAGACTGAGGACACAGTTCTTCAGGTCCTGCTCACGCATCAAAATCTTGGTTTACGCAAGCGCAGGAGTCTACCACCAAATTCAAACTGTGGTTGAGGCCGCAGAATGGTCAAGCAAAGCCACAGTTAAAAGCTGTGGCTTGGCGGGAAGTCCCCGTGGAGGTTTCAGTTTGACTTGCAGCTCTGCTCTTATCAAGCCCATATTACACCGATTCCTGGTGTCAGTCCAATGTGATGTCAGACTAAACATCTTAACAAAAGCATTTGTGCATGAAATACTTAGGATTTTGCTAACTAGTAACAGTGAGTTTTTAGACTTGTAAGAATTAGTTTCCAACTCTCCAAAAATGTCTATCCACTTTGTATCTACAGGCTTGTGTTGGTTGACCAACTGTTTGTCAGTCGGGTCCTTTCCACCTATAAATTCATCATATAGTTTATCTGTCTATCTGAAGTGTCCCTTGTTTGGAGACACTCCAAAGTGCACTGGATATCATGGTAAGTTGAATCTCTCTTGGGGAAAATGGTTTTAAAGCAAAGCCTAAACTTCTAAAATTCAAGTTGGATTCCAAATAAATTACAGTTTTAGTAAAGAAATAAGAGTCCTATTTAAGTTGGCTGCCCTTTTCTAGTTGCTTTTTTTTTCTTTTTGAGTTCTGAAGCAGTCTTATTTCCAAAAAATGCTATATGGGTTTTTGTTGGAACCAAAAAATAACATCAGACAACTCAAGTTCAGTCAATTCATCCTTTCTTAGGTTTCTCCGGCCCCTTCAAAGGTCATCAGTTTTGAAGAAACAGCATATAAATTTTCCATTTTCATCCTTAATGTATTTAAAGATTAAAACATCCTTCTTATTCTACACTTTGAAAATGTAATCTTACAGACAACATTTTAACATTCTTTCTAAGGCCAGCAACAATGGTAGCCATCTTGTATTCCCATGTCTAAGAAGGCTATCTCCTATTTCTACAAAATCAAATATCTCACTAAGTGATTCTGCAGGTTTTTGTTTTGTTTGTTTTTTTGGTTTTTAGTTTTATTTTGTTTTTGATTCTGCAGTTTTGATGAAACAGAGAAGTGACCAAAATGTTCCTTATGAAAGCCTCTGTCTTTTAGGGGAGCAAACCACACCCCTTTTTAGCAATGTGGTGTACAAAGTATGGAGACCATTTAGCAGGAAAGATCTTTTCATTGTCTTTGATAAGAAGCTTAGAAACTGAATGGAATTTGCCAAAATTTATATTTGTATTGTCTGCCAAATATGCACTATTTGTATTTGGATAAGACGGCAATTTCTTGTTTTATGTTTTCTGCAGTGTCACTAAAATCTTCATGGAAATCAAGAAGATGATTGGAAACTCCATTTTTCAAATGGAAGTACCTAAGAGCTAGGGGACATTTTTTGTTGTTGCTGCTATGATTTGACTTATCACTTGATTTACTGTAGAAAGCATGATCATTGGTAAAATCTGACAGAATCATTATAATTTTGTTGTCAAAATTTGCCCTTTTGTTCTCCCCCAGGACACTTTAGTTTGAACCCTTGAATCAGGAAATGTAACTTCAACTCAGTTTCATAGAGCGTTCAGGGGAAATATGTCTATGAATATATGTGTTTGTTGGTATGGTATACCCAAGCTAATTCAGCAGCCACTACTTTCAACTGAGCATTAGGAGAAGCAAACACAACTTTTCCTCAATTTAGAAGTGCTAGCCTATCTCATACTAGACTTGGGAGATTCTGTTTCCATACTTGCTTTCACATCCCTTTCTCCACCATGCCCAATTCCAAATTATTTTCTGCATATTGAGTAGTATGTCTGTTTTGGTTATTTACCTCCCTCATCGGTTATGTAAGCAGCCCTGGTGGCATAATAGTAAAGCACTAGGCTGCTAACCGAAAGGTGTACGATTAGAACCCACCAGCTACTCTGTGGGAGGAAAGACCTGGCAATCTGCTCCTGTAAAGACTACAGCCTAGAAAACCCTATAGGGGCTACTCTGTTATATAGGGTTGCTATGCGTGGAATCAACTTGATTGTACACAGCAATGACAATCTGTTACATGTGTCCTTCGCATTTGTTATTCAAATACTGCACTCATTTAGCTTTCTTTTTCAGTAATGTTTGGGTCATGCTTGTGTTGGTATTGTAATTGTTTTTATTTTCATTATCTTGATCTCTTAGAAAACCTGGTCACAATAGTCACAATGTTAAGAATTAAACTTTTGCCCTCTCAATACACTCTTAGTCTTTCAACAACAGATAATCCATTAGCGGGAACCAAAAATTATGGTTGCCAATGTCAGCGGCCCATGACCATGGAAAACAGATAGCCTATGATGTAACCATTTGACCCCGAAAACAGTGTTGCTTTCACTTCTATTTTTTGGCTGCTGTGTTCCCCAATCTTCCACAGCATGTTGCTGAAAATCTGGACTTTTTATGTCCGTTGAGGGGTTTCCTGAAATGTGGACCTTTCAGCACTGAAATCGAACCCGGACAGTTAGTAAAAAGGGCAGTTTCAAATATCTCTGGTAGGAGCTGTGTATTGGTGCAGCTTTTCTGGAGAACAACTTGGACGTGAATTTCAAGTCTTTAAACATGCTTATATCTTTGAACTAGTAATTCTACTTCTAGAAAATTTATCTTAGGGGAATAAAGAGACGTTCATAAGCATTTATGTTTATGGAAAGTCAACTGGGTTTTATTTATAATATTAAATAATTGAAAGTAGTTTAAACTTTCAACAATAGGGAAATAGTTAAATAAACTGATATAGTTTTTACAGTGGGATGCAGTCATTAACTATAGTCATTAAAATTCATGTTTTGGGGGAATATTTAATGGAATGGCAAATACTGACCTGATGGTCACTTTAAAAAGAAGTCTATAATGTGATCCATTTTTAATCTAAAATACACGTGCATACACACATAAATATCTATGTGATAAAAGAAAAGAAAAACTAGAAAGGAACCCATTAGAATGTTACTTTTCGGTAGAGGAGCATGGCTTATTTAAATTTTTTATTCTACTTTCCATATTTTCCAATTTTCTGTAATCAATAAGATTTTTTTCTGGTAATTTTTTAAACAATCAGGTAAAACATTTTAAAACGTCTGGATGTTGCACAATTGTCAACCATGGATAAGAGTTTTCTAGAATTAGAATGGGTCATGATTTAAGGAAATGACTCTACCATTGTAGACTAGTATGGGGTGTTGATGTTGAAGTAAACCATGGGAAAAAGGAGGCTCAACAAAGAAACTTGTCTAAGATTTAAAGAAACAAAACAAACCCACTGCTGTCGAGTTGATTCCGACTCATAGCAACCCTGTGTGTTACAGAGTAGAGCTGAGTTCCACAGGGTTTTCTTGGCTACAAATCTTTACCGGAGCCTTTCTTCTGCAGTGCAACTGGGTGGGTTTGAACCTCCAGCCCTTTGGTTAGTAAACCAAAACCAAACCCGTGCTATCGAGTGGATTCCGACTCATAGCTTAGGTTAGTAGATGAGCACAAATCGTTTGTGCCACACAGGGACCTTAAGATCTAGAGAAGCAAAAAAACCTGTGGCTGCCAAGTTAATTCCAACTCACAGTGACCCTATAGGACAGAGAATTACCCCATAGGGTTTCCAAGGCTGTGATCTTTATGGGTAGCCCTGGTGGCAGAGTGGTTAAGAGCTCAGCTGCTAACTAAAAGGTTGCAAGTTTGAATCCATCAGCTGCTCCTTGGAAACCCTATGGGGCAATTCTACTCTGCCCTATAGGGTTGGTATGAGTTACTTGATGACAATGGTCCTGGTTTTTGGTTTTAATCTATGGGAGCAGTCTGCCACATCTTTCTCCCGCAGAACTGCTGATGGGTTCGAACAGCTGACCTTTTGGTTAGCAGCTGAGCACTTAACCACTGTACTACCAGGACTCCTTAAGATCTAGGGAAAACCAAAACCAAACCAAACCCATTGTCATCAAGTTGATTTTGAATCATAGTGACCCTACAGGACAGAACAGAATTGCCTCCACAGGATTTCCAAGGCTATAATCTTTATGGAAGCAGACTACTACATCTTTCTCCTGCAGAGCTGCTGGTGGATTTGAACCACTGACCTGCTAGTTAGCAATCAAGTACCAAACCACTGCACCGCCAGGGCTTCTCAAGATCTAGAGAGAGAGAAAAACAAAACAAAACAAAACAAACCTGTTGCCATCCAGTTGATTCCAACTCATAGAAGCCCTATAGGACAGAGTAGAACTGCTCCCATAGGGTTTCCAAGGAGCAGCTCGTGGATTTGAACTGCCAGCATTTTGGTGAGCAAACGAGCTCTTAACCAGTGTGCCACCAGGATTCCAGATCTAGAGACCAAAAAACTTGTTGCTGTCAAGTCGATTCTGACTCATAGGGACCCTATTGGACAGAGTAGAACTGCCCCAAATGGTTTGGATTCAAACTGCTGGCCTTTTAGTAAGTAGCTCTTAACCACTATGCCACCAGGGTTTCCAGATCTAGAGAAGGGGGTCTTCAATTAATATCAGGATATTAATCCATATTATTTATAGTTATGATTTATAAAATTATGTTTAACTATAGAGTACATTGTACATAGTCTCACTCTGTAGTGTAGATTTACTTACTCTTAACGAAACTTGTAGTTATCTTTAAAGTCTTGAGTTAAAGAATCCCTTCAGGTATTACGCTAAAGAAATTTGTCTACTGAGTGGACTTCAGCTGACAGCTGCAGAAGGGATGCAGGTGCCTGAAGTGAGCTGATGTGATAAGTAACACTCCTACTAAAATGGAACTTCCTGTTAAGTCCTGCCTGAGTCAATGACACTAGCATGACCAAGGCAAGGAGGGAGAAGATGATAAATCTCAGGTATGTTGCAGGGGCTTTAACGGAAGAGCAAGACCCTCTCAGATTAGTGATACAGACATTATACACAGTTCCTGAAGTATTCCTGTTACGACCAACTGTACTTATGAACTTCCTTTTGTGTTGTACATTTTATCATTAGTAATATGTACTACATACAATGTTACAGCATGCAATTTGCTGATGTTATCATTCTCAGATGTAATGTTTCCAACGCCCAAAGACAAAGATATGATTTATAAAGATACTGATAATAAAAGGCAATAATAATGAAAACTAAGAAAAAGTGAGGTGTTTGACTTACAAAAGAACAGATTTATGACAGAGTCATTGGAATGGAACTCTGTCGTAAATCAGGCACTACCTGTACAGTGAAACCTGTGAGAGCCAGAATTTGATGGAACTGCTTTGTTTTTCCTGGTCTCACAAGTTTTCCACATTTGACAGGGTGCAGCCTTACCACTTTTCTATCACTGTTTTAATGGAAAATACTGATAGGTTTCTGCCTCACACAGGTTCTGACTTTCTCATGTTTTACTGTATTAAGGACCTATATAAATGTTGAATCCTTGTCACATGTAACTTTCTTTCCCACTCCACAGTCCAGCTTTTGTTGATTTAAAATTGAAATCTCATTCTTGGTCCGGCAGTGAAAGCAATTCTGATTTCCTACTTGGGCTTCATGTGCCACATGTGATATAAGAGGGAAAGCAAGACAAGAGGAGGGAGACAATAAAGAGCAGAAATCATCATATTGAAATGAGAAGAATTTTGTTTTTTGCAGAGTCTACCAGGATACCCTATAACCCTGACCTCAGTTTCCTAAGACACAAAAGGGCCAATCCAAAAACCACCCCCAAAGACTTTCCCCTGATAAGGTTATTCCAGATTTCCCTCTTCCTTGTAGTTCGATGCTCAGCTTATCACCTAATCTCTCTCTCTCAGAAGAGTAAGTGGAAGGTTGACCCACAAGGCACCAAGAGTCAGAGGGGACACTGGGATTAGAATAGCAGGATGGAGGCTAGGGAATGCAAAAGCTCAGAAGACTAGAAACTATCAAACTGAAAGCAGGTGGCAAGAACCAAGAAGCAAAGAAATAATCAACTACTACTAATCTGAGACCATGGAAGAGTCCAGAGGGTATGAAATTATAACCACAGTCAAGGAGTAACCAGGTTATAGAAAGTCAGAAACAGGTTCTCCGTCCAGGATGTTATCAGTAAACCATAAACAGAATCATGATTCCAGGAAGTTATGAGGGTGAGTCAAGGTGTTTGTGACCTGATTTTTAGACAGGCTTGTTTATATCAGGAGGCACTTCTTTTTAAATCCTTCAGGGCAGGAACTGCTGTGAGTTTGGCCTACATGAGGCAAACTCTGAACAGAAGAACCAAGAACCTAAGAACTCTGTAGTTGCAGGTGAGTTGACACGAAGGCTCTACCAGCTATGAGAAAGCAGAGGTGACAACAGTGTCTCTCACTGCTGGCTGCACACTGGACTCACCAAGGGAGCGCTAAAAAAAAAAAAAAAAAAAAAAAATATTCCAATGTCCAGCCACACCCCAAACCAATTAAATTGGAATTTCTGGGAGTTGGACCCAGGTGTTGGTATGTTTTAAAATCTCCCCAGGTGATTTTTATATGCAGCTAGGTAGGTTCTCAGGGCTGATCCCTAAAAGGTTAGTTCTGATAGACTTATTTTCTTGTGAACAGCTAGTAATTACAAAACAACATTAATAATTAAATTAAAAACATGCTTTACATAAATAATGTTTAAAAAACATTTAAACAAAATAAATGTGTTTTTAAAGTAGAGATAAGGCAATACCTAGCCTCTTCGTACAAACTGATCAGGGCTGTGAAGGATTTTGATCAAGGGAAAGACATGACAAAACCAGTAATGTAGGAAGAGTAATTAGCACTGATACAGAGGGTAGAGGTGCCCTGGTGGTGCAGTGGTTAAGAGCTTGGCGCCAACCAAAAGGTGAGCAGTTCAAATCCGCCAGCCGCTCTTTGGAAACCCTATGGGGCAGTTCTACTCTGTCCTATAGGGTCTCAACGGCATCGGGTTTGGCTTCAGGTTTTAAAGACGGTAGAGGTAATTTAGTTCAGCAAACATTTATTAATTTATTAATAATAGTAGCTAGCACTTAAAGAAGTACAACCAGAATTCTTCTTAGAAGCAAGGATGGCGAGACTGCATCTTACATACTTTGGACATGTGGTCAGGAGAGATCAGTCCCTGGAGAAGGACATCATGCTTGGCAGAGTACAGGGTCAGTGGAAAAGAGGAAGACTCTCAACGAGGTGGATTGACACAGTGGCTGCAACAATGAGCTCAAGCATAACAACGATTGTAAGGATGGCACAGGACCAGCCAGTGTTTCGTTCTGCTGTGCATAGGGTCGCTATGAGTCAGAACCTACTCCATGGCACCTAACAACAACAACATCAATGACAGCACTTAAATCAAGGCAAGCACCTTGACAGCCTTATTCAATCTTGCCAACAGTCCTATGAGATGTTGTTGTCATTGTTGTTAGTTGTCGTCGAGTCGATTTTGACTCATAGTGACCTTGTGTGCAACAGAACAAAACACTGCCCAGTCCCGCACCATCTTCATGATCGCTATGTTTGAGCCCATTGTTGCAGCCACTGTGTCAATCCTCTTGTTGAGGGTCTTCCTCTTTTTTGCTGACCCTCTACTTTACCAAACAAAATGTCCTTCTCCAGGGACTGGGCCCTCCTGATAACATGTCCAAAGTATGTGAGATGAAGTCTGGCCATCCTCACTTCTAAGGAGCATTCTGGCTGTACTTCTTCCACGACAGGTTTGTTCATTCTTTTGGCAGTCCATGGTACATTCAGTATTCTTTGCCAACACTGTAACTCAAAGACGTCAATTCTTCTTCGGTCTTCTTTCTTCATCGTCCTGCTTTTGCATGCATGTGAGGTGATTGAAAACATCATGGCTTGGGTCAGGTGCACCTTAGTCCTTAAAGTGGCATCCTTGCTCTTCAACACTTGAAAGAGGTCTTTTGCAGTAGATTTGCCCAATGAAATGTGTCATCTGATCTCTTGCCTGCTGCTTCCATGGGTGTTGATTGTGGATCCAAATAAAGTGAAATCCTTGACAACTTCAGTCTTTTCTCTGTTGATCATAATGTTGCTTATTTGTCCAGTTGCGAGGATTTTTATGTTAAGGTGTAATCCATACTGAGGGCTGTAATCTTTGATCTTCATCAGTAAGTGCTTCAAGTCCTCTTCACTTTCAGTAAGCAAGGCTGTGTTATCTCCATATCGCGGGTTGTTAATGAGTCTTCCTCCGATCCTGATGCCCCGTTCTTCTTCATATAGTCCAGTTTCTCAGATTATCTGCTCGGCATACAGATTGAATAGGTATGGTGAAAGATACAACCCTGACGCATGCCTTTCCTCAGTATCCCCTTGTTCTGTTCAAATGACTGCCTCTTGCTCTATGTACAGGTTCCTCATGAGCACAATTAAGTGTTTTGGGATTTCCATTCTTCAAAATGTTATCCACAATTTTTAATGATCTGCACAGTCGAATGCCTTTGCATAGTCAATAAAACACAGGTAAACATCTTTCTGGTATTCTCTGCTTTCGGCCAGGATTCATCTGACATCAGTCGTGACATCCCTCATTCCATGTCCTCTTCTGAATCTGGCTTGAATTTCTGGCAGTTCCCTGCCAATGAACTTCTGCAACTGCTTTAGAATGATCTTTAGCAAAATTTTACATGTGTGTGATATTAATGATATTGACTGTTGCATAATTTCCACATGCGGTTGGATCATCTTTCTTTCGAATAGGCATAAACATGGGTCTCTTCCAGTCGGTTGGCCAGGTAGCTGTCCTCCAAATTTCTTGGCATAGCCCAGTGAGTACCTCAGCGTTGCATCCGTTTGTTGGAACATCTCAATTGGTATTCTATCAATCACTGGAGCCTTGTTTTTCACCAACATCTTCAGTGCAGCTTGGACTTCTTCCTTCAGTACCATTGGTTCTTGATCATATGCTACCTCTTGAAATGATTGAACATCATCCAGTTCTTTTTGGTCCAGTGACTCTATGTATTCCTTCCATCTTCGGCTGTTTCCTGTGTTGTTCAGCATTTTGCCTATAGAATCCTTCAATATTGCAACTTGAGGCTTGAATTTTTTCTTCAGTTATTTCAGCTTAAGAAATGCTGAGCATGTTCTTCCCTTTTGGTTTTCTAACTCCAGGTCTTTGCACATGTCATTATAATACTTTATTTTATCTTCTTGAGCTGCCCTTTGAAATCTTCTGTTCAGCTCCTTTACTTCATCATTTCTTCCTATGAGGTAAGTAGTTTTATTATCCTCATTTTATAGATGGAAAATCTAAGTGTGAGAGAGGGTTAGTGACTTGACCAAGGTCACAAATGAGAAAACAACAGAGTCAGGATTTGAATCCAGGCTGTGTGACTCCAAAATTCCCGTTCACTTAATGAGTGACTGTGCCAGGCACTCCATTATGCATAGGAACACAAAGGTGGATTTGTGTTCTTGCCTGCACAAGAGGGATAAACGTGTCAAAAAATAACCACATTACCGGGTAGTGAGAGCCTTGATAGTGTTCTGAGAACACAAATGGGGCACGATTAATTCTGCCTACACAGGAGGGACTCCAAAAAAGATACAAGAAGAAAGTCACAGCAGAGTTGGTTATTGAACCTAAAGGAGAAAAAATAAAAGAGGAAAGAGGGGGAAATTGGGAGCCCAATTAGAAAGGCTTTGCAATAATCAGGCCAGGAGCCTGGGTTATGGCTGTGGGAATGGAAAGAAAGGGTCACCGGGACAAGACTAAGGTTAGGCAAGCAATGTCCCTAGTGGCAGGGCTCCTCCTGCACTTGTATGGCCCTGAAAGCAAGTGCCTCCAGTGGCGTCACTACGGGAGTGCGAGAGGTGCAGACCATATTGGGTGACACTGTCAGGGGAGTGACACCAAAACGACTGTCTACAAAAATATCCTGTAGTTAGTTATAACAGCAAAAATATTTTCATAAGTGCCCAGCTTACAAGCACCAATATACCTACAAGGCTGAAACTCGATGCTAATGTACTTTTTGAACCTTCTAATGTGCTCTGATCAGAGCTGTCATTATTACCAAATTACAATAATGCTTTGAATCACTTGGTTTCATCTACATGTGCTACAAGCACACACTGTTGTTTTCATTGCTGCCGTGTTTTTATAGTCACTGATTTTGTCAAATTTCCTGGTATTTTATCTACAATATGTGGTAATTAGTATTTGTGAACTATATCAATAACTTTTTTGAAGATGAAGTAGTAATTAAAGGAAAAGAAGGAGTGACACATGGAAATTACGATTTACAACTAACATTGGTACAAAAAAACAGTACTAAGGATTCCATATGGTCTGATATGAAGGAGATCCACGGGGGGCAGGGGGTGACACCATGAGATACCACACTGGGTGACACCAACCCTAGTGATGTCACTGAGTGCCCTTAAACGTTGTCCCCTAGGAGCCTGGTTTACTTCACCTAAGCCCTAGACCTGAGGGTCTATGTGGGGACAGCAATTCTAGAGGAAGACTCTCAAGAATCTAGCCACCCTTCCAAGGTACTTTGAGACTTCAAGCTTAGGTTATCAGAATATGACAGTGGCATAAGGAGTGAATCAAAGGGGGAGGAGTTGTTCTAAGATGAACAGTTTGTAGGCTATTTGAGTTTGAGATAATGATAGGACCCAACATGGAAATGTGCAACCATCATTTAGCACACAAATGGAGCTCAGGATCAAGTCTATGGATGATGACTTAGAAGTTATGTGAATGAATACTCTGCAAACAATAGAATAATTAGAGGTAAGAGCAGAAGGCTGAGGATCTCATGTATGTAGGCTAAGGCTTGTCCAAAGAAAAACAACTTCCTACATAGCCTCTCAGAAGACAGGCAGTAATGCTCACAATTATGTTGCTCCATAAAGCTTAAATACACACACACACGCTAGTTGCCCTTGAGTTGGATCCAACTCATGGCAACCCCATGTGTGTCAGAGTAGGACTATGCTCCGATATAAGTGCTAAAAATGGGAACACCCTTTTTATACTGTTTAATACCCTTTTATACTGTTCCATGGGTGTTTCCTACAGAACAGTTTACAATTGCGGACAACTTTTTAGTAGCTCCCCTTGATCAAACCAAGCCCAGGGTACAGAACTAGCTTAAATACTTAGCAAGTCTTCTGATTTTCTGGGCTACACACAGTTCTAATGGAAGACGGAAAGCAAACATTTACTGAGCACCAGCTATAAGCCAGGAATTCGTATAGGGCCTTTTTTTTTTTTTTTTGCATTATCTGGTGTAGTTTGATGATAACCATTAGTGATTTTTAAATCTTGATTATATTTAAAAGTTAAAATTCACTGAGGAGAAACCAATCACTGGGAAGGCTATGGTTAATTTTGAGCCAACTGGTACCTGAAAGAGAAACCAAGGTTTCAGCACCGTGGCTTAGCCTTTCAGTAAATAAATATCCACTTTGTGATCGAGAAGACTCTTTGTACAGTAGTGAGGAATACAATGGCACAATCTAGAACTCAGTGTGGATCTGTGGAAAAGCAGAAGAGGACCATTGGAGCACGAATTATATCACTATCAACACCAACAGTGTGGAAATCCTCCAGCTCCTTTGCTCAATTGAAGATTGGCTGAGGTAATGGAATCTCTGGAAGACTCCATAATGAATTCCGGTATGAGACCGGGATCCATCCAAGAGGACACTTACATTCACCATGCTTCCCTGGATTGTGGGCAAGTGGGTGATCCTGCAGGGTCAGCTAACTGGTGGCCACTGGCCTAAGAGAAGGCCATCTGATTTGGAAATCAGAAAACAGAAAAGCACCTCTTCACATGAGACTTCTCCACCTTCCTTCTAGGAAGGGGGTCCATGTCTAAATAGAAGTCATTCTTAAAATAACATCACTTTTCCAAAAGCTAACATTGCTGTTTGGCTCTGAAGTACACCTTGCTAACAGGCATTCTCAGAGGCATTCATCTTGCTTATCCAAGGATGAATATTTCATGGTTCCTGGCTTGAAAATGGAAACGCTGGTGGTGCAGTGGTTAAGAGCTATGGCTGCTAACCAAAAGGTCAGTAGTTCAAATCCACCAGGTGCTCCTTGGAAACTCTACGGGGCAGTTCTACTCTGTCCTATAGGGTTGCTATGAGTCGGAATTTGACTTGATGGCAAAGTGTCAGGTTAGGTTTGGCTTGAGAGTTGGCTTCCTACCTACCTAACTGAGTTGTGGCTGATCTTTCTTGGGTAATTTTCTTTAAAAAAAAAAAAACAAACTTCTTTTTAAGGGGTTTTATAACCTCGGCTGTAGAGGATTTAACCACCATTGTTCTGCCTAGTTCCGAAACAGTTGCTCTTATAGCTCAAAGTCATCCTAGAACCCAAAAGTCCTGTCATCAGAAGGGACATTCAAGAAAGGCTATGTCTATCGTGTTTTGTTTTTTTATGTAGTTTGATGCTATCCTGAATTCTACATTTTTAAAAAAATTATGTTAAGATTTACATAGAAAATTACATAGGAAACTGATTCTATGTATCTCTTTGTAATCTCTCATCTATGAAAACAGATTTATTTTTGGATTTAAAATGTCCATAAATACTATAATACTTCACAAAAACCCACTTTCAGTATAATCCCTTTCTTTCCAAATTGGCATTCTTTCTTCTTCCTGTTTATTTCTTTTTCTTTTCATTATATATTTCATCCTATTATCTGAAGTCTCAATGACTTCCATGCTGTGGAATGCGTCATCATTCTCTCTATACCACAAGCCTTACTGCCATGGTATTTATTATCCCTCGCTTCTTCTGTGGATAGTGATTTCCTTTCTGTATGTTTTTCTAATCCCTTCCTCTGTACACTCTTAACTTTCTGATCCTCCAGATCTTTTGCAGCTGAGTATTGGGGACTCCTAAATACATTTCTCACTATTTCCTTCTTAAAAGCAAGCTATTTTCAGCAATCCTTTAAATTCGGTATGGGGCCTGGATTCAAAATGAAATATACCTACCTAGTCAGGGCCAGTGTGGCTGAGGGTCAGGTGATCATCAGCCTTTGGCTGGCCAGGGCAGCTGACAGGCAAGTCAGGCTAGAGAGGACTCAGGGAATCCAGGATTAACAGGTGAGGGTGATTGCACCTACAGGCAATTAGATCAGCCTGGACCAACCCACAGCTGAACGAATGAAAGAATGAAGGGAAGATTCAATGCTAGAAACAGCCAATCCCCAGACCAAGGAGAACATCGAGGTAACCATTTATAAACCCTTCAAAAAGCCTTGCAATGTCTGAAAGATACAGCCTGGTTCCACTGGAAGGGAAGGAGATCACAAACAAGCAGAATGTAGAGAATTGTTAATTGCTGTTGAGTAGGGTCTGACTCATGACAACCTTATTTATAACAGAATGAAATGTTGCCTGGTCCTGCACCATCTTCATGATCACTGGTATGCTTGAGTCATTGTTTTGGCTATTGTGTCAATCCATCTCATGGAGGGTTTCCCTGCTGACCCTCTATTTTACCAAAGTGATGTCCTTTCATAGTGATTGGTCTTTCCTGATGGCATGTTCCTCGCTTCTAAAGAACATTCTGTTTGTATTTCTTCTAAGAGTGATTAGTTTGTTCTGGCAGTCCATGTATATTCAATATTCTTCACCAACACCACAGTTTGGATATATCATTTCTTCTGTTTTCCTTTTTCGTTGTTCACCTTTCACACGTATATGTGGTGATCGAAAAGTCCATGGCTTGGGTCAGGTGTATCTTAGTCATGAAAGTGACATGTTTGCTTTTTAAAACTTTTTTTTACTGTGCTTTAAGTGAAAGTTTACAGCTCAAGTTGGTTTCTCATACAAAAATTTATACACACATTGGTATGTGACCCTAGTTGCTTCCCCTGTAACATGACAGCACACTCCTCTACCCTGGGTTTTCCATGTCCATTCAACCAGCTCCCGTGGCTTTCTGCCTCCTCACCTCATCTCTGGACAGGAGCTGCCCATTTAGTCTCATGTATCTACTTGAACTAAGAAGCACACTCTTCACAAGTATCATTTTATGTCTTATAGCCCAGTCTAGTTTTTGTCTGAAGTGTCGGCTTTGGGAATGGTTCACTTCTGGGTTAACAGAGCGTCCAGGGGCCACGTCTTCCGGGGCTCCTCCAGTCTTAGTCAGACCATTAAGTCTGGTCTTTTTACGTAAATTTGAGTTCTGTGCCACACTTTTCTCATATTCCGTTAGGGACTCTCTGTTGTGTTTCCTGTCAAGGTGGTCATTGGTTGTAGCCGGGCAACATTTTGTTCTGGTCTCAGGCTGATTGAGTCTCTGTTTTATGTGGCCCTGCTTTGTAAAACTTTAAAGAGGTCGTTTGCAGCAGATTTGCACAGTGCAATAAAAAAAAAAAAAAATCATTTAATTTCTTGACTACTGCTTCTATGGGCATTGATTGTTGACCCAAATAGAATGAAATCATTGACAACTTCAATTTCTTCCTCATTTATCATGATGTTGTTTATTGGTCCAATTGTGAGAATTTTCGTTTTCTTCAGATTCAGGTGTAATCCATACTGAAGGCTGTAATCTTTCATCTTCCAAAACAATTTTGTACTTTTCTTATCAAATCATCTTTCAGGCCTCATAAAAACAGCCATAGATTAGTGTTTTTTCTTGTTCTGGTTTCCCCTACTTCAATCTCTGCCCTGCCTTCCACTGTCCCCTAACTTTTTTTTTACCCCTTTCCTTCTGCACAGGACCCCAACTCCTTCCTGGCAATGAGTGGGTCTGCTGAACTCCGGGATCAGGCTGAGCCACAGCTGTACTCCCTAGGGGTGGTTTATGTCTTTTAACTTCATTTTTATTTTTTTATTTTTGTGCTTTAGATGAAGTTTTACAGAACAAACCAGCTTCTCATTAAATAGTTAGTACACATATTGTTTTATGACATTGGTTAACAACCCCAAGACATGTCAACATACTCCCTTCTCGACCTTGGGTTCCCTATTACCGGTTTTCCTGTCCACTCCTGCATTCTAGTCCTTGCCCCTGGGCTGGTGTGCCCCTCCAGTCTCATTTTGTGTTATGGGCCTGTCCAATCCCTGGATAAAGAATGATTCTCAGGAGTGACTTCATCACTGAGCCAAAAGAGTGTCTGGGGGCCATATTCTCGGGGTTTCTCCAGTCTCTGTCAGGCCAGTAAGTCTGGTCTGTTTTTGAGAATTAGAATCTTGTTCTACATTTTTCTCCACCTCTGTTCAGGACCTTTATTATGATCCATGTCAGAGCAGCCAATGGTGGTAGTTGGGCACCATCTAGTTTACTGGACTCAGTCTGGTGGAGGCCATGGTAGTTGTGGTCCATTAGTCCTTTGGACTAATTTTTCCCTTATATCTTTAGTTTTCTTCATTCTCCCTTGCCCCCAAAGGGGAGAGATCAGTGGAGTATCCTAGATGGCCGCTCACAGGTTTTTAAGACCCCAGGCGCTACCCACCAAAGTAGAATATAGAACATTTTCTTTATAAACTATGTTGTGCCAATTGAGCTAGATGTTCCCCAAGACCATGGTCCCCACAGCCCAGCAGTTTGGTCCCTCGAGGAGTCTGGGTGTGTCTATGCAGCTTCCATGTTCTTGCCTTGGAAAAGTTGTGCTGGCTTCCACAGTATTGTGTACTGTCTTACCCTTCACCAAAGTCACCGCTTATCTATTATCTACGTAGTGTTTTTCCATCCCCACCGCTCCCCTCTCTCGTAAGCATCAAAGATTTTCTTTTTTTTTTTTTAAGTTTTTGTCTGTCTTTAAAAAAAAAATTTTTTTTGTACTTTAAAAGAACGTTTACAAATCAAGTCAGTCTCTCATACAAAAACTTATATACACCTTGCTACGTACTGCCAATTGCTCGCTCCCTAATGAGACAGCCTGCTCCCTCACTGCACTCTCTCTTTTCCTGTCCATTTTGCCAGCTTCTAACCCCTCTACCCTCTCATCTCCCATCCAGGTGGGAGATGCCAACATACTCTCAAGTGTCCACCTGATCCAAGAAGCTCACTCCTCACAAGCATCCCTCTCCAACCCATTGTCCAGTCCAATCCTTCTCTGAAGAGTTCCTTTGGGAATGGTTCCTGTCCTGGGCTAACTGAAGGTCTGGGGGCCATGACCACCAGGGTCCTTCTAGTCTCAGTCAGACCATTCAGTCTGGTTTTTTTATGAGAATTTGGGGTCCGCATCCCACTGTTCTCCTGCTCCCTCAGGGGTTCTCTGTTGTGTTGCCTGTCAGGGCAGTCAGTGGTTGTAGCCGGGCACCATCTAGCTCTTCTGGTCTCAGGCTGATGTAGCCTCTGGCTTATTAGACCCCTTCTGTCTCTTGGGGTCGTTATTACCTTGTGTCCTTGGTGTTCTTCATTCTCCTTTGATCCAGGTGGGTTGAGACTAATTGATGCATCTTAGATGGCCGCTTCCTAGCGTGTAAGACCCCAGGCACCACTCTCCAAAGTGGGATGCAGAATTCTTTCTTAATAGATTTTATTATGCCAATTGACTTAAAAGTCCCCTAAAACCATGGCCCCCAAACCCCTGCCCCTGCTACGCTGGCCTTCGAAGCATTCAGTTTACTCAGGAAACTTCTTTGCTTTTGGTTAGGCCAGTTGTGCTGACCTCACCTGGATTGTGTTTTGTCTTTCCCATTACCTAAAGTTGTCCTTCTCTACTATCTAATTAGTGAGTACCCCTCTCCCACCCACCCTCCCTTCCCCTCTCGTAACCATCAAAGTATATTTTCTTCTCTAAAGTATTTCTTGAGTTCTTATAACAGTGGTCTCATACAACATTTGTGCTTTTGTAACTGACTAATTTCATTCGGCATAATGCCTTCCAGATTCCTCCGTATTATGAAATGTTTCACAGATTCATCACTGTTCTTTATCAATGCGCGGTATTCCATTGTGTGACTATACCATAATTTATCCATTCATCCATTGATGGGCACATTGTTTGCTTCCATATTTTTGCTATTGCAAACAGTGCCGCTATAAACATGGGTGTGCATATAACTGTTCGTGTCAAGGCTCTTATTTCTCTAGGATATATTCCAAGGAGTGGGATTGCTGGATCATATGGTAGTTCTATTTCTAGCTTTTTGAGGAAGCACCAAATCGATTTCCAAAGTGGTTGTACCATTTTACATTTCCACCAGCAGTGTATAAGTGTTCCAATCTCTCCACAGTCTCTCCAACATTTATTATTTTGCATTTTTTGGATTAAGGCCAGCCTTGTTGGAGTGAGATGAAACCTCATTGTAGTTTCGATTTGCATTTCTCTAATGGGTAATGATTGTGAGCATTTTCTCATGTATCTGTTAGCTGCCTGAACGTCTTCTTTAGTGAAGTGTCTGTTCATATCTTTTGCCCATTTTTTAATTGGGTTATTTGTCTTTTTGTAGTTGAGTTTTTGCAGTATCATATAGATTTTAAAAATTGGGTGCTGATCGGAAATGTCATAGCTCAAAACTTTTTCCCAGTCTGTACGTAATCTTTTTACTCTTTTGGTGAAGCCTTTGGATGAGCATAGGTGTTTGATTTTTAGGAGCTCCCACTTGTCTAGTTTCTCTTCTGCATTGTTAGTAATGTTTTCTATACTGTTTATGCCATGTATTAGGGCTCTTAACATTGTCCCTATTTTTTCTTCCACAATCTTTATCATTTTAGATTTTATGTTTAGGTCTTTGATTCATTTCGAGCTCATTTTTGTTTTTTTTTATGAGGTATGGGTCTTGTTTCATTTTTTTTGCAGGTGGATATCCAGTTCTGCCTGCACCATTTGTTAGGAAGACTGTCTTTTCCCCATTTAACTGTTTTGGGGGCCCTTGTCAAATATCAACTGCTCATATGTGGATGGATTTATGTCTGGATTCTCAATTCTATTCCATTGGTCTATGTATCTCATGTTGTACCAGTACCAGGCCGCTTTGACTACTGTGGCAGTATAATAGGCTCTAAAATCAGGCAGAGTAAGGCCTCCCACTTTGTTCTTCTTTTTTAGTAATGCTTTACTGATCTGGGGCCTTTTTTCCTTCCATACGAAGTTTGTGATTTCTTTCTCCATCTCATTAAAAAATGTTGTTGGAATACAGATCAGAATTGCATTCAATCTGTAAATTGCTTTTGGTAGAATAGGCATTTTGATAATGTTAAGTCTTCTTATCCATAAGCAAGGTATGTTTTTCCACTTATGTATGTCTCTTTTGGTTTCTTGCGGAAGTGTATTGTAGTTTTCTTTGTATAGGTCTTTTACATCTCTGGTAAGATTTATTGCTACGTATTTTATCTTCTTGGGGGCTACTGTAAATGGCATTGATTTGGTGATTTCCTCTCGATGTTTTTTTTGTTGCAGTAGAGGAATCCAACTGATTTTTGTATGTTTATCTTGTATCCTGATACTCTGCTGAACTCTTCTATTATTTTCAGTGGTTTTCTTGAGGACTCCTTAGGGTTTTCTGTGTATAAGATCATGTCATCTGCAAATAGCGATACTTTTACTTCTTCCTAAAGCCAATCTGGATGCCCTTTATTTCCTTATGTAGCCTAAATGCTCTGGCAAGGACCTCCAGGACAAAGTTGAATAAGAGCGGTGATAAAGAGCATCCTTGTCTGGTTCCTGATCTTAAGGAGAATGCTTCCAGGGTCTCTCTATTTAAGATGATGTTGGCTGTTGGCTTTGTATAAATGCCTTTTATTATGTTGAGAAATTTTCCTTCTATTCCTATTTTGCTGAGAGTTTTTATCATGAATGAGTGTTGAACTTTGTCAAATGCCTTTTCTGCATCAATTTATAAAGTCATGTGATTCTTGTCTTTTGATTTATTTATATAATGGTTACATTAATTGTTTTTCTAATGTTGAACCATCCCTGCATACCTGGTATGAATCCCACTTGGTCATGGTGAATGATTTTTTTGATACGTTGTTGAATTCTATTTGCGAGAATTTTGTTGAGGATTTTTACATCTGTGCTCTTGAGGGATATAGGTCTTTAATTTTCTTTTTTTGTGGTGACTTTACCTGGTATTGGAAACCCTGGTGGCATAGTGGTTAAGTGCTACGGCTGCTAACCAAAGGGTCAGCAGTTCAAATCCACCAGGTACTCCTTGGAAACTCTATGGGGCAGTTCTACCCTGTCCTCTAGGGGCACTATGAGTCTGAATCAACTCGACAGCACTGGGTTTGGTTTGGTTTTTTACCTGGTTTTGGTATCAGGGATATGGTGGCTTCATAGAATGAGTTTGGGAGTATTCTGTCCTTTTCTATTCTCTGAAATACTTTTAGTAGTAGTGGTGTTAACTCTTCTCTGAAAGTTTGGTAGAACTCTGCAGTGAAGCCATCCAGGCCAGGGCATTTTTTTGTTGGGAGTTTTTTGACTACCTTTTCATTCTATTCTTTGTTATGGGTCTATTTAGTTGTTCTACCTCTGTTTGTGTTAATTTAGGTAGGTAGTGTGTTTCTAGGAATTCATCCATTTCTTCTAGATTTTCAAATTTGGTGGAGTATGGTTTTTCATAGTAATCTGATATGATTCTTTTAATTTCAGATGGGTCTGTTTTAAAAATATTGCCCATCTCATTTCTTATTCTGGTATTTGCTTCCCCTCCTGTTTTTATTTTGTCAGTTTGGCCAGTGGTTTATCAATTTTGTTGGTTTTTTCAAAGAACCAGCTTTTGGTCTTCTTAATTCTTTCCATTGTTTTTCTGTTTTCTATTTCATTTAGTTCAGCTCTAATTTTTATTATTTGTTTTCTTCTACTGTCTGTGGGTTTCTTTTGTTGTTCTCTTTCTACTTCTTCAAGTTGTAGGGATAATTCTTTGATTTTGGCCATTTCTTCTTTTTGGATGTATGCATTTATTGATGGAAATTGACCTCTGAGCACTGCTTTCGCTGTGTCCCAAAGGTTCTTATAGGAAGTATTTTCATTCTCATTCGATTCTATGAATTTCTTTATTCCATCTTTAATGTTTTCTATAATCCAGTCTTTTTTGAGCAGGGTATTGTTCAGTTTCCAAGTGTTTGATTTCTTTTCCCTGCTTTTCCTGTTGTTGATTTCCACTTTATGGCCTTATGCTCAGAGAAGATGCTTTGTAATATTTCAGTGTTTTAGATTCTGCTAAGGCTTGCTTTATGACCTAATATGTGGTCTGTTCCAGAGAATGTTCCATGTGCACTAGAAAAGAAAATATACTTTGTTGCTGTTGGGTGGAGTGTTCTGTATATGTCTATGAGGCCAAGTTGGTTGATTGTGGCATTTAGATCTTCCATGTCTTTATTTGAGCTTCTTTCTGGATGTCCTGTCCTTCACCAAAAGTGGTGTGTTGGTCTCCTACTATTATTGTGGAGCTGTCTATCTCCCTTTTTAATGCTGATAGAGTTTGTTTTATGTACCTTGCAGCCCTGTCATTGGGTGCATAAATATTGAATATGGTTATATCTTCTTGGTATGTTGTCCCTTTAATCATTATGTAATGCCCTCCTTATCCTTTCTGATGGATTTAACTTTAAAGTCTATTTTGTCTGAAATTAATATTGCCATTCCTGTTTTTTCTATTTTTATTGTGCTTTAAGTGAAAGTTTACAAATCAAGTCAGCCTCTCACACAAAAACTTATATACACCTTGCTACATACTCCCAGTTGCTCTCCCCACTCCCTCCCTCCACTCTCTGTTTTTTTTTTGTACATTTCGTCTGCTTTTAAGCCCCTTTACGCTTAAAAGAGCAGAAGCTAACATAGTCTCAAGTGTCCACCTGATCCACGAAGCTCACTCCTCACCAGCATCCCTCTCCAACCCATTGTCCAGTCCAATCCCTATCTGAAGAGTTGCCTTTGGGAATGGTTCCTGTCCTGGGCTAACAGAAGGTCTGGGGGCCATGACCACTAGGGTCCTTCTAGTCTCAGTCAGACCATTCAGTCTGGTTTTTTCATGAGAATTTGGGGTCCACATCCCACTGTTCTCCTGCTCCCTCAGGGGTTCTCTGTTGTGTTCCCTCTCAGGGCAGTCATCGGTTATAGCCAGGCACCATCTAGATCTTCTTGTCTCAGGCTGATGTAGTCTCTGGTTTATGCGGCCCTTTCTGTTTCTTGGGCTCATAATTACGTTGCGTCTTTGGTGTTCTTCATTCTCCTTTGATCCAGGTGGGTTGATACCAGTTGATGCATCTTAGATGGCTGCTTGCTAGTGTTTAAGACCCCAGATGCCTCCCTCCAAGATGGAATTCCTGCTCTTTTTTGATTGTTGTTGGCTTGATTTATTTTTTTCTATCCTTTGAGTTTTAGTTTGTTTGTGTCTCTAAGTCTAAGGTGTGTCTCTTGTAGGCAGCATATAGACGGATCTTGTTTTTTAATCCATTCTGCCACTCTCAGTCTCTTTATTGGTGCATTTAGTCCATTTAAATTCAGCATAATTATGGATAGGTATGAATTTAGTGCTATCATTTTGATGTCTTTTTTTGTGTGTTGTTTACAGTTTCTTCTTCCCACTTAATTTTATGTGCTGAGTAGATTATCTTTATACATCGTCCTTTCCTCATGTTTGTTGTTGTTGATTTTGTTTCTACTGAGTCTCCATTTTTTTCTTGTGTTTTGTTTTGATGTGTAGGATACTTTGTGTCCTTTGTGGTTACCTTATTATTTACCCCTATTTTTCTAAATTTAAACCTATCTTTTATTTCTTTGTATCGCCTTATCTTCCTCTCCATATGGAAGATATATGACTACATCTCTTAGTCCCTCCTTATTGTTTTAATGTTGTCTTCTTTTACTTAATAACATCTCTGTTACCCTATTTTGAGAGTTTTTTTTTAAATCTTGATTTATTTTTTTTTTTATTTCCCTGTTTGAGGTGGCTTCTGATTGCTCTGCACAGTGTTCTAGTCTTGGGTTGATACCTGATATTGATTTTCTAACCAAAGAACTCCCTTCAGTATTTCTTTTTGTTAGGGTTGGATTTTTACAAATTTCCTAAACTTCTGTTTATCTGGAAATGTCCTAATTTCACCTTCATATTTGAGAGACAGTTTTGCTGCATATATGATTCTTGGGTGGCCATTTTTGTCCTTTAATTTTTTATATAACTCATCCTATTGCCTTCTTGCCTGCATGGTTTCTGCACAGTAGTCTGAGCTTATTCTTATTGGCTCTCCTTTGTAGATGACTTTTCGTTTATCCCTCGCTGCTCTTAAAATTCTCTCTTTATCTTTGGTTTTGGCAAGTTTGATTATAATGTGTCTTGATGACTTTCTTTTAATATCTACCTTATGTGGAGTTCAACAGTCATCTTGGATAGATGTCTTCTCATCTTTCATGATATCAGTGAAGTTTTCTGCCAACAAATCTTCAACAATTCTCTGTATTTTCTGTTATCCCTCCCTGTTCTGGTATTCCAATCACTCGTAGGTTATTTCTCTTGAGAGAGTCCCCCATGATTCTTAGAGTTCCTTCATTTTTTTTTAATTCTTTTATCTGATTTTTCTTCAAATATGTTCGTGCCAAGTGATTTATCTTCAAGTTCAGAAATTCTGCCTTCCACTTGCTAAAGTCTGCTTCTCTGACTTTCTATTGAGTTGTCTAGTACTGTAATTTTATTGTTAATCTTCGGAATTTCTGATTGCTATCTATGGATTTTTCCAGCTTATTAAATTTTTCATTATATTCCTGAATAATCGTTTTAATTTCTTCAATTGCTTTATCTGTGTTCCTTGGCTTGTTATGCATGTTGCCTCATTTCCTTCCTGATGTCTGAAAGAGTTCTGTATATTAATCTTTTGTATTCTGCCTCTGGTAGTTCCAGGAATGTGCTTTCATCTAGACGATCCCTAGATTCTTCGTTTAGAAAGGTGGTTGAGACTATCATGGTGTGTTTCTTTATGTGACTTGATATTGTCTGTTGTCTCTAAGCCATCTGTAAGTCATTGTATTAGTTTATTTTATGTTTGCTTACTGTATGGTAGCTTCTTGCTTTGTTTTGTTTTGATATACCCAAATGGGTTGCTTGAGTGAGCTAGCTTGATTATTTTTGCCTTTGGCACTCTGACATCCTGTCCCCAGATGGCTAGATCTGTTACCAGGTATATCAGCCTAGTCCATTCAGTTTTCTTGTATGAATTCAGCTCAGGTTTCCAGGTATCTGATCATCAAGTGTGTGGTACAGGCTCTGTCCTACGGTCTTAGAGGGGCAGGGGTGATTGGTGTAGATACCCGTATCTGGTTGAAGCAGGGGGTCATGCTCTGAACTAGGCAGAGGGCTGAGAATCATCCCCCAAGTGTCTCTGAGGAAAGCATGTCCCTGTTCCCTAGAGTGTACAGTCAGGTGGGTTCTGCCAATGGACCATGGCCAATGTTTTGGTTTTAAGGACTGGGAGGTACCAGTTATCCTTGGACCCCTTTTGCAGGGGGTTGGGTGACCTGAATGGTGCTACCAGTCCCTAGGCCCCAGATGTGGGTAGGTGAGCAATGCCAAACATCAAACACCCACCTCTTGGCCGCACAGCTGAAAGGGTTGGAGTCTCCCAGCAAGGGCCTATTCTCCTGAAATAGGCCCACATGGGTCAATGCAGAATGGAAAGGAACTCAAAGTCCACAGACCATTTATACCTGGACAGGAGCAGCTTCTGTCCTGAGGTCCCCCCAGTTAGTGGAGCTGGCATATTATCTTTTCCCCATGTGCGAATTTATTCCTTCTCCAATGCCGGGAGGATGGGTCTAGGTGCTCAATCAGGCCTATCTCAGGCCCAGGGGAATCAACAGCCGCTGAGGCCAGCTTGGGGGCAGGGGTGCGTGGTAAAATATACATATGTATTAGCTTTTGCCGAGGGCACTGTTCTTCTCTGTTTCCAGAGGTGCGAGTAGGCTGTGTGGCTGGCTGCTTCTCCCTGAAGAAACTGAGGCCGCAAACTGATATCAGCCCGCTGCAGCTGCTCTCAGGAATGGTGCCTGAGTGCTCCCGGTGAGTCAGGTCCGGTAACTCCTCTTCGCTTCTGAAAAGTCTCTTCCTTCCCCTTCCTCTCAGTTCGTTTTCTAAGCTTGCCTTTGATGTTCAGGGATCCCAGCTTGTCATAAATATACTCGTTTCACCTGGTTTTTAGGGTCTTTGTTGTAAATAGGGCTTGCTGGAAGCATCTGTCTATTCTGCCATCTTGGCCCCACCTCGAAGATTGTTTCTTTTTATGTGTAAACCTTTTCATGAATTTTTTTAGTAGTGGTCTCATGGAATATTTGTCCTTTCTTGATTGACTTATTTCAGTCAGCATGATGCCCTCCAGATTCATCCATGTTGTGAGATGCTTCACAGATTCATCATTGTTCTTTTTCATTGCAAAATACTCCATTGCGCATATGTACCATAGTTTATCCATTCATTTGTTGATGGACATCTAGTTTGTTTCCATCTTTTTGCTATTGTGAACAATGCTGCAGTGAACACAGTTGCACGTATGACTATTTGTGTGACGACTCTTGTTTTTCTGGGATACATTCCTGGGAGTGGGATTACTGGATCATATGTTATTTCTACCTTTAGCTTTCTAAGCAAGTGCGATATCATTTTCCAAAATGGTTGTATCACTTTGCATTTCCACCAGCAGTGCATAAGAGTTCCAATCTCCCTGCAGCCTCTCCAGCATTTTTTATTTTCTGTTTTTTTTTTATTCATGCCAGCAATACTGGGGTGAGATGGCATCTCACTGTGGTTTCGATTTGCATTTCTGTAATGGCCATTGATCACAAGCATTTCCTCATGAGTCTGTTAGCTGTTCGAACGTCTTCTTTGGTGAAATGTCTGTTCATTTTCTTTGTCCATTTTTTAATTGGATTATTTGTCTTTTTGCCACAGAGGTGTTAGATTTTCCTGTAGATTTTAGAGATTAGGCCTTTGTTGGGTTTGCAATACCCTGAAATTTTTTTCCAGTGTGTAGGTTCTCTTTTTAGTCTTTTGGTGAAGTCTTTCAAGGAGCATAAGTGTTTAATTTTTAGAAGATCCCAGTTACCTAACTTATCTTCTGGAGTTTGTGTGTTGTTAGTTATGGCTTGTATCCTGTTTATATCTTTTAACTTTTTTAAAGTGAAAAATCTACAAATGAAATGAGCCATTTCCTTGCTAATATTAACCGCCTTCCATAGTATAATTTGAATTGTGTGTTTTATGCTAAAAGACCACATACCCACCAATAGCTAGACATGTATCTATAGCACTCTATTTTGGTTTTCCCACTTTCTCACATCTCATGGAGCCATTTGAATTATGCAGTTCTCATCAGAACCTTAATTACTAGTCAATGATTATATTTCTTGTGATTAAAAAAAATATTGTACTTATCATTTACTTATGCCATGTGTCTGTCAGTTTGTCATATTGTGCTGGCTTATGTGTTGCTATGATGCTGGAAGCTATGCCACCAGTATTTTAAATACCAGCAGGGTCACCCCTGATGGGCAGATTTCAAAAGTTCTTCCAGAGTAAGACAGACTAGAAAGGAAGGGTTGGAGATGCACTTCTGAAAATTATCCAATGAAAACCTTATGGATCACAACAGAATATTCTCTGATATAGTGCTGGAAGATGAGCCCCCTAGGTTGGAAAGCACTACACAATAGCCACAACAATGGACTCAAACATACCAACAATCATGAAGATAACTTACGACTGGACTGGATGCAACTACTATTCAGATTTTTTTGTTATTTCAAACAGACTTTAAAAAGTTTATTTTTTATTTTTTTTTTTAGGACCATACACATTATTGCCTGAAATTAAGCATAGCCTAATGAAAAACAATGACTAGAAACAACCATGGGTTTTCCTAATAATGATTTCCAAATTTTTCACTGAATATTTTTTTTTTTTACTTTTTTATTTTTAAAAAACATCCTATCCTCTTCAAATCATTAATTAAAACATAATTGCTGCACTGGCTTCTACTTTTACTTTTTTTCTTCTGTTTTGTAACTTTACTCTCTACTTCGTTTACTCCTTTGTCAGCCAGTTTAAAAAATACAATTATACAAAATAATGAATAGAGCATGAGCTTGTCTGTAAAGGCAATAAGCAAGCCTAGATAGCATTTCTTTTCTTCTTCTTTTTTAAAATAATATTTTATTGTGTTTTCAGTGAAAGTTTACACAGCAAATTAGGTTTCCACTTAGTAATTACTACACAAATCGTTCAGAGACATGGGTTACATTTTTCACAGTGTATCAAAATTCTCATTCATTTCCTTTTGGATGTTTTGCTCCCAGTAATTGGGTTTCCCTGCCCCCTTACATTTTCATCTTTGCTTCAGAGTAATTGCTGACTATTTGTTCTCTTATAGATTTTTTTTTTTTAAGGTGTGTAGTACTCGCTGGTAATGTTCTTTATTTTATGAGTCAACCTGTTATTTAGCTAAAACGTGACCTCGGGGGGTGTCTTGGGCTGGGTTCTCTAGAGGAAAAAAAAACAGTACAGTGTACAAATATATGTATATATATGTATACACGCACACACACAATGAAAATGGCTTACACAGTTGTAGAGAGGCTGGAAAGTCCCAAGTTCTCGGGTGAAGCTTCTCCTGACTCAAGTAGCTGCAGGTGCTGGGAAATCCAAGATTGGAAAGTCAGATAGGAGGCCTCTGGCTCACAGGCTTTGGAGGCTGATGAATCCCAAGTTTGGCAGGTAAGAGGGCAGGTAAGCTGCTAGCTCAAGTCCCAAGAACCGGAGGTCAGATGAACAGAAACCAGCTACAGGATCAACTGATTGGCTTCTCACAGCAGATCCCATCATGGAGGTGATCACATCATTATACCATTGTCAAACTACATCATAACTGCCAAACCGCTAAGAATCGTGGACCAGCCAAGTTGACACACAGCGTTAATGATCACAGGGGTTTTCTTTTTGACATTAAGTCCTGTTCTCAATCACTTATGATTGGGTGCCATGGGTGTGAACCCATGCCTCATGCTCCTTGCAATTTCAATTTCTTCACCACACTCAAACATTTGTATATCATTTAGGTGTCTTTATTGCAAGTAATAGGTGGTAACCTGGTCTGATTAAGCAGAAAAGCTTATTACCAGGATATTAGGTAACTTCATTAGCAGGACTGGAGAACCCAGCTTGAGGCTTCCCTCCAGAAACAAATGCCAAAACCACACCACAAAACTGGCCTAACAAGGACACCCTTGCCATGGCTACTACATGTCAGTCTCTAAAGTTGGCACCACTGCCATTTCTGTACCCCAAACTCTAAAATGAAGCCACTGCTACTGCTATCTCAACATCCTTGCTGCACCCCAACCCCAACAAAAAAGCAAGTTCCCCTTCCCTCCCTTCCTGGATCAGTACCTCCTGAATCTCAGTCTGATAAAGGTGTCATGTTGAAAGGGAGACTGGGAAAGGGAGGTGGACTCACAGAAAATCACAGAATATAGGAAGGGTGTTCAAAAGATGCTGGGTGGTCACAAATGTGACAAATGCCCAATGCAGTAGGGATGCTGATTCCATTTGGCAATGTGATATCTTCCCAGACCTTATCAGCTTACCTGGCATCTGTATTACTCGTTGTCATCTGCATAGTTAAAACCTTTTTCTTGAGAAAAAAAGCTTTCGTTTCCCTATCTTCTGTTACTATTGTAAGGGTCCATGGATCCCCTAGAGCAATTATTACAATCTTTTGAGCAGGCAGAAACCTTTACAGAAATGAATAAAAGCTATGCATCTTTTCTTCAGAAAAAATGCACATGCGAAGTAGATTTTGTAGGTAGTTTTTGGAGATTCATGGGCCCTTAGAAGCTCATCCATAGACACTTAGGTTAAAAACTTTTGCCCTCAAAGAAGTCAAAACAGGGTTAAGAACCATAACTCCAAGGTCTTCCATAATTTCCTTTCCATTTACCAGAAGTTGGACTGTTCTTCTGGAATCAGAAGATCTGGTTTGAGCCCTGCTTCAACCACTGACTAGCTATGTGATGTTGGGCAAGTAACTTGAGTTGACACTAGTTTCCTCATGGAAACCCTGGTGGTGTAGTGGTTAAGTGCTATGGCTGCTAACCAAAGGGTCGGCAGTTCAAACCCACCAGGTGCTCCTTGGAAACTGTGGGATGGTTCTACTCTGTCCTATAGGGTCACTATGAGTCGGAATCAACTCAATGGCATTGGGTTTTGTTTGGCTTTTTACTAGGTATCACTGGGTAATGCAGATGGTTAAATGCTTGGCTGCTAAACAAAAGGTTGGCAGTTGAAATCCACTCAGAGGTGCCTTGGAAGAAAACTCTGGCATCTACTTCTGAAAAATCAGCCATTAAAAACGCTATGAAACATAGTTCTACTCTGACACACACGAGGTCGCTGTGAGTCAGAACTGACTCCACGGCAACTGGTTTGGGTTTTTTTTTTGTTTTTTTTCTTCACTAAAGCCCTGGTGGCACAATAGTTAAATGTTCAGTTGGTAGTTCAAACCCACCAGAGGCTCTGCAGGAGAAAAATCTGACAATCTGCTCCCATAAAGACTGCAGCCTAGAAAACAGTATGGGGGAGTTCTACTCTGTACTATAGAGCTGCTGAGTCAGAATCAAATCTACGGCACACAATAATGAGGGCTGGTATAAGGATGGTGCAGTGGTTAAGTGCTCAGCTGCTAACCAAAAGGTTGGCAGTTTGAACTCACTAGCTGTTCCTCGGGAGAAAGAGGGCAGAGAGCAGGAGGCTTCAGTAAAGATTTCAGCCTTGGAAACCCTGTGGGGGAGTTCTACTCTGTCCTGTAGGGCCAGTATGAGTAGGAATCAACTTGACAGTCACAGGTTTGTGTTGTTTTTGTTTTATGGTTGGTATGAGGCTTCAATAAGATACCATATGTAAAACACCTTGCATAATGCCTGGTACATAATAAAGGTTCAAACCCTAACACTTCCTCTTCCCTTCTGTTCTGTCACTTATCTGTATCTCTTATCCTATCCCATCTCCTGTTCTCAGAGATTCCTTGTTGGAAAGGATCTCCAAGGTAATCTAGCAAGGATTATCTACTCTCCTTCTATCTCTCTCCTCCTCTTTTTTTTTTTTTTTTTTGAATCCGAGTTTTCATACTACTGAATTCCATGTCAACATAAACACTGAAATGGCTCCTCAGCCATCTCCCTATTCTTTTTTTTTTTTTAATAACTTTTATTAAGCTTCAAGTGAACGTTTACAAATCCAATCAGTCTGTCACATATAAGTTTACATACATCTCACTCCCTACTCCCACTTGCTCTCCCCCTCTTGAGTCAGCCCTTTCAGTCTCTCCTTTCTTGACAATTTTGCCGGCTTCCCTCCCTCTCTATCCTCCCATCTCCCCTCCAGACAAGAGTTGCCAACACAATCTCGAGTGTCCACCTGATATCATTAGCTCACTCTTCATCAGCGTCTCTTTCCCACCCGCTGACCAGTCCCTTTCATTTCTGATGAGTTGTCTTCGGGGATGGTTCCTGTCCTGTGTCAACTGAAGGTCTGGGGAGCATGGCCGCCGGGATTCCTCCAGTCTCAGTCAGACCATTAAGTTTGGTCTTTTTATGAGAATTTGGGGTCTGTATCCCACTGATCTCCTGCTCCCTCAGGGGTCCTCTGCTGTGCTCCCTGTCAGGGCAGTCATCGATTGTGGCCGGGCACCAACTAGTTCTTCTGGTCTCAGAATGATGTAGGTCTCTGGTTCATGTGGCCCTTTCTGTCTCTTGGGCTCTTAGTTGTCGTGTGGCCTTGGTGTTCTTCCTTTTCCTTTGCTCCAGGTGGGTTGAGACCAATTGCTGCATCTTAGATGGCCGCTTGTTAGCATTTAAGACCCCAGACGCCACATTTCAAAGTGGGATGCAGAATGATTTCATAATAGAATTATTTTGCCAATTGACTTAGAAGTCCCCGCAAACCATGTTCCCCAGACCCCTGCACTTGCTCCCCTGACCTTTGAAGCATTCATTTTATCCCGGAAACTTCTTTGCTTTTGGTCCAGTCCAACTGAGCTGACCTTCCATGTATTGAGTGTTGTCTTTCCCTTCACCTAAAGCAGTTCTTATCTACTGATTAATCAATAAAAAACCCTCTCCCCCCCTCCCTCCCTCCCCCCCTCGTAACCACAAAAGTATGTGTTCTTCTCAGGTTTACTATTTCTCGCGATCTTATAATAGTGGTCTTATACAATATTTGTCCTTTTGCCTCTGACTAATTTCGCTCAGCATAATGCCTTCCAGGTTCCTCCATGTTATGAAATGTTTCAGAGATTCGTCACTGTTCTTTATCGATGCGTAGTATTCCATTGTGTGAATATACCACAATTTATTTACCCATTCATCCGTAGATGGACACCTTGGTTGCTTCCAACTTTTTGCTATTGTAAACAGAGCTGCAATAAACATGGGTGTGCATATATCTGTTTGTATGAAGGCTCTTGTATCTCTAGGGTATATTCCTAGGAGTGGGATTTCTGGGTTGTATGGTAGTTCTATTTCTAACTGTTTAAGATAACGCCAGATGGATTTCCAAAGTGGTTGTACCATTTTACATTCCCACCAGCAGTGTATGAGAGTTCCAATCTCTCCGCAGCCTCTCCAACATTTATTATTTTGTGTTTTTTGGATTAATGCCAGCCTTGCTGGTGTGAGATGGAATCTCATCGTAGTTTTAATTTGCATTTCTCTAATGGCTAATGATCGAGAGCGTTTTCTCATGTATCTCTTGGCTGCCTGAATATCTTCTTTAGTGAAATGTGTGTTCATATCCTTTGCCCACTTCTTGATTGGGTTGTTTGTCTTTTTGTGGTTGAGTTTTGACAGAATCATGTATATTTTAGAGATCAGGCGCTGGTCGGAGATGTCATAGCTGAAAATTCTTTCCCAGTCTGTAGGTGGTCTTTTTACTCTTTTGGAGAAGTCTTTAGATGAGCATAGGTGTTTGATTTTTAGGAGCTCCCATTTATCGGGTTTCTCTTCATCATTTTTGCTAATGTTTTGTATTCTGTTTATACCTTGTATTAGGGCTCCTAGGGTTGTCCCAATTTTTTCTTCCATGATCTTTATCGTTTTAGTCTTTATGTTTAGGTCTTTGATCCACTTGGAGTTTGTTTTTGTGCATGGTGTGAGGTATGGGTCCTGTTTCATTTTTTTGCAAATGGATATCCAGTTATGCCAGCACCATTTGTTAAAAAGACTATCTTTTCCCCAATTAACTGACACTGGGCCTTTGTCAAATATCAGCTGCTCATATGTGGATGGATTTATATCTGGGTTCTCAATTCTGTTCCATTGGTCTATGTGCCTGTTGTTGTACCAATACCAGGCTGTTTTGACTACTGTGGCTGTATAATAGGTTCTGAAGTCAGGTAAGGTGAGGCCTCCCACTTTCTTCTTCTTTTTCAGTAGTGCTTTGCTTATCCGGGGCTTCTTTCCCTTCCATATGAAATTGGTGATTTGTTTCTCTATCCCCTTAAAATATGACATTGGAATTTGGATCGGAAGTGTGTTATATGTATAGATGGCTTTTGGTAGAATAGACATTTTTACTATGTTAAGTCTTCCTATCCATGAGCAGGGTATGTTTTTCCACTTAAGTATGTCCTTTTGAATTTCTTGTAGTAGAGTTTTGTAGTTTTCTTTGTATAGGTCTTTTACATCCTTGGTAAAATTTATTCCTAAGTATCTTATCTTCTTGGGGGCTACTGTGAATGGTATTGATTTGGTTATTTCCTCTTCTGTGTTCTTTTTGTTGATGTAGAGGAATCCAAGTGATTTTTGTATGTTTATTTTATAACCTGAGACTCTGCCAAACTCTTCTATTAGTTTCAGTAGTTTTCTGGAGGATTCCTTAGGGTTTTCTGTGTATATAATCATGTCATCTGCAAATAGTGATAACTTTACTTCTTCCTTGCCAATCCGGATACCTTTTATTTCTTTGTCTAGCCTAATTGCCCTGGCTAGGACTTCTAGCACAATGTTGAATAAGAGCGGTGATAAAGGGCATCCTTGTCTGGTTCCCGTTCTCAAGGGAAATGCTTTCAGGTTCTCTCCATTTAGAGTGATATTGGCTGTTGGCTTTGTATAGATGCCCTTTATTATGTTGAGGAATTTACCTTCAATTCCTATTTTGGTAAGAGTTTTTATCATGAATGGGTGTTGGACTTTGTCAAATGCCTTTTCTGCATCAATTGATAAAATCATGTGGTTTTTGTCTTTTGTTTTATTTATGTGATGGATTACATTAATGGTTTTTCTGATATTAAACCAGCCTTGCATACCTGGTATAAATCCCACTTGATCAGGGTGAATTATTTTTTTGATGTGTTGTTGGATTCTATTGGCTAGAATTTTGTTGAGGATTTTTGCATCAATGTTCATGAGGGATATAGGTCTATAATTTTCTTTTTTTGTAATGTCTTTACCTGGTTTTGGTATCAGGGAGATGGTGGCTTCATAGAATGAGTTGGGTAGTATTCCGTCATTTTCTATGCTTTGGAATACCTTTAGTAGTAGTGGTGTTAACTCTTCTCTGAAAGTTTGGTAGAACTCTGCAGTGAAGCCGTCCGGGCCAGGGCTTTTTTTTGTTGGGAGTTTTTTGATTACCGTTTCAAGCTCTTTTTTTGTTATGGGTCTATTTAGTTGTTCTACTTCTGAATGTGTTAGTTTAGGTAGGTAGTGTTTTTCCAGGAATTCATCCATTTCTTCTAGGTTTTCAAATTTGTTAGAGTACAATTTTTCATAACAATCTGAAATGATTCTTTTAATTTCATTTGGTTCTGTTGTGATGTGGTCCTTCTCATTTCTTATTCGGGTTATTTGTTTCCTTTCCTGTATTTCTTTAGTCAGTCTAGCCAATGGTTTATCAATTTTGTTAATTTTTTCAAAGAACCAGCTTTTGGCTTTGTTAATTCTTTCAATTGTTTTTCTGTTCTCTAATTCATTTAGTTCAGCTCTAATTTTTATTATTTGTTTTCTTTTGGTGCCTGATGGATTCTTTTGTTGCTCACTTTCTATTTGTTCAAGTTGTAGGGACAGTTCTCTGATTTTGGCTCTTTCTTCTTTTTGTATGTGTGCATTTATTGATATAAATTGGCCTCTGAACACTGCTTTTGCTGTGTCCCAGAGGTTTTGATAGGAAGTATTTTCATTCTCGTTGCTTTCTAAGAATTTCCTTATTCCCTCCTTGATGTCTTCTATAACCCAGTCTTTTTTCAGGAGGGTATTGTTCATTTTCCAAGTATTTGATTTCTTTTCCCTAGTTTTTCTGTTATTGATCTCTAGTTTTATTGCCTTGTGGTCTGAGAAGATGCTTTGTAATATTTCGATGTTTTGGACTCTGCAAAGGTTTGTTTTATGACCTAATATGTGGTCTATTCTAGAGAATGTTCCATGTGTGCTAGAAAAAAAAGTATATTTTGCAGCAGTTGGGTGGAGAGTTCCGTATAAGTCAATGAGGTCAAGTTGGTTGATTGTTGTAATTAGATCTTCCGTGTCTCTGTTGAGCTTCTTACTGGATGTCCTGTCCTTCTCCAAAAGTGGTGTGTTGAAGTCTCCTACTATAATCGTGGAGGTATCTATCTCGCTTTTCAATTCTGTTAAAATTTGATTTATGTATCTTGCAGCCCTGTCATTGGGTGCATAAATATTTAATATGGTTATGTCTTCCTGATCAATTGTCCCTTTTATCATTATATAGTGTCCTTCTTTATCCTTTGTGGTGGATTTAAGTCTAAAGTCTATTTTGTCAGAAATTAGTATTGCTACTCCTCTTCTTTTTTGCTGATTGTTTGCTTGATATACTTTTTTCCATCCTTTGAGTTTTAGTTTGTTTGTGTCTCTAAGTCTAAGGTGTGTCTCTTGTAGGCAGCATATAGATGGATCGTGTTTCTTTATCCAGTCTGTGACTCTCTGTCTCTTTATTGGTGCATTTAGTCCATTTACACTCAGGGTAATTATAGATAAATAAGTTTTTAGTGCTGTCATTTTGATGCCTTTTTATGTGTGTTGTTGACAATTTCATTTTTCCACATACTTTTTTGTGCTGAGGCGTTTTTCTTAGTAAATTGTGAGATCCTCATTTTCATAGTGCTTGACTTTATGTTAGTTGAGTCGTTACGTTTTTCTTGGTTTTTATCTTGAGTTATAGAGTTGTTATACCTTTTTGTGGTTACCTTATTATTTACCCCTATTTTTCTAAGTAAAAACCTAACTTGTATTGTTCTATATCGCCTTGTATCACTCTCCATATGGCAGTTCAATGCCTCCTGTATTTAGTCCCTCTTTTTGATTATTGTGATCTTTTACCTATTGACTTCCATGATTCCCTGTTATGAGTATTTTTTTTTTAATTAATCTTAATTTGTTTGTTTTTGTGATTTCCCTATTTGAGTTGATATCAGGACGTTCTGTTTTGTGACCTTGTGTTGTGCTGATATCTGATATTATTGGTTCTCTGACCAAACAATATCCTTTAGTATTTCTTGTAGCTTTGGTTTGGTTTTTGCAAATTCTCTAAACTTGTGTTTGTCTGTAAATATCTTAATTTCGCCTTCATATTTCAGAGAGAGTTTTGCTGGATATATGATCCTTGGCTGGCAATTTTTCTCCTTCAGTGTTCTGTATATGTCGTCCCGTTCCCTTCTTGCCTGCATGGTTTCTGCTGAGTAGTCAGAACATATTCTTATTGATTCTCCCTTGAAGGAAACCTTTCTTTTCTCCCTGGCTGCTTTTAAAATTTTCTGTTTATCTTTGGTTTTGGTGAGTTTGATGATAATATGTCTTGGTGTTTTTCTTTTTGGATCAATCTTAAATGGGGTTCGATGAGCATCTTGGATAGATATCCTTTCGTCTTTCATGATGTCAGGGAAGTTTTGTGTCAGGAGTTCTTCAACTATTTTCTTTGTGTTTTCTGTCCCCCCTCCCTGTTCTGGGACTCCAATCACCCGCAGGGTATCCTTCTTGATAGAGTCCCACATAATTCTTAGGGTTTCTTCATTTTTTTTAATTCTTTTATCTGATTTTTTTTCAGCTATGTTGGTGTTGATTCCCTGGTCGTCCAGATGTCCCAGTCTGCATTCTAATTGCTGGAGTCTGCTCCTCTGACCTCCTAGTGCGTTGTCTAATTCTGTAATTTTATTGTTAATCTTTTGGATTTCTACATGTTGTCTCTCTATGGATTCTTGCAACTTATTAATTTTTCCAGTATGTTCTTGAATAATCTTTTTGAGTTCTTCAACAGTTTTATCAGTGTGTTCCTTGGCTTTTTCTGCAGTTATCCTAATTTCATTTGTGATATCTTTAAGCATTCTGTAAATTAGTTTTTTATATTCTGTATCTGATAATTCCAAGATTGTATCTTCATTTGGGAAAGATTTTGATTCTTTTGTTTGGGGGGTTGGAGAAGCTGTCATGGTCTGCTTCTTTAAGTGGTTTGATATGGATTGTTGTCTCCGAGCCATCACTGGGAAACTAGTTTTTCCAGAAAATCCGCTAAAAAAAAATGCAGTCAGATCCCTATCAGAGTTCTCCCTCTGGCTCAGGGTATTCAGATGTTAATGAAGCCGCCTGGGGAGGGTGGGGGAGGGAACAGAGAGATAGGAGAGTAGCACCTCAGAATATAGCCAGAGTTGCTTGTCTTGCTTGGAATGACTATTATATCTGAGATTCCCGCGGGCGCCTCGCCTATGTGTGCTGGCTGTGTGGAGATTGCCCCCGGGGGGTCTGGCCCGCTGGAGTCACAGTCAGATCCTCCGCTTCCAGCCCCAGGCCCAGCGTCAAGGCTCCCCTACTGGGACGGTGCACTCTTGACTCCAAAATCAGTCGCTGCCTCCCGGGACTTCTCGTCCCTCCAGCCACGTGGCCGTGCCACCTCCGAGAACCAGTTGGGCCTCCTCCCGGGGTTAGTTTAGATGGGTGGAGCAGCTCCCGGTGCTTGTGCCGTGTCCGAGTGTCCTGGCTGGGATGCTGTTCTCCCCGCTCCAATACCAGTCGCTGCCTCCCGGGGACTTCTCCTACCGGTTGCGTCCCACACCGCCCGCGCGACCCGGCTGGGCCCCTTCCGGGGGTTAGTTCAGGGGGGTGGAGCAGCTCTCCGTGTTTATGCCGTACCTGCGTCCAGTCCAAATCCCTGCAGGACGGTTCCCCGGCTCGGATGCTGCTCTTTCTGCTCCAAGACCAGTCACTGCCTCCCGGGGACTTCTCCTACTGGCTGCGTCCCACGCCGCCCGTGGAACCAGCTGGCCCCCCTCCCGGGGTTAGTTCAGGGGGGTGGAGCAGCTCTCTGTGCTTGTGCCGTACCTGACTGGTACGCTGGCTCCAGGCTCTGGAAACAATCGCTGCTTCCCTGTGTTAGTTCGTTCTCCGTCTCTAAATCTGTGTTTGTTGTTCAGGGTTCGTAGATTGTCATGTATGTGATCGATTCACTTGTTTTTCCGTGTCTTTGTTGTAAGAGGGATCCGAGGTAGCGTCTGCCTAGTCCGCCATCTTGGCTCCGCCTCTCTCCTCCTCTTTTTAAATGAGGGATTAATGCTCCTCCTGCCATTTTTCCCTTCTCACAATGAGGCTGTTGCCTAAAGTAGTTCTCAGAACCTTTCGAGACAGATAGGGTTAACTGTGCTCGTGGCTGAACAAAAGAGCTTTTAAAAAGATTACCATCTAGACGTTGGGTAAACAAGTACCCACCCTGTCAACATGAGATAGGATTGGGGCAGCCTGGTGAATTACTATCTCCTTCTTAGTGTCTTTCTAGTCCTCTCCTCCTTTGCAGACTCTGTATGCACAGAGGAGCAGAGTGTGACTGCTGTTTGACCTTCCTTAGCCCTCCGAAGAAGGCAATGTAGTGCCGAAGATCAAGTGCGCTTGTGCTATATCCCATAATAAGTGATGCCAAGGGCTGCTGAGAAGACTCCATCATGACTATCAGTAGGTTCCATCTTAGATTCCAAATTCGCATGCAACCTAATTAACATACACCACCATTCTGAGAAGTACCTGCCCCTTGAAAGAAGCCCTAAAAATATTTATTACTCTATTGTCTCCACCGAACCCATATAAGCCCTAGCCTTGCTTCCCTCTTTGAGTCAGTCTTTTGGAGAGGCTTAGATCCCCGCTGACTCCTTCTGCTTGACTCAAGCAAAATAAAGCTTGCTGAAGATAACGTTTGTCTTTCGTGTGTATTCTTACTTGGGAAAAGACAAGGACTCTTTGTATCAGATTGGCAATTGGTAACACTTTGTAGAACTCAACAGAAGTGAGCCCCAGGTATGGCCACTCTTCAGCAGAGCCCCCAGGTTCTTCACTTCCTCAGTTGTGATGTCTGTTGTTCATTCCCTCTGCTCAAAAGTTTAGTGTTTAGCCTCTTCCTTGTCTTTTAGTTTGCATCTTCCCAGCTCCATTCCCTATGGAGCTCCTCCATTTGCAGTCATTTGCCTGGCAATTCTAGATGAATTGGCTCCCTTTAAAACTATTCACCCACAGACTCCCTTTATATTCTGAAATGATTGTTGGAAGTGTCTTCAACACTCCTTAAAAGAATCAAACTATTTTCTCCTCAGGACATTTTATCTATCATGTTTTTTTCAAGGTGGAAGTGCAGGCAATCTAGTTTTTTAGGGCATGGGGATGAGTGGAAACCCCCGATTCATAATTCTAGCATTTTTGATGGCAATTGGAACTGTGTAGATTCTAATACATTTTTGGAGAAAAAAATAGAATGCCATTTAATAGTGCTGGAAGAGGGTATGGGTCTTCTTCAAAGTTTGCTATCTACCCCTTTGAGTGTAAACCCTGAGGGGTTTTGATCTGATTCACATGTCCCTTCATTTCCAGACAATGTGCCTCAGCTGGACTATTTATCATGAGCTAGAGAGGAGCCCTGGTGGTGCAGTGGTTAAGCACTAGGGTGCTAACTGAAAGGTCAGCTGTTCAAACAGTCGGACCTTTAAAATAGAGAGGAGCCCTGGTGGTGCAGTGGTTAAGCACTAGGGTGCTAACTGAAAGGTCAGCTGTTCAAACAGTCGGACCTTTAAAATATACAACATGTACTGTATTTAAAAATAAAACCGAGAGAGATTTATTGAAAGTAATGACAGCTTGAACCAGGGACACTTTAGATCACAAAGTGAAAACCAATGCTCCAGAGAGTGACAGTCACACATGCATAATTATAGGGCTAAGTCAGGAACTCAGGTTACAATATTTTGATTGGAAGTTGTAAGATCAAGGAAGCCAGAGGTGGGACAACTCTAAGTAGGGGCTTTATAGTGACTAGGTGGAAACATGAATGTGGGCTATTCGGATTGGTTAGTTTAAATACATGACTAAGGTGGGGGGGGTGGTTTATAGGGGAGGTCATAAGGTAATTATTTTAAAACATTTCCTGAGGGCTGCTGAGGGGATTTCAGATAAGTGTTTTGTCTAAAAACCATCCCTTAGGGACATTCTTTCCACAGCTTTAGTTTAGCCACAGAGAAAAATGTTACCTTTGTTTTGTTCTCAAGTCTGACTAAGGGTTTGAAGGTTGCAGGGGAAATCGTTTGTTATCCACTTAAGTTTGCCTAAGGGTTTGATGGTTGCAAGAGTAAAGGCAGAAATAACGAAATGGATTTGGTCCAAGCCTGAACCAGCCTTTTCAGTTATACCAGGCACCTCAATTTTTAAAGCACTTATACATTCCCCCCTTTTACTCAAGGATTTCAAGAGATTCTTTGATCACTTTATTGATGACTATCGAATATAGTGCTCCTGCGTGGACTTCAGGTACATGATCACTTTTCAATGGTTGCTTGTTTAAGAAGCCTTTAAGACCCTGGATGCTAGAGTGTGCACAGGCAGCCAGGCATCATCTGACATCTTCACTATGCCATACCTTTAATCTGTTGCTTTTGTGGTCTCCTTGTGTTAGGGTTTTGTGTAGGGCAAGGCCACATTGGAGGAATTACCTGGCTTCTGAGGGGCCAGCTCAGAGATTGAGCTCGAGTTTGTCTGAAATATGAATACTCTCAATGTACATTATTCTTTTCACAGCCATTAAGTTGATTTCCTGAGTTTTAACATTGCTAAAATATTTCATATAACATTTAATTATTCCTAATATAACAATACAATAAGTGCCAACAAACCAGTGAGTAAAACAGAGTGAATCTAAGGTCCTACTCCTTCAGGAAGCCAACCAAAAATATCAAGAAAGGGAGAATCAGGCATAGGTGGCATATGAAGCCAAACAGCCTTCTGGTGTACCTGTCCAATGTCCTTTTCTACCTCTTCCGATGTATCTATCCATGTGCAACAGAAGATGTTAGCAATGGCACGGGCTCCTCCTTATGGTGCCAGGAGGAAATCAAGAGATATTCCATTATCTGGCATTACTTTAACAAGGAGCTTTCAAGGTTTCTGTTGGGCTGCCATTCCATCAGCGATATTAACTAAGTTTTCCATGGTAGCTAATAAGTTACAAATACAAGTTCAGGGGTACAATAAATTGGTCATAATGCAGGAACATTAGCCAAAAGTAATATAATAAAGCAAATATAAAAATAATAGCTATGATAAAGGAAATTCCACCTTCACTTATTTGCATATGCAGTAGAGTATTAAAATACTCTAAGGGATAGTATGATGAGGCCAAGTTCCATGGCAAAGATGACAAGGAATATGCAAACAATTAAAATATCAGCTATATGGAAGTTCACTCTTTAGCTAAAGATTAGACAGGCTCATAAAACAAAGATTAATACACACAGCTCAACCATGTATGTGAAATTAAATGGACACACTAGCCCAGGGGCAAGGACAAGAAGGCAACAGGAGACAAGAAAGCTGGACAAATGGAAGTGGGGAACCCAAAGCCAAGAAGGGGAGAGTGTTGACATATTGTGGGGTTGGTAACCAATGTCACAAAACAATATGTGTATAATTGTTTGATGAAAAACTAATTTGCTCTGTAAACCTTCACCCAAGCACGCACCAAAAAAAGATAGTAAATACAGTTATAAATAAATAACTGTATGAATGTATGAGAAACTAAATGGTAAAGAAAAGTGTTACCAATCAATAAATCCAATTTCTAAAATAAAGCTATTTCAAAGGCTACAAGTGTCAAGCAGAGTACAATATTTTCAAAAGTTGACATGGAGGATCATTAGAACAACCAGGAAATAATTTTACAAATGTTTAATAGTGCAACAGGAAGAGGATCCCCCAAATTGTGAAACCAAGTCCTAAAAGTCCTAACTTTGAAGCAACGTGCATGAATCTTGTTCTGCAATCTTCGGTTCACCTGTCTACCTTTGGTGCAGTCATCTGCTTTTGGACACTGGGGAGTTTTTAAATGACTTTTAATTCTCCAGAGAGTTGACAAGTCCACAGGGGTGGCAGAGGGTGGCTTGGCTTTCTTTAGTTGAGAAACATTAATCCAAGTTTTGACTCCCTGTAATTTGGCAGCACATGAATTAGTAAGAAGGAACAAGTATGCTCTTTTCCAGTGGGACTCCAATGACTCCTTTAATTGATGTCTCCTCTAATATACATATTCTCCTGGGCAATGTTAATCAGATTTTGGGATTCTAACTCCAGTCACCAAGGGCTTCTTTAAACTGTGAAAAATATTCTTTCAAAGAGGGATTAAGTATGGCAGACACAGCATTTTATAGTAATAGAAACAATGAGAAGCATTCCAAAATAAAGTAGCAAAAATTTTTTTTTTCCATCATCTACCTCAAGAGGAAGACCAATTCCTTATAATATTAGTTAAGGAAGGAACACGATCATTAAGATTCAGTATTAACAATGACAGAGGTGCCTCTTTATGCAGTAGTAAGAATGTCAAGGGCCATTTGATTTTGAAGAATTATTTCTGTCATCACAGTCATTTTGGTATTCATTTCTTTGGAATCCATGGACGGAATCATTTAAAACACTCTGAATATATTGAATCAGAACTCTGATATGAACCATAAAACCCATAAAAAACCCATTGCCGTCGAGTTGATTCCGACTCATAGCTACCCTATAGGACAGAGTAGAACTGCCACATAGAGTTTCCAAGAAGCGCTTGGCTGATTTGAACTGCCAGCCTCTCAGTTAGCAGCTGTAGCACTTAACCACTACGCCACCAGGGTTTCCAGTATGAACCATAACATCTTCTAAGTCTGTCTGAGGTACAAAAATAGAAGCCAAATGGTTATACCATAGAATCGCATATCCAGGCTAACAGGCTCTTAGAGAAGGGGCTGCAGCCAGAAGAGGTAAATCAGTTGATACTTGACCTTGGCTCCAGCTCAATCTTATAGTACATCTTTTAATCCATCCATGTGGAAGCCAAGGCTAAAAGTTTGAGCCACATAATCAAGCCATTTGGGCTATTCAAACAGGTAAGGAAAGCCTTTGTTATAGGATATTATTCTGCAGCCAGCATGGTGTTGTTAGTTACTAAAATAGATGATTCTTAAATTTAAAAAAAGGAAGAAATAAATGACTTCTTTTGTCTAAACAATAGAACACCGAACATCAGCAATATTCTCATAAAAACTTTATAGTTATTCTTTTAGTTTACTCAGCCCTATGTAGATAATTTTTGGTTCTGTGCAATTCTGGATCAACAGCAGCCTGAAAACTTCATTAGTTTCAACATAAGCGTACTGGAAATGTTGAACCAGTCCAGCAGTATCCATGATCAAAATATCACAGTCCTTTTCATAAGTCTGATATAGAAATATTTTGGTCAAGCATTTTCATCTAGCCAGCAAATTAAAAAGCTATCCGCAGATGACAAAACTTAATATGGCCATGATTAACTTATAATAATAATATTTCTTAAAAGTGAAGGACCTGATGGGAATTAATTACAAAACTACTGCAAAGTAAAATAAAGTCAATTCAAGAAACTCTAGACAAAAAAAAAAAAAAACTCTAAACATAACATTGACACTATTTCCAGAGAACTTCAGTTATAATGCATAATAATGTTGAGATATAATACCATATAGTTTATATTTTATAGTCAGGATGTACTAAGAATATACCAAGATTAGTAAGCCTCTAAACATTTGAATACTAATAAAAAACTCCATGAGTAAACTATGTGAATTCCCCAGTTAAAACTATTGACTTTGATGATGCTAGATTCAAAAGAAACAAAGTTGCAACCAAGTTTGCAATAAAAAAAATAAATAAAATTATGATGCGCTAGTATGCACTTGTTGTCTAATATTAGGCAAAAATGTAAGAGGAAATGTTAACATAAAATTAAAAAAAAATTTTTTTATAGTTTAGAAGGAGGTTTACAGAGTAAATTAGTTTCTCATTAAACAATACACATACTGTTTTGTGATATCGGTTGCTAACCTCATGACAGGTCAACACTCTCCCCTTCTCGACCTTGGGTTCCCCACTACCAACTTTCCTGTCCCCTCTTGCCTTCTTGTCCTTGCGCCTAAGCTGGTGTGCCCATTTAGTCTCATTTTGTTTTACAGCCCGTCTAATCTTTGGCTGACAGGTGAACCTCAGGAGTGATGTCAGTACTGAACTGAAAGAGTGTCTGAGGGCCATACTCTCAGGATTTCTTCAGTCTCTGCCAAACCAGTAAGCCTGGTCTTTTTTTTTTTTTTTTGATGAGTTAGAATTTTGTTCTATACTTTTCTCCAGCTCTGTAACACAAAAATTTTTAAACCAAAGAAAATCAGGCACTTCTCTTGATTTGGCAATATGTTTCATGTAATTTATAATATATTAAATGCACATCTTTTAAAACAGGAACAAATCCAGGCTCTTTCATCAAGGATGTTACAAATAGGTTGAAACTTTGGTCTCCTAGAGTCAAAATCCCTAGCAGAGAATTTGTCACAGGGACAGTATATTTTATGAAAGTGAAGTGAAAGGACAGACAATAAATTTCTCAAAGAGCCATCTTCGCAAAAGCAGGGGCATGCTTTGAGAGGGCTCACCCCTGAGAACCCAAGGAGACAGTTTGAGCGCAAGGGGCTCATGCTGGTACCAAAGAGCCAGGTTCATGGCTTCTTAGGACCGCAGAAGATAAGACACCTTCAAATATTGCCAACTCTGCTGAGAAATGTCGTAGAGTAATGATGTGTGCTCTATTTAAAAATAAAATCAGGAGGGATTTATTGAAAGTAAAGACAGCTTGAGCTGGAGTCATGTTAGATATCACAAAGTGAAAACCAACGCTCCAGAGAGTGGCAGTCACATAGGCAATAACTAGACAGCTAAGCCAGGAACTCAGGTTACAATATTCTGATTGGAAGTTGTAAGATCAGGGAACCTGAAGGTGGAACAACTTGAAGTGAGTGCTTTACAGAGATTGGTTGGAAACACAAATGTGGGCTATTTGGATTGGTTAGTTTAAATACATGACTAAGGTGGGGGGTTTTAATGGGGTGATCAGAAGGTAATTATCTTAAAACCTTTCCTGAGGACAGCCAAGGGGATTTTGTATAAGGATTTTGTGTCAAACACTCGCTTAGGAACATTCTTTCCATATCTTTAGTTTAACCACAAAGAAAAATGTTACCTTTGTTATGCTCTTAAGTCTGACTAAGGGTTTGAAGATTGCAGGGGAAATTGTTTGTTATCCACTTAAGTTTGTCTAAGGGTTTAATGGTTGCAGGGGTAAAGGCAGAAATAACAAAACGGAGTTGGGTCAAAACTGAACCAGCCTTTTCAGATATACCAAAAAAAAAAAAAAAAAAATCCAAACCCAGTGCCATCGAGTGAATTCCGACTCATAGCGACCCTATAGGACAGAGTAGAACTGCCCCATAGAGTTTCCAAGGAGCGCCTGGCGGATTCGAACTACCGACCCTTTGGTTAGCAGCCATAGCACTTAACCACTACGCCACCAGGATTTCCTTCAGATGTACCAGGAACCTCAATTAGTCAAACTCTTATACAGAACCAACCAGCTGTCCCATGGGAGAAAGATGTGGCTGTCTGCTTCTGTAAGGATTACAGCCTAGGAAACTGTATGCAGAAGTTCTACTCTGTCCTATAGGGTCTTTACGAGTCAGAATCAAGTCGATGGCAATGGGTCATTTGGAGAGCCCACAGTTTGCTTATTTGGCTGCTCATGCAAAGCCAAAATCTCATATACAGAAAGCTAGAAACTCTATTACACTCATTCAAACAGCCATTATATATTGAACGTGTCACATATCATTTTATAATTTTATTATGAAAAATCAGGCACTATTTAAATGTTGAGGATATAGTAATAAATTCTCTCCTGGAAAACCTTATGGCCTAGAACATAGACATGAACAAATAAACATATAACATAATTTCAGGTCTGAAGAAAAATGAAGTAGAGCACAGGGGTGGAAAATGAGCGGGGACATGCTATTTCCGAGGAGATAGCCAAGGAGAGCCACTTTGAGGGGGTAAACTTGAAGTACAGATGTGAATAAAGTGGGTCAGTGAACATGCATACATCTGGGAAAAAAGCATACCAGATAAAGAATGGCAGATGCCAAGGCCCTGAGGGGAATAATTTTGTGATGCTCAGAGACCAAGAAAGAAGCTACTGTGGCTGGATGCTGGAAAACAAGGTCATGTGTGTTATTAAGGGTGTCTGCATTTGCTCTGTGGAAGAGAGGCTGTCAGAGGCCACAGTAGAATCACAGAGCCCAGTTAGAAGGCTACAGCAGGCATCCAGGAGAGAGGCGATGTGTCCTGCACTAGGCTGGCAATGGTGGTGTTGGAGAGAGGTGGTGTTATTCAGGGTGTATTTTGAAAGTAGAGGTATTAGAATTTAATGGTGAATTGGATATGGGATGAAAGGGAAAGAGAGACTTCAAAGGTGACTCCTAGGTTTTTGGCTTGAGCAACTTGTAGGTTCCCAGTTTCTGAGATGGGGTCTAGGAGAGGAACAGTCTTTGTACTCAGTTGACCATGAGTGCCTCCTTTAGGACAGAGGTGGACTTGTCAACCCTGTATTTCCAAAGGCCTGGCACTTAAGAAGGAGCCCTGGTGGCACTGTGGTTAAGAGTTTGGCTGCTAACAGAAAGGTTGGTGGTTTAAACCCACCAGCCACTCTGCAGGAGAAAGATGTGGCCGTCTATTTCCATAAATACCACCACCTTGGAAACCCTATGGGGCAGTTCTGCTCAGTCCTATAGGGTTAGTATGAGTCAGCAGCGGGGGCACATAATAGAATCCCTGGATGGTGAAAATGGTTAAAGTTTTCAGCTGCTAACCCAAAGGTTGGAATTTCAAGTCTACCCAGAGACTCCTCAGAAAAAAGTTCTGGCAATATGCTTCCAGAAAATCAGCCATTGAAAACCCTGTGGAGAACAGTTCTACTCTGACATACACGTAGTCGCCGTAAGTCAGAATCGACTCAACAGCAACTGGAGTCACATATTAGGCACTCCATAAAATTATTACTGATTGAAATGTATTTAGTTATTATATTTTAATTTTTTGTAATTGAGTAGACAGAGATTATCCTCAATGCATGGCTCTGAAAACTAGGAAGAAAAAGTAGTTAGAACTTTAGCAAGGATTGAGAAGATTTTTTTTTTTATTGTGCTTTAGATGAAAGTTTACAGGTCAAGTTAATTTCTCATACAAAAATTTATACACATATTGTTATGTGACACAGGTTGCAACCCCTATAATGTGACTGCACGCTCCCCCTTTCCACCCCAGGTTTCCTGTGTCCATCCAGCCAGCTCCTATCCCTTTCTGCCTTCTCATCCTGCCTCCAGACAGGAGCCACCCATTTAGTTTCATGTATCTGTTTGAACTAAGAAGCATACTTTTCATGAGTATTATTTTATGTTTTGTAGTCCAGTCTAATCTTTGTCTGAAGAGTGGGCTTCAGGAAAGACTTTAGTTCTGGGTTAACAGAGAGTCCGGGGTCCATGTCTTCAGGGGATCCTCCAGTCTCAGTCAGACCATTAAGTCTGGTCTTTTTACTTGAATTTGAGTTCTGCACCACATCTTTCTTTTGCTCCATCAGGGAATCTTTGTTGTGTTCCCTGTCTGGGCAGTCATTGGTGGTAGCCGGGCACCATCTCATTCTTCTGGTCTCGGGTTGATGGAGTCTCTGGTTTATGTGGCCCTTTCTGTCTCTTGACTCATATTTTCCTTGTGTCTTTGGCTTTCTTCATTCTTCTTTGCTCCAGGTGAGTTGGGACCAATTGATGTACCTTAGATGGCCACTCACAACTTTTTAAGACCCCAGATGTCACTCACCAAAGTGGGATGCAGAACTTTTTCTTAATAAACTTTGTTATGCCAGTTGACCTAGATGTCCCATGAAACCATGGTCCCCAGACCCCAGCCCCTGCTACTCTGTCCCTTGAAGGGTTTGTGTTCAGGAAACTTCTTAGCTTTTGGTTTAGTCCAGTTGTGCTGACTTCCCCTGTATTGTGTGTTGTCTTTCCTTCGCCTAAGATAATTCTTGTCTACTATCTAGTTACTGAATTGCCCTTTCCCTCCCTCCCTGCTCATGTGACCATCAGAGAATATTTTCTTCTGTGTTTAAACCTTTTCTTGAGTTCTTATAATAGTGGTCTCATACTTGTCCTTTTGCAACTGACTAATTTCGAATGAAATTAAAAAAAGAAAAAAAAATTTTTTTTTTCTTTTCTAATTCCATTCAGCATAATGCCTTCCAGGTTCATCCATGCTGTGAGATATTTTGAGGATTTATCATTGTTCTTTATCATTTCCTAGTATTCCATTGTGTATATGTACCATAATTTGTTTATCCATTTGTTTGTTTATGGGCACCTAGGTTGTTTCCATTGTTTTGCTATTGTAAATACTACTGCAATGAACGTCGGTGTGCATGTATCTATTCATGTGATGGCTCTTATTTCTCTAGGATATATTCCAATGAGTGGGATCGTTGGATTCTATAGTACTTCTATTTCTAACTTTGGAAGGAAGTGCCAAATGGATTTCCAAAGTGGTTGTACCATTTTACATTTCCACCAGCAGTGTATAAGTGTTCCAGTCTCTCCACAACCTCTCCAACATCTATGATTTTGTGTTTTTTTAGTTAGTCCTAGCCTTGCTGGGATAAGATGGTATCTCATTGTAGTTTTGATTTGCATTTCTCTAATAGTTAATGATGGTGAGCATTTCCTTATGTATCTGTTAGCAGCCTGAATGTCTTCTTTGGTGAAGCGTCTGTTCCTATCCTTTGCCCATTTTTTTTTTAACTGGGTGATTTGTCTTTTTGTTGTTGAGGTGTTGCAGTATCTTGTAGATTTTAGAGATTAGACCATGAGCAGATATGTTGGACCCAACAATTTTTTCCCAGTCTGTGGGTCGACTTTTTACTCTTTTGGTGAAGTCTTTTGATGAGCATAAGTGTTTGATTTTTAGGCCCTCCCAGTTATCTAGTTTCTCCTCTGGTGTTTGTGCATTGTTAGTTATGGTTTGTATTCTCTTTATGGCATGCATTAGGGCTCGTAGCATTGTCCCTATTTTTTCTTCCGTGATCTTTATTGTTTTAGATTTTATATTTAGGTCTTTGGTCCATTTTGAGTTAGTTTTTGTGCATGCTGTCAGCTATGGGTCTTGTTTCATTTTTTTGCAGATGGATATTTAGTTATGCCAGCACCATTTGTTGAAGAGACTGTCTTTTCCCCATTTAATGGGCTTTGGGCCTTTGTCAAATATCAGCTGCTCATAGGTGGATGAATTTACATCTGGGTTCTCAATTCTGTTCCATTGGTCTATGTATCTGTTGTTGTACCAGTACCGCGTTGCTTTGACTACCATGGTTTTATAATAGGTTCTAAAATCAGGGAGTGTGAGGTCTGCCACTTTGTTCTTCTTTTTCAGTAATGCTTTACTTACCTGGGGCCTCTTCCCTTTCCATATGAAGTTGGTGATTTTTTTCTCCATCTCATAAAAAATGTCATTAGAATTTGGATTGGAATTGCATTGTATCTGTAGATCACTTTGGGTAGAATTGACATTTTCACAATGCTGAGTCTTCCTATCCATGAGCAAGGTACATTTTTCCACTTACGTATGTCTCCTTTTGTTTCTTTCAGTAGTGTCTTTTAGTTTTCTTCGTATAGGTCTTTTACATCTCTGGTTAGATTTATTTCTGAGTATTTTATCTTCTTGGGGGCTATTGTAATGGTATGGATCTGGTGATTTCCTCTTTGAAGTTCTCTTTGTTGGTGTAGAGGAATCCAACTGATTTTTATATGTTTATCTTGTATCCTGGTACTTTGCTGAAATCTTCTATTAGTTCCAACAGTTTTCTTATGGATTCTTTGGGATTTTCTGCATATAAGACCATTAACCAAAAACAAAAACCAAACCCAGTGCCATCGAGTCGATTCTGACTCATAGCAACCCTATAGGACAGAGTAGAACTGCCCCAAAGTGTTTTCAAGGAGAGCCCAGTGGATTCGAACTGCTGACCCTTTGGTTGGCAGCTGTAGCACTTAACCACTGCTCCACCAGGGTTTCCACATAAGACCATATCATCTGCAAATAGGGATACTTTTACTTCTTCCTTACCAGTTTGGATGCCCTTTATTTGTTTTTATTTCCTTATTGCTTTGGCTAAGACCTGCAGCACAATGTTGAATAAGAGTGGTGATAAAATATATCCTTGTCTGGTTCCTGTTCTCAAGGGGAATTCTTTCAGACTCTCTCCATTGAAGATGATGTTGGCTGTTGGTCTTGTATAAATGGCCTTTATTATGTCAAGGAATTTCACCTCTATTCCTATTTTGCTGAGAGTTTTTATCAGGAATGGGTGTTGAACTTTGTCAAATGCCTTTTCTGCATCAAGTGGTAAGATCATGTGGTTCTTACGTTTGTTTTATTTATGTGATGGATTACTTTGATTGCTTTTCTAATGTTGAACCATCCCTGCATAGCTGGTATGAATCCCACTTGGTCATGGTATCATGGATTGAAATATGCCTTCCAAAAAATGTGTGCATCAATTTAGCTGAGCCATGATTCCCCAGCATTGTGTGATTGTCTTCATTTTGTGATTGTAATTTTATGTTAAAGATGATTAGAGTGGGATCTTAACACCATTACTAAGGTCACATTCCTGATCCAATGTAAAGGGAGTTTCCCTGAGGTGTGGCCTGCACCACCTTTTATCTAACAAGAGATAAAAGAAAATGGAAGGAAGCAGAGAGTGGGGACTTCATACCACCAAGAAAGCAGTGCTGGGAGCAGAGCACATTTTTTGGACCTGAGGTCCCTGCATGGAGAAGCTCCTAGTCCAGAGGAAGATTGATGAGAAGGCTGACAGAGAGAAAAAGCCTTCCCCTGGAGCTGATGTTGTGAATTTGGACTTTTAGCCCGCTAGGCTGTGAGAAAATTTCTCTTTGTTAAAGCCATCCACTTGTGGTATTTCTGTTATAACACCACTAGATGACTAAGATACATGGTGAATTATTTTTTTGATATGTTGTTGAATTCTATTGGCTAGAATTTTGTTGAGGGTTTCTTGCATCTATGTTCAGGAGGGATGTTGGTCTGTAATTTTCTTTTTTTGTGGTGTCTTTGCCTGGTTTTGGTTACAGGGTTGTGCTGGCTTCATAGAATGAGTCCGAGAGTATTCCATCCTTTTCTATGCTCTGAAATACCTTTAGTAGTACTGGTGTTACCTCTTCTCTGAATTTTTGGTAGAATTCTCCAGTGAATCTGTCAGGGCCAGGGCTTTTTTTGGTTGAGAGTTTTTTTTTTTTTTTTTTAATTACTTCTTCAATCTCTTATTATAGGTTTATTTAGTTTTTCTTCCTTGGTTTGTCCTAGTTTAGGTAGTGTCACGGATTGAATTGTGTCTCCCAAAAATATCTGTCAACTTGGCTAGGAAGTGAGTCCCAGTATTATATGATTGTCTATCATTTTGTCAACTGATGTGATTTCCCTATGTGTTGTAAATCCTATCACTATGATCAAATGAGATGGATTAGTGGCAGTTACATTGATGAGATCTACAAGATTAGATAGCATCTTAAATCAGTCTCTTTTGATATATAAAATAGAGAAGCGAGCAGAGAGACATGACGACCTCATACCAAGAAAGCAGTGCTGGGAGCAGAGCACCTCCTTTGGACCTGAGGTGCCTGCACTGAGATGCTCCCAGACCAAGGGAAGACTGATGACAAAGACCCTCCAAAGTTGACAGAGAGAGAACGCCTTCCCCTGGAGCCCTGAATTAGGACTTCTAGCTTACTGGACTGTGAGAGAATAAACTTCTCTTTGTTAAAGCCGGAAACCCTGGTAGTGTAGTGGTTAAGTGCTACGGTTGCTAACCAAAGGCTCAGCAGTTTGAATCTGCTAGGCTCTCCTTGGAAACTCTATGGGGCAGTTCTACTCCATCCTATGGGGTCTCTATGAGTCGGAATCTACTTGACGGCACTGGGTTTGGTTTTTTTGGTTTTCTTAAAGCCATCCACTTGTGGTATTTCTGTTATAGCAGCACTACATGGCTAAGGTAGGTAGGTAATGTGTTTCTAGAAATTTGTCCATTTCCTGTAGGTTTTCAAGTTTGTTGGAGTACAATTTTTCATAGTATTCTGGTGTGATTCTTTCAATTTCAGTTGGGTCTATTGTGATATCGTCCATCTCATTTCTTAAATGAGTTATTTGCTTCTCTTCTGCTTTTCTTTTGTCAGTTTGGCCAGGGGTTTATTGATTTTGTTGGTCTTTTGAAGTACCAACTTTTGGCCTTGTTGACTCTTTCCAATTGTTTTTCTACTCTCTATTTGATTCTGCTCTAATTTTTATTATTTACTTTCTTCTGTTGCCCAAGGGCTCCTTTTTGCTGGCCTCTTTCTATTTGTTCAAGTTGTAGGGTTAATGTTTTGATTTTGGCCCTTTTGGAAGTGTGCATTTATTGATATAAATTGACCTCTGAGCGCTGCTTTTGCTGTGTCTCAAAGGTTCTAGTTAGGATGTGTTTTGATTCTCATTTGATTCTATGAATTTCTTTATTCTGTCCTTGATTTCTTCTATAACCCAGGAGTTTTTGAGCAAGGTGTTTTTCAGTTTCCGTGTATTAGTTTAGTTTTTTTTTTTTTCCTTGCTTTTTCTGTTATTGACTTCTACTTTTATGGCTCTATGGTCACAAAAGATGGTTTGTAATATTGTGATGTTTTGGATTCTGTTAAGGTTTGCTTTGTAGCCTAGTATATGCAGTCTATTTTGGAGAATGTTCTGTATACGTTGGAAAAGAAAATATACTTGGCTGTTGTTGGGCAGAGTGTCCTGTATATGTCTATGAGATCAAGTTAGTTAACTGTGGCATTTAAATCTTGAGCTTCTTTCTGGGTGTTCTGTCCTTCACCAAAAGTGGTATGTTGAAGTCTCCTACTATTATTGTGGAGCTCTTTCTCTTTTCAGTGCTGTTAGAGTTTGTTTTATGTATTTTGGAGCCTTGTTGTTGGGCTCCAAAAAATAATATATTTATTATGGCTATGACCTCCTGGTGTATTGACCCTTTAATCATTACATAGTGTCCTTCCTTATCCTTTATGGTGGATTTTGCTTTAAAGTCTATTTTGTCAGAGATTAATATTGCTACTTCTGCTCTTTTTTGATTGTTGTTTGCTTGATAGATTTTTTCCCATCCTTTAAGTTTTAGTTTTTTTGTGTCTTTGAGTCTAAGGTGTGTCACTTGTAGGCAGCATATAGACAGATTGTATTTTTTAAAAATATTCTGCCACTCTCTGTCTCTTTATTGGTGCATTAAATCCATTTATGTTTGTTCTACTCTGTCCTATAGGGCCGCTATGAGTTGGAATCGACTCGACGATAGTGGTGGGTATGTTCAGTATAATTACTGATAGGTATGAGTTCAGTGCTGTCATTTCGATGTATTTTGTTTTTGTGTTGTTGACAGTTTCTTTGTTCTTAATTTCCTGTGCTGAGTCATTTTTCTTTATGTATTTTCTTTTTTCCTCTTTTTCTTTATAGTTGATTTTGTATTTGCTGAGTCTTTATGTTTTTCTTCTTTTTTTATTTTGATGTGTAGGTTTGTTAGTTTTCTTTGTGGTTACCTTAAAACTTACCTCTATTTTTCTAAGTTTAAACCAATCTTTTATTTCTTGATATCACCTTAATTTCCTCTCCATATGAAAGTTCTTTGACTATACTATTTAGTCCCTCTTTTTTGTTTTAATGTTGTCATCTTTTACATATTGATCTCTGTTTTCCTATTTTCAGTGTTTTAGCTTTGACTTTTTTTTTACTTTTGTGACTTCCCTATCTGGGTTGATACCTGATCGTTCTGTCCTGTGTTCTAGTCTTGGTGTGTTATCTCATATCATGATTCTCTAGCTGAAGGACTCCCTTTAGTATTTCTTCTAATTTTGGTTTGGTTTTTACCAATTCCCTTAACTTCTGTTTTTCTGGGAATGCCCTAATTTTGCCATCATATTCGAGAGACAGTTTTGCTGGATATATAATTCTTGGCTGGCAATTTTTTTTTTCCTTCAAGGCTTTATATATGTCACCCCATTGTCTTCTTGCCTGCACGGTTTCTGCTGAGTAGTCAGAGCTTAGTCTTAGTGACTCTCCTTTGTAGGTGACTTTTTGTTTATCCCTAGCTGTTCTTAAAATTCTCTCTTTATCTTTGCTTTTAGCAAGTTTGAGTCTTGGTATCTTTCTTTTGGGATCTACCCTGTGTGGGTTTCAATGAACTTCTTGGAAAGATATCTTCTTGTCTTTCATGATATCAGGGAAGTTTTCTGACAGCAAATCTTCAATAATTCTCTCTGTATTTTCTGTTATCCCTCCTTTCTTGTACTCCAGTCACTTGAAGGTTATTCCTCTTGATAGAGTTCCACATAATTCTTAGGGTTTCTTCATTTTTTAGATTCTTTTGTCTGATTTTTCTCAAATAAATTGGCATCAGGTGCTTTATCTTTAATCTCACTAATTCTGACTTCCATTGCCTCAATTCTGCTCCTATGACTTTCTATTGAGTTGTCTAATTCTAAATTTTATTGTTAATCTTTTGGATTTCTATTTGCTGTCTCTATGGATTCTAGAAGCCTGTTAAATTTGTCATTTTGCTCTTGTATAAAGCTTTCCTAAATTCCTCTATTTCTTTGTCTTTGTGTTCCTTGGCTTGGTCTGAGTTTTGCCTGATCTCTTGAAGAGCTCTGTATACTAATCTTTTGAATTCTTCTTCCAGTAATTCTAAGGCTTTCTCTTCCTTCAGGAGGTTTTATGGTTCTTTGTTTTGGTTGCTTGCTGAAGCCATCATGGTCTGCCTCTTTATGTTACTTGATATTGATCGTTGTCTCTGAGCCATCAAAAAGTTACTATATTTATTTATTGTATGTTTGCTTACTGTGTCCTAGCTTCTTGTTTCATTTTATTTTGATATGCCCAAATAGGCTGGGCATGTGAGTTACTTTGATTGTTGTTGTCTTTGAAGCTCTCACATCCGATCACTGGGTAGTTACTAGGTGTATGATCCCAGGGGTCCATTTACTTATGTGAATTCAACTCAGGAGTCCAGGTTGTCAGTTGCTGAGTGTGTGGTGCAGGTTCTCATCCACAGTCCTAGATGGGCAGGGCTATGTAGGGGTGATTGGAGCAGGCACAAGTATCTGGCTGCTGTAGGGAGTTATGTGCTGAGTAAGGCAGGGGGCTGACTGCTACCCCTGAGTGCCTAGGTGGAAGGTGTGTCCCTGTCCCCTAGAGCACGCAGGTGGTAGGTTTTGCAGCTGGACTTTGGGCAAACAATGCTGTTGGCTTTAAGGACTGGGAGGCACCACTTATTCTTGGATCCCTGTCATGTGTGGCTAGGTGGGTTAGGTAGAGCCATCAGTCCTCAGGCATCTGATGCAGTTAGGTGAGGACCCTGTTTAATGGGCAGGGGAGTGCCAAATGTCACAAATCTTCCACTTCCCCTTAGCTGTTGCAGTTGAAAATAGGCTTTGGGTATATACCCTGGTGTACTATGCTAATGAGGGCCTCCACTGTTGAATGGGCCCACACAGGTCTGGACAGGGTTGAGAGACATTCCAAATCCATGGACCCTTTATGCCTATGCCTAGGCAAAAGGACAGTGCTTGCCCTGAGTTCCTGGCTTAGAGGAGCTGTTGGTTTCTTTTTTCCTGTTTGTTTATTTGCTTATTTATTCCCTCCCCAAAGATGGGAGGCTGGCTCAGGCATGCGAAGGGTCCCACTTCTGACCTAGAGGGCACAGCAACCACTGGCCACTGCCAGGCTGGGACTGCAGCAGAACGTGGAGGGGGCCAGTGAGGGGAAGAGGTGCGTTTCCCAGGGGAGAAGGGTTATTTTGATCCCTCATGGTAGGTTAGATGCTTGCATTTTACTTTTGTAGATCCTGTGCTGCTTTCCCCTGGCTCTGGAGGCTTGCGCAGACTCTTTGTCACTTGGCTCCTGTTGACGTGGAAAACACATCCCAAGTGCTACTTCTTGTCTCAGCCTGTGTGTGCCAAACAATCCAGCCTGCAGGATCTGGCACTTCCTTGCAGCTTTTGAACAGTCTCTTCCCTCCTCCTGATGCTCAGTCCAACTCCTCAACTTCGTCTGATGTTCAGGGTTCCTAGGTTGTCATATATAATTGATTCACTTATTTTTTCTGGTCTTTGTTGTCAGAGAGGCCACAGGAAGCATCTGACTATTCTGCCATTTTGGCCTTGCTTCATATTTGCTATTTCTTGCAGGGAAAAAAATGCTCCATTGAAAGGGTCAAAAAGGAAAAGCACGCTTGACAAATTTCTTCTGAAAACATTAGTGATTCAGATATGATGAAAATGGCCTAAAATACTTCCTTTACTTGTAGATATAGGAAAAGTGGGAAACATGACAAGTAGCTCATTAAGCAAATTAAATGAGAAGTTTTTCTTTTTTCATTCTCTGTAATTGATGAGCAACTTGATATTGTTGATGTTGCTGTTTTTGTCTAACGTGTTAATGAGAATTTTGAAGTTACTGGAGATCTAAATCTTTGCCATCTTCAGCTCCAGGTACACGTGCTGACACTTTTAAATTTTCAAGGGATTTTTGGGGGGGAGGGTTAAAAAAAAGTTTAGTGGAAACATTTGAACACCACTTGTATTGGAATTCTCTGCCCTTTCCTGCCATTAATGTCACATGCTCTTTTCTTGCCTCTTCTGGGTTAAAAACACACAAACTCCCCACCACCACTGCTAAAACAAACAGACAAAAACACTAAGTGGTGTAGAAGTGTGTATAATAATGCTTTTTGTACAAATACAAAAAATAAAACACATATATAAACTGGTATAAATATTCTCTAGAAAGATACGATAGCAACTGATAAGAGCTGGTAACTGGCAAGAAGAAAAACCTCTTGTTATTTTGTGCTTTTTTGTAGTTTTTTTTTTTTTAACTATTTGCTTATATTTTACTTTTTGTCAGGATTTTTGGGTGGTGGAATTCCTAGTCATTTTTGATGCTTTTCTGCATTCAAAAGTTTAACACACACACACATTTCTGTTTGGCAGGCTCACCCTACTTCCTTATACTATAGGAGTTCCTTGCTACTTATCTTGTTCTTCCTGTTCCTTGATGGTATCATAATACCATCTTTGAATCCACAAATGTAAGGTCCAGATTGCCTAGCATGTTTCACCACAATAACTATTTAAAACAAATGTTTTGTTTGTCATCCCTCATCTCTCCCTACAGATTCTGTTTATTCTCCTGAAGTCACTGGATTGTGTCCATTGATATGAATGGCACTCACGCAACTATTCAATTTTTTATTCTAGATCTCAGAAACTGATTCCAAAAAACACTCTTCTTTTTTTTTAAGGTCAGTTAATGGGCAGGACATACACACATATCCTTCTACCTCATAAAGGTCACACCAGTCCCTTTTCTACCCTGGAATTTCTTTTGCTGTATCAACTACAATTTTTTTGGTTGTTGCCCATACCAGTTATAACTTTCCTCTGCCACTAAATGAAAATGGGCTAGAAGTGATTGATCAAATTGTCCCCTTTCTACCATTCAATTTTATATGTACTGTCACCAATCAACCTCCTAAACAGGCCAGAAACATTCACAATAATAGTTAGCTGTAGAAGAATTCACAGATGAAGCCAGTTGGCCCACCCTGCAGGCTCTTGCAAGAGAGACAGAAAAGTTACCAATAAGGAGAACAATGCATTAGTGTGTAACAGGCATGTGATCAAGGACATTTGAGGATGACAGGGGAAAGCACCTAATTCTGCTTAAAACTGTCAGGGAAGGTTTCCTGGAGGAGGTGACACGATATGGTTAATTCTTCAAGATATGGTTAGTTCTTTCCTCAAGTCAACTTTTTTCACATCCAATTTGTTTTATCAGGCTATGAATTCCCTTAAAATTCTTCATATTTGTATGCTTTCCTCATTGCTACCATCACATCCTTTGAGTATGCCAGTGGTTCTGCACATTGGAATCACCCAGGGAGCTTTAAAATGGACTGATGTCTGAGTTGCAACCCCAGAGATTCTGATTTAATTGGTTTGGGGTAAGGCCTGGGCATTGGGGAGTTTTAAAATCTCTCTGAGTGGCTGTGATGTGCAGCCAGAGCTGAGAACCACTGGTTCAGGACCTCATTCCTTCCTTAGATGATTGCAAAGACCTCCTCCCTCCAGACTGTCTTCCTGGCAGTGGTTTCACTTGCTTCCCATCCATCCTTCTCATTGCAGCCCACGGGATCTTCTTGAACAAATTGAGCCCATTGAATTTCCTGGCTTAAATTCCTTTTGGGATCAGCCTACTTTGGCTTCTGAACCCATTGTCATGGAGTTGATTCTGACTCATAGCGACCCTATAGGACAGGTTAGAACTGCCCCACGGGTTTTCCAAGCTGTGATCTTTATGGAAGCTGACTGTAGCATCTTTCTTCTGCGGGGCTGCTGGTTAGCAGCTGAGCACTTAACCGTTGTGCTGCCAGGACTTCTTTTTGGGATCTGAACCATGGGTCAAATTCCACCCACTGCATGTTTTTGTAAATAAAGTTTCATTGGAACACAGCCACACTCATATGTTTAAGGCTGTACCAGCACAGTTGAGTAGTTACAACAGACTGGAAAGCCTAAACTCTTTACTATCTGGTCCTTTATGGAAAAAGTTTACTGACCTCTGCAAACTGTAGAAGCACCTGGAAGCTTGAACTTGAACTGCTAAATATCAGGCCCTAACCAGACCTGCATTTTAACAAGATCCAGGGATGGTTTGTATGCAAATTAAAGTTTGAGAAGTCCTGTTCTCACTGGTTGCTCTTCTTGCACATGGTAAAAGCCAAATCCCTTAGTTTGGGGGTTCAGAGCTCCTGATAGTGCTCTTGCTTGCTTCCAGCTTCAAGTCCTGCCATTTCCTCATAGTTACCTATTCTTTAGTAACGATTAATTGCTCTCGGAGGAGTCTTGGTGGTGCAGTGGTTAACTGCTCTGTTGCAAACCAAAACCTTTGTGGTTCAAAACCACCAACAACCCTGTGGGACACAGATATGGCAGTCTCTTTCCTACAGGGTTGCTGTGAGTAGGAATTGACTCAATGGCAATGGGTTTGGATAACTGTTCTCAGTTTCTTGACTTGAATTATCTCTGGTTTGAATATTTAATTACCTGGGAACTCAGTTAAATTTAATTGCCTCAGAAAGTCTTCCCTGACAGCTTTGGGCAGAATTAAGTGCTTTCACCCCACTCTCCCTCAAAGTGCCTAATCACGTACCTGTTACTCACTAACACATTGTCCTTGTTTGTAACTTGCCTGTCTCTCTTGCAAGACTGAGGGAACCCACAGGTTAGGGACCAGTGGCTTCATCTGTGAATCTCTTTACAGCTAGCCAGAGCCTGGCACACAGTAGGAGCTCAATGTCCTCATTGAATCATTGATTGAGCATTCTTCATTGATGCTACTTTAAAGCCTAGGCTCACTGGTTCATAGGATAGAAAAGTCTTGGTTTATAAAGACAAACTAGAGAAATTAAATTCAGAAATAAGATTAACAGTTTTAAAGCTTTCTCTGATTTCATTTTTGGTTACTTAGACCCCCTCTAATTACAATAATTGTTGTTCATGGGTTGTTAGGTGCCCTTGAATCAGTTCTGACTTGTAACCACCCTGTGTACCACAGAACAGAGCACTGCACAGTTCTGCACCATCCTCACAATCGTTATACTTGAGCCCATTATCTCAGCCACTGTGTCGGTCCATCTCCTCGAGTGTCTTCCTTTTTTTCGCTCAACCTCTGCTTTACCAAGCATGATGTTCTTCTCCAGGGGCTGATCTCTCCTGTATGTGAGACATAGTCTTGCCATCCTTGATTCTGAGAAGCTATCTGGCTGTACTTCTTCTAAGACAGATTTGTTTATTCTTTTGGCAGTCCATGGTATGTTCAATATTCTTCACCAACACCATAATTCAAAGGCATCAATTCTTCTTCAGTCTTCCTTATTCATCATCCAGCTTTCACATGCATGAGGCAATTGAAAATACCATGGCTTGGGTCAGTTACACCTTAGTCTTCATGGTGACACCTTTGCTTTTTAGCCCTTTCAAGAGGTCTTTTGCAGCAGATTTGCCCAATGCAGTGTGTCTCTTGATTTCTTGACTGCTGCGTCCATGGCTGTTTGTGGATCCGAGTAAAATGAAATCCTTGTCAACTTCAATCTTTTCTCCATTTATCATGATGTTGCTTATCGGTCCAGTTGTGAGGGTTTTTCTTTTCTTTATGTTGAGGTGTAAACCATACTGAAGGCTGTGGTCTTTGATCTTCATCAGTAAGTGCTTCAAGCCCTCTTCACTTTCAGCAAGAAAGTTTGTGTCATCTGCACAATGCAAGTTGTTAATGAGTCTTCCTCCAATCCTAATGTCCTGTTCTTCATATAGTCCAGATTCTCAGATTATTTGCTCATCATACAGATTGAATAAGCATGGTAAAATTATACAATCTTGATGCATACCTTTCTTGACTTTAAACCGTGCAGTGTCCCCTTGTTCTGTTTGAACAGCTGCCTCTTGATCTATGTACAGGTTCTCATGAGCACGATTAAGTGTTCTGGAATTCTCATTCTTCCCAATGTTATCCATAATTTGTCATGATCCCTACAGTTGAATGCCTTTGCATATAAATAAAACACAGATAAACATCCTTCTTGTATTCTCTGCTTTCAGCCAGAATCCATCTGACATCAGCAATGACATCCCTCATTCCATGTCCTCTTCTGAATCTGGCTTGAATTTCTGGCAGTTCCCTGTCGATGTACTGCTGCAAGTGCTTTTTTTTTTTTTTTTAATTTTTCTGGTGCTTTAAGTGAAAGTTCACTAATCAAGTCAGTCTTTTATACAAAAATTTATATTAAAAAATTTATATACACCTTGCTATATACTCCTAGTTGCTCTCCCCCTAATAAGACAGCACGCTCCTTCCCCCTACTCTCTCTTTTCATGTCCATTCGGCCAGCTTCTGACACATCTGCCCTCTCTTCTCACCTCCAGACAGGAGATGGCCACATAGTCTCATGTGTATACTTGATCCAAAAAGCTCATTCTTCACCAGTATCATTTTCTATCCCCTAGTCCAGTCCAATCCCTGTGGTTTTGGGAATGGTTCCTGTCTTGGGCTAACATAAGGTCTGGGGACCATGACCTTCAGGGTCCTTCTAGTCTCAGTCAGACCATTCAGTCTGGTCTTTTTATGAGAATTTGGAGTCTGCATCCCACTGCTCTCCTGATCCCTCAAGAGTTCTCTGTTGTGTTCCCTGTCAGGGCAGTCATCGGTTGTAGCTGGGCACCATCTAGTTCTTCTGGTCTCAGGACGATGTAGTCTCTGGTTCATGTGGCCCTTTCTGTCTCTTGGGCTTATAATCACCTTGTGTCCTTGGTGTTCTTCATTCTCCTTTGTTCCAGGTGGGTTGAGACCAATTGACGCATCTTAGATGGTTGCTTGCTAGCGTTTAAGACCCCAGACGCCACTCTTCAGAGTGGGATGCAGAATGTTTTCTTAATAGATTTTATTATGCCAATTGACTTAGATATCCCCTGAAACCAAGGTCCCCAAATCCCCACCCCTCCTATGCTGGCCTTTGAAGCATTCAGTTTATTCAGTAAACTTCTTTGCTTTTGGTTTAGTCCAGTTGTGCTGACCTCACCTGTATTGTGTGTTGTCTTTCCGTCACCTAAAATAGTTCTTATCTATTTATTATCTAATTAGTGAAAAACTCTCTCCCTCCTTCCCTCCCTCCCTCCTCTTGTAACCATCAAAGAATATTTTCTCTCTGTTTAAACAATTTCTTGAGTTCTTATAATAGTGGTCTTATGCAATATTTGTCTTTTTACAACTGACTAATTTCACTCAGTATAATGCCTTCCAGGTTCCTCCATGTTATCAAATGTTTCATGGATTCATCCTTGTTCTTTATCGATGCGTAGTATTCCATTGTGTCAATATACCATAATTTATTTATCCATTCATCCGATGATGGGCACCTTGGTTGCTTCCAGCTTTTTGCTATTGTAAACAGCGCTGCAATGAACATGGGTGTGCATATATCTGATTGTGTAAAGGCTCTTATATCTCTAGGATATATTCCAAGGAGTGGGATTGCTGGATCGTATGGCAGTTTTATTTCTAGCTTCTTAAGGAAGCGCCAAATTGATTTCCGAAGTGGTTGTACCATTTTACATTCCCATCAGCAGTGTATAAGTGTTCTAGTCTCTCCACAACCTCTCCAACGTTTATTGTTTTGTGTTTTTTGGATTAATGGCGGCCTTGTTGGAGTGAGATGGAATCTCATTGTAGTTTTCATTTGCATTTCTCTAATGGCTAATGATCGAGAGCATTTCCTCATGTATCTGTTAGCTACCTGAACGTCTTCTTTAGTGGAGTGCCTGTTCATATCCTTTGCCCATTTTTCAATTAGGTTATTTGTCTTTTGGTAATTGAGTTTTTGCAGTATCATGTATATTTTAGAGATCAGGTGCTGACTGGAAATATCACAGCTAAAAACTTTTCCCAGTCTGTAGGTAATCTTTTGACTCTTTTGATGAAGTCTTTGGATGAGGATAGGTGTTTGATTTTTAGGCACTCCCAGTTATCTAGTGGAAACCCTGGTGGTGTAGTGGTTAAGTACTACGGCTGCTAACCAAGAGGTCAGCAGTTCAAATCCACCAGGCACTCCTTGGGAACTCTATGGGGCAGTTCTACTCTGACCTATAGGGTGGCTGTGATTCAGAATTGACTCGACCGCAGTGGGTTTAGTGGGTTAGTTATCTAGTTTCTTTTCTGCATTGTTAATAATGTTTTGTATACTGTTTTTGCCATGTATTAGGGCTCCTAGCATTGTCTATTTTTTCTTCCATGATCTTTATCGTCTTAGATTTTATATTTAGGTCTTTGATCCATTTTGAGTTAGTTTTTGTGCATGGTGTGAGGTATGGGTCTTGTTTCATTTTTTTGCAGATGGATATACAGTTATGCCAGCACAATGTGTTAAACAGGCTATCTTTTCCCCATTTAACTGTTGTGGGGTCTTTGTCAAATATCAACTGCTCACATGTGGATGAATTTATGTCTGGATTCTCAATTCTGTTCCATTGGCCTATGCATCTGTTGTTGTACCAGTACCAGGCTATTTTGACTACTGTGGCAGAATAATAGGTTCTAAAATCATGTAGAGTGAGGCCTCCCACTTTGTTCTTCTTTTTCAGTAATGCTTTGCTTATCTGGGGCCTCTTTCCTTCCATATGAACTTGGCGATTTGTTTCTTCATCTCATTAAAAAATGTTGTTGGAATTTGGATTGGAATTGCTTTGTATCTATAGATGGCTTTTGGTAGAATAGACATTTTTACAATGTTAAGTCTTCCTGTCCATGAGCAAGGTACATTTTTCCACTTATATAGGTCTCTTTTGGTTTCTTGCAGAAGTGTATTGTAGTTTTCTTTGTATAGGTCTTTTACATCTCTGGTAAGATTTATTCCTAAGTATTTTATCTTCTTGGGGGCTACTGTAAATGTTATTGATTTGGTGATTTCCTCTTCCATGTTCCTTTTGTTGGTGTAGAGGAATCCAACTGATTTTTGTATGTTTATCTTGTATCATGATACTCTGCTGAACTCTTCTATTAGTTTCAGTAGTTTTCTTGAGGTTTCTTTAGGGTTTTCTGTGTGTAAGATCATGTTATCTGCAAATAGAGATACTTTTACTTCTTTTTTGCCAATCTGGGTGCCCTTTATTTTTTTATCTAGCCTAATTGCTCTGGCTAGGACCTCCAGCACAATGTTGAATAAGAGTGGTGATAAAAAGCATCCTTGTCTGGTTCCTGATCTTAAGGGGAATGCTTTCAGGCTCTCTCCATTGAGGATGATGCTGGCTGTTGGCTTTGTATAAATGCCCTTTATTATGTTGAGGAATTTTCTTCTATTCCTATTTTGCTGAGAGTTTTTATCATGAATGAGTGTTGAACTTTGTCAAATGCCTTTTCTGCATCAATTGATAAGATCACATGGTTCTTGTGTTTTGTTTTATTGATATGATAAAAAAAAAAGATATGATAGATTACATTATTTGTTTTTCTAATGTTGGACAATCCGTGCATACCTGGTATGAATCCCACTTGGTCATGGAAAATGATTTTTTTTGATATATTGTTGAATTCTACTGGGTAGAATCTTGTTGAGGATTTTTGCATCTGTGTTCATGAGGGATATAAGGTCTGTAATTTTCTTTTTTTGTGGTGTCTACCTGGTTTTGGTATCAGGGATATGGTGGCTTCATAGAATGAGCTTGGGAGTATCCCATCCTTTTCTATGCTCTGAAGTACCTTCAGTAGTAGTGGTGTTAACTCTTCTCTGAAAGTTTGATAGAACTCTGCAGTGAAGCCGCCCGGGCCAGGGCTTTTTTTTTGTTGGGTGTTTTTTGATTACCTTTTCGATCTCTTTTTTTGTTATGGGTTTATTTAGTTGTTCTACCCTGCAGCTGCTTTTGAATGATCTTCAGCAAAATTTTACTTGTTTGTGATATCCATGATACTGTTCGATAATTTCTTCCTTCGGCTGGATCACCTTTCTTTCTAGGTAGTTGGCCAGGTAGCTGTTCTTCAAATTTCTTGGCATAGATGAACGAGCACTTCCAGCCTATATGCATTTATCGAAATATCTCAAGTGGTATTCTGACAATTCCTGGAGACTTGTTTTTCACCAATGCCTTCAGTGCAGCTTGTACTTCTTTGTTCAGTACCATCGGTTTCCGATCATGTGGTACCTCCTGACATGTTTGAATGACGACCAATTCTTTTTCGTATAGTGACTTTATCTATTCCTTCCACCTTCTTTGATGCTCATCTAATCACCAGTAATTATGAATGCATCCTGATTGAATGTTTGATCAATTTCAGACTGAAGAAGTTGGTAAAAATCTCCAATTTCTTCATCTTTGGCCTTAGCGGTTGATGCATAAATTTGAATAATAGTCATATTAACTGATCTTCCTTGTACGAGTATGGATATTATCCTATCACTGAGCATTGTGCTTTAGGGTAGATCTTGAAATGTTCCTTTTGACAATGAATGCAACGCCATTCCTCTTCAAGTTGTCATTCCCAGCATAGTAGACCATATGATTGTCCAATTCAAAATGACTAATACCAGCCAGTCTATTTCAGCTCACTAATGCCTAGGATATCAATGTTTATGCATTCCATTTCACTTTTGACGATTTGCAATTTTCCTAGATTCATACTTCTTACATTCCATGTTCCAATTATTAATGGATGTTTGCAGCTGTTTCTTCTCATTTTGAGTTGTGCCACATCAGGAAATGAAGGTCCTGAAAGCTTAACTCCATCCATGTCATTAAGGTCGACTCTACTTTGAGGAGGCAGATCTTCCCCAGTCTGAGGGGCTTATCTTCTAGCACTATATCAGACAATGTTCCACTGCTATTCATAAGGTTTTTCACTGGCTAATTGTCTTCAGAAGTAGATTGCTGGGTCCTTCTTCCTAGCCTGTGTTAGCCTGGAAGCTCAACTAAAGCCTGTCTTCCATGAGTGACCCTGCTGGTATGTGAATACCAGTGGCATAGCTTCCAGCATCACAGCAACATGCAAGCACCCACAGTATGACAAACTGACAGATGCATCACAATAATACAGACAGATGTGGTACAATAATAGCAAACACCTGTTCACAACATGCCAATCACAGTATAAGGTGCTTTACCTGTATATCATTCACTTAATTTTCACAACAACCCTACAAATGGCACTGCCATTATCCTTAATGTACACATGAGGAAACTGAGGCACAGGGAGATTAAGTAACTTGCCCAGCTTATATAGCTAATAATTGACTGAGCTGAGATTCAAACCAGGCAGAATTCGTGTTTTTAATCATTAAGTTATACTGTCTTAGAGTCACAATAAAATATAATAAAAATTCCAACCACAACCAAATAACTGTTGAGTCACAAAGAATCTCCCTTCCAGTGAAGAACCCAGTTACCTCTCTCCCTACACTGAAGTTTGTGGGAGAAGTTACACATGGCAATGTGGAAGGAGTATTCTTTTAATGGAAAACATGTTCAAATCCTAGACCCACGACTTCCTAGTTATGTGCCCTCAGCCAAGATAAAAACCAAAACCAAAAGTTAACTTCAATTTCCCTCATTTATAAAAATGGGGCCAATAATAGCTTCTTCATGAGGCTGTGGTGAGGATTAACCAGAGCATGGCCCAAGGCAGATATAAAATGAACCCACGTGTACAGAAAATTGTGGGTCATGGCATTCAGCTGAATTGGGGCTGTTCATTTATTTGGATCTGGGTTTGGGACTTCACATTTATTTCAGGTTAAATTTTATTAAACTTCAACTAATTGGAGCTTGCCAATTGTTCCAACTGATTTTAGTCTTTCTGAATCCCGATCAAAAGTACTTTGATAACCTTCCCTGCTTTGTGTTATTGGCAAACATGGTAAGGGCTGGGTGAAAGGTAGACCTTTTAACCTCCCTCCAGGCTGACAGCGCTCTTCACCCCTCCCCCCAGCACATATAAAAAAAAAAAAGTCACTCTTATTTCTCTATTTCTTTCACAAGGAGTGAAAACGTGGGCAATATTTTACTGACGACCCGATAGAATAGAGACCAGACAGAATACACTTAACCTTCTAGTTGAGTAATCCTGGTAAAAATAGGAAATGACCTTCTGTGAAAAATTTTTCCTTTCTCCTATTCTTGTAAAATCAAATTAAGTCTCAGATGAGCACAAAGGTTGAGAGGTTGGCTGTGATTTTATCTTTATGTTTTTTTTTTTTTTTCCCTTCTCAGACTTATTAATTAAAACTAATCTGGAGCATTTAGTATCATCCGTTGAGAAAAACATTTTCAAGAACCAAGCTAAAAAAAATAAATAAATAAAGCACATAATAATGAGGAGGGAAAGGGTGACTATAAGATTACAGTGGCATCTTGTGGACAATACGTTTTACTGCAGTCAATGTGGCCCAGTAGGCCCTTCACAATGATACACAGAGAATACACACAGTATTCTTTTTCATATCCTCTGAGTTTTGTCAGCTGTTAAAATACTAAGAAGCCCTGGTGGCACAACGGTTGCTAACCAAAAAGTTGGTGGTTTTAACCCACTAGTGGTTCCATGGGAAAAAGATGTGGCAGTCTGTTCCCTTAAAGATTACAATTTAGGAAATTCCATGGGAAGCTCTCCTTGGCCCTTTAGGGTCACTATGAGTCGTAATTGACTCGACAGCACCTAACAACAACATTCTCCTTCAAATTCTGAGTTTTGTCAACTGTTAAAATATTAACTTTAAAATTAAATATGGATAATATATCTGAAATATCCTTCGGCAGTTTATCAGCACTTCTTGATTTTTTAATACATCATCATCACCCATTTATGTGCACCAAGATCTGTAATAACATTGGAGAAAAAAGAAACGACGTTCACCATAGAGTCCTTGACCTCAAGCAGATTACAACATAGTTAAGGCCAGGTTGTTAAGTTTATCCTGCCTTGTATGGACCTGATGCCTTCCCCACAAGCTGGGCGTGGGGGTGGATACAGAAATTTCAGTGAAGTCAAGCACCATCAATCCAACTCTATGGCACCCATCCATTGCCAAGAAATGTTATCAAGAACTTTCCCAAACTAGAAGATTTCTTCAACACACATTTAGTCCTACCCCCCACCCAAGTATGGATCAGTAGGCTGTACCCAGGGATTTAGCATTCTGGACCTATGCCTGTCTTACTTTGAAAAGGAAATTATAACTATCTCACCCCCCAAGAAGTTAGTTTGGCTCTCTGGCTAAAATTAGTGTTTCTCAAAACCACGGCCTCTGGATTGCAAGGAGAGTGGAAAGTTAGGAAAGATATAATGGGTTCTTTGCACAGGTCTCAGTCTTTATTTCTTTCCTTCCTCCTTCCTACCTTATTTCTTTCTTTTAAATTTTCAGCATTTCAAAACTTCTATGGATATTTTACATTTCCCTGTGTGAGGTAAACTAAGCTGTTATTATTTGTATTTATTTATTTTTTGCTGGACTCTTATAGCACTGGTTATCTCAAAATAATCAGAAACTATAATGCTGTTGGAAACTCTGGTGGCGTAGTGGTTAAGAGTTCGGCTGCTAACGCAAAGATCAAGAGTTCAAATCCACCAGGCGCTCTTCGGAAACCCCATGAGATAGTTGTACTTTGTGCTATAGGGTCGCTACGAATCAGAATAGACTGGATGGCAAACGGTTTGGGTTTTCCTTTTTTTTTTGGTTTTATGATGCTATTATTTGTGTCTTTTATAAATAAAAATTAGAAAGCAAAGTTGATTATTTCTTAATAAATTCAGTGTGTTTGGTAGACAAAATATCTCAAAGTGGTGTCTTTAAACGAAAAGGGATGAAAACCCTGTTTTAGATAGAAGTGCTGTCCTCTAGTGGACATATGTAATACTACAGATCATGAACAAGGTTGAAGGAGAAACGGGAAGTTACTTGTAAGTTGCTATCGAATGCATTCTGCAGAGTGCTGTATTCTTCTTTTGAGGATTCTTCGGGACCATGAAAAATTTCTCCTTTAGCTTCTAAACCACCTACCACATCCCAGGAGCCACCAAATAGCTGCAATTTTCTGGTTCCTGGAAATCTAGCTCTCCTAACCAGCTGCACCTCTTTCACCTATGTGTGGCCTAATTATAATCTCCTCCTGCCTCTGCTACCTATTCGTAAAGCATCCAGTTAACCCATTATCCAGGTTCCCTACTAATTCCAGCAGCGTCCATTTCTTGCTACTGGGGCAGGAGGTGGAGAATGAAGGGAATGATGAAACACTGAGCAATTTCTCTTCATTGTGACCAAAACCCAAAAAACCAAACCCGTTGCTGCTGAGTTGATTCTGACTCATGGATACCCCATGTGTTTACAGAGTAGAACTTCTCCATAGGATTTTCTTGGCTGTAATCTTTTATTTTTAAAATAATTTATGTTATTGTTTTTGTTGTTATTAAGAATATACATAGCAAAAACATACACAAATTCAAGTCTCTACATGTACAATTCAGTGACATTGATTACATTCTTTGAGGTGTGCAACCGTTCTCATCCTCCTTTTCTGTGTTGTTTCTTCCCCATTAACATAAATTCACTGCCCACTAAGGTTCCTATCTAATTTTTTGAGTTGCTATCGTCAATTTGATCCCATATAGAGAGATCTTAAAAGAGCATAATGCTCAAGGCAGACATACTTTACTAGTTAAGCAAAACTATTGTTTTAAGAAGGCTTCAGGGGATATTTTTGGTTTAAGGTTTAAAGATTATCTAAGGGCAATAGTTTCAGGGGTTCTTTCAGCCCCATTGGCTCAAGAAAGTTTGGAGTCCATGATAATTTGAAATTCTGGTCTACATTTTCCCCTCTTTGATTAGGATTCTTCTATTGAATTTTGATCCAAATCTTCAGTAATGGTAGCTGGGCACCATCCAGTTCTGGTCTCATGGCAAAGGAGGCAGTTGTTCGTGGAGGCAATTAGTCACCCATTCCATTTGCTCCTCTGATTCCTGATACTTCTTCTGTTACTCCAGGTGATTAGAGACCAATTGTTTTGCCTTGGATGGCCACTTGCAAGCTTTTAAGACCCTAGGCACTACTCAACAAACTAGAAGGAAGAACAGAAGCGCTACACACATTATTAAGCCAATTAACTGGGTTGTCCCATGAAACCATGACCCTAAACCTTCAAACCAAGAAACCAAATCCCATGAGGTGTTTGGCTGTATGTAAGCAACCTTCAGCAGCTACACTTTTTGTGTGTGTGTGTGTCATTGTTGCAAATATATCTATCACATAACTTTTGCCAGTTCAACGTTTTACAGGGTACAACATATGACAGCAATTGTCTTAATTGGCTGTGCACCTTTACCCTTTATCAGTGCAATATTTCCGTCACTGTAAACAATAAGCAATAAACCTCCTCTCCCCCTCCTCCAGACCCTGGTAAGAACTAATAAACTTTTGTCTCTACACATTTGCCTATTCATGTCCTTTTATATAAAGGAGATCATATAACACTTGTCCTTTTGTGATAATTTGCTCAACATGATGTCTTCAGGCTCCATCCATTTGGTAGCATGTATCAAGACTTCATTTCTCTTACTGGCTGAGTAGTATCCCATTGTATGTGTGTATCACGTTTTGTTTATTCGTTCATCCATTGATGGGCATTTAAGTTGTTTCCACCTTTTGGCTATTGTGAATACTGCTACAATGAGCACTGGTGTACAACAATCTGTTTGAGTCTCTGCTTTCCAGTATTTTGGGTACAGGTAGTCACTGGCTCTGTTCCGATGACTCAGTCATAAGTCGGTTCTGATGTTAAGTCAAATCTCTCTCTCTCTTTTTGAGTTTTCATTATTATTGCCTTTTATTATCAATATCTTTATGAACCCAATCTTTGAACATCTGCGAGTGAACACCTGAGAACAAAAAATCAGCAAGTTATGTGCTGCAACATTGCATGTAGTACATATTACTAACGATAAGATGTACAAAAAAAAGAAAAACCAAAACCGGTGGTCTTAAGTGCAATTCATCATAACTTGAATACATTGTAAGTCGGGGACTACTTGTATATTACCTAGGAGTGGAATTGCTGGGTCATAAATATAAAATTTTTTATATTTTATGGTAGTTCTATTTTTCGTTTTTTGAAGAACTGCCACACTTTTCCACAATGGCTGTACCATTTCCACCAGCGATGCACAAGGGTTCCAATTTTCCCACATCTCAACAACATTTGTTATTTTCTTTTAATCTTAGCCATACCAACCTGTTGCTGTTGAGTCGATTTAGGCTCATAGAGACCCTATAGGGCAGAATAGAACTGCCCCATAGGGTTTCCAAGGCTGAAATCTTTACAGAAGCAAACTGCCACATCTTTCTCCCATGGAGTGCCTAGTGGGTTTGAACAATTGATCTTTTGGTTAGCAGCCAGGCACTTAACCACCGTGCTACCAGGCTCCTCTTAGCCATCTTAGGGGGTGTGAGGTATGGGTCTGGTTTCATTTTTTTGCAGATGGATATCCAGTTATGCCAGCACCATTTGTTAAAAAGACTGTCTTTTCCCCATTTAACTGCCTTTGGGCCTTTGTCAAATATCAACTGCTCATATGTGGATGGATTTATAACTGGATTCTCAATTCTGTTCCATTGGTCCACGTATCTGTTGTTGTACAAGTACCAGGCTGTTTTGACTACTGTGGTTGTATAATAGGTTCTAAAGTCAGGTAGAGTGAGGCCTCCCACTTTGTTCTTCTTTTTCAGTAATGCTTTACTTATCCTGGGCCTCTTTCCCTTCCATATGAAGTTGGTGATTTATTTCTCCATATCATTAAAAAATGTCTTTGGAATTCGGATTGGAATTACTTTGTATCTATAGACGGCTTTTGGTAGAATGGACATTTTTACAATGTTAAGTCTTCCTATCCATGAGCAAGGTATGTTTTTCCACTTACACAGGTCTCTTTTGGTTTCTTGCAGTAGTGGCTTGTAGTTTTCTTTGTATAGGTCTTTTATATCTCCAGTAAGATTTATTCCTAAGTATTTTATCTTTTTTTTTTTTTTTAATTTTTATTGTGCTTTAAGCGGAAGTTTACAAATCAAGTCAGTCTCTCACACAAAAACTTATATACACGGTGCTACATACTCCCAATTGGTCTCCCCCTAATGAGACAGCCTGCTCCCTCCCTCCACTCTCTTCATGTCCATTTCACCAGCTTCTAACCCCCTCCACCTTCTCATCTCCCCTCCAGGCAGGAGATGCCAACATAGTTTCAAGTGTCTACCTGATCCACGAAGCTCACTCCTCACCAGCATCCCTCTCCAACCCATTGTCCAGTCCAATCCCTATCTGAAGAGTTGGCTTTGGGAATGGATCCTGTCCTGGGGCAACAGAAGGTCTGGGGGCCATGACCACCAGGGTACTTCTAGTCTCAGTCAGACCATTAAGTCTGGTCTTTTTATGAGAATCTGGGTCTGCATCCCACTGTTCTCCTGCTCCTTCAGGGGTTCTCTGTTGTGTTCTCTGTCAGGGCAGTCATCGGTTGTAGCCGGGCACCATCTAGCTCTTTCGGTCTCAGGCTGATGTGGTCTCGGTCTTTGTGGCCCTTTCTGTCTCTTGGGCTTGTAATCACCTTGTGTCCTTGGTGTTCTTCATTGTCCTTTGATCCACGTGGGCTGGGACCAATTGATGCATCAGAGATGGCTGCTTGATAGTGTTTAAGACCCCAGATGCCTCTCTCCAAGGAAGGATGCAGAATGTTTTCTTAATAGATTTTATTATGCCAATTGATTTAGATGTACCCTGAAACCATGGTCCCCAAACCCCCTCCCCTGCTACGCTGGTCTTCAAAGCATTCAGTTTATTCAGGAAGCTTCTTTGCTTTTGGTTTAGTCCAGTTGTGCTGACCTTGCCTGTAATGTGTGTTGTTTTTTCCGTCACCTAAAGTAGTTCATATCTACTATCTAATTAGTGAATACCCCTCTCCCACCCTCCCTCTCTCCCTCCTCTCATAACCATCAACGAATATTTTCTTTTCAGTTTAAACTATTTCTTGAGTTCTTAAAACAGCGGTCTTATACAATATTTGTCCTTTTGCAGCTGACTAATTTCGCTCAGCATAATGCCTCCCAGATTCCTCCATGTTTTCAAATGTTTCACAGATTCATCACTGTTCTTTATTGATGCGTAGTATTCTGTTGTGTGAATATACCATAATTTATTTATCCATTCATCCGTTGATGGGCACTTTGGTTGCTTCCATCTTTTTGCTATTGTAAACAGTGCTGCAATGAACACGGGTGTGCATATATCTGATTGTGTAAAGGCTCTTATTTCTCTAGGATATATTCCAAGGAATGGGATTGCTGGATCGTATGGTAGTTCTATTTCTAGCTTCTTAAGGAAGGGCCAAATCAATTTCCAAAGTGGTTGTACCATTTTACATTCCCACCAGCAGTGTATAAGTGTTCTAGTCTCTCCACAACCTCTCCAACATTTATTGTTTTGTGTTTTTTGGATTAATGGTGGCCTTGTTGGAGTGAGATGGAATCTCATTGTACTTTTGATTTGTATTTCTCTAATGGCTAATGACCGTGAACACTTCCTCATGTATCTGTTAGCTACCTGAATGTCTTCTTTAGTGCAGTTCCTGTTCATATATTTTGCCCATTTTTTAACTGGGTTATTTTTCTTTTTGCAATTGAGTGTTTGCAGTACCATGTAGATTTTAGAGATCAGGTGCTGATCGGAAATGTCATAGCTCAAAACTTTTTCCCAGTCTGTAGGTAATCTTTTTACTCTTTTGGTAAAGTCTTTGGATGAGCGTAGGTGTTTGATTTTTAGGAGCTCCCAATTATCTAGTTTTTGTTCTGCATTGTTAGTAGTGTTATGTATACTGTTTATGCCATGTATTAGGGCTCCTAACATTGTCCCTATTTTTTCTTCCATGATCTTTATGGTTTTAGATTTTATATTTAGGTCTTTGATCCATTTTGAGCTTGTTTTTGTGCATGGAGTAAGTTATGGGTCTTGCCACATTTTTTTGCGGATGGATATCCAGTTATGCCAGCACCATTTGGATCGGAATTGCATTAAATGTATAGATCGCTTTTAGTAGAATAGCCATTTTTATAATGTTAAATCTTCCTATCCATGAGCAAGGTATGTTTTTTCACTTATGTAGGTCTCTTTTGGTTTCTTGCAGAAGTGTATAGTAGTTTTCTTTGTATAAGTCTTTTACATCTCTGGTAAGATTTATTCCTAAGTATTTTATCTTCTTGGGGGCTACTGTAAATGGTATTGATTTGGTGATTTCCTCTTGGATGTTCTTTTTGTTGGTGTGGAGGAATCCAACTGATTTTCGTATGTTTATCTTGTATCATGATACTCTGCTGGACTCTTCTATTAGTTTCAGTAGTTTTCTTGAGGTTTCTTACGGCTTTCTGTGTATAAGATCATGTCGTCTGCAAATGGAAATATTTTTACTTCTTTTTTGCCAATCTGGATGTCCTTTATTTCTTTATCTAGCCTAATTGCTCTGGCTAGGACCTCCAGCACAATGTTGAATAAGAGCGGTGATAAAGGGTATCCTTGTCAGGTTCCCGATTTTAAGGGGAATGTTTTCGTGCTCTGTCTATTTAGGATGATGTTGGCTATTGGTTTTGTATAAATGCCCTGTATTATGTTGAGGAATTTTCCTTATATTCCTATTTTGCTGAGAGTTTTTATCAGGAATTGGTATTCAACTTTGTCAAATGCCTTTTCTGCATCAATTGATAAAATCATGTGATTCTTGTCTTTTGTTTGTTTTATTTATATGATGGATTACATTAGTTGTTTTTTAATGTTGAACCATCCCTGCATACCTGGTATGAATCCCACTTGGTCATGGTGAATGATTTTTTTGATATGTTGTTGAATTTTTGAATTCTATTGGCTAGAATTTTGTTGAGGATTTTTGCATCTACATTCATGAGGGATATAGGTCTGTAATTTTCTTTTTTTGTGGTGTCTTTACCTGGTTTTGGTATCAGGGATATGGTGGCTTCATAGAATGAGTTTGGGAGTATTCCCTCTTATTCTATGCTCTGAAATACCTTTAGTAGTAGTGGTGTTAAATCTTCTCTCAAAGTTTGGTAGAACTCTGCAATGAAACCCTCTGGACCAGGGCTTTTTTTTGGTTGGGAGTTTTTTGATTACCTTTTCAATCTCTTCTTTTGTTATGGTCTATTTAGTTGTTCTACCTCTGTTTCTGTTAGTTTAGGTAGGTAATGTGTTTCTAGGAATTCATCCATTTCTTATAGGTTTTCAAATTTGTCGGAGTACAATTTTTCATAGCAATCTGATATGATTCTTTCAATTTCATTTGGGTCTGGTTTAATATTGCCCATCTCATTTCTTATTGAGGTTATTTTCATCCTCTCCTGTTTTTCTTTTGTCAGTTTAGCCAATCGTTTATCAATTTTGTTAATTTTTTCAAAGAACCAGGTTTTGGTCTTGTTAATTCTCTCAATTGTTTTCTATTTCATTTAATTTGGCTCTAATTTTTATGATTTGCTTTCTTCTGGTGTCTGAGGGTTTTTTTTTTTTTTTTTTTTCTCTCTATTTGTTCAAGTTGTAGGGATAATTCTTTGATTTTGGCCCTTTCTTCTTTTTGGATATGTGCATTTATTCATATAAATTGACCTCTGGATACTGCTTTCGGTGTGTCCCAAAGTTTTTGATAGGAAGTGTTTTCATTCTCATTGGATTCTCTGAATTTCTTTATTCCATCCTTAATGTCTTCTATAACCCAGTCTTCTTTGAGCAGGGTATTGTTCAGTTTCCAACTCCTTGGTTTCTTTTCCCTGATTTTTCTATTATTGATTTCTACTTTTTTGGCCTTATGATCAGAGAAGATGCTTTGTAATATTTCAATATTTTGGATTCTGCTAAGGCTTGCTTTATGACCTAATGTGTGGTCTATTCTAGAGAATGTTCCATGTGCACTAGAAAAGAAAGTATACGTGGTTGCTGTTGGGTGGAGTGTTCTGTATATGTCTATGAGGCCAAGTTGGTTGATTGTGGCATTTAGATCTTCCATGTCTTTATTGAGCTTCTTTCTGGATGTCCTGTCCTTCACCAAAAGTGGTGTTTAGAAGTCTCCTAGTATAATTGTGGAGCTATCTATCTCACTTTTCAATGCTGTTAGAGTTTTTTTTTTTTTTTTTTTAATGTATCTTGCAGCCCTGTTATTGGGTGCATAAATATTTAATATGGTTATATCCTCCTGGTATATTCTCCCTTTAATCATTATATAGTATCTTTCCTTATCCTTTCAGGTGGATATAACTCTGAAATGTATTTTTTCAGAAATTAAAACTGTCACTCCTGTGTTTTTGATTGTTTTTTCCTTGATATATTTTTTTCCATCCTTTGAGCTTTAGTTTGTGTCTCTAACTTTAAGTCTCCTGGAGGCAGCATATAGACAGACCTTGTGTTTTTATCCATTCTCTTTATACGTGCACTTTGTCCATTTACATTTGGTGTAATTGTGGATAGGTATGAATTTACTGCCGTTATTTTGATGTCTTTTTTTGTGTGTTGTTGACAGTTTCTTTTTTCCACTCCCTTTTTTGTGCCGAGTAGTTCATCTTTATATATTGTCTTCTCTGTTTCTTCATTGTTGTTGATTTTGTTTCTGCTGAGTCTCTATTTTTTTCTTGTATTTTATTTTGATGTGTAGGATAGTTTGTCTGCTTTGTGGTTACCTGAATATTTACCCCTATTTTTCTAAGTTTAAACCTGTTATTTTTTTATATCGCCTTGTCCTGTTCATATGAAAAATCTATGAGTACATTTTTTAGTCCCTCTTTATTGTTTTAATGTTGTCTTCTTTTACATAATAACATTGCTATTTTTTGAGCATTTTTTTATCTTGATTTATTTTTGTGATCTCCCTGTCTGGGTTGACATCTGAGTGCTCTGTCCAGTGTTCTATTCTTGGGTTGATACCTAATATTATTGATTTTTTTATCCAAAGAACTCCCTTTAGTATTTCTTATAGTATTGATTTGGTTTTTATGAATTCCCTAAACTTCTTTTTATCTGGAAATGTCCTAATTTCACCTTCATATTTGAGAGACATTTTTGCTGGACATATGATTCTTGGCTGGGAATTTTTTTCCTTCAATTCTTTATGTAAGTCATCACATTGCCTTCTTGCCTGCATGGTTTCTGCTGAGTAGTCCGAGCTTGTTGATTCTCCTTGTAGGTGGCTTTTCGTTTATCCCTCGCTGCTCTTAAAATTTTCTCTTTATCTTTGGTTTTGGCAAGTTTGATTATAATATGTCTTGGTGACTTTCTTTTAACATCTACTTTATGTGGAATTTGATGAGCGTCTTGGTGGATATCTTCTCATCTTTCCACAATATCAGGAAAGTTTTCTGCCAACAAATCTGCAACAATTCTCTGTGTATTTTCTGTTATCCCTCCCTGTTCTGGTACTGCAGCCACTCGTAGGTTATTTCTCTCGATACAGTCCCACATGATTCTTAAGGTTTCTTCATTTTTTAAATTCTTTTATCTGATTTTTTTTCAAATATATTGGTGCCAAGTGCTTTATCTTCAAATTCACAAATTCTGTCCTCCACCTGCTCGATTCTGCCCCTCTGACTTTATTGAATTGTCTAACTCTGTAGTTTTATTGTTAATCTTCTGAAGTTCTGATTGCTGTCTATGGATTTTTACAGCTTATTAAATTTTTCTTTATGTTCTTGAATAACCTTTTTAATTTCTTCAACTGCTTTATCTGTGTGTTCCTTGGCTCGTTCTGCCTATTGCCTCATTTCCTTCCTGATGTCTTGAAGAGTTCTGTACATTAATCTTTTGTATTCTGTATCCAGTAATTCCAGGAAGGCACTTTCGTCTATAAAATCCCTTGATTCTTTGTTTTGAAAACTTGTTGAAGCGATCATGGTCTGTTTCTTTACGTGATTTGATATTGACTGTTGTCTCCAAGCTATCTATAAGTTATTGTATTAGTTTATCTTGTATTTGCTTAGTGTATCCTAGCTTTTTACTTTGTTTTGTTTTGATATGCCCAAATGGGTTGCTTGAGTGAGCTAACTTGATTTTTTTCACCTTTGAAGCTCTGACGTCCTGTCACCAGATGGCTAGAGCTTTTAACAGGTATATCAGTCTAGGAGTCCATTCACTTTTTTTTGTATGGATTCAGCTCAGGTGTCCAGGTAGCTGGTCATCAAGTGTGTGGTACAGGCTCTGTCTTACAGCCTTTGAAGGGCAGGGGTGATTGGTGTAGGTACTGGTATCTGGTTGAAGCAGGGGTCACACTCTGAATAAGGCAGGGAGCTGAGAATCATTCCCCAAATATCTCTGAGGAAAGTGCACCCCTCTTTCCTAGATCCTACAGGTAGGTTGGTTCAGCAGACAGACCATAAGCACCCAGAGTTTTGGGTTGTAAAGACTGGGAGGTACCGGTTATCCCTGGACCCCTGTTGCAGGTGGCTGGGTGACCTGAGTGGAGCCAGCTGTCCTTAGGCCCCTGTTGTGGGCAGGTAAGGACGCTGTTTAATTGGCAAAGTGGTGTCAAACATCAAACACCCACATCTCCACTGCACAGCTGAAACAGTTGTTGTCTGCCAACAAGGGCCTATTGTCCTGAAATAGGTCCCCACAGGTCCATGCAGGAGGGAAAAGTACTCAAAGTTCACAGACTGTTTGTGTCTGGACAGAAGCTGCTTCTGTCCTGAGCTCCCCAGGTTAGTGGAACTGGCAAATTATCTTTTCCCCCAACTGTGAATTTATTCCTTCTCCAAGGCTGAGAGGATGGCTCTACGTACTCAATAGGGACTATCTCAGGCCCAGGGAAATCAACAGCCACTGAAGCCAGCTTGGGGGTGGGAGGGGACCACGGTAAAATATACGCAATTTCTTGGCTTTTTCCAAGAGCCCTATTCTTCTCTGGTTCCGGAGGTGTGAGTAGGCTGTGTGGCTGGCTGTTTCTCCCTGAGGAAACTGCTGCCAAATGCTAGTATCAGCCCACTGCAGCCACTCCCAGGAATGGTGTCTGAGGGCTGCCAGCGATTCAGTTGTGGTAACACCTCTCCACTTCTTAACTATCTCTTCCTCCCCCTACTGTTCAGTTCATTTTCTAACTTTGCCTTTGATGCTCAGGGCTCCTAGCTTTTCATAAATATACTCATTTCACTTGTTTTTTTTTGGGTCTTTGTTGTAAGAGGACTTGCCGGAAGCATCTGTCTATTCTGCCATCTTGGCCCCACCTCTTCAGTAAAGTCTTTTGATGAACAAAAGTTTTTAATTTTTACGAGGCCCTTTTTATCCATTTTTGCTGTTTGTGCTTTTGTTATTGTATTAGATAATCCATTATTAAAAGGTAGGCCCGACGGCATTGCCCTTTCATTTCCTTCTAAGTATTTTATGGTTTTAGTTTGCACATTTAGGTCCATAATTCATTTTTAATTTGTTTTTGTGTATGGTGTGAGGCATGGATCTTGTTTCATTTTTCTGCATGTGGAGATCCAATTTTACCAACACCACTTATTTAATAGACTCTTTTTCCTCCATTGAATGGGCTTAGCCGCCTTGTCAAAAATCGCTGACCATAGATATGTTGGTTTATTTCTGAACTCTTAATTCTGTTCTGTTGGTTCTAGTTTGTAATCTTTTTGGTAGGAGATTGTCAGCCTTTCTTCTGAAGCACTGCTGAGTGGTTTCTAACCCCAATTTTTAGGTTAGCAGTCAATAGCAAACTGATTTCATCAGGGACCTTTTCTTTTGTTTTTCATTGTAACCATCAAGGGCAAGTTGCATTTGGTATTCTACCTTGGCAACAAAGTATTTATTTTTACAAACTAACACATACAGGCATTCTATCTATATAAAGCATTTGTGAGCAAAACACAGAAGAGTATTTTTCCCTACCTTAGAGCAGAGAGGATAAAGCAGTGCAGACTGTTGAATGGAGAAACAAATTACAAATGTCCATGCAGCACCACGAAAATCTCTCACTCCCTCAGTTTCCTCATCTGCAAAATAGAAGAGTTCAGTTAAGTGAGTTTTGTTCTTAAAGGAACAAATTTAGCCTAATTTGATAAGATTTATACCGTCTGAGCTTTCTATGAAATTTCTATTTATAGCCGCTTTCCCTGAGGTTTTGGTTATTTGTTAGCATGTAGCCATTCCCAGAAAGACAGTGTGGACTCAGTCACACTGGTCAAATATCAGATTGCCTCATATTAGCTGTGTTTTTTAGTTACTTGTGGTTGTGTTTCCCATACCTCTGTCAGTTTGTCACACTGTAGAGGCTTGTCTGTCGCTGTGATACTAGAAGCTATGCCACCGGTATTCAAATACCATCAGGGTCACCCATGGTAGACAGGTTTCAGCTGAACTTCCAGACTAACACAGACTAGGAAGAAGGACCCAACAGCCTACTTCTGAAAACAATTATCCAGCGACATCCTTATGAATAGCAGCAGAACGTTGAGATAGTACCAAAAGATGAGCCCCTCAGGTTGGAAGGCACTCAAAAGAAAACTGGGGAAGATTTGCCTATTCAAAATAGAGTCGACCTTAATGAAGTGAATGGAGTCAAGCTTTTGGGACCTTCATTTGCTGATGTGGCACGACTCAAAAGAGAAGAAACAGCTTCAAACATCCATTAATAATAAGAATGTGGGATGTACAGAGTACAAATCTAGGAAAACTGGAAATTGTCAAAAATGAAATGGAACCCATAATATTGATATCCTAGGCATTAGTGAGGTGAAATGGGCTGGTATTGGTCATTCTGAATCAGACAATCATATGGTCTACTGTGTTGGGAAGGACAGCTTGAAAAGGAATGGCATTGCATTCATTTTCAAAAAGAACATTTCATACCATGCTGTCAGATTTGAATAATGGTTGTATTAACTAGTCTTCCTTGTAGACGTATGGCTACAAGGAAGACTAGTTAATACAACCATTATTCAAATCTGCACCAACCACTAAGGCCAAAGATGAAGAATCTGAAGATTTTTACCAACTTCTACAGTCTGAAATTGATTGAACATGCAATCAGGAAGCATTCATAATTACTGGTGACTGGAATGTGGAAGTTGAAAACGAAGAAGAAGGATGAGTAGTTTAAAAATATGGCTTTGGTAATAGAAATAATGCTGGAGATCACATGATAGAATTTTGCAAGACCAACAACTTCTTCATTGCAAATACACCAACATAAACAGTGACTATACACATAGACCTTGCCAGATGGACCACACAGGAATCAAATAGACTACATCTGTGGAAAGAGGTGACAGAAAAACTCAGTATCATCAGTCAGAACAAGGCCAGTGGGTGACTGTGAAACAGACCATCGATTACTCATATGCAATTTCAAGATGAAATGGAAGAATTTAGAACAAGACCACAAGAGCCAAAGCATGGCCTTGTGTATATCCCACCTGAATTTAGAGACCACCTCAAGAATAGATTTGACGCTTTGAACAGTAATGACTGAAGAGCAGATGAGTTGTGGAATGATATCAAGTACATCATATATGAAGAAAGCAAAGGGTGGGAGGGAGAGCCAAGATGGTGGAATAGACAGATGCATCCTGTGAGCCCTCTTTACAAAATAGACCTGAAAAAACAAGTGAAACGAGTATGCTTGTGACAAGCTGGGAGCCCTGAGCATCAAAGGCAAGCTTAGACAATGAACTGAGGGGCATGGGGAGGAAGAGACCATTCAGAAGTGGAGAGGAGTTACTGGACCTGAATCGCAGGGAGCCCTCAGGCACTAGTCCCAGAGTAGGGGTGGTGGCGGCAGTGGGCTGGCACTAGCGTTCAGCCGCAGTTTCTTCAGGGAGAAGCAGCCAGCCCCACAGCCTACTCACACCTTAGGAACCAGAGGAGAAAGGCGATCTCAGCAAAAGCTAAGTACTTGCATATATTTTACTGTGCCCCCCCACCCCCAAGCCGGCTTCAGCGGCTGAATCCCTGGGCCTGAGATAGACCGTGGTGAGCACCTAGAGCCATCCTCCTGGCCTTGGGGAAGGAAAAAATTTGCAATTGGAAGGAAAAGATAATTTGCTAGCTCCATTAATTGGGGGAGCTCAGGACAGAAGCAGCTCCTGTCCAGGCATAAACCGTCCATGGACCTTGAGCACCTTTCCCTTCTGCATGGACCTGTGTGGGCCTATTTTGGGAGAATAGACCCTTGTTGGCAAACTCCAACCATTTTCAGCTGTGCGGTGGAGAGGTGGGTGTTTGACATTTGACATTGCTTTGCCTATTAAACAAGGTCCTCATCTACCCACATCAGGGACCTAAGGACTGGTAGCTCCACTCAGGTCACACAGCTACCCACGACAGGGGTCCAAAGATAACTGGTACCTCCCACTTCTTACAACCAAAAACTCTGGGTGCCCATGATCCCTCTGTAGAGCCCACCCACCAGCACGCTGTAGGGAACAGAGATGCATTTTCCTCAGAGACATTTGGAGGTCGGTTCTCAGCCCCCTACCTTGTTCAGAGCATAAACCCCTGCTGCAATCAGATACCAGTATATATGCCAATCTCCCCTGCCCCTCTACGACTGTAGGACAAAGCCTGCACCACACACTTGATGATTAGCTACCTGAAAACCTGAGCTGAACTTATACAAGAAAACTGAATGGACTCCTAGACTGATATACCTGATAACAGCTCTAGCCAGCTGGGACAGGACACCAGAGCTCCAAAGGAGAAAAAAATCAAGCTAGTTCACTCTAGCAACCCATAGGGGTATACCAAAACGAAAAGCAAGCAGCTATAACATAGTAGGCAAGCATAAACTAATACAATAACTTATAAATGGCTTGGAGACAACAGTCAATATCAAGTCACATAAGGAAACAGACCATGTTCACCTCAAAAGGCTCTCAAAAAAAGAATCCAGAGATCTTCTAGATGAAAGTGCGTTCCTGGAATTACCAGATGCAGAGTACAAAAGTTTCATATACAGAACCCTTCAAGTCATCAGGAAGGAAATGAGGCTATATGCTGAACAAGCGAAGGAACACACAGATAAAGAAACTCAAGAAATTGGAAGGATTATTCAGGAACATAATGAAAAGTTTGATAAGCTGGAAAAATCCATAGACAGACAGCAATCAGAAATTCAGAAGATTAATAATAAAATTACAGAATTAGATAACTCAGTAGAAAGTCAGAGGAGCAGAACTGAGCAAGTAGAAGCTAGAATTTCTGAACTCGAAGATAAATCACTTGGCATTAATATATTTGAAGAAAAATCAGATAAAAGAATTTAAAAAATGAAGAAACTTTAAGAATCATGTGGGACTGTATCAAGAGAAATATCCTACAAGTGATTGGAGTACCAGAACAGGGAGGGATAACAGAAAATGCAGAGAAAATTATTGAAGATTTGTTGGCATAAAACTTCCCTGATATTGTGAAAGACGAGAAGATATCTATCCAAGATGCTCGTTGAACTCCACATAAAGTAGATGTTAAAAGAAAGTCACCAAGACATATTATAATCAAACTTGCCAAAACCAAAGATAAAGAGAGAATTTTAAGAGCAGCGAGGGATAAATGAAAAGTCATCTACAAAGGAGAGCCAATAAGAATAAGCCCAGACTACTCTGCAGAAACCATGCAGGCAAGAATGCAATGGGATGAGTCATATAAAAAATTGAAGGACAAAAACTGCCACCCAAAAATCATATATCCAGCAAAACTGTCTCTCAAATATGAAGGTGAATTTAGGGCATTTACAGATAAACAGAAGTTTAGGAAATTTGTAAAAACCCAACCAAAACTACAAGAAATACTAAAGGGAGTTCTTTGGTTAGAAAATCAATAATATCACGTATCAACCCAAGACTAGAACACTGGGCAGAGCAACCAGAATTCAACCCAGATAGGGAAATAAAAAAAAACAGAGCAAGATTATATATATATAAAAAAAGCTCAAAACAGGGTAACGGCGATGTTATTATATAAAGGAAGACAACATTAAAATAATAAAGAGGGACTAAGAAATGTAATCGTACACCTTCCATATGGAGAGGAACACATGGCGATACAAAGAAATGAAAGTTAGTTTTAAATTTAGAAAAATAGGGGTAAATAATAAGGTAACCACAAAGGCGACAAACTATCCTACTCATCAAAATAAAATACAAGGGAAAAATACACTCTGCAGAAACAAAATCAACAACAACAAATATGAGGAAAGGGCAATACATAAAGAAAATCTGCTCAGCACAGAAAATCAAGTGGGAAAAAGAAACTCTCAACAACACACAAAAAAAGACATCAAAATGATTGCACTAAATTTATACCTATCCATAATTACCCTGAATGTAAATGGACTGAATGCACCATTAAAGAGACAGAGAGTGGCAGAATGGATTAAAAAACAAGATCCGTCTATACGCTGCCTACAAAAGACACATCTTAGACTTAGAGACACAAATAAACTAAAACTCAAAGGATGGAAAAAATATATCAAGGAAACAACAATCAAAAAAGAGCAGGAGTGGCAATATTAATTTCTGACAAAATGGACTTTAAAGTTAAATCCATCAGAAAGGATAAGGAAGGACACTATATAATGATTAAAGGGACAATACTCCAAGAAGATATAACCATATTAAATATTTACACACCCAATGACAGGGCTGCAAGATAAATAAAACAAACTCTATCAGCATTGAAAAGGGAGATAGACAGCTCCACAATAATAGTAAGAGACTTCAACACACCACTTTCGGTGAAGGACAGGACATCCAGAAAGAAGCTCAATGAAGACATAGGAGATCTAAGTGCCACAATCAACCAACTTGATCTCGTAGACATATACAGAACACTCCACCCAACAGCAACCAAGTATACTTTCTTTTCTAGTGCACATGGAACATTCTCTAGAATAGACCACATATTAGGTCATAAAGCAAGCCTTCGCAGAATCCAAAACATTGAAATATTACAAAGCATCTTCTCTGACCATAAGTCCATAAAAGTGGAAATCAATAACAGGAAAATCAGGGAAAAGAAATCAAACACTTGGAAACTGAACAATACCCTGCTCAAAAAAGACTGGATTATAGAAGACATTAAACATGGAATAAAGAAATTCATAGAATCGAATGAGAATGAAAACACTTCCTATAAGAACCTTTAGGACATAGCAGAAGTGGTGCTCAGAGGCCAATTTCTATCAATAAATGCACACATCCAAAAAAGAAGAAAGGGCCAAAATCAAAGAATTATCCCTACAACTAGAACAAATAGAAAGAGAACAACAAAAGAAACCCACAGGCACCAGAAGAAAACAAAAAATACAAATTAGAGCTGAACTAAATGAAATAGAAAACAGAAAAACAGTTGAAAGAATTAAAAAGACCAAAAGCTGTTTTTCTGAAAAAATCAACAAAATTGATAAACCACTGGCCAAACTGACAAAAGGAAAACAGGAGAGGAATCAAATAACCCAAATAAAAAATGAGATGGGAGATATTACAATAGACCCAACTGAAATTTAAAGGATCATATCAGATTACTATGAAAAACTATACTCAAATTTGAAAACCTAGAAGAAATGGATGAATTCCTAGAAACACACTACCTACCTAAACTAACACAAACAGAGGTAGAACAACAACACAGACCCATAAGAAGAGATTGAAAAGGTAATCAAAAAACTCCCAGCAAAAAAAAGCCCTGGTCCGGACTCCTTCACTACAGAATTCTACCAAACTTTCAGAGAAGAGTGAACACCTCCACTACTAAAGTTATTTCAGAGCATAGAAAAGGACGGAATACTCCCAAACTCATTCTATGAAGCCACCATATCCCTGATACCAAAGCCAGGTAAGACACCACAAGAAAAGAAAATTATAGACCTATATCCCTTATGAATGAAGATGCAAAAATCCTCAACAGAATTCTAGCCAATAGAATTCAACAACATATCAAAAAAATCATTCGCCATGACCAAGTGGGATTCATACCAGGTATGCAGGGATGGTTCAACATTAGAAAAACAATTAATGTAATCCACCACATAAATAAAACAAAAGACAAGAATCACATGATTTTATCAATCGATGCAGAAAATGCATTTGAAAAAGTTCAACATTCATTCATGATAAAAACTCTCAGCAAAATAGGAATAGAAGGAAAATTCCTCAACATAATAAATGGCATTTTTACAAAGCCAACAGCCAACATCACCCTAAATGGAGAGAGCCTGAAAACATTCCCATTCAGATCGGGAACCAGACTAGGATGCTCTTTATCACCACTCTTATTCAATATTGTGCTGGAAGTCCTAGCCAGAGCAATTAGGCTAGATAAAGAAATAAAGGGCATCCAGATTGGCAAGGAAGAAGTAAAATTATCTCTATTTGCAGATGACATGATCTTATACACAGAAAACCCTAAGGAATCGTCCAGAAAACTACTGAAACTAATAGAAGAGTTCAGCAGAGTATCAGGATAGAAGATAAATATACAAAAATCAGTTGGATTCCTCTACACCAACAAAAAGAACATTGAAGAGGAAATCACCAAATCGATGCCATTTACAGTACCCCCCAAGAAGATAAAATACTTAGGAATAAATCTTACCAGAGATGTAAAAGACTTATACAAAGAAAAGTACATTTCTGCAAGAAACCAGAAGGGACTTACATAAGTGGAAGAACATACCTTGCTTGTGGATAGGAAGACTTAACATTATAAAAATGTCTATTCTACCAAAAGCGATCTATACATTTAATGCAATTCCGATCCAAAGCCCAATGACATTCTTGAATGAAATGGAGAAACAAATCACCAACTTCATATGGAAGGTAAAGAGGCCCCGGATAAATAAGGCATTACTGGAAAAGAAGAACAAAGTGGGAGGCCTTAGTTTACCTGATTTTAGAACCTATTATACCGCCACAGTAGTCAAAACAGCCTGGTACTGATACAACAACAGATACATGGACCAATGGAACAGAATTGAGAATCCAGATATAAATCCATCCACATATGAGCAGCTGATATTTGACAAAGGCCTCAAAACAGTTAAATGGGGAAAAGACAGCCTTTTTAACAAATGGTGCTGGCATAACTGGATATCCATCTGCAAAAAAAATGAAACAAGACCTGTACCTCACTCCATGCACAAAAACTAACTCAAAATGGATCAAAGACCTAAATATAAAATCTCAAAGGATAAAGATCATGGAAGAAAAAATAGGGACAACGTTAGGAGCCCTAATACATGGCAAAAACAGTATACAAAACATTATAAAGAATGTAGAAGAAAAACTAGATAACTGGGAGCTCCTAAAAATCGAACACCTATACTCATCTAAAGACTTCACCAAAAGAGTAAAAAGACTACCTACAGGCTGGGAAAAAGTTTTTAGCTATGACTTTTCTGATCAGTGCCTGATCTCTAAAATCTATATGATGCTGCAAAAACTCAACTGCAAAAAGACAAATAACCCAACTAAAAAATGGGCAAAAGACACGAATAGACACTTCACTAAAGAAAACATTCAGGTAGCTAACAGATATATGAGGAAAAATGTTCACGATTATTAGCCGTTAGAGAAATGCAGATCAAAACTACAATGAGTTCATAGATGGCTGCTTGCTAGTGTTTAAGACCCCAGACACCACTCTTCAAAGTGGGATGCAGAATGTTTTCTTAATAGATTTTATTATGCCAACTGACTTAGATGTCCCCTGAAACCATGGTCCCCAGGCCCCTGCCTCTGCTACACTAGCCTTCAAAGCATTAATCCAAAAAACACAAAATAATAAATGATGGAGAGGCTGTGGAGAGATTGGAATATTTATACACTGCTAATGGAATTTTTTTTTTTTAATGGAAATGTAAAATGGTACAACCACTTTGGAAATTGATTTGGCGCTTCCTTAAAAAGCTAGAAACAGAACTACCATACAATCCAGCAGTCCCACCCCTTGGAATGTATCCTAGAGAAATAAGGGCCTTTACACGAACAGATACATGCACACCCACATTTATTGCAGCACTGTTTACAATAGCAAAAACATGGAAGCAACCAAGGTGCCCATCATTGGATGAATGGATAAATAAATTATGATGTATTCACACAGTGGAATACTATGCATCGATAAAGAACAGTGAGGAATCTGTGAAACATTTCATAACATGGAGGAACCTGGAAGGCATTATGCTGAGTGAAATTAGTCAGTTGCAAAAGGACAAATATTGTATAAGACCACTATTATAAGAACTTGAGAAATAGTTTAAACTGAGAAGAAAACATTCTTTTGTGGTTACGAGAGGGAGGAGGAAGGGGGGTGGAAGAGGGGCATTCAGTAATTAGATAGTAGATAAGAACTATTTTAGGTGAAGGGAAAGACAGCACACAATACAGGGGAGGTCAGCACAATTGGACTAAACCAAAAGCAAAGAAGTTTACTGAATAAACTAAATGCTTTGAAGGCTAGCGTAGCAGGGGCAGGGGTCTGGGGACCATGGTTTCAGGGGACATCTAAGTCATTTGGCATAATAAAATCTATTAAGAAAACATTCTGCATCCCACTTTGAAGAGTGGTGTCTGGGGTCTTAAACGCTAGCAAGCAGCCATCTAAGATGCATCAATTGGTCTCAACCCACCTGGATCAAAGGAGAATGAAGAACACCAAGGTCACAAGGTGATTACAAGCCCAAGAGACAGAAAGGGCCACATGAACCAGAGACTACATCGTCCTGAGACCAGAAGAACTAGATGGTGCCTGGCTACAATTGATGACTGCCCTGACAGGGAACACAACAGAGAGCCCCTGAGGGAGCAGGAGAGCAGTGGGATGCAGGCCCCAAATTCTCGTAAAAAGACCAGACTGAACGATCTGACTGAGACTAGAAGGACCCTGGTGGTCCTGGCCCCCAGACCTTCTGTTTGCCCAGGACAGGAACCATTCCCGAAGCCAACTCTTCAGACATGGATTCGACTGGAGAATGTGTTGGAGAGGGATGCTGGTGAGGAGTGAGCTTCCTGGATCAGGTGGACACTTGAGACTATGTTGGCATCTCCTGCCTGGAGGGGAGATGAGGGTGTGGAGGGGGTTAGAAGTTGGCAGAAAGGACAGGAAAAGAGAGAGTGGAGGCAGAGAGGGGGCTGTCTCATTGGGGGAGAGTAATTGGGAGTGTGTAGCAAGGTGTATAGGGGTTTTTGTGTGACAGACTGACTTGATTTGTAATCTTTCACTTAAAGCACAATAAAAATTATATATAAAAAAGAGAGCAAAAGGTCATTGAAAAGATAGGAGAAAAAGAAAAAACTAAAATGGATGTCAGAAGAGACTCTGAAACTTGCTCCTGAAGATCGAGTAGTTAAAGCAAAAGGAAGAAATGATGAAGGAAAAGAGCTGAACAGAAGATTTCAAAGAGTGACTTGAGAAGACAAAGTGTTATGATGAAATGTGTAAAGACTTGGAGATAGAAAACCAAAAGGGAAGAACATGCTCAGCATTTCTCAAGCTGAAAGAACTGAAGAAAAAATTCAAGCCTTAAGTTACAACACTGAAGGATTCTAAAGGGAAGATATTAAATGAAGCATCAGAAGAAGATGGAAGGAATACAGTCACTCTACCAAAAAGAACTGGTCGATGCTCAACTATTTCAGGAGGTAACATGTGATCAGCAATGATGGTACTGAAGGAAGAAGTCCAAGGTGCTCTGAAGGCATTGTTGAAAAACAAGGCTCTGGGAATTGAACCAATTGAGATGTTTCAATAAACGGGTGCCGTGCTGGAAATGCTCACTTGTCTATGCCAAGAAATATGGAACACAGCTACCTGGCCAACCGACTGGAAGAGATGCATATTTATGCTTATTCCCAAGAAAGGTGATCCAACAGAATGCGGAAATTATCAAGCAATATCATTAATATCACATGCAAGCAAAGTTTTGCTAAGGATCATTCAAAAACGGCTGCAGCAGTACATCAACAGGAAACTGTCAGCAATTCATGCCAGATTTAGAAGAGGATGTGGAACTGGGGATATCATTGCTGATGTCAGATGGATCCTGGCTTAAAGCAGAGAGTACCAGAAGGATGTTTACCTGTGTTTTATTGACTATGCTAAGGCATTCAACTGTGTGGATTATAACAAATTATGGATAACATTGGAGAGAATGGGAATTCCAGAACAGTTAATTGTGCTCATGAGGAATCTGTACACAGATTAAGAGGCCGTCATTTGAACAGAACATGGGGATACTGCATGATTTTAACTTAGAAAAAGTGTGCTTAAGGCTGTATCTTTTCACCATACCTGTTCAATCTGTATGCAGAGCAAATAATCCGAGAGGCTGGACTATATGAAGAAGAGCGCAGCATCAGAATTGGAGGAAGACTCGTTAACAACCTGTATTATACAGATGACACAAGCTTGCTTGCTGAAAGTGAAGAGGACTTGAAGCACTTGCTGATTAAGATCAAAGACCACAGCCTTCAGTATGGATTATACCTCAACACAAAGAAAAGAAAATTCCTCACAACTGGACCAATAAGCAGCATCAGGATAAATGGAGAAACTATTGATTTTGTTAAGGATTTTATTTTCCTTGGATCTACAATCAACACCCATGGTAGCAGCAGTCAAGAAATTAAATGATGCATTGCACTGGGCAAGTCTGCTATAAAAATCTCTTTAAAATGTTAAAAGACAACGATGTCACTTTGAGGACTAAGGTGTGCATGACCAAGGCATGGTGATTTCAATCACCTCATATGCATGTGAAAGTTGAACAATGAATAAAGAAGACCGAAGAAGAATTGCTTTGAATTATGTTGGTGAAGAATATTGAATGCACCACGGACTGCCAGAAGAAGGAGCAAATCTGTCTTGGAAAAAGTATAGCCAGAATGTTCCTTACAAGCAATGGTGGTGAGACTTTTTCTCATGCAATTTGGTTATGTTATCAGGATAGACCAGTTCCTGGAGAAGGATATCATACTTGGTAAAGTAGAGGGGCAGCAAAAAAGAGGAAGACAGTCAAGGAGATGGATTGACACAGTGGCTGCAACAATGGGCTCAAGCATAACAACAATTAAGAGGATGGTACAGGTCTGGGCAGTGTTTCATTCTGTTGTACATTAGGGTTGCCAGAAGCAACCTGACAACACCTAACAACAACAATAACGTGTCTGGAGCAAAAGAGAAAGAAAGAAATCAAAGGCTCAAAGAAGAAACTAGTGTAGTGTACTACTAGTCTATATGAATCGTGGCCTCACCTACCTTGAGACCAGAAGAACTAGATGGTGTCCGCATACCACTACTGACTATTCCGACCAGGGACACAATAGACGGTTCTGGATAGAATGTGAAAAAAATATAAAACAAAACTCAAATTCCTAAAAAAGTGTAGACTTACTGGATGGGTAGAGATTAGAGAAACCCCCAAGGATATCACCTTGGGGTATCCTTTAAACTCAAAGCTCAAAACACTCCTGGAGGTCACATATCAGCCAAAAGACAGAGTGGCTTAAAATATAAATAAAATCACCTGTGAGCACTATGCTTCTCTAAACGGTCATCTAAATGAGACCTAACGGTCGACATTTACCCTAGACCAAAGATGAGATGGTAAGGGGTGGGGGGGAAGGAAGCTAGACTAATGGAAACAGAACAACCAAAATGGAAATAATGAGAATGCTGACACACTGTGAAAACTGTAACTAATGTCACAGAATAATATGTATAGAAAAATTGTTAAATGAGAGCTCAATTTGCTTTGTAAAATTTTTCCAAAATCACAATAAAATATTTTTTAAAAAAGCAAGCAGAGAAAAAAGATCTTCGAAGGACTGACACCAAGACTAACAGCTGGCTCATGGCTCTCTTCCTCTATCTTCAAAGCCGACAACATTTGGTCGAGTCCTGCTCATATCAAATCACATCACTCTGACCTACTCTCCACTTTTGCTTCCCTCTTTTCTACTTTTAAAGCAGGGCTTTGTATCAGTTCATTCTAGTTGAAACTCATGCTGACAATTTGTATTTCTAACAAATTCCCAGAAAGTTATATATATGAATCACCCGGGGATCTTGTTTTTTAATTCCCTCCCTGGGAATTTGTAGATTCTGATTGTCGTGGATTGAATTGTGTCCCCCCCCCCAAAGTATGTGTCAACTTAGCTAGGCCATGATTCCCAGTATTGTGTGGTTGTCATCGATTTTGTGACCTGGATGTGATTATCCTATATGTTGTAAATCCTAGCCTCTACTACTGTAGTTATGATCCTATTTGGGAGTGAACTGTCCGTTACATTAATGAGGCAGAACACAATCTATGGGATTAGATTATATCCTGAGTCAATCTCTTTTGAGATATAAAGGAGAGAAGTGAGCAGAGAGGAGGGGACCTCATTACCAGAAACAAGAAAAGCGAGGAACGGAAGGTGTCCTTTAGATCAGGGGTCCCTGCACTGAAAAGCTCCTATACCAGGGGAAGATTGATGACAAGGACCTCTCCCGGAACCGACAGAGAGAGAAAGCCTTCCCCTAGAGCTGGCACTGTGAATTTGGAGCTCTAGCCCCCTAAATTGTGAGACAATAAATTTCTGTTTGTTAAAGTCACCCACTTGTGGTATTTCTGTTATAGTAGCATTAGATAACCAAGACACTGATTAAGTACATCTCTTATGTAATCAGCATCTTAAGTGAAGACGCTGGGAATTTAATTCTTAGAAGGGGTTTGAACTGTAATGAACTGGTCCAAAGCCTGTTTTAAGACCCTTCTAATTACATTGGGCCCACCTGAATAATCCAGGATAATCTCCCTATTTTAAGGCCAGCTGATTAGCAACCTTAATTCCATCTGCAAACTTGATTCCCTTTGTCACGTAACCTAACATATTCATAGGTTCCAGGGATAAGGAAGTGGACATCTGTGGGGGACCATTATTTTGCTTACTACAGATAGGATAAAGATATACCATACAAACGTTTAACAAAAGAAAGCCAGTGTAGCTATATTTTTTCTCAGACAAAATAAACTTTAATGCAAATATTGTATGAGACCACTATTATAAGAACTCAAGAAAAAGTTTAAACGCAGAAGAAAATATTCTTTGATGGTTAAAAAAGGGGGAGGGAGGGAGGGAGGGAGAGGAGTATTCACTAAATAGATAATAGACAAGAACTATTTTAGGTGAAGGGATAGACAATACACAATACAGGGTAAGTCAGCTCAACTGGACTAAACCAAAAGCTAAGATGTTTCCTGAATACAACAAAAAGCTTCAAAGGCCAGAGTACCAGGGGGAGGGGTCTGGGAACCATGGTTTCAGGGGACATCTGGGTCAACTGGCATAAAAGAAAGTATTAAGAAAACGTTCTGCATCCCACTTTGGTGAGTGGCATCTAAGGTCTTAAATGCTAGCAAGCGGCCATCTAGGATGCATCAATTGGTCTCAACCCACCTGGAGCAAAGAAGAATACAGAACACCAAAGACACAAGGTAAATGTGAGCCCAAGAGACAGAAAGGGCCACATAAACCAGAGACTCCATCAGCTTGAGACTGGAAGAACTAGATGGTGCCTGGCTACCACCAATGACTGCCTTGACAAGGAACACAACAGAGAATCCCTGATGGAGCAGGAGAGCAGTGGGATGCAAACCACACATTCTCATAAAAAGACTAGACTTAATGGTCTGACTGAGACTGGAGGGACCCCAGAGGTCATGGCCACCAGACCCTCTGTTAGCCCAAGGCTGGAACCATTCCTGAAGCCAACTCTTCAGACAAGGATTGGACTGGACTATAAGACAGAAAATGATACTGGTAAGAGTGAGATTCTTGGCTCAAGTAGACACATGAGACTAGGTGGGCAGCTTCTGCCAAGAGGCAAGATGAGAAGGCAGAAGCAGACAGAAGCTGGTTGAAAGGAAACGGGGAATACAGGGTGGAGAGGAGGAGTGTACTGCCACATTATGGGGAGAGCAATTAGGGTTACACAGCAAGGTGTGTATAAGTTTTTGTATGAGAGACTGACTTGAATTGTAAACTTTCACTTAAAACACAATAAATAAAAAATAAATATACTTTAAGAAAGAAATCAAAGAAAACCTAAAAAAATGGAAATATATACACTGTTTATGGATTGGAAGACTTAATTGTATTAAGATGCAGATTCTCTCCAATTTTATCTATACGTTGAATTCCAGCAGGAATTTTTGTAGTTAGATAAGGTGATTGTAAAATTTGTATGAAAATGTAATAGGACAAGAATAGCCAAAATAGTTTGAAGATGAAAAAAGAAATTGAAAGAGTCACACTATCCAATTTCAAAAATTACTTTCAACATAGTGAGGGGAGTGATGTCAGGCAAGATGGCAGAGTGGGAAGCTAGCAGTGTATGAGGGTTCCAGTTCCTCCACATCCTCAACAACCGCTGTTGTATTCCATTTTTTGGAGGGGGTCGTAACTATCTTCCCCCACGTCTGTCAGTTTGTACTGTGGGGGCTTGTGTGCTGCTGCGATGGTAGAAGCTATGCCACCAGTATTCAGATATCAGCAGGGTCATCCATGGTAGAACGGTTTCAGCTGAGTTTCCAGACTAAGACAGACTAGGAAGAAAGACCCAGCAGTCTACTTCTGAAAGGAATTAGCCCGTGAAAACCTTATGAGTAGCAGCGGAATATTGTCTGATATAGTGCCAGAAGATGAGCCCCCTTGGTTGGAAGGCACTCAAAAGACGACTGGCAAAGAGCTGCCTCCATAAAGTAGAGTCGACCTTAATGACATGGATGGAGTCAAGCTTTCAGGACCTTCATTTGCTGATGTGGCACAACTCAAAATGAGAAGAAACAGTTGCAAATATCCATTAATAATCAGAACATGGAATGTACAAAGCATGAATCTAGGAAAATTTGAAATCGTTAAAAATGAAATGCAATGCATAAAGATCGCTATCTTAGGCATTAGTGAGCTGAAATGGACTGGTATTGGTCATTTTGAATCAGACAATCCTATGGTCTACTATGCTGGGAATGACAACTTGAAAAGGAATGGCGTTACATTTATCGTCAAAAAAAAAAACACTTCAAAGTTGTCAGTGATACAATAATATCCATACGTCTACAAGGAATACCAGTTAATATGACTATTATTCAAATCTATGCACCAACCACTAAAGCCAAAGATGAATTGAAGATTTTTATCACCTTCTACAGTCTGAAATTGATTGAACATGCAATCAGGATGCATTCATAATTACTGGTGATTGGAATGCAAAAGCTGGAAACAAAGAAGAAGGATCAATAGTTGGAAAATATGGTCTTGGTGATAGAAACAATGCTGGAGATCACATGACAGAATTTTGCAAGACCAACAACTTCTTCATTGAAAATAACTTTTTTCACCAACATAAATGATGACTATGTAAATGGACCTTGCCAGATGGAATACACAGGAATCAAATTGACTACATCTGTGGAAAGAGACAATGGAAAAGCTCAGTATCATCAGCCAGAACAGAGCCAGTGGCCAACTGTGGAACAGACCATCAATTACTCAAATGCAAGTTCAAGTTGAAACTGAAGAAAATTAGAACAAGTCCAAGAAAGCCAGAGCATGATCTTGAGTACATCCCACCTGAATTTAGAGACCACCTCGAGAATCGATTTGGTGCATTGAACACTGATGACCAAAGACCAGATGAGTTGTGGAATGACATCAAGGACATCATACATGAAGAAAGCAAAAGGTCATTAAAAAGACAGAGAAGAAAGAAAAGACCAAATTGGATGTCAGAAGAGACTCTGAAACTTGCTTTTGAACGTATAATAGCTGAAGTGAATGAAAGAAATGATGAAGTGAAAAAGCCGAAGAAGATTTCAAAGGGTGGCTCGGGAAGACAAAGTCAAGTATTATAATGAAATGTGCAAAGGCCTGGAGTTAGAAAACCAAAAGGGAAGAACATGCTCAACATTTCTCAAGCTGAAAGAACTGAAGAAAAAAATTCAAGCCTCGAGTTGCAATAGTGAAGAATTCTATAGGGAAAATATTAAACGATGCAGGAAGCATCAAAAGAAGATGGAAAGAATACACAGAGTCATTACACCAAAAAGAATTGGTTGACATTCAACCATTTCAAGAGGTAGCATATGATCAGGAACTGATGGCACTGAAGGAAGAAGTCCAAGCTGCTCTGATGGCATTGGTGAGAAACAAGGCTCCAGGAATTAATGGAATATCAACTGAGGTGTTTCAACAAACGGATGCAGTGCTGGAAGTACTGACTTGGCTACGCCAAGAAATTTGGAAGATAGCTACCTGGCCAACCAACTGGAAGAGATCCATATTTATGCCTATTCCCAAGAAAGGTGATCCAACCAAATGCAGAAATTATTGAACAATATCATTAATATCACACACAAGCAAAATTTTGCTGACGATCATTCAAAAGTGGCCGCAGCAGTATATCCACAAGGAACTGCCAGAAATTCAGGCTGGATTTGGAAGAGGACACAGAACCAGAGTTATCATTGCTGTTGTCAGATGGATCCTGGCTGAAAGCAGAGAATACCAGAAGGATGTTTACCTGTGTTTTATTGACTGTGCAAAGGCATTCGACTGTGTGGATCATAAAAAATTACAGATAACGTTGAAAAGAGTGGGAATTCCAGAACACATACTTGTGCTCCTGGGGAACCTCATACATAGATCAAGAGGCAGTTGTTTGGACAGAACAAGGGAATACTGCGTGGTTTAAAAGTCAGGAAAGGTGTGCTTCAGGGTTGTATCCTTTCACCATACCTAGTCAATCCGTATGGTGAGCAAACAATCTGAGAAGCTGGACCGTACGAAGAAGAATGGCATCAGGATTGGAGGAAAACTCATTAACAACTTGCATTATGCAGATGACACAACCTTGCTTGCTGAAAGTGAAGAGGACTTGAAGCACTTACTGATGAAGATCAAAGACCACAGCCTTCAGTATGGACTGCACCTCAACATAAAGAAAACAAAAATCCTCACAACTGGACCAGTGAGCAACATCATGATAAATGGAAAAAAGATTGAAGTTGTCAAGGATTTCATTTTACTTGGCTCCACAATCAACAGCCATGGAAGCAGCAGTCAAGAAATCAAAAGATGCATTGCATTGGGTAAATCTGCTGCAAAGGACCCCTTTAAAGTATTGGAAAGCAAAGATGTCACCCTGAAGACTAAGGTACACCTGACCAAAGCCATGGTATTTTCAATCGCATCATATGCATGTGAAAGCTGGACAATGAATAATGAAGATTGAAGAAGAAGTGACGCCTTTGAATTGTGGTATTGGCAAAGAATATTCACTATACCAACGACTGCCAAAAGAACGAACGTATATACCTTGGAAAAAGTACAACCAGAGTGCTCCTTAGAAGCAAGGATGGCAAAAACTGTGTCTTACATATTTTGGACATGTCGTCTTTTTTGTCAGGAAGGATCAATCCCTGGAGAAGGACATCATGGTCAGTAAAGTACTGGGCCAGCAGAAAAGAGGAAGACCCTCAAAGAGATGGATCGACACAGTGGCTGCAACAATGGGTTCCAGTATAACAATGGTTGTGAGCATGGCAGAGGACAGGGCAGTATTTCGTTCTGTGATACACAGGGTCACTATGAGTTGGAACCAAGTTGACGGCACCTAACAATAACAACAACAGAAACCATCTTAGTGGGAGTGAGGTGATAGCTCATTGAGGTTTGATTTGCATTTCCCTAAATGACTGATGACACTGAGCATCTTAGTTATGTCGTGCTGCTATAACAGAAATACCACAATCGGATGACTTTAACACACAGAAGTTTATTTCCTCCCAATAAAGTAGGCTAAAAGTCCAAATCCAGAGCGTCAGCTCCAGGGGAAGGCTTTCTCTCTCTGTCAGCCTTCTCATCAATCTTTCTCTGGACTAGGAGTTTCTCTGCACAGGGACCCCAGGTCCAAAGGATGCACTCTGCTCCTGGCACTGCTTTCTTGGTGGTATGAGGTCCCCCGTCTCTCTGCTCACTTCTCTCCTTTATATCTCAAGAGATTGCCTCAAGACACAATTCAATCTTGTAGATTGAGTCCTACTTCACTAACACAACTGCCACCCATGCACCCTCATTGACATCATAGAAGCAGGATTTACAACATATAAGAAAATCGCACAATACTGGGAATCACAGCCCAGTCAAATTGATACACACATTTTTGGGGGGACATAATTCAATCCATGACTGCATCTTTTCTTGTGTTTGCTGAATATTTGTATTTATTCTTTGGTGAAATGTCTATTCAAGTCCTTTGCCCATGTTTTAGTTGAGTTTTTTGTAACTTTGTAGGAGTTCTAGATGTTATATATTTTGGATGTAAACCCTTATCTGATACATAGTTTCCAATTTAATTTTCCCCAGTCTGTACATTGCCTCTTCACTTTGTTGATAAAAAGCTTTGATGAACAAATGTTCTTAATTTTGATGAAGTCCCATTTATCTATCTTGTCTTTTGTTGCTCATGCTCTTGATGGCGTATCTAAGAATCCATTGTTAAATACTAAGTCCCAAAGTATTACCCCTACGTTTTCTTCTACGAGCTTTATGGTTTTAGTTCTTACATTTAGATACTTGACCCACTTTGAATTATTTATCAAATTGTATATTTATATTTTTTGTCTTTTTTTCTGTCTGTAATAATACATAATAAAAAATTTCAAAGAAAAGCTTGAAAAAAGTTTTGGAGCTAACAAAGGAAACATTTTTTTATTTATCACTAATAGACATTTGGAATGAAGCAGGGACTATTATGTGTACTCACATAATACTGCCCTCCTACCCCAGAAGTCCATATTTTGCATTATAAAAAAAAGAACTTGTTACCTGTAGTTCCTGGAGTGGGACTATATGCAAAATGTAAGTAGATACTGGAAGAGTTTAGGAGAATTGATGGAAGATAGATTTCCAACGGCGAAACACAGGATAAATTCTTAACCTTTTGAACCAAATGTCAGGGAGGGTAATTGGATACTCTTCAACACATTTCTTGTTGCTGCTGTGAGATAGAAAGCTAGACTAGATCTATCAAGGGTCTGACCCAGGAAGGCAAATCTCGTCATCTTCTGTAGCTCTGAAGATAAAATTCTTCCCCAGAGGGTCGACGTCCATGTCAGGTGCCCTGGATGAAGGATGAGAGCCAATCAACCAGTGTTTACCAAGTGCATATTATACAATGTAGGACTGGAGTCCATACTTGGCCTCTGTTTTCAAAGAATTTACAATCTGGTTGGGAAAAATGATACCATGAATAAAAAAATTTAAATTATGAATTATATGGTTTCAATGATAAATGTATTGGGATGAAAAATATTTACAGATGTGCCAGAAAAACTACAAATCAATAGAAAAATATCAACAACCCAATAGAAAAACGAGAAGAGGAATGAAATAGACAATTCATAGAAATAGAAATTAAAACAGAAGTAAACATATAAAAAACTACTCACCTTAACTCATAATTATAAGGTACTCCTTATCACCTATCAGATCAGCAAATATTTAAAGGCTTGAAAATAGCTAGTGTTGGTGAGGGTGTGGGAAAAGTCAAGCTTTCAAAATGAGAATAAACAGCTGCAAACATCCATTAATAATAGGAACATGGAATGTAGGAAGCATGAATCTAAGAAAATTGTAAATTATCAAAAATGAAATGGAATGTATAAACATCGATATCCTATGAATTAATGAGCTAAAAAGAACAGTGTTCCCCATTTTGAATCAGACAGTCACATGGTCAACTACGCCAGGACTGACAAATTGAAGAGGAATGGCATTGCATTCATCGTCAAAAAGAACATTTCAAGATCTAGCCTAAAGTACAATGCTGTCTGTGATAGGGTTATATCCATATGCCTACCAGGATGACCAGTTAATAAGACTATTATTCAAATCTATGCACCAACCGCTAAGGCCAAACATGAAGAAATTGAAGTTTTTACCGACTTCTGCAGACTGAAATTGTTCAAACATGCAATCAAGATGCATTTGTAATTACTGGTGATTGGAATGCAACAGTCAGAAACAAAGAAAAGGGAACAGTGGTTGGAAAATATGGCCTTGGTGATAGAAACAATGCTGGAAATCACATGATAGAATTTTGCAAGACCAAAGACTTTTCCATTGGAAATACCGTTTTTTCAACAACATAAATGGCAACTATGTTTTTTTTTTTATGTACATGGACCTCACCATATGGAATACACATGAATCATATCAACTACATCTGTGGAAAGAGATGATGGAACAGCTCAATATCATCAATCAGGACAAGGCCAGGGTCTAACAGCAGGACAAGGCAAGTTCAAGTTGAAGCTGAAGACTATTAGGAACAGTCCACAAGAGCCAAAACACGACCTTGGTATATCCTACCTGAATTTAAAGACCATCTCAAAAATAGATATGACACATTGAACAGTAATGACCAAAGACCAGATGAGTTCTGAAATGACATCAAGAACATCATACATGAAGAAAGCAAGATGTCATTGAAAAGACAGCAAAAAAAGACCAAAATGGATGTCAGAAGAGACTCTGAAGCTTGCTGTTGAATGTAGAGTAGCTAAAGCAAAAGAGAGAAACGACGAAGTAAGAAAGCTGAACAGAAGATTTCAAAGGGTGCCTCGAGAAGGCTAAGTATTATGAGATGTGCAAAAACCTGGAGATGGAAAACCAAAAGGGAAGAACATGCTCGGCATTTTTTGAGCTGAAAAAACTGAAGAAAAATTCAGGCCTTTAGTTGCAATTGGGGGAAAATATTGAACCATCCAGGAAGCATCAAAAGAAGATGGAAAGAATACACAGAATCACTGAACCAAACAAAAAGAATTGGTTGGCATTCAACCATTTCAGGAGGTAGCGTATGATCAAGAACCCATGGTGCTGAAAGAGGAAGTCCAAGCTGCACTGAAGACATTGACAAAAAACAAGGCTCTGGGAATTGAATGAATACCAATTGAGGTGTTTCAACAAATGGATGTAGCTCTAGAAGAGCTCACTTGTCCTTGCTAAGAAATTTGGAAGACAGCTACCTGGCCAGTAGACTGGAAGAGATCCATATTTGTGCCCATTCCAAGGGAATGTGATCCAACAGAATGCTGAAATTACAGAACAATATCATTAATATCACACAAAAGTAAAACTTTGCTGAACCTTATTCAAAAGTGGTCACAGCAGTACATCGACAGGGAACTGCCAGAATTTCAAGCTAGATTCAAAAGCGAATATGGAATGAGGGATATCATTGCTGATGTTAGATGGACCCTGGCTGAAAGCAGAGAATACCAGAAAGATGTTTACCTGTGTTTTATTGGCTATGCAAAGGCATTCTACTGTGTGAGCCATAACAAATTAAGGGTAACATTTCAATGAATGGGAATTCCAGAACACTTAATTGTGCTCCTGAGGAAACTGTACATAGATCAAGAGGCAGTCGTTTGAACAGAACGAGGGAATACTGTGTAGGTTAAAGTCAAGAAAGGTGTGCATCAGGGTTGTGTCCTTTCACCATACTCATTCAATCTGTGTGCTGAGCAAATAATCCAAGGACTTGGACTATATGAAGAAGAATGCAGCATCAGGATTGGAGGAAGATTCATTAACAACCTGTGATATGCAGATTACACATCCTTTCTTGTTGAAAGTGAAGAGGACCTGAAACACTTACTGATGAAAATCAAAGACTATAGCCTTCAATATGGGTTACACCTCAACATAAAGAAAACCAAAATCCTCACAAGTGGACTAGTAAACAATATCATGATAAACAGAGAAAAGATTGAAGTTGTCAAAGATTTCATTTTACTTGGATCCATAACTAATGCCCATGGAAGCAGCAGTCAAGAAACCAAGGACATATTGCATTGGGCAAATCTGTAAAGTGTTAAAAAGCATAGATGTTGCTTTAAGGACTAAGGTGCACCTGACCCAAGCCATGGCGTTTTCAATCACCTTCTATGTATGCAAAAGCTGTACAATGAATAAGGAAGACCGAGAAAGAATTGATACCTTTGAATTATGGTTCTGGCAAAGAATATTGAATATACCATAGACTGCCAAAAGAATTAACAAATCTGTCTGGGAAGAAGTACAGTCAGAATGTCCCTTAGAAGCAAGGATGGCCAGACTATGTCTCACATACTTTGGACATGTTATCAGAAGGGACTAGTCCCTGGATAAGGACATCATGCTTGGTGAAGTAGACGGTCAGTGAAAAAGAGGAAGACCCTCAAGGAGATGGATTGACACAGTGGCTACAACAATGGGCTCAAGTATAACAACGATTATGATGATAGTGCAGGACTGGGCAGTGTTTCATTCTGTTGCACATAGGGTGTCTATGAGTTGGAACCAACTTGATGGCACCTAACAACGAAAATTAGTATTACTAATCAGTAAATTAATATTTACTCAGAGGCAATTGGTGATTTTTCTGTTTTTATTATTATTATTATTACATCAGCACAGCCTTTTTGAAGAAGAAACTGGCCAATCAGTTTTAAATAACCATACTTTTTGACCCAACAATTTGAGTACTAGGAACCCAGCCGTTGGATATTGTCTTGAAAGTATTCCAATAGAAAGTTAGGTAAGAAACCGGTGACATTAATTGCCTTCACAAAGAGGAACTGGGTGGCTGAGAGCAATGCAGGAAGGGTGGAGTGGGGATTATAGGGTAAAGACGGGAAACTTTTTATCTTCATACCTTTTTGTACATTTGAATTTTGAATTATGTGACTGTTACTTATTGGAAAAAAAATTTTCATATAAGAAGGAATTTCATTGGAAGATTTTTATAGCAAAGAACTGAAAACTCCCAAAATCTCCATCAACAGAGGACTAGATACATAAATGTATGTTCAAGACAATACTATGAAGCTGTTTAAAAGAATAAGACAAATGCCAGGGAGAATATCTCTCAGATGAATACAACAAAACCAAGCTGCAGATGTGTATACAGGATAATTCCATGTTTTGGAAATTAAAAAAATATATGCATATAATTTTGTAGACAACTAGGAGTGGGAAGGAAGATTTGTCTTTATTTGTAGTTTCCGTATGTTTTGAATATTTCACATTTTGATTTTATTCACATATAATTTTTATTTAGAAACATAAATGTCTTCAGAAGTTTATTAATTTAGCAAACACTTATTGACATTTGTTATGTTTCAGATTCTGTGCTAAAGAGAAGGGATGTGTCTTAGTTATCTAGTGGTGCTATAACAGAAATATCACAAGTGGATGGCTTTAACAAACAGAAGTTTATTCTTTCATAGTTTAGGAAACTAGAAGTCCGAATTCAGGGCGTCAGCTCCAGGGTAAGGCTTTCTCTCTCTGTTGGCCTTCTCATCAATCTTCCCCCAGACTAGAGCTTCTCTACACAGGGACCCCAGGTCCAAAAGATGTGCTCTGCTCCTGGCACTGCTTTCTTGGTGATAGGAGGTCCCCCTGTTTCTCTGCTCACTTATCTCTTTTATACCTCAAAAGAGATTGACTCAAGATACAACCTAACCTTGTAGACTGAGTCCTGCCTCATTAACATAACTGCCTCTAATCCTGCCTCATTAACATCATTAACATCATAGAGGTAGGATTTATAGTACATTGGAAAATCACATCAGATGACAAAAAGGTGGACAATCACACAGTACTGGGAATCATGGCCTAGCCAAATTGATGTACATTTTGGGGGGGCACAATTCAATCCATAACATCTGGCCCCCCAAAATTCATGTCTTTGCCACATACAAAACACATTCACCCCATCATATCACAGCAAAAGCCTTAAATCAACTCCAAGTCTAAAATCCAAAAATTCTCCCTCACCCTTGAAATCTATAATACAAGTTAATTTACTTCCAAAATACAATGGCGGAACAGGCACAAGCTAGACATTTCCATTACAAATGGGAGAAATTGGAGGGAAAGAAGGAATAACTGGCACCAAGCAAGCCAGCAGAACACATTACATTAGGTCTCAAGTCTTGAAAGTAATCCTCTGTTCTCTGAGACCATTTAGAAAATGGCCCCATCCTCCAGGCTCTGGGTGTTGGCCACACTCCTTGGATTCCAGGTGGAGACTGCTTGGCCCTGGGCTTCAGCACCACCTTCCAGGCCCACTGGAATGGCAACTCTGCTCCCTTGCATTTAGGCGGCTCCATTCTCCTAGTCCCCCACGTGTCTGTCAGTTTGTCCTACTGTGGGGGCTTGTGTGTTGCTGTGATGCTGGAAGCTATGCCACCAGTATTCAGATACCAGCAGGGTCACCCATGGAGGACAGGTTTCAGCTGAGCTTCCAGACTAAGAAGACTAGGAAGAAGGACCCGGAAGTCTACTTCTGAAAAACATTAACCAGTGAAAACCTTATGAACAGCAGCAGAACATTGTCTGATATAGTGCTGGAAGATGAGCCACCCAGGTTGGAAGGCACTCAAAAGATGACTGGGAAGAGCTGCCTCCTGAAAGTAGAGTCGACCTTAATGACGTGGATGGAGTAAAGCTTTCGGGACCTTCATTTGCTGATGTGGCATGACTCAAAATGAGAAGAAACAGCTGCAAACATCCATTAATAATTGGAACCTGGAATGTATGAAGTATGAATCTAGGAAAATTGGAAATGGTCAAAAATGAAATGGAACGCATAAACATCGATATCCTAGGCATTAGTGAGCAGAAATGGACTGGTATTGGCCGTTTTGAATCGGACAATCATATAGTCTACTATGCTGGGAATGACAACTCGAAGAGGAATGGTGTTGCATTCATCATCAAAAAGAACGTTTCAAGATCTATCCTGAAGTACAACGTTGTCAGTGATAGGATAATATCCATACACCTACAAGGAAGACTAGTTAATACGACTATTATTCAAATTTACGCACCAACCACTAGGGCCAAAGATGAAGAAATAGAAGATTTTTATCAGCTACTGCAGTCTGAAATTGATCGAACATGCAATCGAGGTGCATTGATAATTATTGGTGATTGGAATGCAAAAGTTGGAAACAAAGAAGATGGATCAGTAGTTGGAAAATACGGCCTTCGTGATAGAAACAATGCCAGAGATTGAATGACAGAATTTTGCAAGACCAACGACTTCTTCATTGCAAATACCTTCTTTCACCAACATAACGGTGACTATACACATGGATCTCGCCAACTGGAACACACAGAAATCAAATTGACTACATCTGTGGAAAGAGACGGTGGAAAAGCTCAACATCATCAGCCAGAACAAGGCCAGGGGCTGACTGTGGAACGGACCATCCATTGCTCATATGCAAGTTCAAGCTGAAACTGAAGAAAATCAGAGCAAGTCCACGAGAGCCAAAATATGACCTTGAGTATATCCCACTGGAATTTAGAGACCATCTGAAGAACAGGTTTGATGCATTGAACACTAGTGACTGAAGACCAGATGAGTTGTGGAATGACATCAAGGACATCATCCATGAAGAAAGCAAGAGGTCACTGAAAAGACAGGAAAGAAAGAAAACACCAAGGCGGATGTCAGAGAAGACTCTGAAACTTGCTCTTGAGTGTCGAGCAGCTAAAGCAAAAGGAAGAATTCATGAAGTAAAAGAACTGAACAGAAGATTTCAAAGGGCCTCTTGAGAAGACAAAATAAAGTATTATAATGACATGTGCAAAGAGCTGGAGATGGAAAAACAAAAGGGAAGAACACACTTGGCATTTCTCAAGCTGAAAGAACTGAAGAAAAAATTCAAGCCTCCAGTTGCAATAGTGAAGGGTTCCATGGGGAAAATATTAAATGATGCAGGAAGCATCAAAAGAAGATGGAAGGAATACACAGAGTCATTATACCAAAAAGAATTAGTCGATATTCAACCATTTCAAGAGGTGGCATATGATCAGGAACTGATGGTACTGAAGGAAGAAGTCCAACCTGCTCTGAAGGCATTGGCAAAAAAATAGGCTCCAGGAATTGATGGAATATCAATTGAGATGTTTCAACAAACAGATGCAGTGCTGGAGGTGCTCACTCGTCTATGCCAAGAAATATGGGAGACAGCTTCCTGGCCAACTGATTGGAAGAGATCCATATTTATGCCTATTCCCAAGAAAGGTGACCCAACCAAATGTGGAAATTATAGAACAATATCATTAATATCACACGCAAGCAAAATTCTGCTGAAGATCATTCAAAAATAGCTGCAGCAGTATATCAACAGGGAACTGCCAGAAATTCAGGCTGGTTTCAGAAGAGGACATGGAACCAGGGATATCATTGCTGATGTCAGATGGATCCTGGCTGAAAGCAGAGAATACCAGAAGGATGTTTACTTGTGTTTTATTGATTATGCAAAGGCATTTGACTGTGTGGATCATAACAAACTATGGATAACACTGCAAAGAATGGGAATTCCAGAACACTTAATTGTGCTCATGAGGAACCTTTACATAGATCAAGAGGCAGTTGTTCGGACAGGACAAGGGGATACTGATTGGTTTAAAGTCAGGAAAGGTGTGCTTCAGGATTGTATCCTTTCACCATACCTATTCAATCTGTATGCTGACGAATAATCCAGGAAGCTGGACTATATGAAGAAGAATGGGGCATCAGGGCTGGAGGAAGACTCATTAACAGCCTGCATTACGCAGATGACACAACCTTGCTTGCTGAAAGTGAAGAGAACTTGAAGCACTTACTGATGATCAAAGACCACAGCCTTCAGTATGGATTACACCTCAACATAAAGAAAACAAAATTCCTCAGAACTAGACCAATAAGCAACATCATGATAAATGGAGAAAAGACTGAAGTTGTCAAGGATTTCATTTTCCTTGTACCCACAATCAACAGCCATGGAAGCAGCAGTCAAGAAATCAAAAGACCCATTGCATTGGGCAAATCTGCTGCAAAGGACCTCTTTAAAGTGTTGAAAAGCAAAGGTGTCACCTTGAAGACTAAGGTGTGCCTGACCCAAGCCATAGTATGTTCAATTGCATCATATGTGTATGAAAGCTGAACAATGAATAGGGAAGACCAAAGAAGAATTGACGCCTTTGAATTGTGGTGTGGGTGAAGAATATTGAATATACCATGGACTGCCAAAGGAATGAACAAATCTGTCTTGGAAGAAGTACAACCAGAATGCTCCTTAGAAGCAAGGATGACGAGACTGCGTCTTACATACTTTGGACATGTTGTCAGGAGGGATCAGTCCCTAGAGAAGGACATCATGCTTGGCCAAGTAGAGGGTCAGTAGAAAAGAGGAAAACCCTCAAGGAGATGGACTGACACAGTGGCTGCAACAATGGGCTCAAGCATAACAACAACTGTAAGGATGGCACAGGACTGGCGGTGTTTTGTTCTGTGGTACATAGGGTCACTATGTGTCGGGACTGACTTCATGGCACCTAACAACAACAACAATCAGAGAAACCTATGTATTGGCTTGGACTGAGTGGGATATGCTGACATTTATCTCTCTCAGTGTCCGAGGTTGGGCACCACTGAAACATAATTTAGATGGAGATTTTGACCGAATAATAGCAATGAACACTTATGTCACAAGAATAAGCCACTTAGAAAATAAATTGAATTTTGCAGCCCTTCAATGTCTTCTACTTATATTTAGGATAAGACCCCAAACCTTAATCATAGCCCCCTCCACCCCCGCCCCCGTTCTGTCCATATCTGAATTTTTACATATCCATATTTCCAGCTACTTACATGCTCCAGTGTGAAAAGCGGTAGGCATGGAAAGATCTCCCTATCAGTCTTGTGAAGAAAAAAGCAGATTACAAAACAGTATGTATGGTATATTCCGTTTTATGCAAAACTAAATGCATGTATTTCAGTCTGTATATATGCACTAAGCTTTCTGGAAGGATATGCTCAAAATGTTAATAGTGGTTACCCCTGAATGGTGTAATTTTGGCTAATTTTTTAAAATACAGTTTGAAATTTTTAGAGATAATGTGTAATATTTACTAAATCCATCTGACTTTCACTGGCATTATTTGACTTATTCTTGTTTACTCTAAGAGCTCTGAAAGGAAAGAGCAAATTAAATAAGATCTCAAAAGTTCATTTAAAAAAAAGGATGTCACAGGGGGCAAAATTATAGAGACTTCCTAGATATATCCAAACACCTCGTGGGATTGGTTTACTGGGTTAAAAAGCTTAGAACCATAGTCTCGAGGACACCTTAGTCAATTGATATAACATAGGTCATAAGATAATGTTCTACATCCTAGTCTGGTGAGTAGCATCTGGGGTCGTAAAAGCTTTTGTGCAACAGAATAAAGTAGATTGTGAGTAAAATCACACAATTCAAAATATAATGGAAAAATCATCTCATCTAGTGACCTGTCCAAGGTGAAGGTCATGTTATTCTGTGATAGAATATAGGGGCAATGGTGTGTGTGTGTGTGTGTGTGTGTGTGTGTGTGTGCGTGTGTGTGTAACTTTGGTGTAAGTTTGCTAACTGTCCTATCTTGAGAAGAAACTGTCCTACTTTTGATACTATAATGTTCTTTCTTTTACAAAATAATAGTTACAGTAGTTGTTTTTGTAATGTCCCTCCTTAACAAAATAAAAAGTTGGTGAACTTAAAGTTAATAAAGCTTGCTAGTAGCCATCTAAGATACAAACATCAATCCCTACTTGTCTGGAGTAAAACAGAATGAAGGAAACCAAAGGCTCAGAGAAGAAACTAGTGCACAATGCTAATAGCCCACATGAACCATGGCCTCTTGGAGCCTGAGGCCAGAACTAGATAGTGCCTGGCTACTACTACCTACCATTGTGACCAGGGACACAATAAATGGTCCTGGTTTGAACTGGAGAAAAATGTAAAATGAAATTCAAATTCTTCAAAAAGGCCAGACTTACTGGACTAGAGGAACCCTGAAAACTATTGCCTTAAGATACCTTTGAACTTGGAACTGAAGCTACTCTTGGAGGTCATCATTCAGACAAATAATAGGTTGGCTTATAAAATAAACAACATCACCAATGAGTAATGTGCTCCGTTAAACAATCAACTATATGAGACCAAATGGTCAACATTTACCCAAAAGCAAAGATGAGACGGCATGGAGGGGCAGGGAAGCTAGATCAATGAAACAGAACAAACAGAATGGAAATAATGAGAATGCTGACACATTGTGAATATTGTAACCAATGTCATGGAACAATTTGTAAAAAAAAAAGTTGTTAAACGGGAACCTAATTTGCTGTGTAAACTTTCACCTGAAACACTATAAAATATTTTTAAAAATGTATTTGTATTTAAAAAAAAAATGGATGGGAGTTGTCCTGGGGTAGTAGGATGAAGTGAGGCTGTTGATGGGTGTGGGTGTTTGGCATGAGGCTGCAGTGACCACTGAGCCTATTATGAGGGCGATGCATGTATCTACTGCTTTACTCAGGCTAAGGGCTTAGGAAGGAATCTCAGGGTGGCACAAAGCGTTAGCTCAGCTACTAACTGAAAGGTTGGCGGTTTGAATTTACCCAGAGGTGCCTCAGAAAAAAGACCTACCAATCTACTTCCAAAAGATGACAGCAGTGGAAAACATTATGGAGTGCAGTTCTACTCTGATACACATGGGGTCATCATGAGTTGCAATCAACTTAATAGAAACAGACTTTTTTTTTTTTTTAAGGGCTCAGGGTATCAGCAGTGCTGAGGCTGCTATTCTTTTGTAGAAGGTTATGGGTCATCCTCCCGTAGGCAAGAATCCAAAATGTAACCAAGGGGCTCACCACTTTGGAGAGGATACCTTATTTGCTGGCAAAATACTTAAAAGAAGAAAACCACCTTTTGAGATCTGAATATTGGACATTAGATTTAAAGGGCTGTGAGAGGCACTAAGAAAGGCGGCTAATTCGAAGGATCTTTTTTAGGGTTCTAAGCCTGCCCCTACCACTTACTAGTTATGTGACCTTGTTTTCCAGCTTCTGGTGATCCAAGTGTTCCTTAGCTAGTGGCAGTATCACTCCAATCTCTGCCTCCATCTTCACATGGCTGACTTCCCTGTGTCTGTCTGTGTCTTTTCTCTTTATATAAGGACATCATCCATATTGGATTAAGACCCACCCTGCTCCAGCATGACCTCGTGTGGACTAGCTATATCTTCAAAGACCCTATTTCCAAATAAGGTCACATTCACAGGTACCATGGTTTAGAACTTCAACAAATCTTCTTGGGGGACACAAATCAACCCATAACACCCTCTTAAAATTCTGGACATGCTGATCCCAGTACCCCTGTCAGTGAGGGAAAGTGTGGCTAGCAGACATTCAGCTGCCAGCCTTTCAGGGTCTGCCTCAGTTGTAGAGCCTCCTTGCCCAAGGCCACACCCTTTTGGGGGTGATCCACATCCAGTGACTGGTTGTGAAGGGAATTTAAAGATCTGCACACCTCAGCCCAATTCGAGGCAACTCTGAAGGGCCATTCTAGCTCCAGAGCACTGCATGGGGTTGGCCGAGGCTGACCTTGGGTTGCATCCAGCTGGCCTCTTCTGTCATCCACTCTTGCTTCCAATCCTGCCCTTCCATAGGTGTTGATACCAATGATACTCCCTAATAAACCTACTGATGCTAAATTCCAGCACTTGCTTTCTGGGGAGCCCAATCTGGGACAGTTAAATTACTTAATCACTCTGTGCCTCCATTTCTTCATCTATAAAAATCAGGATGATAATAATAGTACCTATTGCATAGGGCTCTTGTGAGAATTACATGAGATAATGTATGTAAAACACTTATCAAAATGCCTTGCACATGATAATTACTCAATAAATGTTAACTATCGTTATTGTTATTAGGGAAGAAACAGCCTACCCTTTACCACCCATCATCATTCACAGGTTATCAGATCATTCAGTCTCAAAAAAAAGGTTGCTGAAGAATTGGGCACATGGTAAATACATGTTAGCAGAAGATAGGAATGAGGAAAGTTTGGAGTAAGAAAACCAAAACCAGTTGCCATCGGGTCAGTCTCGACTCATGGCAACTCCACATGTGCCAGAGTAGAACTATGTTCCACAGGCTTTTTCAGAAGTAGATCATCAGGCCTTTCTTCCGAGGCATCTCTGGGTGGATTACAAACTCCAACCTTTTGGTTTTGGTTAGCAGCTGAGCCCATTAACCATTTGCACCACCCGGGGAGGTGTTACCAAAAAAGGACAGCCTGAAGGAGGGTATATTCCCCTAACAAAAGAGTCAGTCAACAGGCATCTGGTTTGTCAATGAGGATCTTGCAAGTTTTGTTAGCACAAGTCAGTCTCTTAGGGCCTGGCCACTTTTGAGCAAACTGACCAAGTTGAGGTCCTGGCCTGCGATGCTGAGTGGAGAAGCCAGAGCTGCGGTGTCTTCAGGAAGAGTGCAGCACCCTGGAGGATTCATTCTCTTTATGTGTCCTGTCTAACACGAGGCCATGCACATAGAAGGGCCTTGCGGTGTGAGTCCAGGCCCTCCTACAACGAGGAATGGAGATAAATTGGATTGCGTTGTCAGGGGAACATATGCCCTTTCCACTGTCACTGCTGTCTTCTGCTGACCTTCGCTCACCCCTCACATTTCCTGGGCTTTGGCATCTGGCTCTCAGTCTTTCCCTACCCCCACGCCTGCCATCACATCATGCATGTCGTGCTCCATTCTGAGTAGCAGAGTGATTGATGACTTCATAGTGACTGGGACTTTTTGTTCCCTGGGTTGTTTTTATAACTGTCTTGGCTGAATTTTCCTCTAGAAATCTGTGTCCTGGGTGTAGATTTGGCTTTGGGAGAGCCGTCCATCTGGATTTGTTTGATTGTAAAATGCTGTCTTGTATTTAAAGTTATGGCTGTCCATGATGAAGACCAGACCTGTAGAAGGTTTTCTAGCCCAGAGATTGCCTGGAGTCTCTGAGGCTCAAACAAGCACAGGAGGCGTGTGGTCTGTAACGTCATCTGGTGTTCTGAGACACCATATTAGTTCCTAAACTCTGGAAACTGAAACTCTGAGCAGCCGCGGGCTGCCAATCTCTTCACACAGTGCCTATAAATTTTAGAAAGCATACTTTGAGGATAAACATTAGCTAACATATACTTTTTTTTTTATTAACTTTTATTAAGCTTCAAGGGAACGTTTACAAATCCAATCAGTCTGTCACATATAAGTTTACATACATCTTACTCCGTACTCCCACCTGCTCTTCCCCTATTGAGTCAGCCCTTTCAGTCTCTCCTTTCGTGACAATTTTGCCAGCTTCCCTCTCTCTCCTAACATATACTTTTTTCTGATGGCTTATTGACACTCAAAAATAATGTTTGTAATACTCTGTACCGTACATTAATGATCTACCACCTGTAATCATTAGGAACTAAGGTAATTCTCTCCAAAAAAAAAAAGATAATCCCATTAAATAGAAAAATCACTTTGAGGGTAAATCTTTCTAATGCATATTACATACTTGTGCACCTTTAAAATTTTTCTGTCATCATTCAATACTGATTATCGGTCAGCCATTTATATTCATTGCTTTTAGCCCTTAACAACCTTGCAAAGTAGATATTATTATTGACATTTACCCAATGAGAAAATGGAAGCTCAGAGAATTTATGTAACTTGGCTAAAGTCATAGTTTGGGCGAGTGCCAGAATGAGGATTTGAGTCCAATTTTGTCCAAGTCCAAAGCCACACTGATGTCTCTCCCACTTAGTAAAAATTAGAGATTTTCAAGTATATTTTCAACTTTTCCTTGATGAGCTACAGATATAATTATGAACATCAGTGGTAATACGGGGAATAAGTACTGGTTCAAGTAGGACCCTTGTTTGCAGTGACAAAATCATGTAGTGCTTGCTTAAGCAAAGAAGGAACGATTTATAAGAAGACATATATATATGTGGAAACCATGGTGGCTTAGTGGTTAAGAGCTATGGCTGCTAGCCAAAAGGTTGGCAGTTCAAATCCACCAGGCACTCCTTGGAAACTCTATGCGGCAGTTCTACTCTGTCCTATAGGGTTGCTATGAGTCGGAATCGACTCGACAGCAATGGGTTGTGTTTTTGGGTTGGTATGTATGGAAACCCTGCTGGTGTAGTGGTTAAGTGCTACGGCTGCTAACCAAAGGGTCGGCAGTTCCAATTCGCCAGGCGCTCCTTGGAAACTCTATGGGGCAGTTCTACTCTGTCCTATAGGATTCCTATGAGTCAGAGTTGACTTGACGGCACTGGGTTTGTGTGTTTTTTTTTTTTTTTGGTATTGTATATATACACGTATCTGTATATGTATGTGTTTGTATGTATATGTATGTATGTATGCATATATAGAGACAGACAGAGAGAGATAATTCAAGGAAATGACTCACACAGCTGTGGATGCTGGCAATTGACATCTCAAGCACCTTAGACCTCAAAGTGACATCTTTGCCTTTTAATACTTTAAAGAGGTCTTTTGCAGCAGACTTGCCCAATGCAATATGCTGTTTGATTTCTTGACTACTGCTTCCATGAGAGTTGCTTGTGGATCCAAGTAAAATGAAATCCTTGACAGCTTCAATATTTTCTCCACTTACCATGATGTTACTCATTGGTCCAGTTGTGATGATTTTTGTTTTCTTTATGTTGAGGTGCAATCCATACTGAAGGCTGTGGCCTTTGATCTTCATTAGTAAGTGCTTCAAGTCCTCTTCACTTTCAGCAAGGAAGGTTGTGTCATCTGGATATCCCAGATTGTTAATGAGTCTTCCTCCAATCCTGATGCCCCATTCTTCTTCATATAGTCCAGCTTCTCAGGTTATTTGCTCAGCATACAGATTGCATAAGTATAGTGAAAGGATACAACTGTGATGCACACCTTTCCTGACTTTAAACCACTCAGTATCCCCTTGCCTCTTGGCCTATATACAGCTTCCTTATGAGCACAATTAAGTGTTCTAAAATTCCCATTCTTTGGAATGTTATCCATAATTCATTATGATCCACACAGTCTAACGCCTTTGTGTAGTCAATAAAACACAGATAAACATCTTCCTGGTATTCTCTGCTCTCAGCCAAGATCCATCTAACATTAGCAATGATATCTCTCATTCCATGTCCTCTTCTGAATCAGGCTAAAATTTCTGGCAGTTCCCTACAGATGTAATACTACAATTGCTTTTGAACGATCTTCAGCAAAATTTTACTTTTGTGTGATATTAATGATATTGCTTGATAATTTCTGCATTCTATGGATCACTGTCTTGGGAATGTGCACAAATATGAATCTCTTCCAGATGATTGGACAGGTAGCTGTCTTTCACGTTTCTGGATATAGATGAGTGAGCACATCCAGCACCGCATCCACTTGTTGAAACATCTCAATTGGCATTCTGTCAATTCCTGGAGCCTTGTATTTCACAAATGACTTCAGTGCAGCTTGGACTTCTTTCTTCAGTACTATTGGTTCTTGATCATATGCTACCTCTTGAAATGGTTGAACATCAACCAATTCTTTTTGGTGCAGTAACTTTGTGTATTCCTTCCATCTTCCTATGGTGCTTTCTACGTCGTTCAGTATTTTCCCAGTAGAATCCTTCGATATTGCAACTCAAGGCTTGAATTTTTTCTTCAGTTCTTTCAGCTTCAGAAGTGCTGAGTGTGTTCTTCCCTTTTGATTTTCTAACTCCAGGTCTTTGGACATTTCATTATAATACTTTACTTTGTATTCTGGAGCTGCCCTTTGACATTTTCTGTTCAGGTCTTCATTATTTCTTCCATTCACTTTAGCTACTCTACCTTCAAGAGCAAGTTGCAGAATCTCTTCTGACTGTTCCACAATTGGCCACTGGCCTTAGTTAACGGAAATGAATTGGTATTGACCATTTTGAATCAGGCAATCATATGGTCTCCTATGTCAGGAATGGCAAATTGAAGAGGAATGGCATTGCTTTCATTGTCAAAAAAAAACAAAAAACAAAAAACTGAAGATCTATCCTGAAGTGCAAAGCTTTTAGTGACAGGATAAAATCCATACACCTACAAGGAAGACCCCTAATACGACTGTTATTCAAATTTATGCACCAATCACTAAAGCCTAATCCTGTCTCATTAACATATAGAGATAGGATTTACAACACAGAGAACGGAAGGTAGTTACATAATATCACTAAATGGGGGACAATTGCATCAAATCACAATTGAGGATACTTACGTAATGCTGGGAATCACGGCCTACCCAAGTTTACACATAATATTAACCATCACAGCTCACCCTTTGTCAACTTGGCTCCTGTACATGTCTCCTTAAACCATACATAATCTTTAAATAAAGACAATTAGAATGTCAAACTAGTGCCTAACATGATATAAATAGCATGTATACGACTGAAAACACACTAGCCCCATTTGCATTTTGTATTTTATGAGAAAAAAAATTGCTCTCTATATATACACACACACACATTCGTGTGTAATAAAACAAGGAAGAAATACTCATAACAATTACAGTCCTCTTTTCTGCTACTGTTTACTTGGTCATAACCGGTATTTAGAACTACTTTCTTCTATCACCCATTCCATAGTCTCTTTATCCTCAGCAAGCACCTCAGCTGGTTGTGATTCTTTGCCTGGTGGGATGACCCAATCCTTCATTCCTAAAGGGTCTGGGCCTTCAGTAGTTTTGCTGGAATTGGGTTGCTGTAGTTTTCCATTGACCTAATCATAGGGCATAGTAGTGCTAAAAGATGCCCTAAGGAATCTTCTGTATTCCATACATGCTCTTTTTTGGCCCCATTATGTAATATTAATCTGATTCCCGTTTGGTAATCAGGATCAATCACACCAGCCAATATGGTAGCTCCCTTCTTTGACTGTTGATCCAGAGGTATGAAGAGCCTAAAGTGGCTGAGGGGTATTCTTAACATCCAGTTCAATGGAATCAGTGTTGTGTCTCCAGGTGGGAGCATTCCTGCCTTTGATTCCTGCACACGTGAATCCTAGCTATGGGAGAAACAGCACCACATATTGAACGCTGATTTAGAACATAGACAGCTTCCTGGAGAACATTGCCCCAGCCCTGCAAAGTATTGCACCTAGCCAGAAGTTTATGATAAGCCACTGTCATTCTCCAAGATCCCTCTGTTTTTTGAATGGGGATGTGGTGGGAATCACCACGATTGCATCCTTCAAGTCCTTGATGGTGGCAGTAATCTCTGCAATCCCTCCAGGAATACTGTATTGCTTTTGGTTTACTATTTTCTTAGGTAAAGGCAGTTTTAATGGCTTCCACTTGGCTTTTCCTACCATAATAGCCCTTACTCCTCATGTCAGGGATACAATGTGGGGGCTTTGTCAGTTGCTGAGTGTGTCTATTCCAATTACGAATTCCGGAACTGGGGAAAGCTCTACAGGATTGCCTTGGGGACCTGCTGGATCCACTGTGAGATGGACCGGAACTAAGATTCCAGTAATAACCTGACCTCCATATGCTCCCACTCTTACTGGTGAACCATAGTGACATTTTGAGTCTCCTGGAACGGTGTCAGTTCAGACCAGTGTCCAGCAATCCCCTAAAAGTCCGATTATTTCCTTTTCCCCAGTGAACAGTCATTCTCATAAAATGCCGTAGACCGCTTTGGAGAAGGCTGGGAGAAAGATTAACAATATGCTGGGGATTCAATTAGCATTGTAATTCAGCCACTCTTATGAAAAGACTCTAAATTTGGATTTTGGCAATATCAACTCTGTTTCAGGGCACAAGTGACAAGTTTCAAGCCTCTTATGTGGCTCTTGAGCTATGACTCTGAAGTGCTGAGTTCATTTCTTTCTTTTGCCACTTTGTCTAGTGAAAGTAGAACCAACCAACCAGCTTCCTTATACTTCTTAATCTAACAAAATTGTAGAAAACCATCCAATATGCAATCTCCCAGAGCTGAGTTTCTCACAAATAGTTGATCTATTGGTGGTGATATTTTGCTACTTCTATAGTCACCTCATGCCATGGATTAGCATTGCCCTCATTATTACTGGAGGCAGAGTCATCAGCACCTTTAAGACTAGCCAGACTTGAGAACAAATTTAGAAAACTCATCCTTACAATTTTGTTTCTCTACAACCACTCTGAGCACCGAATGTTTTAGGCTGGTTCTCTAGAGGAGCAAAACCAGTGAGGTGTATACAGGTACATCTCATTTTATTGTGCTTCAAAGATACTGCCTTTTTTTTTTTTTTTTTTTTACAAAATTGAAGGTCTGTGGCAACCCTGCATTGAGTAAGTCTATTGGTGTCACTTTTCCAACAGCATTTGTCACTTCATGTCTCTGTGTCACATTTTGGTAATTCTCACAGTATTTCAAACTTTATTATTATTATTATATCTGTTATTGTGATCTGTGATCATTGATATTACTATTGTAATTGTTTTGGGGTACCATGAACCATGCCCATATAAGACAGTGAACTTAATTGACAAATGTGTGTGTTCTGACTGTTCCACCAGCCAGCTGTGGTTCCCCTGTCTCTTTCCCTCTCCTCAGACCTCCATATTCCCTGAGACATGGCAATATTGAAATTAGGCCAATTAATAACGCTACAGTGGCCTTATACTGGAAGAAGATGCCATATAGGACTTTTATTGCTAGAGAGGAGAAATCAATGCCTGACTCCAAAGCCTCAAAGGACAGGCTGACTCTTTTGTTAGGGGCTAAATAAAATTTTAATGCAGCTGGTGACTTAAGTTAAAGCCAATGCTCATTTATCATTCTGAAAATCCTAGGACCCTTAAGAATTATTCTAAATTAATCTGTTTACAATGTGACTTACTGAATATTTTAAGTCCATTGTTGAGACCTACTGTTCAGAAAAAAAGATTTGTTTCAAAATATCACTGGCTCACTGACAATGCACCTGGTCACTCAAGAGCTCTAGTGGAGATGTGCAGGAGGTTAATGTAGTTTTTATGCCTGCTAACACAACATCAATTCTGCAGCCCATGGACAAAGCAGTAATTTAGATTTTCAAGTCTTATTATTTAAGAAATACATTTTGTAAGGCTATAGCTGCCATAGGCAGTGATTCCCCTGATGGATCTGGGCAAAGTAAGTCAAAAACCTTCTGGAAAGGTTTCACCATTCTACATGCTGTTAAGAACATTCGTGATTCATGGGAGGTCAAAATATCAACATTAACAGGAGTTTGGAAGAAGTCGATTCTAAACATCATGAATGACTTTGATGGGTTTAAGACTTCAGTGGAGGAAGTAACTGCAGATGTAGTGGAAATAGCAAGAGAACTAGAATTAGAAGTGGAGCCTGGCTGAATTGCTGCAATCTCATGATAAAACTTTAACGGGTGAGAAGTTACTTCTTATGGATGAGCAAAGAAAGTGGTTTCTTGAGGTGGAATCTACTGTGATAAAAAAAAATGCTGTGAATAGTATTGGAATGACAACAAAGCATTTAGAGTATTACACAAACTTAGTTGATAAATCAGTGTCAGGGTTTGAGAGGAGTGACTCCAATTTTGAAAGAAATTCTACTGTGGGTAAAATGCGATCAAATAGCATCACATGCTACAAAGAAATCTTTTGTGAAAGGAAGAGTCAATCAATGCAACAAACTTCATTGTCATCTTATTTTAAATAAATTGCAACAGCTACCCCAGCCTTCAGCAGCTTGATCAGTCAGCAGCCAACAACATTGAGTTAAGAACCTCCACCAGTAAAAAGATTACACAACTTGCTGAAGGTTCAGATGATGGTTAGCATTTTTTAGAAATAAAGTATTTTTAAATTAAAGTATGTACATTTTTTTAGACATAATGCTATTGCACACTTAATAGACTGCAGTATAGTGTAAACATAACTTTTATATGCACTGGGAAACCAAAAAATTCATGTGACTTATTTTATTGCAATATTTGCTTCATTGCAGTGGTCTGGAACTGAGCCCACTATCTCCGAGGTATGCCTGTAGAGACAGAAAGATTTAATTCAAGGAAATGGTTCATGCAGTTGTGGAGGCTGGCAAGTCCCAAATCCATGGGTCAGGCTGGCAGGATACTGGCTCACAGGGCTGCAGAAGCTGGCAAATCCCAGGATCAGCAGGTTAGATGACAGACTGCTAGTTCAAGTCCCAAGAACCAGAGGTCAGATGATGAAGAGCCAGATACAGAACCACAGCAGGAGAGAGCTTTGCTAGGGCTCCAAGCTTTGCCAGAGCCATACCCTCAAGGAAACTCCCCTTGCATCAAATAAGACTTGAGTAAGGATGAGGCTTGAGTAAAGGTGGGACTCTTGTATGGGTGTGACTCAAGATATGCCCCACCCTAATCCTGCCTCATTGACATATAACCCCCCCCCAAAAAAAACCTGTTGCCCTTGAGTAGATTCCGACTCATAGCAGCCCTGCATTAACATATAGAGCTTAGGATTTACAACACAGAAAATGGAGGATAGTTACATAATACCACATTAATGAAGAATAATTATATCAAATCACAAAATGAAGGATACTTACATAATACTGGAAATCATGGCCTAGCCAAGTTGACACATAACATTAACCAGCACACAGGACCCAAGGGATGCAGCCAGGTCTCAGGAATAAACTGGGACTTGAGACTGAAACTCACGAGGACCTTCTCCATCTCTCATCTCTGCTCCACTCTCTGCATCTATTTTTATTTCCTTCCCTCTCTTCCTACAGAACAGTTTAAAGGTAAGCGTTCAGGGTTGGTGCAGTGGCTTCATGCAGACACCTATGTTGCAGGAGGTGGGGTGGAACGGCCAGGTAAGGCACGTGTTCCGTGGGTCTGCTTGAGGTCCAATGAGCAGTTTCTATTGGCCATTACAATTTCCACTGCCAGCTGTGAGAGATAATTCAGCAATTTAACACTAATTGCCCCAGGCGCTCCCATAGATTAGGTCCCTGGCTCTATGCCATCTTCAAAGACCTTGACTCCTTGTAGATTCCTGCTCTGCCTTTCTTTTGCTTTTTTTCTCATTATTGTAAGATGGCTGCCGTATCTTCAGACATCAGGTTCTTATTCTAGGCTAGAATACGAGGGAAAGGCAAAGGATGAAAGGAGTGATCAGTTACAGATCCTGTTCTACCCTCCTGGAGTTTATAGTTTCTCAGGGGAAATAAACATTGAGCTGTTAATCACACAATTAAGTAATGCTGTTGAGAAGACCTAAGAGTACCCAAAAGAAATGAGTGCATGTCTGAAAGACAGATAAAAGAATGTTCATAAAGATTTATTCATAATAGCCCAGAATTGCAAATACCAAAGTATCCATTAACAGGAAATGGATAAATAAAGAATGGTATAGTCATACAAAGGGATAACATACAGCAATTTAAACAATTAAAAAAAAATAAACAAACCACTGACACATGCCACAGGCACGATGTTGAACGAAAGAAACCAGACACAAAAGAGTACATGTTGTATTCCATTTATCTGAAGTTCAAGAAGAGGCAATAGTTGTAGGAGTCAGAATAGTGGCTACCTTTGAGGGAGTGTATTGACTGAGAGGAGGCATTCAGGACCTTCTAGAGCGCTGGGAGTGTTGATTATACAGATATACACATATGTAAATTCATCAAGATGTACACTTATTGTATGTTTTCTCTACGTATATTTTACCTCAAGTTTTTTATTTTTTAATTTTTTTTTAAAGTAAGCGGACGTGGCACCTAAAAGGAAATGTTCAATCTTTAAAAAAAAAAAAAAAATTGCCCAGGGAACTTGTAATTGGCATTTCAGTTTTCACTGTCAATGCATGGCTGTGTGATACAGCGATTCTCAACCCTGGCTGCACATTGAATCCTCTTCTTTTTTTGAGTATTTTATTATGTCTTAGGTGAAAGTTTACATAGCAAGTTAGATTACCATTCAACAATTTATAAACAAATTATTCTATTGGTTACAATCCCTGTGATGTGTCAGCACTCCCACCATTTCTACCGTGCCTGCCCTATTTCTATCCTTTCATTTTCCCTGCGCCTTCTTGCCTTCTCATCTTTGCTTTTGCGTAAATGTTGACCGTTTGGTCTTGTATAGTTGATTGTTTAAAGGAGCACATTCCTCATGGGTGGTATTGTTTATTTTATAGGCCAATCTATTATTTGGCTGAAAGGTGGCTTCAGTTCCAGGTTAAAAGGGTATCTTAGAACGATAGTCTTTGGAGTTCCTCCAGTCTTTATCAGTCCAGTAAGTCTGTTTTTTTTTTTAATGAATTTGAGTTTTGTTCTACATTTTTCTCTCATTCTAACCTGGCCCTTGTATTTTGTCCGTGGCCAGAACCGTTGGTAGTGGTAGCTGGGCACCATAGTTCTTCTGGTCTCAGGGTAGAAGAGGCTGTGGTTCCCATGGGTCATTAATCCTGCAGACTAATTTCTTCCTTGAGTCTTTGGTTTCCTTCACTCTCCTTTGTGATAGTTGTATCTTAGATGGCCACTTGCAAGCTTTTAAGACCCCAGATGCTAGTCACCAAATTAGGATGTAGAACGTTATCTTTATGAGCTAAGTTATGCCAATTGACCTAGTTGTCTTGAGCCTTCAAACCCAGTAAATCAATCCCATGAGGCATTTGGTTATGTCTAGGAAGTACCCAGAACTGTGCCCCTACGTGCTTTCTTGTATATATGAATATATATGCAGCACATATAAACATATGCGTACATATGCCTCCAAATATACCTATATATGCATGAGTATGTACTCCTATACTTTCCCACACTCATATAACATACATATCTACCTATGTAACTACTCGCATATTTTTTGTTTGTTATTACTGTTGTTGCAAATTTGTATATGGTATAGCATTTACTCTAGTTGTCTTTTATTCTTGCGTACACCTCAGTGCTTTCATTTACCTTGGTCACATTGTACTGACTTCCCCCATATTGCGCATCGCCTTTCCCTTCATCAGAATTAACACGTGTCTCTTATTTAGTAAGTGATTCTCGCTCCCTCCCTCTCCCACTCCCGGCAACCGTCAAAGAAGGTTGCTTTCTGTGTGTAAAATTATTCTCTACTTTTTGTAAAAGTGGTATCATACAATATTTGTCCTTTACTGATTGAGTTATTTCCCTCAGTATAATGTCCTCCAGATTCACCCATGTTATGTTTCGTGAACTCATCATTAGTCTTTATCATTGTGTAGTATTCCGTTGTACATAGGTACCATGATTTATTTATCCATTCATCTGTTAATGGGCACTTAGGTTGTTTCTATGTTTTTACTATTGTGAATAATGCTGCAGTGAACATGGATGTGCATATAGCTATTCATGTCACTACTCTGGTAACTCTAGGATAAATACCTAGGAGTGGGATTGCTAGACCATAAGGTATTTCCAGCTTTTTGAGGAAGCGCCATACCTTTTTCTAAAGTGGTTGTACCATTTTACAATCCCACCAGCAGTGTATAAGAGTTCTGATCCCCCCACAACCTTGCCAGCATTTGTTTTTCTGATCAGTGCCATTTTAGTATCTCACTGTAGTTTTGATTTTCATTTCTCTGATGGCCAATGATTGCAAGCATTTCTTCATTTGTTTGTTAGCCTCCTGAATATCTTCTCTGGTGAAGTGTCTATTCATGTCCTTTACTCATTAAAAAAAAATTTTTTTGTGCTTTAAGTGAAAGTTTACAAATCAAGTCAATCTCTCACACAAAGATGTATATACACCTTATTATATACCTCTAGTTGCTCTCCCCCTAATGAGACAGCACTCTCCTTCTCTCCACCCTGTATTCCCATATCCATTCAGCCAGCTTCTGTCCCCCTCTGCCTTCTCATCTCCCCTCTAGACAGAAGCTGCTCACATAGTCTCATGTGTCTACTTGAGCCAAGAAGCGCACTCTTCACCAGTATCATTTTCTATCCCATAGTCCAGTCCAATCCCTGTCTAAAGAGTTGGCTTTGGGAATGGTTGGAGTCTTGGGCTAACAGAATGTCTGGGGACCATGACCTCCAGGGCCCTTCTAGTCTCAGTCAGACCATTAAATCTGGTCTTTTTATGAGAATTTGAGGTCTGCATCCCACTGCTCTTCTGCTCCATCAGGGATTCTCCGTTGTGTTCCCTGTCAGGGCAGTCATTGGTTGTAGCTGGGCACCATCTAGTTCTTCTGGTCTCAGGTTGACGTAGTCTGTGATTTATGTGGCCCTTTCTGTCTCTTGAAATCATAATTACATTGTGTCTTTGGTGTTCTTCATTCTCCTTTGCTCCAGGTGCCTTGAGACCAACTGATGCATCTTAGATGGCCGCTTGCTAGCTTTTAAGACCCCAGATGCCACTCACCAAGGTAGGATGCAGAATGTTTTCTTGATAGATTTTATTATGCCTACTAACCCCTAGATATCCCCTAAAACCATGGTCCCCAGACCCCTGCACCTGCTACTCTGGCCTTTGAACCACTGGGTTTATTCAGGAAACTTCTTTGCTTTTGGTTTAGTCCAGTTGTGCTGACCTCACCTGTATTTTGTGTTGTTTTTCCCTTCACCTAAAATAGTTCTTGTCTACTATCTAATTAGTGAATACTCCTCTCCCTCCCTTCTTCCCCACCCTCATAATCATCAAAGAATATTTTCTTCTCTGTTTAAATAGTGGTCTCATACAATATTTGTCCTTTTGCAACTGACAAATTTCACTTAGCATAATGCCTTCCAGATTCCTCCATGTTATGAGATGTTTCACGGATTCATCATTGTTCTTTATTGATGCGTAGCATTCCATTGTGTCAATATACCATAATTTGTTTATCCATTCATCCATTGATGGGCACTTTGGTTGCTTCCATCCTTTTGCTATTGTAAACAGTGCTGCAATGAACATGGGTATGCATATATCTGTTCGTATAGAGGCTCTTATTTCTCTAGGATATAGTCCAAAGAGTGGGATTGCTGAATCGTTTGGTAGTTCTATTTCTAGCTTTTTGAGGAAGTGCCAAATGTATTTCCAGAGTGGTTGTACCATTTGACATTCCCACCAGCAGTGTGTAAGTGTTCCAATCTCTCCACAACCTCTCCAACATTTATTGTTTTGTGTTTTTTGGATTAATGCCAGCCTTGTTGGAGTAAGATGGTATCTTATTGCAGTTTTGATTTGCATTTCTCTAATGGCTAATGATCTTGAGTATTTCCTCACGTATCTGTTAGCTGCCTGAATGTCTTTGGTAAAGTGCCTGTTCATATCCTTTGCCGAATTTTTAATTGGGCTATTTGTCTTTTTGTTGTTCGGTTTTTGAAGTATCACGTAGATTTCAGAGATCAGATGCTGATCGGAAATGTAATAGCTAAAAACTTTTCCCCAGCCTGTAGGTAATCTTTTTACTTTTGGTGAAGCCTTTGGATGAGCATAGATATTTGATTTTTAGGAGCTCTCAGTTATCTAGTTTCTCTTCTGGCATTTGTGCTTTGTTAGTAATGTTTTGTATACTGTTTCTGCCATGTATGAGGTCTCCTAGATTGCTCTCTTTTTTGATTAAATTGTTTCTTTTTGTTGTTGAGTAGTTGGAGTTTTCTATGTATTTTAGAGATTAGAACTTTGTCAGATATGTTGCTGCCAATTTTTTTTTCCTCACTCTGTAGGTTCTCTTTACTCTTTTGATAAAGTTTTTGTTGAGTATAAGTATTTAATTTTTAGGAGGTCCCAGTTATCTAGTTTATCTCCTGTTGTTTGTAAATCTTTAGTTGCGTTTTAGTTGATCCCTAGTTTGTCCCTATGTTATCTTCCAGGAATTTTATAGTTTTAACATTTAGGTCTTTGATTCATTTTGAGTTGGTTTTTGTGCATGGTGTGAGGTACAGATCCTGTTTCATTTTTCTGCACATGAATATAGAGTTTTGCCGGCACCATTTTGTAAAGAGAGAGTCTCTTTCTCATTAAATGGACTTTGACCCTTTGTCGAAGATCAGCTGTCCATAGATGGAAGAGTTTACTTATAGCTTCTGTCCCATTGATCTATGTGTCTGTCATTTTGATTGCTGTGGCTATATAGTAAATTCTGAGATCAGGAAGTATGAGGCCTCCTACTTTGTTCTAGAATCATTTTCTTTTTATGTTTAAAATTTTAATTATTGTTTTAACATAGGTAATCTATTTATCTGGCTTAATACTCAACAGATTAGAAAAGGTATAGAGTGAAAAATCACCTGCCAACCCTGGCCCCAGCCACCCAGAACCCCTTCAGAGGCAACCATTGTCACCAGTGTCTTATAGATCTTTCCAGAGATTTTTTAATGAATATCTAAACAAAAAAGAAGCTACATTATTTTCCCCTACACAAATGGTGGTGTACTGACTTATACCAATTTCATTTATATAGCACTATGTCTTGGAGATTTTTCCTCATTAGCATATAAAAATCTTCCTTAGTATTTTCTTAAGGTTGCATAGTATTCCAGTATATGGTTTTGCTATAATTTATTTGAGTCCTCAGGACTTTAAAAAACTACTCATTCTCTGGATCTTTCCCTAATATAACACATTAGATGAGATGAGACCTGGGTATGATATGCAGTCAGGTTTTGGAACCACAGGTCTACTTTATTGTTCTCTTTCTTCCTCAGTCTCTGACAGCAAGAAAGCTGATTTCCTACAGCTCAGAAAATTGGTTCAGAGTTTTGTAAAGTCAAATGAGTTGCTTCCTTCTGATTAACAGAAAGCAGTTGTAAATAAGAGTCTCATTTGTAGGAGATAAAATGACCGGAAATTGAGAAGAACGGCGTAAAGCCCTGGATTGGCATACAAGAGTAGGGAGGTGGTAGCATTGTGAATTCTCTAAAATTTGCAGACAGCATAGGGATTTCAGGTAGTGAAAACATAAACAAAGAGTCTGTGAGCTGCAGAAAAGTGGCAGATCTGTTTCAGCATAAGTAAATGAAAAATGGTATGTTGAAAAAAATAATCCAAACTATACTTATAGCCCATTAGGTTAAACATTTATCTATACAGAATATTAGATTGTACCCTGAGCTCACCAGTGTAAAGTAGCCAAAAAAATTTGGTCAATATTGGGCCCAAACAGAAAGGTATTAGAAATATAAAGGAAAACATTATCATAACATCATATACAACTATTATTTTTGAATCTGAATTCTATGTGGAATTTGGGTAAAAACAAAAACAAACAAACAAGAACTCAGAAAAACAGGCTAGGACTTGAGAAGGGCACTTTAAAAATAAAAGAAACAAGCCAGGATAGGGATGGGAAAAGAAAATGAAAAATATTAGGGCTTTTAAATATGGTAAAGTTATTGGATGATATGCTTAATTTTTTCTTTTTATAAAACCAAATGAGCCTAGCCCAAACTGGAAACAGCTCACATGTCCTTCAATTGGTGAATGGTTAAACAAATTGTGGTACATCCATGGTATGGAATACTACTCAACCATAAAAAGAAATGGACTGTTGATACATACAACAACTTGGATGATCTCAAGGGAATTATGCTGAGTAAAATAAGCAAATTTCAAAAGGTTACATACTGTATGATTCCATTTATATAACATTCTTTTTAAATGACAAAATTATAGCAATGGAAAATGGATTAGTGATTGCTAGGCTTTAAAAAAAGGAGGGGACGTCACCACGGCTATAAAAAGGTAGCACAAGAGATTCTGTCGTGATGAAACTGTTCTGTAGTTTGATTGTGAGGGTGAGCTATACAAATCAACTCTAATTTCCCAGTTAGGATATTGTATTATAGTCGTGCAAAATGTTACCGTTAATGGAGACTGGGTGAAGGGTACATAGGATTACTCTGTATTATTACTTACAACTGCATGTGGATCTACACTTATCTCAAAATTTAATTGAAAAAATTGAATAAGCCTAGAATGTCAGTGTGATAGAAAAGTAGAAAAGAACAAGGCAACATTTATGTTGATTGCCCCCAATCCAAAAGCGGGCAGCTCCCGATGTTTAATAGATTTAAGATCAATGAAACTCGGTACCCTCCCACACACTGAGTTAATGAGCATATGAAACTTATTAACCTGAGATTCTATAGGATAAAAATATATTTTAAAAAGCAATAGTGGCTTGGGTAGGGAGGGAGGGAGAAAAGCCAGGAGTGGTGTGCATCCTTTAGACCCAGGGTCCCTGTGCTGGGAAACTCCTAGACCAGGAGAAGATTGATGACAAAGAGAGAAAGCCATCCCCTGGAGCTGGTACCCTGAATTCGAACTTCTAGCCTCCAAGACTGTGAGAGAATAAATTTCTGTTTGTTAAAGCCATTCACTTGTGGCATTTCTGTTATAGCAGCACCAGATAACTAAGATAGTTTGTATATTACTATGATGCTGAACAGGTTTCAGCAGAGCTTCCAGATTAAGACAGACTAGGAAGAAAGGCCTAGCAGTCTATTTTAAAAATCGGCCGATGAAAACCGTATGGATCACAATAGTTCAATACAGTTGTGCATGGGGTTGCCATGAGTTGGGGGCTGACTTAATGGCACACAACAACAATAAAGAAACACTAAGGCATTTTGGAAGTTTTTCTAACCTTGAAGTTTGACATCAAAGAGAACCATGTACTTCCACAGCAAAGACACAGTGTGGGATGTATGGATTTTTTTTTTATTGTGGTACAACCCTATCATCTATCCATCCATCCACCCACCCACCCACCCATGCACCCACCCATCCACCCATCCGCCCATCCATCCATCCATCCATCCATCCGCCTGCCTGCCCGTCCATCCGTCCATCCGTCCGTCCGTCCGTCCGTCCGTCATCCCTCCCTCCCTCCCTCCTTCCCTCCCTATCTATCTATCTATCATCCATCCATCCATCCATCCATCCATCCATCCATCCATCCATCCATCCATCCATCCATCCATCCATCCATCCATCCATCTATCTATCATCTATCTATCTATCATCTAATATATGTATATAAAACAAGACATTTTCCATTTCAACATTAAAAAAAACAACAATTATTCTTTAACAACATCAAATTGCCAGTGATCAAATTACCAATTATCACATATATATATATATATATATACATATATATGTTTTAAAATTGTGGTAAATATATACCTAACAAAACATTTGCCATTTCAACAATTTCGTATGTACAGTTCAGTGACATTATGTTCATCATGTGCAGGCATCACTGCTGTTTCCATGTTTTTCCATCACCCTCAACAGTGCCTCCTAGGCAATGATTCTCCCTTTCCTCCCTTGAATTTTACATTAATTTAACAAACATTCACTGAGCTCGTATTATGTGTCAGGCACTGTCACAGGTAAAAAGGTAAAAGACACAGTCCTGCCCTCCAGAAGCTCATTACTGTAACTTGTAAATGCTTTCCTGCTCAGGAATTCAATGGTGGTGACATTACTTGTGGAATAGAAATGAATGTCATCCTGACAGAAATTATTTTTAATAATATCCTGATTAATAGTCACACTTGAGGCTATTTTAAAAATGGAAGCAGTCACCATGAAGTATTATAGGAATTAGCTAAAAATAGACCATTTTATCCTCTGTGAATAATTTAGATGCTGGCACTCCAAATGCAATGAGGAGTGTGAGGATTGTGAAAGAGCTAATTGTGAGCTTTTAGAAAGTAGGGCTTGTATTTTATTATCTCTATATCCCAGGACTTAACACTCTGTGCATGGCATGCAGCAGGAGCTCAATAAATGCTGAACTGACAATCAGGATCTTTTGCCTCTTGTTATTTTTATGAGTTTAGGCCAGAAGGAGCTTATAGGGCTCTGTTATTGATGAGTGGAAATTGATTTTGACTACTATTAGGAGTATCTGGGATGGAGCATAAAACAAAACCAAGTTTAAATGTAAAAAGTCATTGGCACCAGACTAGACTTGTAATCATACCTGTGGAATGCTGTTGGCAATTGGGAGCACACTGTCCTGCAACAGCTCTGCCCTGGACAGTGGCTGCTCTGCTACCATGGGCATGAGTTTCTTCCTCTGGCTAAAGGAACACGACCTCACCTGCTTGCTTCTTTCGAGGTATTGTGGGGATGAGCCTTTACTGACCATTTAACTTTCCTTTTTTTTTTTGACCATTTAGCTTTTATGCACAGACATTAGCATAGTATCATAAACATAATAAAAATAATACCATGGCAATGGTAAATCATTATGAATACCTCTTGCTGAGCTTCTTAGAAGAAAATTATTGAAGAGCTATGGTACAAAATGTGAAGATGGCTGTTAGCATGAAGGTGGCCTTTAGCATCTGTCTTAGTTACCTAGTACTGCTGTAACAGAGATAGTCACAAGTACGTGGCTTTAACGAACAGAAACTTATTTTCTCATAGTTTAGGAGTCTAGAAGTCCGAATTCAAGGTGTCCGTTCTAGGGGAAGGCTCTCTCTGTGGACTCCGGGGGAAGGTCCTTGTATCTTCCATTCCTAGGTTCTTTGGCAATCATGTGATGTGTATCTTCCCCTCTGTTTGTGCTTGCTTGCTTGCTTAATCTGCTCTTTTATATCTCAAAAGAGATTGACTTTAACCTTAAACCAAAAATATCCCCCGTGTCCTCTTAAAAGCAAACAATAGTTTAGCTTAACTAATAAAGAACGTCTGCTTTGAGCATTGTGCACTTTTAATATCTATCTATATGGGACCAACTTGACAATAGAAACTCGAAAGATTAAATAGGAAACTTAGGGGGCAGTGAGTTTTTTTTTTTTTTTTGATGACAGTTTCAGTAAGATATAATGCACATACCCTAAAATTAACCCTTTTAAAGCATACAATTCCATATATTCACAGAATTGTGCAACCATCATCACTATCTTCTGCTGACGAGATGCTCCCTTTCCACTCAGTGTTAATCACTCTTAATAGTTTCTTTCTTTCTCTTTCTTTCAACAGCTTCTACATGTACCATTTAGTGACATTGATTACATTCTTCAAGTTGGGAGGCAGTGAGTTTATGTTAATACAGGAGGAACAACTCCAAAAAGGAGGGTGAGATTTGTTAACAACTCAAAGAATGGAATCAATGCCGCTGAATTGTACATGTAGAAATTGTTGTGTTCTGCTGTGTATATTCTCAATAACAACAACAAAAATAAAATAAATTATAAAAAAAAGAGATTGATTTAAGACAACCCTACACTAATACTGCCTAATTAATGTAACAAAGAAAACCAATTCCCAAATGGGATTATAACCACAGGCATAGAGGTTAGGATATCTTCGGAGTGACATAATTCAATCCATAACAGCATACTAGGCCTCATTTACTGCTATCATGACAGTGTTATCTCAATGGCAGTAACTACCATATGCCACATACAGTCCATCAAAAAGGAAATTTTATCTTTGTTACTTATTGTCAGAAGTGGATATTGTTATTTATTGTCAGAAGTGGATATTTAGATTAACACCCAAAGATTGAAAGATGTTAGATGCTTATTCTTTTGTTGACTGTAGATTTTTTTTTTTTCCTTCTGCCCAACTTGAGTCAGAGAAAGCCTGGAAGTATTGTAGACAGACGTGGCAACATGAGACTGTGCCTCACAGACTTCTAACTACAGGGATCCTAATTGACCAAGGACCCCAGCTGCTTCACTCTGAAATGCATAGCAGCATTTCCGCTGAGGTTCTGCTTCCCACTGGCTGCTCCTAGCTGCTGACTAAGTGTGACAACTCTATTAGGGCTCCTCTGCCAGCTGACTTGAGCTCCATGGCTCCACAACAACCTTGTTGAAACTTTCTTAGACCTCGTAGTGGTCTAGGATCCCTCCACCTAACCTTCCCCCCACCTCCTTGACTGGGGTCAGACTTGCTTCTTCGTCTCATGCAACTGTCACAGCCTTTTTTGTTCCCTCCCCATTTTACCTCACGTAGGCATTTCCCCCTAACTAAATCCTTATATGCTTAATCCCTTCTTGGCATTTGCTTCTCAGAGGACCTGGACTAACACAAGTGGTACTTTGAGTGTTCTGAACAAACAGAGCATAGGATGGGGATTTGGGACTGGATCACCCACCACCCAACAAATGAAAAAGATGCCATCCTGGTGAGCAGATGAATCATGGATAGTCCTGGCACAGTGTTGTGGCTCAGTTGCTTGAGATTTCACTGATGGTGACCTGGGAAAATGTTCTGGTGGAGGGAAATGCTGTGGCAGATGTGAGGATGCAGGCATTTAAAAAATACAGGGAGATTTTTTTTTTTTTTTTTAATACAGTGGAGTTGTCAAAGGGATAATGAGAGACTGAGGGCTATTAAAAAGTAGTTAATGGCTAAGCGCAAGGGCCAGAAAGTGTTGGTAATCGTTCACCGAAGGCTGCCAGCTTTGAGTGGGACATGGAACAGGAAAGAGAACTTCATTAATCCAGGTCATGGTGCAATTGCCCTGACACTTGGGCCATACAGGCTGGCAGATAATATGGTGTTGGAGGTGTCAGGATTTGGAAAGGCACAATATGGAGCTTATGGCAAGCACAAGCAAGAGAATCACTGTGCAGGTGCCTGAGATTCTGGAGCAAAGCCATGCCATCATCCTCAGAGATTTAAATGCCTGAAAACCCCTGAAAATCAGCTTTTGGCATATCACTGGGCTCTGGAAGAGATGGAACAATTGATCACAGGTTACCCAGTGACCCACTTGGAACTGCACATTGTGACCTGGATTCCGTCAGATCTGCAAAGCCATAAGCTGGATAGCTTCAGTCCCTTATAAAATGGAGATGGTACATCCACAATTGAGATTTAGTTGCACCAGAGGGCATGAATATGTTGCAAGAGCAGGTGACCCAGACTCCCATGTTGCCAATCACTCTTACACCAGTGCCACTCCTCTGACTTGCACTTATGGCTGCATGTGGGAGCTGGTATGACCAGATGAAAGAGGAGAAAAAATCCCAAGTTTAGTTCATAAATGGCTCAGCCTGATATGTGGGAACGAACTGAAAACGGATGGCCGCTGCATTACAGTCACATTCAGTGGTGGTCCCGAAACTCAGTATAGAGAGAAAATCTTCTCAAAGGTCAGAGCTGTGAGCAGCAAACTTGGTCATCCATTTTGTGTGGAAGAGAAGTGGTCCAAAGTGAGAAAACATGAAAATCCTAGGCAGTGGCTAAGGAGATCTGGAATAGAGACATGTGGGGTGGGCACAAAATGTGAAGAATCTTGTAGCACACTTTAATGTCCACTAGAAAGCATCCACCATGGAACAATCGTTGAACAATCAGTTAAACAAAATGACTTGACCAGTTGACATTAGCAGCCTCTGTCATTGGCCACCCCAGAACTGACACATTAAGCACATGAACAGAATAGCTAAGATGGCAGAGATGGCAACTATGTATGGGTCCAAAAGTATGGACTCCCACTTACCAAGACCAGTATAGCTACTGCTGCCTCTGAATATCAGCAACAGGGACTCTGACATAGAACTATTTTTTAAGGACACCAACTGTCTATTTGGTGACAAGTTGACCATATAGGACACTTTCCACACTGAAAGGGCCAACGGTTTGTCCTCACAGGGGTAGACATTTATTCTGGGTATGGGTTTGCCTTTCCTGCCAACAGAATTTCAGCGAGCACCCCTATCTGGGGCTTGTAGAATGCCTGATCCACAGACATGAAATCCCATACAGCATAACATCCAACAAAGGGATACACTTCACATCTAAGGAGGTTCAGGAGTATGGCCATAATGATGAGATTCACTAACTGTATCACATATCATACCATCCTGACTGAGCTGACTTCACAGAATCCTGGAATGGCCTTATAAATCTCAACTAAAATGTCCGCTTAGAAGAAATACACTGGAAGGATGGGGGTGCCATCCTTCACGGTCCAGAGACCTATATATGGCACTGTGTCCCAAAAGGAGAGATATGTGAGTCTGGAAACCAAGGGGGTAGAAGCAGAAATGACCCTACTCCCCATCACTCCCAATGATCCACAGGAGGATTTTGTGCTTCCTGTTTCTGCAACTCTGGACTCTTCAGGGTTGGAAGTCCTGGTTCCAAAAGAGGGCACTTCATTGCCAAGAGACAGACTAAGAGTCCTATTGAACTACAAGTTAAGATTGACACCAGGGCACTGCGGACTTCTATACACAAGGATCGGCAGGTGAAAAGAGGAGTCATTATTTTGACAGGGCTCTTGACCTTAACCATAATCAGGAGGAAGGAGTAGGTGTGCTTTTACATATGGGAGCAGAGAGAAATATGTGTGGAACCCAGATAATCCCCTGATCGCCCCGTAGTACTCCCTTACTCCACCGTGACTGTGAATAGACATGTGTAGCAACCCCAAACTGAGAATAATATTGTTATCAAGGGTTTAGACCCTTCAGGAATGAAGAATTATGTTGTACCATTTGTGGTGCAATAGATCGCTTTTGTGTAGCTTGTGCAAATAGGGTTAACTGTGGGGTTGTGCAAACAGGGTAATTGTGGCCCACCAAAGGGATTGGTCAGTTTTGCCATCCTGCTGGGTTTCAAATGAGCCATCCCAGAGGTGGGAAGGAGAGGATCCCACCACTACCAAGGAAGGAGAGCTAAAAGTGGAGCGCATCCTTTGGAATTGAGATCTCTGTGCTGAGAAGCTCCTGGAACCAGGAGACTGAGAGAGAGAGAGAGAGAGTGCTATAACACTAAAGACAGCAAGACACAGTGGCAAAGAAAGAGCAGCAGGAGAGACCTGCAGGAGATGGCATGGTGGCAGAGCTAAGAGAGCTTTTTAACACTTGCCTGAGCCGGGCAGAGGTCAAGGGCACAGAGAAAGATGTGCCTCGGGGCACAGCTGGTAAGAGGCGGTCTTGATAGAAGAACTCTATCTTGAGTGTTCCTGAACCTGAATTGTAACTTGTTCCTTCCCTAATAAACCCCATAATCGTGAATATTGTCTGTGAGCTCTGTGTGGCCATTGTAATGAATTATGAGAGGAGGCATAGCTGATCTCTGCTTCATCAGACTCAGCTTTTTTTTGTTGACCTTGATCTCCTTCCCCCTTGTGAAGTTAGAGGAGGTCAGATGCCGCTGCCTTGCCATTTTTATACCATCATAGTTGCCAGGACCTACTGAGGTGATAGCTAAGAGTGAGGAGAATTTAGAAGAATAGCAGAGGAGGAATGAGGATGTTACTAGTTGCAGCCCCAAGATCACCTATAGTGATGGGGTTTGTGGTTGTACATCTTCTGACTTTCCCCTCAGGAGAAAGGCCCTTGGAAACCATGGAAGAGCTGCCTCCTGAACCTGTGGCACAAGGGGCAGTCTGTGGCAGTCATGAGACTGTGCCTCACAGCCTTCCAAATACAGGGTACATAAACAACCAAGGCCCCAGCCTCTGTGCTCTAAAAGCCATCACCACATTTTCACCAAGGCCACACTTCATATGACATGCCCCCATCAATAACTGAACGCTGCAGGCATACTGAGAGAGACCAGTTCCTGAGAGACAAACATTGATGGCCAAATTTGGTTCAAGAACTCCTCAGCAGCCTTGCTGAGCATTTTTTAGATTACATGGTGGTCTAGGATGCTTCCATTCAACATCCCTTCCAACTCTCCTTCCTCCATTTGGGATCAGACTTGCTTTGCTGTCTGGTATTCCTTTCCCAGCCTTCCTTGCTTCTCTTCCTATTTTTTCTCACATAAGTGTTTTCCCTAATGCAATCCTTACATGTTTAGTTCTGTTTTGGCAATTTGCTCAAAAACAAAACTCCAATTTGTAGCATTTTCCGATTTCCATGGTATAAATACTCCCACCATAGTGGATTACTACAGGTGGTTCTTGCAAATTCCTGAATAGTTCTCCTGAGCTGATACAAGCTGGCTCCAACATACCACTTTATCTGCTTCTGGGAGGTGAGTGGATCTAGACTAGCACAGATGGGATAGGCTTGAGGAGGATTGTGTTGCACTTCAGAGTAGGATGAGTCAAAATCTGGGAGATGGGGGTGGGAATTTCTTGTTGTCAGCATTTGACTTCAATAAGGGGTTGAACTGAAAAGTTTGTTTTTGACACTTTTTTTTCCCAAACTGGGATCAACCTGTGAACTTGTGCCCCTCCTTAACAACGTATGCATCTATAATTCCAGTCATTTGTCTTTACTTCTTTCAATCCATTCATCAACCTGCTGCCTGATTAACTTTCCTAAACCAAAACTCTGATCATGTAAATGCTCTGATCAAGAATCTCCAACAGCGGTGTTTCCAAGAGAGGTGTTTCTCAAAGTGTGTAGAGTACCACTTTTAGAGGATACTAATAGGTTGTGAGAATCCAAGGAAAGCGTGATCAAATAAATTTCGGCAACACTAAGTTAAACAAGGTTAGTCAAGTTTCTTTATGTGGGGGCTTATCACTGATAAGTTAATGTGAATTGCAAATCTCCCATAGAGGTTGTGTAATGTTTCTCATACATTTGACTGTGGCTTTCTTCTAATTTTTTCAGAGCATCTCATGGAACCAGTGTTTTGTGGAAGACATTTTGGAAATGCTGGCTATATTAGCTTAGAAATTAACATCCAAATTCCTTAGTGTTCAAGGCCTCCGGTTGTCTAGGCTTCAGCAGCTTTCTAATTTTATTTTCCTTCTTGAATGCTTTGTTCCAGGAAACAAACCAGTCACTGTGCCTATCTATGGATACTTCACTGCTTTGGTCCTTTCATGTTCTTCCTTCCGTCATTAATGGCCTTCTTCCTTTTCTTTACATATAGAAATTCATTTAGTCTTGCCATGTTTTCTATGAAGTCTCACATCTGAAACTATATGACCACTTAACAGTGCTCTGTTAGTTATCACATTCTATTATGTTTTTAGTAATTTATACAAGTCTTCTCTTCCTGTATTCTGAGTTCCTAAAAGGTAGGATAGAAGTCAAATTTTTCTTTGTTTCTTCCCAAATGCTGAGATTAGTATCTTAATATTGGAAGCCCTCACTACTTGTTGAGGGCATGAATTTTTATCCACACTGACATCCCTATTAACAGTATTTACAAATAGTTACACACACACACATACACTCATATCATAATCTTTCTACTCTTCATCATGGTAAATGAAGCCTTTCCCAAAAGAAATCAAGGAAAACTAGAATGTTTATTTGCACCAAGAATATTGTTCTTGTCTTGGTTATCTAGTGCTGCTGTAACTGAAATACAACAAGTAAGTGGCTTTAAAGAGCAGAAGTTTATTTCCTTACAGTTTAGGAGGCTAAAAGTCCAAATTTAGGACAGCGACTGTAGGGGAAGCCTCTCTCTCTGTGGGCTCTGGGAGAGGATCCTTGTTTCAGCTTCTGTAGCCCTGGCATTCCTAGGTTCCTTGGTGATGTTCATGTGGCATCTATCTTCCCCTATTTGGGCTTGCTTGTCTGTGTCTATGCTGCTCACTATAACTCAGAAGTGATTAGGTTTAGCACACACCCTACACAGTTGTGGTATCATTAACATAACAAAGAAAATACTATTCCCAAATGGGATTACATCCACGGGTACAGGGGTTATGATTTGTGTCCCAAAAAATTAATATTTTTTGGGACACGATTCAATTCATAACAGCCCTGATGCATAAAACAGCCCCCAAATATTGGGTGGAGATAGTGTTTTCCACAGCATTAGCTACTTGTTGTATCAGAACAAATCCATCCCACAGACAGATTCAGAAAGAATACAAAGCTGGAAGGCCTCCAGGTAGACCTGGCTCCCCAAGGTCAATTTTTGGCAGCTGCCTCTTTTCTTCCATTCTTACCCCTGAATATAGTTTCTCCGTTGAATGGAGACATTAAAAACTTTCACCTTTCTTACCTGAGAAAGAAACAAGGCTGAATGGGAAATTGTTTCTCAGCATTCCAGGTCCTGACTACCTTGGGAAGAAGACATCAACCCAACAGGCTGCTGTTACTGTTTTTTTACTTCATGCTTTTTTTCCTATAGTGACTGTCCCTCTTTCTGCAGGTTAACATTTAACTGGGGGAAGAAGGGAGCTGGAAATCAACTACTTAGAATTTTGAGTAAATGTTAATCACCAGTAGCAGTTTTAGTAATCTACTTTTAACGTTTCTCCTGAGAAATGTTAGGCAAGGCTAATTTGACTTGTCAGTAGAGTTTATGTCTGCTATTAACCTCTTCACCTCTTTGTCTTTCCCAAGTCTAGTTGCTTTATCAAGGTTTAATTGGATTAGGGTTAGGGTCTCAGAGATTTTCAAATCTGGAACCTTTATTAGATGAGACAATGGAAAACAGAAGGTACTGGGGGGAGGGCAGTAATTCACTGCCTGGTCCACAGAGGAGAATTACACCCAGAATTAGTGAGACTTGGGAGCAATGCCTCCCCCATAGAGATTTCTTTCTTTTATCTAGGAAACCCTTGGAGAGGACAGTATAGGCATTTTAGTGCATGCTCTCTCTCTTTTTCTTTTCTAGGGAGGACAAAGAAAAAATATTTGTGGCTTGTTAGGGAAGCAGCATGGTAAGACAGAAGCAGTGTGGTGGTGTAAAAAGCACCAAATGTTATACAGTTGGTAAAAAATATTTAAACAATTTATGGTCTCTACAACCCAGGTTTTGTCATAAACAGAAGTTGGACTCTGAGCATGCTGGGAGCTTGGCATCATGGTTAGGAGAGATGGTCCACATTTCAAACCACAGGATTTAAAAGGACAGGATGGATTCAGGTGTAGATTTCTTCTGAAGAGGGAGGATGGGGCAGAAGGATGCTAATCTAGCGAGTTTGAGTCCAGATATAAGATGTTTGAGCAGGACCTCCATCACACAGTTCGTCCCCTGACAACTCCAGGGGCACCATTCACAGGACATTGATGGTTGTGGTAGGTAACTATGGTATTGCCTGGCCAGCACTTTCTTCTAGGCTCCTGTACCTCCTTCTCACCCCTAGTTACCATGGGAGCTCCATGCATACACCTAACTTAAAATTGATTAGTCAGGGTATTCCAGCCCTTTGGTCAGGTGGATTGGTCCGGGGTGCCTGAGAAATGTAATGCCTAAGAAACATCAATGGCCATGTTTCTTGCTGTGTGGACCTGAGAAACTTAGTTACCTAGTGCTTCTTTAACAGAAATACACAGGTGGGTGGTTTTAAAGAACAAAAATTTATTTTCTCACAGTTCTGGAGACAAAAATGTCCAAATCAGGGTCTTGACCGTGTCAATTCCTTCCCTCCTGGTAACTTGCTTGTTCCTTGGTTCCCTTGGCTTATAAAAGATCCTCACAGGGCTTCTGTCTTTCTCTGTCTGTGCTTGCGTTTATGGCTAATCTGCTCATTTTATAACTCAGAAGTGATTAGGTTTAGGATATACTCTACACTGATATGACGCCATTAACATAACAAAGAAAAACCTTATTCCCAAATGGGATTGCATCCACAGGGATAGGAGTTAGGAATCCAACGCTTTTTTTTTTTAGTGAGGAGGGGGACACAATTAACAGAAACGGGCTGGTTTGCAGAAAGAGAGAAGAATTAAATGTGTCTAGAGAGGAGCAAGGAAGCCCTGGTGGAGTAGTGGTTAAGTGCTACAGCTGCTAATCGAGAGTTTAGCAATTTAAATCCACCAGGCGCTCCTTGGAAACTCTATGGGGCAGTTCTACTCTGTTCTCTAGGGTCGCTATGAGTCAGAATTGACTCGACGGTGGTGGGTTTGGGTTTTTTGGTTTTGGTTAGAGAGGAGCAAAGAGAAGAGACTCAGAGAATGATGTCTGAGCCCATGTTTCCAGCTGTCCCTAAGGCACAACTAGATTCCTGTACAGGGTTCCATGAGACCATAAATTTCCCTTAGTGTTTTGTTGTTGTTCTTAGGTGCCATCAAATTAGTTCCGACTCATAGCGACACAGAACAAAACACTGCCTGGTCCTATGCCATCCTCACAATCATTGCTATATTTGAGCCCTTTATTGCAGCCACTGTGTCAATCCATCTTGTTGAGGGTCTTCCTATTTTCTATGAAAATTTAGCATCTGAATTAGCATGTGCTATACTTTTTTTTTTTATACTTTTTTTATACATATAAAAGGAAACCCTGGTGGTGTAGTGGGTAAGAGCTACAGCTGCTAACCAAAAGGTTGACAGTTCTAATCCACCAGGCGCTCCTTGGAAACCATATGGGACAGTTCTATAGGGTCTCTGTGAGTCAGAATTGACTTGATGGCAACGGATACGTATAAAATACACATCAGATTTTGAAAATTTAATTCAAATAAAAGAATGTTAAGTATCTCATTAATAGTATTTATATTGATTACATGTTGAAATTATAATATTTTGGGTATATTGATTAGATAAAATATATTACAAAAATTTCTACATTTTTCTTTTTACTGTTAAAAATGTGGGAATGGAAAATGTAAAATTCCATATCTATTTCCATATATAGTTGCATTATTGAAGAGTGCTATGTGCTATGCAATTATATTTATGTTATAAATGTATTTTTCTATTGAACAGTGTAATATCCTATGCTAAACATTTTTACATGCATTATCTCATTTAATCCTGACAACAACTCTATGAAATAGATACCATTATTATTATCACCCTTTGACAGAGGATGTTCAGAGAGATTTGCAACTTACCTAAAGTCATATAGCCTAACGGCAGAGCCAAGAATCCAGCAGAGATAGTCTGACACTAGAGTCTGCAGTCTTGGCCTCTATGCTATACTCTCTCTGGGAAAGGAGGCCTGCATTTACAGGAGCTTCAGAATCAGAAGGGGTCTCACATTTAGACTATTTGATAATATTTTGGGAAGATGTGATACATAGAGCACAAGTACACTAATAGACTGGAAAGAAGATATTAATCATAATTTAAATGTATCACAACTTTGGTAATCCTATGTTGGCATTGCTTAATTATTTAATATCCTGAAATCTTAAATCTCTCTAAGCTTCTGAGAGGCCCTGGGACCACATTAGATAAGGCTCCTAGCTGCCCCAAATGAGTCTTGGACAGCTTTCAGTCAAGAGTATGAAGAGTGATCCAGGAATTGGATAAGACAGCTTTAACACAATAGGGATGCGGTATGGACTGAAAGCAAGATTGTGCTCTTAGCCTCTCATCCTATGCAATTGCTGTTGATTAATTGTCCACATAAAGGTGGCAATATGCTGAGGTACAAGGAGGAGAGAGATAAGAGAGTAGACACATTTGACATTTCCCAAGTCAAAGTTTTCTGAGAGGCTGGTGGGAAGCTGTGAAGGCAGTGGTATTTGTTGTGCTCCCTCTCTTGATAAAAAAAATCATAACATGTCTGCTTCTTGCCCTGTAAGAACTTGCTCATGGGCCCTGGCTTTGCAATTGTTTGAACTACAGATGCACTGTGGGAATGGGACACAGGACAGGCAAACTTTAGTTGGAGAGTCAAGGCACCAAGGTGATGAGAAATGAGGAAGCTCTGTGAGACCAGAGAAGGGCTCACTGAGGAGAGGAGAGTGAACAAAACCAATAATGGAAAGTGCCAAAGTCAAACTTTGCTAAATTCCCAGTTTTGCCCAGGGCTGGACCTGAGTGGTGCAAGGTTTGAACCTGGAGGTGCTGTGAAAGAAAGGCCTGGCGATCTACTTTCATAAAGATTACAGCCAAGAAAACCCTATGAAGCAGTTCTACATATGCGGTTGCTGTGAGTCTGAATCGTCTGGAAGGCAGTAGAGTTTCACTTGTCATGTAAGTGCCTGTCCTAAAATGTAAAAGTTAAGAAACTCTTTAAGCAATTCACATATTGGTGTGAAATAGTTTAACCTTACAGCTTCTTTCCTAATCTCTCTTGAACATTGAGAATGTAAAAGTTTTCAAGGGGTAGGGGAGGAAATTGTCATTAGCTGCCATCGAGTCAGCCTCTGACTCACAGTAAACCCGTACACAGTGGAACAAAGCATTGCCCAGTCCTGTGCTGTCCCCATGATCAGCTGTGGATTGGACCATTGTGATCCACAGGGTTTTCACTGGCTGATTTTCAGTAGAGTTTCCAGGCCTTTCTTCCTAGTCCATCTTAGTCTGGAAGCTTTGCTGAAACGTGTTCTGCTGATATCAGAGCAACATGCAAGTCTCCATGGACAGATGAGTGGTGGCTGCACATGAGGTGGCTGGCCTGGAATCAAACCTGGATCTTCCACATGGAAGGTGAGTATTCTTCCACTGAACCACCACTGCCCCTCCTGGGGATAATAAATAAAAGCTCATTATTGCTATGATTATTATTTTTAGAGGGCATAACTCAGTGAGGGAGTACTCACTAACAATGTACACAGGTTGTTAATGAGTCTCCCTCCAATCCTGTTGCCCTGTTCTTCTTCACATAGTCCAGTTTCTTGGATTATTTGTTCAGCATACAGGTTGAATAAGCATGGTGAAAGGATACAACCCTGATGCGCACCTTTCCTGGCTTTAAATCACACAGTATCCCATCGTTATGTTCGAACGACTGCCTCTTGATCCATGTACAGATTCCTTGGGTAAGGTGTGAATCTGAGGTGGTAAAGGGGGGGATTTGAGTTGTAAGGACCACTAGAAAGTAAAAAGAAATATTCTAAAAGGAAGGGTTCTAAAGAAAAGTTTTTTTTTTCTTAGGAATTATGTCTGGGACTGGTTATGTATTCTTTTTGTTGTTGTTAGGTGCTGTCGAGTTGGTTCTGACTCATAGCGACCCTATACACAACAAAAGGAAATACTGCCCAGTCCTGTGCTATCCTCACAATTGTTGCTATGCTTGAGTCCATTTTTGCAGCCACCGTGTCAAGCCATCTTGTTGAGGGCCTTCCTCTTTTCCACTGATCCTCTACTTTACCGAACATGGTGTCCTTCAGGACTGATCCCTCCTGATAACATGTCCAAAGTATATGAGACTTAGTCTCACCATCTTTGCTTCTAATGAGCATTCTTGTTGTATGTATTTCTTCCAAGACAGATTTGTTTGTTCTTTTGGCAGTCCATGGTATATTCAATATTCTTCGATGACACCATGATCAAAGGTGTCAATTTTTCTTCCGTTTTCCTTATTCATTGTCCAGCTTTCACATGCATATGAGACAATTGAAAACATCATGGCTTGAGTCAGGTGTGCCTTAGTCCTCAAGGTGACGTCTTTGCTTTTCAACACTTTAAAGAGGTCTTTTGCAGCCAGCCGATTTGCCCAATGCAATACATCTTTTGATTTCTTGACTGCTAGTTCCATGGGTGTTGATTGTGGATCCAAGTAAAAGGAAATCCTTGACAACCTCAATCTTTTCGCCATCTATCATGATGTTGCTTATTGGTCCAGTTGTGAGGGTTTTTCTTTTCTTTATGTCGAGGTGTAATTCAAACTGAAGGCTGTGGTCTTTGATTTTAATCAGTAAGTGCTTCAAGCACTCTTCATTTTCAGCAAGCAAGGTTGTGTCATCTGCATAATGTATACAGGCTGTTAATAAGTCTTCCTTCAATCCTGATGCCCCATTCTTCTTCATATAGTCCAGTTTCTTGGATTATTTGCTCAGCATATAGATTGAATAAGCATGGTGAAACAATACAACCCTGATGCACACCTTTCCTGACTTTAAACCACACAGTGTCCCATTGTTATGTTTAAATGACTGCCTCTTGATCCATGTACAGATTCCTCATGAGCACAATTAAGAGTTCCGGAATTCCCATTCTCCGCAATGTTATCCATAATTTGTTATGATCCACACAGTCGAATGCTTTTCATAGTCAATAAAACACAGGTAAACATCTCTTTACTATGCATGAATTATTTGAAAATAAAACTCCACATGTCTGGGATAATTTTAGCAGGAGACGAGAAGAGGCAATGGGATAAATCACAAGTATTTTTAAACTCCTTCTTTCATTATGATACCACTCTATTTTACCCTTTGCCCAAGAGGCCTTAAGGCATAATTGTAGCTTTTCTGCAGGAAAAGCAGAAGGACAGCTGCTGCTAATTTAATAATATCCAATTTCGGTGGTATTTATTGAGCCTTATGTGTAAAAAAAAAAAAAAAAAAAAAGGCACCTTCTTAACAACGTCCTGGCCTTACACAACACTCACCACCCACTTCCCCCCTACAAAAAACCTGACCATAGGATTCCAAGGCCATCACGAAAGCCTCTAGCCCCCAGCTTCACCAGAATGGGCCCAAGTCTCCAGGTGGCAATAGCAGACCTCAGCCAAAGCCAGATGCTCTGACATTTTGTTTTTTCTCCACTAGATTCTTATGCTGACACTGTGCAGGTTGCTATAGAACTGCTAGAGATAGATGTAAAGCTACACTATAGGATTATTTGAAACTAGGCAGGGAGGAGGGAAAGAAAACAAAGAAGAATCTTCCTGCTGTCCTTATGATTTCTACTTTTATTTTCCTGTTTCCCAAATACCAGAAGTGGGAAGTGCTTGCTTCTTGTGTATCAATGAACTGAGAGCAGACAAATGAAATGAGGCAAAAGAATATATTTTTAAAGGCTCTTACCCCCAATTGTGTCAGCCCTGCATGGTAAAGAAGTAAAGCAGGAGCATGTGGTGAGAGGCAGGAGCAGTTTCTTAAGGTGTCTGTGGGGGAGGAGGGGGGAGCATCTCTCTTGATTCCTGAAAATGGTGCCTTTCCGAAATTGCTTTTTCGAGTTTCCCTCCTAGAAATGTAAAATGATGCTGTCTGAGTACTCTTTTTGAGTCTATGCTGTTATATATGTGGTAGATTTAAGACTGGCTAATTTTTATGGTCGGCCTCCTGGGGAGGTAAGGAGAAGAGTGGGAGGGAGAGAAAGCCCAGAAACTAAGACACTCCACTTTCTTTTGATTAAAACATACTACTACAAAAAGGAACCTCAAAGGTAGTGAAGAGAGTGGAAAAACTTTATTTTTCTTTTTTAAATGAAAATGATTTACTTCAACTGCAAAGAAGAAATATCCCTCAAAAGAGGGAAAAAAGCCTTAAAGGAGCCTCCAACTTGGCTACTGCTGAGCTTAAAAACAAACAAACAAAATGACTGATGTGCCAAGTAGATCATCTTGGATGGTGGGGGTAGAGTTTGAAAAGGGCAAAAAAAAAAAAAAAAAAAAAGCCAGGCAGTTTTAGCTGATTCCAGCAGAGGCAGTGAGCAGCAATGGGCCTGGACAATGGGATACATAATTGGCTAACAAATAATAAAGCCAAAATTGGATATTAACAGCAATTAGTTTCTGTAGAAGCACTGGGGAAAAGAACTACAGAATACCGCATTGGGCCCCGAGCTGAAGCAATCTGAAATTAAATCACTGTCTCAACTAAATAGGAATAAATATGGCCACATCAGTCTCTGTAAATGTGGGAGGGGAGGGAAGGGAAGCCGCCTGTGAAGTCCAGGTGTACCCTCCTGTGTGTCAGAAGCTTTGGGTGGCACGACCTTTGTAAAGTAGTTTCTGGTCCTGACCTGCTAACCCAAAGGGACCTTACATCACTTACTCTGCACCCCAGGCTGGAGCAATTGGGCCCAAAGATGAGGAAAAGGAAGGAATTTCAGTTCTTTTTCAAAAAAGAGACTATATTCTGTTGCTCATAACAAGCCTCATCTTTTTCTCCGGGTGGGGGCGGGGAGGGGGAAGGGACTGGGCTTTGACAGCTCATGAGGATAGAAAAAGAATATCTGCCTTTCTCATTCAAACTGATTTCCAAGTGGCTTCATTCCCTGTGGTGCAGTGGCATCACCAGGGTTTGTGTCACCCAGTGCAGTAACTCATGGTGTCACCCCCATGCTAATTACAATATTGTAGCTAAAACACTAGAAAATTTGGCAAAATCAGAAACTATAAATACCAGCAGCAAGGAAAACAACAGCTGAAACCATATGATTTGAAGCTCATTGTAACTGGGTAATAATGACAGCTCTGACCAGAGCACATAAGAAGGTTCGAAAAGTAAATTAGCATAGAGTTTTAGCCTTGTAAGTGTATTGATAAATGTAAACTGGGTTTAGGAAAAAAAATTATTGTTATAACTAAATACAAAGATATTTTTATAAAAAATAAATTCCTGCTGAAATTGCAGAAAAACCTTATAGACAGTTATTTTGGTGTCACTCCCTTTGACAGTATCACCTGGTGCTTCCGCACCTGCCCTCCCCTGCCTCCCGCCCCCCCCCCCCCCGGCCCCAGTGACGCCACTGCTCTGGTGTGGGATCTGACTAAAGCTGAAGGAGATATGTGTCGTTTTCCTTCTAGTTTGAAGATATATTTTTTTCCATCCTTCTCTAGAGGGTATTATGGGAGTGGGGGAAAGAGGGTATTTGGGGATAGCGAGGACCTATGGCTGGGGATGGTTGAAGCTGCTGGTACTGGGGGAAAATACCCACCTTGCAACAGCCATCGCTGGTACTGAGGATAGGGATAGGCTGGGCGGGTGTAAAGAGGAACCACGGATGATGGACTGAGGCCAAAAATCGCTCCGCCCGCCCCCTCTGAAAAACCCACACCTGAAGCGCTTTCACCGCGCGCTTTGCTGGTGGAAAGCAAGGGAGTGGCCAAGAAGTGGTTTTTCCCAGGCCGTTTCCCTTCCCCCTCGCTGAGCCCTCTCTTGGGACCGCGTTCGCTGCTCGGCTGTCCAGCACATTTTGAAGTCCCGAGGGTTTCTGGGGTGCGGAACGGGCTCGTGGAGGCCAGAGGCCCCGGGAGAGGATGCAGGCGAGGACTCCGGGGCGGGGGGGAGGGGAGCGGTGCGGTGCGGTGCGGTGCGGTGCGGAGAGAGGGCCAGAGGGGAAACCAGCGCTAGGTCCTGCCCAAGCCAAGGTCGAGCAGGGTGAGCTGGCGGGAAGGCTGGATGCCTAGGCCCGAGACTTGCGACGCGGAAAGCGCTGGGAGTGGTGCAGAAGTAATTTCTTTCTGCGAAGTCCGTGGTTTTGATCCGTCCCACTCTTCGAAGCTGCCCTTACCCGCCCCCATTCTTACCCCTGACTCCGTAACAATTTAAGGTCTTGACCGTCGAATGCCATCTTGCGCTAACGCAAAGTTGGAGAAAAGGAGCTGTGCGGAAAAGGCAAAATGTGGGACTCTGCAGTAGGCGTAGGTGACCCCGGCCCCGGGGCTTGTCGCGGGCCCCCTGCCCTCTGTGCCGACCTCGCGCCATCCGGGACACGCAGCTTTCCACACGTCGGCTTGTGGCGCATCCAGGAACAGGACGGAAAACAAATTTCGCGTCTACCCGCACCGCGGATCAGTCAGAGGTGAGATACGCGGGGTGACCCATTCCCATTCCCTGCTCCCCACCCCGTCTTAAGGACCTCAAGTGTTCCTGATTGGAGAGAGAGAGGAAAAAAAAAAAAAAAAGCCGGGAACTGGAGTAGAAATGAAAAAGAAAACCAGCACTTGTTCATCGTTGTCTTGCTCTATTTAGATGTCTCGGGCTTATTGTAAGAAAAAGATAAAGGAAAAAGAGGCATTCACGTTGGAATGCGGGTCATTGGGAAGCCCTGGAAGAGGATCCTCGGCTGGCAGCGCAGAACGCGGCGCTTGCTGCAGCGGGGAAGGGCAGGGCCACCGAGGCAGCCAAATTCGGCCGCTCTCCCGGGAAATACCAGCGGACTCGCTGCCTCTTTGCAAACTGCCTTCCTTAGCAAAGTAGGAAAAAGAACTTCCAGCAAAAATACTTTCTCCATTGTTAACCAGTGTCATAAAACAATATGTGTACTGTTTAATGAGAAGCTAGTTTGTTCTGTAAACCTTCATCTGAAGTACAATAAGAAATGTTACCTCCAAGGTCTTAGGTCTCCATATTTGTATATATGTAAGCAGCAAATAGATGGAATTTTAATTTAGAATAAATCTTTCCTCCCTCAATTTTGAAAGGAAAAAGCCCCTAATGAGCATTGAGGTTTACTTTTCAGGCTTCTGAAGCCATGAAGAGGCTCCAGACCTTCATTTCTTGGTAATGTTTCCATTTTGAGACAACAGGGAGAAAGGATAAGAAAATGAAAAGGTAAGCCTGTGGAGAGTTGTTGGTCTGGAACATTCTTTGTTCTCAATAAGGCCTGCTTGTTTTCCAGGCAGTCTAAATTTGGTGCCCGAAGATCTCCTTTGGGGGCCACATGCACACTTCTATACTGTGGCACAAAACAGCACATAGTACTTGGAATAAAGCACATTTGAAGTTCTTTTTCTTGTTCTATGTTTACATTTATATTTGAGATGCAATGAAATGTATTTTTTAAAAACTAAAGTCAAATTGATTAAAGAGTCTGGCAAAAACACCCAATGAAAGAATTGATAGATGGAACTTGGAAGAAAACAATCTTTATTAGGGTATCATAATCCTCATCATTATTGGCATACTCATCACCCTGAATCAGCCAGCCAAGCCCCAAATACACAGACAACCAGCACAACCCCTATCAGCCCATGGTGACTCATGGAGCTCTAAAACCACCCACAGAGTAGATGAGGAAGGGGAGGCTCCATCTGTCCTAGGGAGAACACTTTGCAGCTGCCCCCAGAGGACTCTATTCTAAGGTTGGAATAAAAGGGGGGGGGGAATATTATGTAAGTTCAATAGAGGGAAGGAGAAAATTATTTCCCTACAGTGACACTATGAATGGATGGATGTTTTTTGTGATTAAATGCCTTCCTATAAATATTAACAATGAATATGGTTATGTCAGGAAATGTATGATGTATATATGTATGTGTATGGGCATAGGCTTACTGAGAACATACTCCTGCCCCCAAATATTATTTCTCTGGCTAAGGCTCCTCATGCATCCCCCCTCTCTTGGTAATATAAGTAACTTACAGGAATTTACCTTTGCCTCTGTTAAAGGATTAATTTCTCTTCTCCTTAAATAGAGATCTGGATCGTCTCTGGCAGGGGAAAGAATAATATTACAATTTTTTCCTTTGATACATCTTAAAAAATCTATCTTCAAGTATGTGGTACAGTAATCTGAAGAAATACGAGAGTCCATGGGAGCTTCAGAAACATGATGACCACGATGATATTGCTATACAGGGATGGATGGATACCTTTGTGTATTCAAAGAGTTAACTGCCTCAAATGTGTCCTACAGTTTTTTAAATGTATTCTTTCTTTCTTTCATTTAAACCATAGGATATAATTAGAGAGACATAAATAGATGGGAGAGAAGATGGTGTTGAAAGTTAAGGAAATATCTTGAAGGATCAGAAATCTTCAGGTTTCTTACATAAACACTGCTGGGCATAAATAGGCCTCAAATACAGAGGAAGAGGAGGAAAAATTGGGACTGACTTTCACTTTGATACCTCATTTAGGGAACACAACAGGCCTTGAAATGACACAAGGGGCAAAGTGGTCTTTTCATCTTTTTGCCCATTAAAGCCTCCCCCCACACCAAGAAAACACATTTTGTAATGAGATTTGTGAACACAGGAATGTACCCACACTGAAGCACACAGACTCAGCAATCCCAGAACACTCCCACATACAAAGCTTTCTGGAACAAGAGTTTACATAAGCAATTAAAAAAACAAAACAAACAAACAAAAAAAAACACCCCTCCAATCATAGGTTATCTGCAGCAGACACCTGGCAGGCTTTGTCCATGGTGCCTTTGGGTTGAGTTCTCAGGGAGAAGTGTGCTAGGTTCTACCTAAAAGGGGCATTACTTAGGGAGGTATCTGGAGATTTTACCAGAGGGCACATCAGCGAAGGGTACAATGTCTGAAGGAATTACAGAGAAGCAATTACTAAAAAAGGCTCACTAATGTGGACAATTGTGGAGTATGGGTTTTGGTCACCAGAGGCTTAAACCATGCCTAACAAACCCTAGAATCACCTCTCAGTGAGGAGAGAGGGAAGAGCTAAGGGGATTTACAACCCAATGAGGCACAGCACATTGCCTGGTTTCCTCTTCATAAATCAATGGTTCATAAGGAGACAAGGGTCCACCAGCACTGAGAAGGGCACTAGTCTCGGGGGAGGTGTATTGTGAAGGCCATGGCTGCTGGTGCCTCTAAGGATAACACTTGCTAAAGCTCAGAGATAAGAGAAGCAGCTCTCTCTTTCTGTCCTTCGGCCAAGCATACCTTCTGGGGCTTCTCTCTGCAGAGGTGAGCAGGTTATGGCACCTTTCTGTAGACCCAGAAAAGGTTCTGGGAGCATCTACATGGGGTGCAGCACAATTAATCTTGGCCTTTTCGACTCCAAACATTCCCTTAGGAGGGCAAATGAAAAAACCTAAAATAATTACCCAGTGATTGGCATACAGTAGGTACCCGGTAAATATTTTTTAAAGCAATGAAGCTAGGGAAGAGACCAGGTGTGGGGTATTGACCCTTAGTATCATTGAAGACTAACTCGTTTAGAGGGCTAGATTAAGGCTTTGGAGAGGAAAAAGGGCCTAAGTAAGCGGAACTGAGGCTGTTTGAGAACCCTGATTACTGTGTCAAGAATCAAAACAAAATGGGACTACAGACCCTTCACTACATTCTTAAACATCCCTTATATCCTGGTCTTGTAAAGACAGGCCTCTGTCATAGGTGGAAGAAGGGATGCAGCAGGCTTCCTGGGTAGTAAAATCCAGCTCTTGGCCTCCTTTCTTTCCTCCTCCATCTGTCTACTACAAGGACTTGCCCCTCTCCTCCATTTTCTCCACCTAAAATTAATGGGTTTAGATTTTGCCACCATCTACTGCAGCTTGATGGTTAATACAGAGTTGGAAATGGGATGTGACTATGTGGTAAGAGGGGGCCTCTAGGACCAGCTGCTGCTCTAGGTCTAGTGACGAGGAGGAAGCAGGATGTACAGGATGAGGAAGGCTTAATCCTTCCATTTCCTGACTGCTTTCATAATCTTTCATAGACCTCCACCCAGTACACATTCTGTTTTTTCCATCCGTTTCTTCAGATTTTACAAGGGATGCATCCGGACACAAGTTATTGCGTTTCTCCCTTCCTCTGCAACTCCTGGATCTCTGCCTGAAACTGCAGTAACAGCTCTGATGAGCAAGCGGGGTGGTCCTCAGAGTGGTGGCCATGCCTTCAGCCCTAAACCGGCTTGTAAACCCTACAGGAGCAAGTACCTTCTTCCTTGCCCATCCCAATGACTTCTTAAGCCTAACAGCTTTACAGCAAAGGGTGGCAAACACCGTCCCCCTCCCTTCCAAACAGCTACTCCCCAGCTCTCAAATTTATCTGCAGTCCAGGTTCTGGAGCTGTAGGCCAGTCTTCAGGATGCCAGGGCTTTTTTTTTTTTTTTTTTTAAAGGGCAAACCAGAAGTTAAACCCAGAACAAATACACAGCCACAGAGGGAGGTATCAAACCAGTACAATGCACCCTGAGCCCAGGGAAAAAATTGCACATAGAAGCACTCCCCAGTGCGCTCACAGCCGCCACCCCCCAGCGTCTGTGCATACAGATCTGTGCTTCTGTCACAGAATCAGCTTCTGTTTCTCTGAGTCTGTTTGCATCTCTGAGCCCCTCTCACAAGCCCACACCTCCCCACCCTAAGGTCTCGCGTGTGGGGCTGCCCAGTCACTGGGAGCCAGGGACCCCTCCCGCCCTGAAGCCGCAGCGTTAAGCTCTGTGGACGGCTCTGTCGCTCCTTCCTTGGCTGGCCCTCACGGACAGACGGTGCTCAGCCAGCCCCATTCTTGGCATTCACCGCGTGCCTTAATTGTATGGACATTTAAATCAAGGTCCGCTGTGAACACGGAGAGAGAGGCCTTTCTCCTGAAGAAGGAAAGGAGGAAGAAAAGGCAGAAGGAAGGAAAGATAAAAGAATGGATGGGGGAGAAGATGGAATGAGAAAACGAGAGGAAATAATAAAAAAGCGGTGCCTGTGTGTGTGTGACAGCAGGGAGAGGGATGGGGTGGGAGGGCAGGGAGAAAAGGACCACAGCATCCTCCCTACCGCAGCTCCCCCAATCACACAATGAGATAACGGCGACGTCTTCCAAAGGCTCTTTGTTCTTCTCCCCCATCCTTCCGTATCCAGGGTTTTTCCTGCAAAGCGGAGGGGGTGGAGGGTTGGGGGTGAGTGGAAGACGGAGGGGTTCCTCCCCTGTGTTAATTACCCCCAACTCCCCTCGCCCCTTTCTCCGTGCCTAGCTTCCCCTGAAGCTCCAGACAATGAGAAAACAACACCAACCCCACCTCGTCCCAGCGCAGCAAGCCCTACCCCACTCTTTTCGCCCTCAGCTCTAACCAGGACAAGGAAGGTGAAAAGGAGGGCAAGGAATGAGAAGGGCAGCAGGGTCTCTGTGGCGGCTGCCAGGGCAGGACCCGCGGCCACCGCCTTTACCTCGAGAGCCGAGTCCAGGCGCAACTCAGCCGGGCGTGACGCAAGGGCGAGCTGCCACGGTCAGGGGCCAGGATCTGGAGGAATCATCCTTCCGGAACTCTCCTGCTACAGTCCTCTCGCTCAGGTCCCAAGTGGTGGAGGGGAAAAAGGAAAAGGAAGGGGGGAAAAAAAAACCCAGAAGAGCAAGGCCCATCTGGCCTCTCACCAGCTTTGTCAAGTCTTGCATACGCTAAAATGCTAATGACCTAGATAGCTCATGCAAAATGCAGCAGGGAGGGAGGGAGAGTGGGTGGGAGGAAGTGAAAGAGTGAAGGGGGGTAATGAAGGAGGGGTGATGGGGGAGAAGGAGGGAGGAGAGAAGGAAGGAGGGAGAGAGATAGAGAGAACGAATGTCTGACTTCAAAACACTCCTACCACTTACGCCACCCCCCAACCGTCAATAGGTTTGACCAGGTGAAGGGTGGGCGTAGATTTAAAAGGTCACCCATGTGTAATGTGGCTGGATCCCCAGGTCAGAAAATGGCAGAGAGACAGAGAGTCTCCAAAGCCAAACGGACAATAAGGCGTTATTTTAAGCCCCCTCCCTCCATGCTCTCTTCCACCTCTCCACTGTTTACACACAAATCTAGTTGTCTCCTTATGCATATGCATGGACGGGCCAATTTCTCAGAGCTATCGACAGGGACCCCTGTTCTAACCCCAGCAAAACTCATCCTGTAGAACCGAGCAAAACAAAACAAAACAAAAAACACCCACCACCATAACAAAACAAACATAACAGCAAAACAACAGAACCCCCTTTTCATCTGCAATCCCCCACCTGCTGGTTCATCCCCACTCAATATTCCCTTATCTCTCCAGGCAACATCTCCGGCTCTCTCTCTTTTCTAAGCTTCTGGTCCTCAGGCACCCTCTCCAACACCCGGATCTTGAGAAAGTGAGGCAGGAGAGCCAGAACGGCAGGTTAAATACACCTGGATCTCCCAATTCAGCACTCCCTCTCAGGATCCCTCTTTCCATAACAATGACATTGTTAAAGCATGCCAAAAGGATAAATAAAATTCAATCCCGAATACCCTCGGAGGTCTGCACTTTGGGCGGGCGCCTTTTGACAGCGGAGATTACTTGCGTTAGGAGCAAGCGCTCCCGCGCGTCCTTGCTCGCCGAGCCCAAGGAGCTTTGTCCGTGTGTCCACACAAGGTCTTCATCTTTTTGCTCTTTTTAAAAGACAGGTCGCAGTCCGCAGCGTTTCGGCCAGCCCAACGAAGGCAGTAGATCTACTGGAATAAAAAGGATCAAGATAATATACATGCAGATAGATGAGGGAGGGACGCCGAGAGGCTAAGGAGCCGGAATCTAGGGAGCGGCCGCTGGGGCCAAGCCCGAATCGCTTCCTTTGCTGGGGGAAGGGGCGGGAGGCGAGAAAGCGCTGGTGGTTCCTCCACCTGGCAGGAGGAAATGATAACCATGATAAGGAGCACCATGATGATGATCATGAGCTTGATAAAAAAATTCACAATCTGCCTTTGGTGAACCAGAGCACGCGTGCAGGACAGACTGCTGGCGGCGGGGCGGGGAGGCGGGGGGGAAGGAGAGGGGCGCAGGAGGCAAAGGTTGTACAGGCAGCACCTTCAGAAGAAGAAAAACGCGCAGCGCAAATTGCGGTTCAGCCTGGGAATCCAGTCTTTCGCGCGAACTCGCGTCGAATTAGGATTGCAGGGAATGGGGAAGGAGGTGGGGATGGAGGTAGGGGGAGGGAGGAGGGGGAGAGTGGAAAGCAGAGAGGGACAGAAAGAATTTGGAGCCTTTTAATTTATCCTTACCAAACCCTAACTCGTTCACAGTCCTCTTTGGGTGAGGTAGATCTTCTTTTTAAAAATTATCATTCCTTTAAAGGATTATTCGGCTAAAAGAAGCCACATCTGCTGACTGTACCGAAAACAAGAGGATTAGGAGCTTGTCCACAGAGCCCGGCCCGCAGCCCCCCACCCCCTCTCTGCACCAGCACACGTCATTCTCACTGCCCCCGGGTACCTCCCTCTCCTTGCTCGGGTAGAGCTGTGCCAAAGAAAATGCGGATTTGGGAAAGTGAGAAGTGGGAGAGCTCGGAAGAGCGGGAAAGCAAAGGACGGAGGTGGTGATTCGCACCCCCACACTCAAACGCGCTTCCGTTTATCCATTTCTATCCTGGGAGAAGGCGCCGCTTTCCTCATGCCCACACACGCGGATCTGCAAGGGTCCGTGCCCTCCGCCCCCTTAACGCAACCCCAGCTCCACTAGACCCGGCCGGCTTCTCTCAGCGGCCCAGGCTTCAAACCCAAACCTGGGCCCACCGGCCGCTCCCTCCCCTCTGCCCTTCTCCCTGCCTCAGTGGCCAAGGATCCACAGCTCGCCCATCCTCTTTTGCAAAAGGAGTGGGGGGCTTCAGAGAAGGGGAACGCCCCCTGCCCCCCGCACCGGGCCCACAGAGCGGGCGAGGCCGGCGTGGGGGCGGGGGCGCTGCGGCGAAGGCGGTTGACATCACTGCAGAGAGCCCGAGGCTGCCGGGCGGCTGCTGCGACCAGGAGCTGGTTTGCAGCCTCCCCACCCCCAGCTCCAGGGTGCAGTCTAGGGAGGACAGTGGCGGGGGGTTGGGAGAAGAGTGAGGGGAAGGACATTCCCCTCCCCCCGCCCCCGACAGTCAAGGTGAATGTGAAGGAGAGCGGGCACGCGTGCCCGCGCCTCTGGCTGCGTGCGCGCGCCCCGCCCAGCCCCCTCCCTCGCGCCCTACGCCTGCCCGCGCCCGCCGGGGCCAGATGGACCACAGAGATTAGAGGAGTACAAAAGTGCGTGTGCACGTCCGGCCGCCACACGTCCTGCGTACATTCAGATTCCCTTCGGCAAGGCGCCTTTTGTTGTAGTGGATGTGGCCTTGTTTGTTTTTCCGGGGGCACGGGGCTTTGGCCTCAAGGAAGAACCTAGAATGAATTTGCCCGTAAGAAAAAAACCCAAAGACCCTCCTTCCCCCGCTCTCGGCAACAAAAAACCAACGCCTGGAGTGGGAAATCTTAGGTCTTTCCAAGGGGTCAGTTCAGGAGCTACAGGAGTCAGCCCCAACCCGTGCGGTCGACGCACACACAGGGCCAATCTGCATCCCCTTACTTCGGCTTTTCTTGCTTGAGGGCTTTAAAAAAAATTGAGCGTTTCCTGTGCAGTGCAAGATTCAGGGCAACAAGAGCAGGGGGCTGGGGACCGGGGGGAGCTCCTGACAGCTAAAACCAGCCCTCCTCAAATCAAAAGGCTTGTGCGCGGCGGCAGCGAGTGGTCCTGCGGGATGGCAGCAGATGCGGCGAACCCCGAGTGGGGTTTGTCCGAATGAATGAATTTCCCAGAGGCCGCGCTGACCCCAGAAGCGGCCCTGCTGCCTGCAAGACCTTGTCGTTTCTGGTAAATTATCGGGTGTTTGTCCCAACAGAAGAACGATTCCAAAAACCTCTCAGCACTGGCTTTTCCCCTCCAACAAAGCACCACCAGAGGCTTAGAAAATAAGCAGTTTTGTAAATTTCAAGAAGCGGAAAACTTAGATTTAAATTAAACAAATAAGAGAGCCAGGCAAAGATAGAGTTCTGAAAGAGAAAATGTGTCAGCCTAGAGAGAGAGGGAGAGATTGGAGAGAAAGGGAAAAAAAAAAAAGGAGACAAAACGTTCCCGCAGTAGATTATAAATTCTGATGACTGCAGCTAGTGGGAGAAAGCCATCATCTGGGGGTATTTCCGGGAGGGAGGGGGGACATCATTCTGATAGTCTACCCTTCAAACTAAGAATATAGAAAAACTATATTGGCTGTAGCTTGGTTCAAGAGACTTCCACCATTCTGATAAGGGTTTTAGATTCAGGATCATTTGTTTTCTATTCTCTAAGAATGCATTTAGCAAATAGTTTCTGAACTCTTTCTACATGGAGAAATGCGGCTGCGACTTCAGTTACGCCTTGTCTTGACTGAAAGACAGCAGGACAAACGGCTGTTGCCTTTTCCTAAAGGCCAGGTTTTGTTTAGTTTGAGGATGGTTTCAATGCAGTCGTCCTGCACCGTTGCTGCAGTGCAGGATATTTGCTTTCTCATCTTGCGGCATGGGGGGAGGGGAGCGAGATATGGTTTTATAACAGACTCTGCAGGCCTGAGTAGGAACGCCTTAAATGATGAGCCCCGGGTTAAAAAAAAAAAAAACAAAAAAAGGCAGCTGATGCTGAATTAATAGTTGAAGCATACCCCTGGGGCTTTCTCCAATGAGGGGGGGTCACAAGTCCTCTCCCCTCCCCCAGTTCCAGGTTTTATATCTGTTTTTAACCAGTCTGATCAGATACTGGGAAATTTGCGATGGCTTCTTAAAGCCTAAACCCTTGGGTTTAAGAGCTGTCTACGCTTCTGATCATAAAATCACCCCAAATACTAACACGTTAAGAAATTACATTGTAAAATTTCACCAAATCCGATTGACCGGGCTGTTTGGGGCACATATGGCTGGACAGCTGTGCTGCTCCATGTGAAAAGACACCATTGCCCCTAGGATGGTATAAAGCAGGGCATCCCCAGAGAGCTCAGACATGACCTAAGTATTAGCTTAGCCTGGGGTGAAGACTGAGTTAAATCTCTCTTTTCTTGAAGGTTAAAATAAAGAGAACAACAAAAATCAAAAGAGAATTCTTTGTAAGTTGCTTGCCTCCTGCTGGTCCCACCAAAGGAAGGAGGGAAGACCCCAGAACTGAACCCTCCAGTTTACCACAAGCATTACATTAAGCAAACTGAAGACACAAGAGATTGGAAAGAAATATATTATTTGCCAAGTGTACCATGTCTCAGTGAAATTCATGGTTCCCTGTTCAGAGAAGCGGGGTTCGGACCTTAGTCGATGCCTCAGTGTTAACCATAAAGAACAGCCATCAAAGTGCAATTTCCATGGTGAGAAGATGAAACTGTGCTTTAGAAAAGAAAGCCCATTATGAAATGCAGCCGGATTTAATTTTTAATACGATGGTGTATCTTCTAAACACATTCTTTGCTGGTGTTTGCATTCAGGAGGCATGATTCATTCTGTGGCAGAAATCAAAATAACACTGCAGTGCTTTTAAAGGGCTCCTAGTTTTCAAAGGTGTCCTGAAATAGAATATTCTATAACCTTCCAGTTGTGGGGGTGGAGAAACTGAATACAAAACTCTGTTCCTGGTGAAATGTTCAGACTAGATATGAACAAGCTTTGTTATTATCTATCTGTGCATATGCAAACTCCTGCATACTTGTAGTCCTCTTCAGGCCTTAATAAATGTTTCTAAATCAGTCTGCAAAGTGAAACGGGGAAAAATATTGCTTACATGGTTAGATGCATAAGGTCTTGGTCCAAAGTCAGTCAACATCATTTTGAAAAATTATTTCAATAGTGAAACTATTTCATTTGAAAGCTTTACGTAGATTTAGCAGATGCCGAAGTGTTCCTTTAGTGTCAGTTCATGTCTACGGAAATAGCTACGTTTAATTCTGCAGCTTTTGTGGCTTTCAAGAAAGAAACAAAAACAATATGAGAGACGTTATTTGAATGACCTAACTAATGAAGCAAGATGGAGCCCAAGTGGTTATTTGGTCTACCCTCTTAATTTTATGAAAAGGACAGTGAAGCCCAGAGAAATGGAAAAATTGTTTCTAGCTATCACGTGGATGGTTTATAGAAAATTCAGTGGTAAAGTTAAGAACAAAACCCTGCAGTCTTTGTTTCGTGCCTGCATATTTTCCTCATGTCATACTTGAACTTTAAGTTTTCTTATGATTTTGATAAATAGCCAATTCTAGTGAGTTCATTTAGTGTTTAGCTTGAATTTAATTTTAAAATTCAAGAATTTCTATTTAAATTTCTGTAGTTTTAGTAAAATTTCAAAACATATTTAGGAAAACACACCCTTGCCAACCTCTTGGAGAGAAAGGGCAAGATCCACACAAAATTTCCAGAGCCATTGGCTGAGTGAATTAGGTGCCGAAACTTGTCTAGAAAAGAATGACGTTAAAATGAGGGCTGGAGGTTTGAAGGAGGGACCTGGAAGTCAGAGCTATGGGAAACACAGCATTCTTAACACAAATCTCTTACACAAATTCAGTTTACCAAGTGGCAGTCACCATATCAGTTTGTTTCTGTGTTAATTAATTATTCATATTGTACAAAAAATGTATCATTAAAGAAAGAAAAAGAAAATTAGATTGTAGCATGCTGTATGTAGTAGACTTGTACGACCTTGGCCAAGTCAGTCACTTTACCTCTCGTTGTTTCATATTCTCTTCTTCAACAGGAAGTGCTTGGATTAGATGATTTCTAAGGTCTCTTCTAACATGAAGAAGGTATGACCCTATTGTTTTTTTTAAAAAAATCCATATGTTCCCGAGTCTGGGAGATATTGCCTCCCTTTTAAAATTGACTTGGTAGGAAGTGTGCAGGGCCTGTGAAGTTGAATGCTAAAAGCTTAGAGAAACGTGGTATGTATGCGTATGTGTTATGTATTTAAATTGCATTCTTTTGAAAGAACAGCTCTCTTTATTCTTGATTACTCTCTGGGTCAGGAAAGGTCCCTGTATCAGGTGAGAGCACTTTTCTATTCCCCTTAGAATGCCCCACCACAATATAACTGTCTGCCTAGTGTGCCTACACAGAAGCAGATTCAACCTGAGCAGATTTAAAAGCCCTCGCCTTTAGCTCCCATCTAGACCTAGATTGCAGGATGAAGGCTAATAATTCATTTGCATGCTTATGATGGGCAGCTGCTGCAGTGTTCCCCCTCCACCTTGTTCGGAAAGAAACCCTGTTCCCCTCATCATCTAGTATTACCACCAGTAAATATTTTTGTTCTATTGCTACATAAGGTATGAGGCTATTTCCTAATGAATTATCTGCCCCGGGGAGAAGAACTATAACTCACCAGCGCTTCAGGCAATTTTTTTAGCATGTGTCAAATTGTGTTTGCATTGAGGAATTTGGACTTTTTTAGTGCAGGCAAACTATCTGTTTTTCTTTTCGTCTTTAGGCAGAGATATACAAGTCAACATACCTTTACAAAGAGAAAAGCTTTGTGTTTATGAGTCTGTTGGGACCATGAAAATAGAGTGTTCATATGCATAAAGGAGAGGCTATAATGTTAGTATTCATGTGCCAGATATTGTTTTAATGCAAACTGGACAAAGCATTCTTTGAATTTCATTTAGAGTAGCTGCTGTGTACTATGAATAATAAAATCAGTGCATTACACTTTAAGCAATTGTCTTCGCTAATGATGAGGTGACAATTGGTATCTTCATTAAATATACAAATTTGAAGCAGAATTAGCAGAAATGACTGAGATGGAAATCTTTTCAATCATAAATGAGACAGCTGACACGTCAGTGGAAAAAAAACCCCAAATGTGATTCACATCTTGTAGGATTCTGTCTGAGGTTGATTTAAATAAATTTGGACATTAGGTGGTGACAAGATGAAAATAAAAAAATAATATCCAACTGGGCAAAAAGACTGTAGTAAGCCTGGGGCAATGTAACCAAAAAAAAAAAAAAAAAAAAGAGAGAGGGGAAAAGGAAAGAATGAGGGGTCGTTGGAGGGTAGCTTGTTTGCAATGAATGAATGAATAGATGAAATTGAGAATATTTATTTCCCATAGCCAATACTCGGGAGACATTTAACTATTCATAAAATAAAATCAGTGTCCCTTCTGTGTTGAGCAGCATCAAGCAGATGATGTTCACACGTAGCTCTACTGAGAGACCAACGACTCCTCAACCGTGAAATACAGGGTGGGAAAGGCCATTGAAAATAAGACTTTCAATGTTTAATTTCAAAATGCAATTCAGAGGCATCTCAAAACACTGCATGTAAAACAAAAGGGGGTCAATGCATGTCAGCTATGTGTCAGGCACTGTGCTAGGTAGGTATTTTTCAAATATTATCTACATCTCACAGCCACACTAACCCCATTTTATGGAAGAGGTAACTGCTTCACTGAGCAGTGAAATGACTTTCTCAAGTGCATATGTGCTGGAATTGGAATCCACTTAAAACTGGCTCTGACAGCTCTGCTTTTTCCATTACAACTCCATGCTGCAGGCTTCCCAGAAGGAACAAGAATAACATAACATAAAGCAGATAAAAAAAACAAAACAAAACTATAAGCATTTGTGCTGCCTCATGTACTTAGTTGAAGCAAGCCGTGTGAGACTGACAGAGCAGATGAAAAACACCACTTAAGATAAAATTTTCTGCTAAACTCTGTTGTACACTATGCAAATGTGATTGCAAAAGTGGAACATTATCAACACTTTAATGCTAGTTATCATTCAAAGATGATACTTAGAGTAATCAACAAAACTTAGTATGCTATATCCTAAATAATAAAAATGTTGGCTTGCATCATTCTGACATCTTAGTACGACCTAGAAAGCCAATCTAGATGATATATAGTGATAATAACATTCTGCATTTAAACAGCTTCTTAACAGTCACAGCATTTCATCACCTAGGGTGGGGTGGAGGTGGCGTGTCAGGAAATAAAAAAGGACTTTGCAGTCCATTTGTGAGCAGAGCGCCTGGAGAAAACTCTTGGGGTGGCAGAGTGGAAATCAAGGTAAATATACCTCCATTTTGTTCTGGGTGTATCCTGCTTCTGGTCTCCCTTAAAGCAGTGTTGATAAGGCGGGACACCTTGCTTGGCAGAGATGTTCCCTGTTTTTGGCGGGTGATCAGAGACCCTGAGCTGATACTAAACAATTCAAAAGAAACAGTGGACTGAAGCAAGTGATAGAAGAGGTAGGAGGGAATAAAAAAAGGAATGCTGGGGATTTAGTTTTTTATGGGATTTATTTCTCTGTTTAACATATATTTTAAAATTCTTGAGCTGTCCTAGGAAATGATGGCATTTCATTCCAAACTTCTTGCTAGTTACACGTCAACGACCACAATATTACCCAGAGAGTTCCCTGTCTAATAAAGGAGTTGACATGCTGGCAAAATGCTGTGTCGTGTGGGGGTACTGGCCTGGGAGTCAGGGGCCTGGGTTCTAGTTTGAGGTTTGCTGTAAAACTCGGACAAACCACTTTCCCCCTGACGTTTCATTCCTGCTTCATTGGTAAATGGAGGGCACGGGGGCTCCTTCCCTTTACCCAGAGCCGCAAACTTTCTCTTTGTTCTGTTCCTTGCTCTTTCCTGATGAGGTTTCCTCCTGAACCCTCATCAAACCGGCTTGCAGGGAAAGACCTCCACTCAGTAACTGTTACTTCACTATGTTTGTTTTCTTAGGAGCGCTGATGGCGTAGTGGTTAAGAGTTCGGCTTCTAACCAAAAGGTTGGCAGTTCGAATCCACCAGCTTTTCCTTGGAAATCCTACTCTGTCGTATAGGGTGGCTATGAGGCTGAATCAACTCAATGGCAGTGGGTTTGGTTTTTTTTGGTTATTCTCTTAAATGAATTTTAGAAAGGCCTTAACATCAATTAACAACATTTTGGAAACCCCTAAGCAGGTGAGGGGAAACCCTGGTGGTGTAGTGGTTAAGTGCTACGGCTACTAACCAAAAGGTCAGCAGTTCGAGTCCACTAGGTGCTCCTTGGAAACTCTGTAGAGCAGTTCTACTCTGTCCTATAGGGTCGCTATGAGTCATAATCGACTCGACGACAACGGGGTTTTTTTTTTTTTTTTTTTTTTTAAGCAGGTGAGGGAGCCCTGGTGGCACAGTGGCTAAACAGCTCAACTGTTAACTGAGAGGTCAGCAGTTCAAACCCACCAGTCACTCTATGGGAGAAAGATGTGGCAATCTGCTTCCGATTTACAGTCTTGGAAACTCTGTGGGGGCAGTTCTACTCTGTACTACAGGGCAGCTATAAGTCAAAGTTGACTAGACAGTAATAGATTGGAAGCAGATGAGGAGTGGTTGTTTGGGGGAGACAGAGGATGCCTCCCTGGTACGTCTGAAATTGTGCTGGTTTTGAATGAGTTCTTGTCCTCTTCACCATAGACAGCGTACTGTATGGGAGGCAGACCTGAAACCACATCGCAGCTCCACCACCTACTTACTTGGTGACTTTGGGCCAGTTTTCCACGTGCAATATGGGGATGATGATGATGCTGACACTATAGAGCCATTGTTTACTAAGACAACATTCAGTAAATGCCAGTTTTGTACTTCCTTGCCTTTCTGCTTTCTCTCCTAAGAGTTTGGCCAGAATGAGCCCTGAGAACCACAACTCCTGCCATCCGTTATCCCCAGAAAAAAAGGGAGCAGGGAATGATGTGCCATGTGCTGTCCTCCAGCATGTTACAGCCCATGGCTAGCCCCAGTCCAGGCAGAAGGGGAAACTGGGGGAAGGGTTATTTTAGGTTGTACCCATTCGGACTGACAGTCATTGTAAAAATAGTACATAATGAAATAGGGAGAGATACAGGTAGGGGTGGTGGAATTCTGGGGCAAAGTTTTTGAGTCCTGAGAGTTTCAGAAGCTCCCACAGAAATGAAGCTTGAACTGGTGGGGAATATTGTCTCCCCCAGCTGACCGGCTGTCTTGGCCCCATTTTGTGTGAAGTGGTCCGAGATGACAGAGACCATGGCTGGAAGATGAGGAAACTGAGGTCCAGAGAAGTGAAATAACTTGCCCAAGGTCACAGTTATTAGGTGGCTGAAAATTAAAGACAAAAGTGCTCCACAACTGTGTAGGAAACCAGATGAGAAGAAGTAGAATTTTATGTTGGGGGGGAAGTTGTATAGTCTATCGACTTGATTTCTCACTATGCCTGAGCCCAGCTCTGACAGACGCCAAGTTTTAAAGGTTCCGTTTTAGAGGGATAATAGTTATACCTACTTCATAGAGTTGTTAGGATTAAATGATACATTAGATTAAAAAAAAACAACAACACAGTGCCTTGTAATAGTAAATGTTCAACAAATACTAGCTAAAAACATTTTTTTTTTTTTTTAGTTCAAAAAAAGATCAACCATGTTGCTACTGGCAAAGAAACACTGTAACACTGTTAGTATAATTGGCTTTGCTTTCGATGGAAGCTACAGAAGTTTCCCAATGCTTTGTGGGTAATAGTTTAGCTGAGGTTGAGTAACTTTCTTTTGGAGATCTAAGTCTTAAAGCTAAGGTCTATTTTCAAGGAAGTGACAACCTACAGTGTCTACGTCATCATCATTTCATTTCAGGTACAATCTATTACCATGAACCATTACAAGAGGAGAACTGAAGAATTTAGCTGTGGATGAGAAGTTCTTTGGGATGTCTTGAAGTGACAACAGAAAATTAAAGACTTTTTTAATGCAATGAACAGCACAGACTGGGAAAAAGGACCAGTTTTTAACATCTTAAGGGAGATTTTTTTTTTAAGGGAGATTAGGAAGTCCTGGTGGTGTAGTGGTTATGGCTGCTAACAAAAGGTTGGCAGTTAGAATCCACCAGGCACTCCTTGGAAACTGCATGGGATAGTTCTACTCTGTCCTGTAGGGTTGCTATGAGTCGGAATTGACTCGATGGCAATGGTTTTTTCTTTTTCTTTTTTTATTTTAAAAAGTATCTTATAAAACAGGGTCCAAGGTCCTCCATTTCTGACAATAAGAAGCCTGACAACTTCCTCGAAATAAATATCTATTTTTTAAAATAAAATTTAAGAATATTATTTTAATTGCATAGTAGAGCTTGAAGGAAATAAATATAGCTGGGTCAGAAATAAAATGTAGTTATATGCAGTTTACAAAAGACATAAAAAACATAAAGAAACAAAAAGATTGAAAGGAAAATGATGGAAAAATAATGGCAGATAATACTAACCAAAAGAAAACTGGTGTAGCTTATTAATGTCAGATAAAATAGACTCGAAGACAAAAAGCACTATTGGTGATAAAGATGGTCTCTATATAATGAACAATGTAAAAAGACCAATTAAGTGGAAGAATAATTCTAAACTTGTTTGCCCCTAAAAACATAACTTCAAGATATAAAAGCAAAAAATGAAGCAATTTTAGGGAGAAAGTGACAAATTAACAATGAGTAAGAGCTTTTAATGTGCCTTCCTTGGTAACTTATAAAAAAAATTGTAAAGGATATAGAAGATTTGAACAGCATGACTATCAAGCTTGCCTTAATGGACAAGTTTGGAAACCCTTTGTCAATATTTAGAAGAATAATCATATTCTTTTTTTTAGCATGCACAGGACATTTATAAAAACAAATCATGTACTAACCCACAAATGTATTCTCAACAAATACTATGGATGTGGTATTATACAATGTTATTTGACTCCAATATATTTTGGTTAGAAATCATTAGCAAAACAAACAAACAAAAAAACCCAAAAAACAACAACGACAAAAAATTCACTTGCTTTCTCCCATACATTGGTCCAAGAAGAATTCGAATTGGAGATTGCTAACTAATTAATTAAAATACTTCATATCAAAATTTGTATCATGCTGCTATATGGTAATACTTAGAGAAGGACTTATAATCTTAAAATGCTTATCTTGGTAAAGAAAAGGGATGAAAAATTAATGATCTATGTCCAACTGAAAAAGCTAAAAAAAGAAAAATAGAGCAAGTCTAGAGAAAGGTGAAGGAGAAAAAAAAAAAAAAAAAAGAGAGAGAGAGAAGGTGATGAGATTTAAACTCCAGTATCACCTGGAATAGGTCCAAGGCTATTTTACTGATGAAGGGAAACATCCCTGCATTTTAATTATATTTCCCCCTCACCTGAATGTAGTCTTTCTCTCCTCTAAAGACCCTTCGCTCTGAATCTGTGCTATCTTTGTATTGGACTGGAGCACTGTTTTGTTCATTTCTGTAGCCTTAACATCTAACATAGGCGCTTATTAATTTTATTGAATGACTTTACTTCTTTTGCTCTTAATTTGTGTATTTCACCCATTTTGCTTGATTGTAGAATCTCTGAGGCAGAAACTGTATCTTTCTCATATCTGCTACCCCACAACAGGCAAGCCAAGGCCTTGTACAAAGTGGGTGCCTGATATATAAATGTGTTTGAAGTTGAATTGAGTGTTTAGATAGAAGGTTAGCTTACGGGCAGGGAGTGAAATGGGAGAAAGAAGATGGTAATGATTTCTGACTTTTCTAGACTTGGGAAGTTGGTAATCATTTTGAATAGTCTATTGCTGACCTTGGACACAAAGAAGAATTTTCCTGATGTTTGGACATAATTCTGTGGCTAAGAAACTGAAAACAAAAAACAAAAGATTCCCCAACCCTTTCATAGAGAGGAAGGCAGAAGAGGGAAAGAACACAAGAACATACTCCTTCAGCTCTGGTTATGTGTCGGCATCCATATCCACTCTGTTTTTCAGTACTTACTGTGGTGGAGACGGATGAGGAGCAGTTAGAGGTAGAAGATTTTGGAGTTGAGTGTACCCACCTGGACTGAAGTCCCCCACTACCTTTTAGCTGTGCAATTTTAGTCAAGTTACCCAGTTCATTTTATTATCTGCTGAATAGGATTATTGCTAGGATTAAATGATGTAATGCATGAAAACTGCTTAGCACAGTGCCTGGCACTGTGTGTTATTGAGTAAGCACTCAATAAATGTAATTATGGAAAAGAGCAAGTGAAGAGAAAATTCAAATAGTTTAGATCTCATTGAGAGGCACAGAGTAGTTCATGGAAAGCATGCTGGACAGCATCATGATGGGGCTTTACTAGAAATGTGTTGTTGTGTGCCATTGAACTGGTTCTGACTCATAGAAACCCTATAGGACAGATTAGAATTGCCCCATAGGGTTTCTTAGGCTGTAATCTTTACAGAAGCTACATCTTTCTTCCGTGGAGCTGCTGGTGGGTTCGAACCACTGACTGACCTTTTGGTTAGCAGTCAAGTGCTTAACCATTGCCCCACCAGGGCTCCCTATAATTGGTGGTAAATAACCTCTCCAGACTTGAAAGGTATGGGGATGGAGAAGATGATTTTTAAAATTCCTTCCACCAGCAGCACTACAACTGGCATGAAGTGGAAACTTGAGAAACAGCTGGAATAAGGGAATGAATGAATGCATACGTAAACATTTCAATGCTCAAAGGGAGGATAGAGATCATTTAGTCTTACTTGTCAGTTTATAAATGAGAAGAGTGAGACCTAGTGAAGTGACTTATTCAAGATCACACAATTAGGGGCAAAACTGGCTTAAAAAATTAGGGTGCCTCAGCATATTGTGCAATCTGAGCTTGAAGCAGAACCCAGAAAAATGGGAGAAAACCTGAGAATATCCCAAAGACCCCATGCAATGCCTAATATAGAGTCACGGTCTGTGAATATTCAATGTCCTTTTCCTTGCTCTGAGTATGCATTTGATCCAGAACACTGGAGATAATTGCTTTTCATTAAGGAGAGAACGTTTCTTACCATTTCAGGGACAATGATCACCTCATAAAGAGGGTCACAGAAAATAAATAACTCTTTTTTAAAGGCATGGTTCTTTGGAAAACTAGGAATTTTTAAAAGAGCAAAAATAGCACTTTTAAATCTCACCAAGCCTCAGTGTTCTTACTTGTCAGATGTGGATAACAATACTTCATAAAGCTCTGGTGAGAATTAAGTGAGATAAAGAATGTGATGGTGGCTTGTACAGTGCCTGGCATATGGATTGCATTCGGCAAATGTTTGTTTCAAGAAAAGGAGGATATTATTGATGAACCACACTCTCTGGTCCTATCAACAGCCCAGTTGACCCTGCTGGGAAGGTTTGCTGGTGCTACACATGCACTGTTTTCCATGTGACCTGAAGAGTAACCTCGGGAGAGGAGGTGGCCATTAGGACTGGAACAATTTAAAGCAAACATGTGTTGCTGTTTTGTTGCTGTGCCCCAGACTGCAGTTAGTCAAAAATGGCTTCTCATGTTTACTGGAAACATCCAGATGTGTCTCAATGACACTATTGCTGCGGCTGCAGTTTTTAGTCTAATTCACAGGGACACAGGTCACTTGCAGAGAGGCAGAGATCACCTTCTACCTGTGTAGAGCAATGGAAAGAATCCTGTACTAGGAATCAGGACACTGGGTTCTTGACTCGGCCACGTATTAGCTCTGTAATTTCAGGCAAAGGATTTCACCTGTCTGGACCTCAGGGTCTTTTTCTGTGAAACAAAGGGTTTGGAGTACATGATTTCTCTGACCCCTTCCAGCTGGAGAACATGTTCTATCAATTCATTCCACCCACAGCTTTCCAAGTATTGCTGTAGTGAAAATATAACTACCCATATGTGTGTGAAACCTCACACTCAGACCCTCCTAGACCCAGAATTTTCAGTCAAGGAAGAAAACCTATTGCCCCAGTGAACAGCCGTTTTACTCACCACCTTTAGAGTGACATAGCCCAGCTTCGTGTGGACTAGAACCTCATCTTCCTTGTGGCTCGGTGCTCCTGCTGCCAAATGAGGTAGAAATGGTGCAGTGTGATTCCCCCTAGCCAACTGCTACTGCGGCTGCCCCTGCTTTTTCTTTTTTTTAACCACGGATGCTGCATCAGCACAAAAATGCTGAGCACAGCACATTTCCAGGCTTTTGGAGGCAGACTGGATCCCTGCATAGAGAAATGCATTTCCATTTCTTCCAAGGGCTATTTCCACCCACTGAGGAAATTCACTTTCTTTAAAATAATTTTTATTGTGCTTCAAGTGCCAGTTTGCAAATCAAGTCAGTCTCTCAAAAAAAAACCCATATACACCTTGCTAAAAAAAAAAAAAACCCATATACACCTTGCTACACACTCCCAATTACTCTCCCCCTAATGAGACAGCCCGCTCTCTCCCTCCACTCTCTCTTTTCGTGTCCATATCGCCAGCTTCTAACCCCCTCCACCCTCTCATCTCCCCCCCAGGCAGGAGATTCCAACATCATCTCAAGTGTCCACCTGATCCAAGAAGCTCACTCCTCACCAGCATCCCTCTCCAACCCATTGTCCAGTCCAATCCATGCCTGAAGAGTTGGCTTCGGGAACGGCTCCTGTCCAGGGCCAACAGAAGGTCTGGGGGCCATGAGCACCGGGGTCCCTCTAGTCTCAATCAGACCATTAAGTCTCATCTTATGATTATTTGGGGTCTGCATCCCACTGGTCACCGGCTCCCTCAGGGGTTCTCTGTTGTGTTCCCTGTTAGGGCAGTCATGGGTTGTAGCCGGGCACCATCCAGTTCTTCTTGTCTCAGGATGATGTAGTCTCTGGTTCATGTGACCCTTTCTGTCTCTTGGGCTTGTAATCACCTTGTGACCTTGGTGTTCTTCATTCTCCTTTGATCCAGGTGGGTTGAGACCTATTGATGCATTTTAGATGGCTGCTTGTTAGCGTGTAAGACCCCAGACACCACTCTTCAAAGTGGGATGCAGAATGTTTTCTTAATAGATTTTATTATGCCAATTGACTTAGCTGTCCCCTGAAACCATGGTCCCCAGACCCCTGCCCCTGCTACGCTAGCCTTCAAAGCATTCAGTTTATTCAGGAAACTTCTTTGCATTTGGTTTAGTCCAATTGTGCTGACCTCCCCTGTATTGTGTGGTGTCTTTCCTTTTACCTAAAGTAGTTCTTATCTACTATCTAACTAGTGAATGCCCCCTCCCACCCCCTCCCTCCCCCCTCTCGTAACCACAAAAGAGTGTTTTCTTCTCCATTTAAACTATTTCTCAAGTTCTTATGATAGTGGTCTTATACAATGTTTGTCCTTTTGCAACTGACTAATTTCACTGAGCATAATGCCTTCCAGTTTCCTCTATGTTATGAAATGTTTCACAGATTCCTCACTGTTCTTTATCGATGCGTGGTATTCCATTGTGTGAATATACCATAATTTATTTATCCATTCATCCGTTGATGGGGACCTTGGTTGCTTCCATCTTTTTGATATTGTAAACAGTGCTGCAATAAACATGGTGTGCATATATCTGTTTGTGTAAAGGCTCTTATTTCTCTAGGATATGTTCCAAGGAGTGGGATTGCCGGATCGAATGGTAGGTAGTTCTATTTCTAGCTTTTTAAGGAAACACCGAATCGGTTTCCAAAGTGGTTGTACCATTTTACATTCCCACCAGAAGTGTAGAAGTGTTCCAGTCTCTCCACAGCCTCTCCAACATTTATTATTTTGTGTTTTTTGGATTAATGCCAGCCTTGTTGGAGTGAGATGAAATGTCATTGTAGTTTTGATCTGCATTTCTCTGATGGCTAATGATCATGAACGTTTTCTCGTGTATCTGTTAGCTGCCTGAATGTCTTCTTTAGTGAAGTGTCTATTCACATCTTTTGCCCATTTTTTAATTGGGTTATTTGTCTTTTTGCAGTTGAGTGTTTGCAGCATCACGTAGATTTTAGGGATCAGGCGCTGGTCAGAAATGTCATAGCTCAAAACTTTTTCCCAGTCTGTAGGTAGTCTTTTTACTCTTTTGGTGAAGTCTTTGGATGAGCATAGGTGTTTGATTTTTATGAGCTCCCACTTATCTAGTTTTTCTTCTACATTCTTTATAATGTTTTGTACACTGTTTACGCCATGTATTAGGGCTCTTAACATTGTCCCTATTTTTTCTTCCACAATCTTTATCGTTTTAGATTTTATATTTAGGCCTTTGATTCATTTTCAGTTAGGTTTAGTGCATGGAGTGAGGTATGGGTCTTGTTTCATTTTTTTTCAGATGGATATCCGGTTATGCCAGCACCATTTGTTAAAAAGACTGTCTTTTCCCCATTTAACGGTTTTGAGGCCTTTGTCAAATACCAACTGCTCATATGTGGATGGATTTATGTCTGGATTCTCAATTCTGCTCCATTGGTCCATGTATCTGTTGTACCAGTACCAGGCTGTTTTGACTACTTTGGTGGTATAATAGGTTCTAAAATCAGGTAAAGTAAGGCCTCCCACTTTGTTCTCCTTTTCCAGTAATGTCTTATTTATCCGGGGCCTCTTTCCCTTCCATATGAAATTGGTGATTTGTTTGTCCATCTCATTAAAGAATGTCATTGGGATTTGGATCGGAATTGCATTAAATGTATAGGTCACTTTTGGTAGAATAGACATTTTTATAATGTTAAGTCTTCCTATCCACGAGCAAGGTATGTTCTTCCACTGACGTAAGTCTCTTTTGGTTTCTTGCAGAAATGTATTGTAGTTTTCTTTGAATAAGTCTTTTACATCTCTGGTAAGATTTATTCCTAAGTATTTTATCTCCTTGTGGGCTACTGTAAATGACATTGATTTGGTGATTTCCTCTTCAATGTTCTTTTTGTTGGTGTAGAGGAATCCAACTGATTTTTGTATGTTTATCTTGTATCATGATACTCTGCTGAACTCTTCTATTAGTTTCAGTAGTTTTCTGGAGGATTCCTTAGGGTTTTCTGTGTGTAAGATCATGTCATCTGCAAATAGAGATAATTTTACTTCTTCCTTGCCAATCTGGATGCCCTTAATTTCTTTATCTAGCCTAATTGCTCTGGCTAGGACTTCCGGCACAATGTTGAATAAGAGTGGTGATAAAGGGCATCCTTGTCTGGTTCCTGATCTCAGTGGGAATGTTTTCAGGCTCTCTCCATTTAGGGTGATGTTGGTTGTTGGCTTTGTATAAATGCCCTTTATTATGTTGAGGAATTTTCTTCTATTCCTATTTTGCTGAGAGTTTTTAATCATGAATGAGTGTTGAACTTTGTCAAATGCCTTTTCTGCATCAATTGATAAAATCATGTGATTCTTCTCTTCTGTTTTATTTATGTGGTGGATTACATTAATTTTTTTTTTCTAATGTTGAACCATCCCTGCATACCTGGTATGAATCCCACTTGGTCATGGCGAATATTTTTTTGATATGTTGTTGAATTCTATTGGCTAGAATTTTTTTGAGGATCTTTGCATCTACGTTCATGAGGGGTATAGATCTATAACTTTCTTTTCTTACGGTGTCTTTACCTGGTTTTGGTGTCAGGGATATGGTGGCTTCATAGAATGAGTTTGGTTGTATTCCACCCTTTTCTATGATCTGAAATACCTTTAGTAGTAGTGGTGTTAACTCTTCTCTGAAAGTTTGGTAGAACTCTGCAGTGAAGTCGTCTGGACCAGGGCTTTTTTTTTGTTAGGAGTTTTTTGATTACCTTTTCAATCTCTTCTTTTGTTATGGGTCTATTTAGTTGTTCTACCTCTGTTTGTGTTAGTTTAGGTAGGTAGTCTGTTTCTAGGAATTCATCCATTTCTTCTAGGTTTTCAAATTTGTTGGAGTAAACTTTTTCATAGTAATCTGATATGATTCTTTTAATTTCAGTTGGGTCTGTTGTAATATCGCCCATCTCATTTCTTATTTGGGTTCGTTGCTTCCTCTCCTGTTTTTCTTTTGTGAGTTTGGCCAGTGGTTTATCAATTTTGTTGATTTTTTCAAAAAACCAGCTTTTGGTCTTGTCAATTCTTTGAATTGTTTTTCTGTTTTCTATTTCATTTGGTTCAGCTCTAATTTGTATTATTTGTTTTCTTCTGGTGCCTGTGGGTTTCTTTTGTTGCTGTCTTTCTTTTTTTTCTAGTTGTAGGGATAATTCTTTGATTTTGGCCCTTTCTTCTTTTTGGATGTGTGTATTTATTGATATAAATTGGCCTCTGAGTACCGTTTTTGCTGTGTCCCAAAGGTTCTGATAGGAAGTGTTTTCATTCTCATTGGATTCTCTGAATTTCTTTATTCCATCCTTAATGTCTTCTATCACCCAGTCTTTTTTGAGCAGGGAATTGTTCAGTTTCCAAGTGTTTGATTTCTTTTCCCTGTTTTTTCTGTTATTGATTTCCACTTTTATGGACTTATGGTCAGAGAAGATGCTTTGTAATGTTTCAATGTTTTGGATTCTGCTAAGGCTTGCTTTATGACCTAATATGTGGTTTATTCTAGAGAATGTTCCATGTGCACTAGAAAAGAAAGTATATTTGGTTGCTGTTGTGTGGAGTGTTCTGTATATGTCTACGAGGTCAAGTTGGTTGATTGTGGCATTTAGATATTCCATGTCTTTATTGAGCTTCTTTCTGGATGTCCTGTCCTTCACCGAAAGTGGCGTGTTGAAGTCTCTTACTATTATTGTGGAGCTGCCTATCTCCCTTTTCAATGCTGATAGAGTTTGTTTTATGTATCTTGCAGCCCTGTCATTGGGTGCATAAATATTTAATATGGTTACAGCTTCTTGGAGTATTGTCCCTTTAATCATTATATAGTGTCCTTCCTTATCCTTTCTGATGGATTTAACTTTAAAGTCTATTTTGTCAGAAATTAATATTGCCACTCCTGCTCTTTTTTGATTGTTGTTTGCTTGATATATTTTTTTCCATCCTTTGAGTTTTAGTTCATTTGTGTTTGTAAGTCTAAGGTGTGTCTCTGGTAGGCAGGATAAAGACGGATCTTGTTTTTTAATCCATTCTGCCACTCTCTGTCTCTTTATTGGTGCATTTAGTCCAATTACATTCAGGTTAATTATGGATAGGTATGAATTTAGGGCTATCATTTTGATGTCTTTTTTTGTGTGTTGTTGACAGTGTCTTTTTCCCACTTAATTTTATGTGCTGAGTAGATTTTTTTTATATATTGTCCTTTCCTCATATTCGTTGTTGATTTAGTTTCTGCTGAGTCTGTATTTTTCTCTTGTGTATTATTTTGATAGGTAGGATAATTAGTCTCCTTTGTGGTTACCTTATTATTTACCCCTATTTTTCTAAATTTAAAACTAACTTTTATTTATTTGTATCACCGTATCTTCCTCTCCATATGGAAGGTGTATGTTACATTTCTTAGTCCCTCTTTATTATTTTAATGTTGTCTTCTTCTATATGATAACATTGCTGTTACCCTGTTTTGAGCTTTTTTTTTTTTATAATCGTGCTTTGTTTTTTTGAATTTCCCTCTCTAGGTTGACTTCTGGTTGCTCTACCCGATGTTCTAGTCTTGGGTTGATACCTGATATTATTGATTTTGTAACCAAAGAACTCCCTTTAGTATTTCTTGTAGTTTTGGTTTCGTTTTTACGAATTCCCTAAACTTGTGTTTATCTGGAAATGTCTTAATTTCACCTTCTATTTAAGAGACAGTTTTGCTGGATATATGATTCTTGGCAGGGAATTTTTTTCCTTCAGTTTTTTAAATATGTCATCCCATTGCCTTCTTGCCTGCATGGTTTCTGCTGAGTAGTCCGGGCTTATTCTTATTGGCTCTCCTTTGTAGGTGACTTTTCATTTATCCCTTGCTGCTCTTATGATTCTCTCTTTATCTTTGGTTTTGGCAAGTTTGATTATAATATGTCTTGGTGACTCTCTTTACAGATCTATCTTATGTGGAGTTCGATGAGCATCTTGGATAGATATCTTCTTATCTTTCACAATATCAGGGCATTTTTCTGCCAACAAATCTTCAACAATTTTCTCTGTATTTTCTGTTATCTCTCCCTGTTCTGGTCCTCCAATCGCTCGTAGGCTATTTCTCTTGATAGAGCCCCACATGATTCTTAAGTTTTCTTCATTTTTTAAGATTCTTTTATCTGATTTTTCTTCAAACATATTAGTGCCAAGTGATTTATCTTTAAGTTCAGAAATTCTAGCTTCTACTTCTCAGTTCTGCTCCTCTTTCTATTGAGTTGTCTAATTCTGTAATTTTATTGTTCATCTTCTGAATTTCTGATTGCTGTCTGTCTATGGATTTTTCCAGCTTATTAAATTTTTCATTATGTTCCTGAATAATCTTTCCAATTTCTTCAATTGCTTTACCTGTGTGTTCCTTGGCTTGTTCTGCATATTGCCTCATTTCCTTCCTGATGTCTTGAAGGGTTCTGTATATTAAACTTTTGTATTCTGCATCTGGTAATTCCAGGAATGCACTTTCATCTAGAAGATCCCTGGATTCTTTGTTTTGAGAGCCTGTTGAGGTGATCATGGTCTGTTTCTTTATGTGACTTGATATTGACTTTTGTCTCTGACCCATCAATAAGTTGTTGTATTAGTTTATGCTTGCTTACTGTGTCGTAGCTGCTTGCTTTGTTTTGTTTTGGTACACCCCTATGGGTTTCTTGAGTGAGCTAGCTTGATTATTTTCACCTTTGGAGTTCTGGTGTCATTTCTGCAGCTGGCTAGAGCAGTTATCAAGTATATCAGTCTATGAGTCCATTCAGTTTTCTTGTTTGAATTCAGCTCAGGTTTCCAGGTAGCTGATCATCAAGTGTGTGGTACAGGCTCTGTCCTATAGTCTTAGAGGGGCAGGGGTCATTGGCGTAGATACTGGTATCTGATTGCAGCAGGAGATCACACTCTGAATAAGGTAGGGGGCTGAGAACCAACCCCCGAATGTCTCTGAGGAAAACATGTCCCTGTTCTCCAGAGCGTGCTGGTGGGTGGGTTCTGTAAAGGGACCATGGGCAGCCAAAGTTTTTGGTTGTAAGGACTGGGGGATACTAGTTATCTTTTGACTCAGTCTCGGGTGGCTGTGTTACCTGGGTGGAGCTACCAGTCCTTAGGTCCCTGTTGTGGGTAGGTGAGGAACTTGTTTAATAGGCAAAGCAATGTCAAACATCAAGCACCCACCTCTTCACCACACAGCTGAAATGGTTGGAGTTTGCCAACAAGGGCCTATTCTCCCGAAATAGGCCCATATAGGTCCATGCAGAAGGGAAAGGTGCTCAAGGTCCATGGATGGTTTATGCCTGGACAGGAGCCGCTTCTGTCCTGAGCTCCTCCGGTTAATGGAGCTAGCAAATTATCTTTTCCTCCCAGTTGCAAATTTTTTCCTTCCCCAAGGGCGGGAGGATGGCTCTAGGTGCTCACCAGGGTCTATCTCAGGCCCGGGGATTCAGCCACTGAAGCCGGCTTGGGGGTGGGGGTGAGGCGTGGTAAAATATACTCAAGTACTTAGCTTTTGCTGAGAGCGCGCCGTTCTCCTCAGGTTCCTGAGGTGTGAGTGAGCTGTGTGGCTGGCTGCTTGTCCCTGAGGAAACTGTGGCCCAAAGGTAGGACCAGCCCGCCACAGCTGCTGCTGCCGCTGCTGCCGCCACCGCCACAGCTCTGGGAATGGTGCCTGAGGTTTCCCCGCGATTCAGGTCGGGTAACTCCTCTCCACATCTGAATGGCCCCTTCCTTCCCCTGCCCCTCAGCTCATTGTCTAAGCTTGCCTTTGATGCTCAGGGCTCCCAGCTCGTCACAAATACACTCTTTTCACTTGTTTTTTTTTTTTTTTGGTCTTTGTTGTAAAGAGGGCTTGCTGGAAGCGTCTGTCTATTCTGCCATCTTGGCTCTGCCTCCAGGATATTTACTTTTAAGCATTACAAGCCCCAAAAGGATGAATTTGAAAAAGCTTAGCTTTTCCAAGGATCAGTCCTCTCTTCTGCAGTCAGATTTAATAGCCTGGGATTGTGAAGTAGGTTCCTGCTCCAAACCTACACACTAAGACAACATTAGAGTTTGTTGATGGCAATGGGGACAGGATCTTTAAAGCATTCTAGAGCAAATGCCTGCGTTTTCCCTTAAGGGGTGATGCTTCTGAAGGCTTATAGAGTTTAGGGCGAAATCATTTAGCCTGATGGGATGAGAAACTCTTTGTGGTGCCTACTTTCCTGGCATAATCTATTGGGAATAGAACAGGGCAGGGCCTGGGACTCATTAACTGTGGGGGTAGAGTTCATTTTTTTATTTCCACAAATGTCTCCCTGAATGGCTCACTCAGCTTTTGGGGGGCCAGTTTCATTGATGGTCTGTCTTCTCTTCCACATAAAGCATATAGCTGATGGTCTCTGGGCATTTTTTGCCACCCTGAGCTTCATTTTTTCTCATCTTCAAAGTAGTACAACTCACAGGGTGATCGTGAAGAATCATTGAAATTACTTATAACACTGATCTCCAAATCATTTTGACTATCTTCCCCACCAGTAAAAATTCATTTCAGTGTGCACCCAAATGTATGTATATTTATATACTTATGAGTTATATAATATTCTTATATCATTAGCTAATATCTGATCACATTATACTCTTAGGATGAAGTTCATTATTAATGATAAAATAGTGAATATTAAATCATACTTCAAACAACTGTGATAATTTCCAAAATTTCTTGGCCAACTTCTTATTTGAGCTGAATAAATCATCGTTTTGATCTTGTAATGTAGTTACAAGAGCAGAAGTGTCAGCTCTGTCATCTCTTGTTGTTGCTTGTATGATCAGTATTATCTTTAATCTGAGATTTCTTTGCAGGAATCTTTTAAAGCCAAGTGTCCACTTTGTGGGGGGGTTAGTTTAATTAAAACTAGAGAATTGATCTGGAAGTCCACTTAAACTTTTCACATTGTGGAACTCTCAGTTTTCCCCTCAGGATAGCATGTTACCTGTAAGTGACACCTAGGCCTCTGACACGTGGAGAAAAAGAGGTAGTCAATGTTAGCCCATATATTAAATATTAATACAGCTTAATTTCCTCCTTATTTATAAGATAAAATTGAGGCTCTAATTTTTTTTTGTTAACTTGAATAGATGGTTCTGTATATCCCATCGGGTACGGCTGTGCACGTTTTTTTGGAAACCACTGAGTTAATGGATGTAAATATCCTTTGTAATCTGCAAAGAACTGACTAAAGGAAAGCAATAGTGATGATGCTTGTTCAGAGAGAAATCCAGAGCAATACCCACTGAGAGCTCTAAGGAGTTCTGAACACTTTCCCAAGGCCTGCTTATTCTTACTATTCTTATCCCATTGCCGTTCAGTCAATTCTGACTCATAGTGACCCTTTGGATAGGTCAGAGTAGAACTGTCCCACAGGATTTCCAAGACCGTAGTCTTTATGGAAGCAGACTGCTACATCTTTCTCCCGTGGAGCGGCTGGTGGGTTAGACAGCAGAGTACTTTGACCACTGAGCCACCGGGGCTACTCTCTGTTCTTATAGGTGTGGTTATTTCTATTCTTTCTTCTTTGTGGTTGGAGTTCTGGGCAAATTATCTGGTCACACTTAGACCTTTTTGATTTCCATCTATAATCCCTGCATGACTCTTAGAAGCATCTTGAGCATAGATTCCAATTCTTCATTCTTGAATTAGAAGCCTAAGAGAATGCTCTACAAGAATAAAGACTGTTTTGGGTTTAGTGTGGCTGTAAGACTATCAATGGGAAGAGTGAAAAATGTTTCTCAATTGCACCTTCAGAAGGTTTTTTTGAGTTGCAGAGAACCAGAACTCTTGGTACAACTATTTTGGACAAAAGATTCAGAAATCCTTTTCTGAATCCTAAAAACTTGAGTATTTCTTCAACAGCAGTTAGGTTATAGGGTTCAGATATGAGATAAGTGGGGTCAGGTCATATTGGGCCAGAAAAGAAGTTGCTTATGATCAGCCAGGCTTTGGGAGAAGGAGCTGGAATATTTACAAATTATGATACAGGCAAAGTTTCATAAGGCAAGTCTCTGTAGCTCACCCTGGGATAACATATATAGGGAAGAACAAATACTCTAACCAATTGGGCCCTATAAATTTTACTGGGTATGGAAGAACTCTAGATCCAAGGTTTTTTATAGAATAAAGTGATAGACCCTGAAAACCTCTTGGATAATTTTCTAGGTCACTCCAAAGGCAGGTCAGAAAGACTCCTATCCGGAGAGCAGTCTGGCTTGACCACTGTCTTGGAAGGAGTGATTCTTTCTGGAGTAAAGTTTGGTTTCAGGAATAATAATAGGGTAGAAGAGGCTCACAGAACATGTATTATTCATGTCTAAAGGGAGGGATAACACATTACAGATCATTTAAAACACACATTTAGTGAAAAACAAATGGTAGTTAAGATCGTCTTTCTTAAAATCTTTGTTCTCACATAGTAGAGAATGGTAGCTGGGTACATGGCTGCACGACAAAAGACTACAGCTCCCAGCTTCCCTTCCTATTAGGTGTGGCCATGTGATTGAGTTCTTCTCAATGCAACCTGAGCCACTTCGAGGTCTGTTCGTTAAGATATTGGTATGTCTCCACCAAGGTTTCTCCTTTCCGTGACATAAACTGAGACATGATGGTGACTCAGCTTTGACCATGCAGACGATAATTCTCTAAAGGATGACTGAGCAATGACTGGGTCTCTGCATGACCATGTAGAGCAAGGCTGCCTCCCACCCAAAACCTGAACTACTATAGTGGATGGGGAAGTGGGCTTCCCAGGGCTCCCCCTTCAGGCCTGAGTCACTCATTTTCCCAGTTTCTGAGAGTTTTGGCTGCTGGTTGATGGTCCATATTTGAATTCTTCTTCAGGAATTGCTCTTGGCCAAATGGAGCTGCCTCACCTGAAGCTCTACCCCCTTTCCCAGGGGCAGCCCACAACCAAGGATTGGCCAATGCTGGGTTGAAAGTCCCAGCCTGCATGCCTCAATTTTGGACAACTCTGTAGGTCCATCCCAGTTACAGAGCTACCTATCGTATTGACTGAAGCCTCTGCTGCAACTGCAACAATCCCTCTGCCTAGTCCTGCTTCCCTCACTCCTATATGTTTTTAGTCCAAAAAACACTCCCCAGTAAACCTCTGGCATGAAAATCTCTTTATCAGTCTATAAACCACTCAATCAACATACCATTCATACTGTAACAATTACATGAATGAAGGAAAAAAATAAAACTTCTTTATTTTTTAAGTCTCTGTAGTGTTGGGTTTATTTGTTACAGCACTTTAAATGTTACCTTAATTCAGTTAGTGAGCAGTGAGACACAAACTACCTGGGAATTGGGAAACTTGAATTTATTTCTATTTTTCCAAGAGCTGGTTTTTTGACTTTGAACTTCACCTCTATTAGCCCTAATCTTATCTGTAAAAGGAAGATGTTGGGTTAGGTCATTTTAAAGAGCTCTTTTTTTTTTCCAAATTTGGAAACCCTGGTGGTGCAGTGGTTAAGTTCAGCCAAAACGTCACAAGTTCGAATCCTCCAGATGCTCCTTGGAAACTGTATGGGGCAGTTCTACTCTGTCCTATACGGTTGCTATGAGTCAGAGTCAACTCAACGGCAATGGGCTTGGTTTGGGTTTTTTTCTTCCAAATTTAATAACTCATGATTATCTTCTTTCTAAAATGTATCTCTTCATGAAGATACAGTGATACCTGTGGAAACTAACTGTATTAGTTAAAAATTTCCACTCAAGATCTAAAAATTGAACACTTATGCTCATCAAAAGACTTTACCAAAAGAGAAAAAAAAGAGAACCTACAGACTGGGAAAAATTTTTTGTCTATGACAAACTCGACTAAGGTGTAAACTCTAAAATCTGTAGGAAAATCCAACACCTCCACAACAAAAAGACAAATAGTCCAATTAAAAAATGGGCAAAGGAAATGAACAGGCATGTCACCAAAGAAGACATTCACATGAATGTCTAACAGACACTCGAGGAAATGTTTACGATCACTAGCCATTAGAGAAATGCAAATTAAAACCACAATGAGAAATCATGTCACCCCGACATTACTGGCATGAAGCAAAAAAACAGAAAATAACAAATGTTGGAGAGGCTGCAAGGAGATTGGAACTTTCATGCACTGCTGGTGGGAATGCAAAATGGTACAACCATTTTGGAAAACAATACAGTGCTTCCTCAAAAAGCTAGATATAGAAATATCATATGACCCAGCAATGCCACTCCTATGAATATGTCCTAGAGAAATAAGAGCTGTCACACAAATAGACAAATGCACAACTACGTTTATTGCAGCATTATTCACAATAGCAAAAAGATGGAAACAACCTAGGTCCTCATCCATGGATGAATGGATAAACTAACGCACAATGGACTACTACGCAACAATAAAGAACAGTGATTAATCTGTGAAACATCTTACAACATGAATGAATCTGGAGGGCATTATGCTGAGTGAAATAAGTCAATCACAAAAGGACAAATATTGTATGAAACCACTATTATAAAAAGTCATGAAACGGTTTATACCAAAAAAGAAACAATCTCTGATGGTTATGATGGAGGGGAGGGAAAAAACACTAAATAGATAAGTGGTAGCTTTGGTGAAGGGTAAGACAATACACAATACTGGGAAAGCCAGCACAATTTGACCAAGGCAAGACCACTGAAGCTCCATAGATACATCCAAACTCCCTGAGGGACCAAATTACTGGGCTTAGGGCTATGGGCACCATGTTCTCAAGGAACATCTACTTAATTGGCATAGCATAGTTTATAAAGAAAATATTCTACATCCTACTGGGGTCTTGAAAGCTTGTGAGCAGCTATCTAAGATACTCCAGTGGCCTCACCTGTCTAGAGCAAGAGAGAATAAAGAAAACCAAAGACACAAGGGAAAGACAGTCCAGAGATCTAATGGACCACAGCTACCACAGCCTGAGTCCAGCAAATCTAAATGATGCCCAACTACCACCACTGACTGCTCTGACAGGGATCACAATAAAGGTTCCCAGACAGAGCTGCAGAAAAATGTACAACAAAATTCTAATTCACACATGCACACACAAAAGACCAGACTTACTGGTCTGACAGAGACTGGAGAAACCCCAAGAGTATCCCTGAGACTTCCTTTTAACTCAGTACTGAAGTCACTCCAGAGATTCACCCTTCAGCCAAAGTTTAGACAGGCCCATAAAACAAAATGAGACTAAATGGGCACATCAGCCAGGGGCGAGTATGAGAAGGCAGGAAAGGAGAGAAAGCTGGTAATGGGGATCCCAAAGTTGAGAAGTGGAGAGTGTTGACATGTTGTGGGGGTGGCAACCAATGTCATAAAACAATATGTGTATTAATCATTTAATGAGAAACTAACTGCTCAGTAAACCTTCATCTCAAATACAAAAAAAAAAAAAACCCTCCACCCAAGCAATTTGATCCTACATTATGACCTCTCTTTTGCATCAACTCATCCCATCTCCTTTCCCTTCTGCCTATACTACCTGTCCTCCATTCCTCTGTGATGCATCTCATCCACCAGCCAGAGAGTAGGTCCAGAAAATCTCAGTAATTCTTTGAGCTCAGCTGCTGCTGTGTGCTTCCAGCTGAAATTCCATCTGGACCTAACGTTTTAGGCCAACTCCTGCAGTGAAAGCCTTTTTTCTCCCATTATACCTCTCAGCCCTACACCCCAGAGGTGGTTTAGGCAGAACTGGCCACTGAGGACAAACATTGTACTTTTCTTCCCCAAGTTAGACCTCTTTTGAAATCAAAATGCTCTTGATAACTATCTCTGGGAGCATGACGCCGTGCTAGTCACTGCAACTAGGCAGAAGAAAGGAACCAGCCCCTGCCTTCTTGCCACTTACATACAGGCTTAGTCATTGTCCCTCAAAACTCAAAAATGCTTAATATTTTATTTATGAGTGCTTTGCAGTTTATAGAGTATGTTTTCATATTACCTCAATTAATGAAGAAAGAAATTTAGTGACTTTTTAATATCACACCATAATTGGCAGAGTTAGGACTGGGACCCAGGCTTTTTAAACTCAAAACCTGCATTTTTTCCCCTCTTTCCCTTTTATTAACCTAATAAACTCCTTTTTCAGATCCATGCCTAGATCCTCCAGGCAGGACTGGGTTCTCATGGAACTTGGCTCGTATCTTGCTATATAAATTAGTAGTTTGAAACATGCCACCCATTCCTCCAACTAGATGGGGAATGCCTTAAGAATAGAGTTTGTGTCTTGGTAATCATTGTGTTTTACTTGAATGACTAAATATCCTTGGTTCATAATAAGTTAAATCTGTTTATTTCTATATTACATTGTGTGATGATAATAGTAACAAGGACTGTTTGTATGTAAAGGCAGTAGGAAAGTGCCTATGGGTATGCCATTATATGACTTGAGAAATCTCTCTTCCCATGCCTCCCAAATACTAATCCTGACCTGTTTGATAATGCCCTGAATTCTTAAATGGCTACAATAACCTTTCATTCCATGGCATTTAAGGTTTCATGTGGAATCCCATGTTGACTTAAATTCACATGGTTTATAAAAGGCTTCTCTCAGACCTTCTTCCAAGAGTGAATTTAAGAAGTGCATTGTGGAATAGGAAGAGCACTGGAGAGCTTCCTTTGAAACAGGGGAAAGGAAAAACCACAGAATAGGGAAATGAGACACAAAAAGTAGATTCTTGAGACATTCCCAGTGCCTTCGAGTCAGTTCTGACTCATAGCGAACCTATAGGACAGAGTAGAACTGCCCCATAGAGTTTCCAAGGAGCACCTGGTGGATTCGAACTGCCTAACCTTTGGTTCTCAGCTGTAGCACTTAACCACTTAACTTGAGATATTGGTGACAAATGATCTAACCTGGCAGTCTGACTGGCATACAGGTCTTGAAGCTTCAAAAACTCCTTACTTATAATTATGTCATCAAGGAGCTGTAGTGAGTAGTGGGAATAAGGGTAGAGGCAGAGATTTAAGGCATGGATGGAGGAGGGTGAAAAACTGCCATGACTTTGAAGCTAAATCAGAAGCGGAGCATGGAGCAGCCCAGAAACGTCTGTCCTGCCTCTGTGTGTTCTGGGCACCTAGTTGTGCTACTTCAGCACCTAAGACAGCTCCTTGAGGGGCCCCCCTTAGAACTGAGCTGGGAACTCTGTTGCTGCTTACACAGAGGAGTTCTGGATGTTTCCATCCAGTTTCCTTGGCAAGCTGTGCTGAAGATTGGAGCCTGGGGTCTTAAGAAACGCTCAGCATCCGGTGATCTAACACAGATTTCTTTGGGTTTTACTCCAGGCTAGGAATCATCTCCCTTTTAAGTCTATTCCCTGGCCTTTAAGGCTTCTTTGTCTTTTTCCAACCACTAGAGGCAGTGGGTTTTTTTTTTTTTTTTTTTTTTTTTGGTTTAGAGGCACTTGCCTAACCCTTTCTGCTCCATTCTATCAGAAAGAAGACTAAATCCCGGGGCATCTCTTATCCCCTGCCCATTACTAATTTTTTGTGTCCTGAGTATGCTCTTTCTTTCCATGGATGCTGCCTCTCTGTTTTGCAGGTAAGATCTGGCTAAAATGCACTGGGTTTCAAAGAAAGCATGGATGGACACTAAAGTGTAACTGACAGGAAACTGGATGCCTATTTCATTTCTACTTTCCCAGGCGGTACATGGACTTTTTGGCAGGGATGTTTTGAAGACATGGTGTCTTAGCTCAATGGGAATGATCTTGCTAGTAGGAATTTCAGGCTCAATTTCAGACCAAGGTGGAAGATACTCTCTGAGACTCTCCAGGGCCTCAAGGAGGCCATAATTTAAAACAAAATGACTCTCTGCCTGTATTAAAAGTCACACTGAATTTATAGTTACAATTCTCTTCAATCATGTAATTTTGAGCAAGTCTTTCAACTTCCTTGAGTCTGTTTTCTCAACTGTAAAAGGGGGATAACAATAACATTACCTATTTTATGTAAAATTAATGAGATCATTTATGGAAAATTGTTTTGTTAGCTACCGAGTGCTATGTAATAATTAATAATAACTGTCCCTACAAAGACTTCGATGGGAAGAAATTGGATTTCTGATTTCCTAGTCATTGTGCGCTATGAAAGCGTCAAATCATGCTCATCACAGAGTGTGCAGACAGTGATACCAGGTCAGTTCAAAGGAGAAATTTGTCATCCTACTTTGAGTTGGCTGTTGCCTGTAAACTTGCCCTTGGTCCTTTCTGTATCTGAAAAAATTTTCTTCCATTAACTTAATAAGCCAGGGAGACTCACACTGACACTCTTGATTTATCAGGCAGTCATAGTGCTGCTGGAAACAGCTAGTGACACATTCTCTCCCCCACCCTCATTCCCCACTGGCAGCTAGACATCTCAGAATCTTGCCAAAGCCTGTGGGGTTTTATTCATAATTATTTGCATTTTTCCATCCGTCCCTCAGCTACCTTCATATCACCTCCATTCATTGCTACCACATCTTTTGAATGATTTGACCTTTCTTTAGGGATTTTAAGAAAAACTGCTTTGTATTTCTTCTAAGGGAGGAGTGGGATTCTGAAAGCCCTATAATTACTAAGCCTCTGGATAATGAAATTCCTAACAATGTGCTCATATAGGCATTTAGCCCATCTCCAGTCACCCTAATATATACTAGAATGGTGTACGCAATAGACACACTTGATTGCCTACCCAGCCTCCTTTCCCCCTTTCTTCTTTCCTAACATAGCTCCAGTTTTGTGCGCGCGTCACCCATTCACCACGTAACCATGTACTTTGTGCAACACTGACCTCATCCTCAGCTACAGGATGGGCCTGATTGGGGAAAGAATATTCCTATTCTCTTTGCCAGTGATTAGTGCTGAGAGGTCTCTGGGACAGGCTTCTTTATGCTTAAGAGATGTTGAAGTGCCTGGATGAGACACTTAGAATTGTTGCTGCCAAGTTGCTACTAGCATAATATTAAAGCCAGCACTCAGAATGATGGGGCAGAGAGGGAAAAAGAACCTGGGTCCTTCGTGACATTGCCAAGCCACTGAATTAATCGATTCTGAAGGCTGTATTTCTTCTAGCCTTCTTGTTATGTGAGATAATAAAGTTGTGTATTGATAGAACAGGGATTTCTATTACTTGCATCTAAAAGCATTTCTAATACACCCAATTGCTGGTCAGAAGATAGGTCTAGGTCATTTGTCAAAGATACAATGCATACTTGACCTACTATCCATCCCTACAAATAGTATCCCAAATTAATCTACTGGTATTTTTAAACCAACAGCATTTTCACTCACTCCTGTCATTCTCAGCCATGTGTGTCCAATGACATTAGGTGACAGTAGTTAGAAGACATATTCTCCCAGTTTATAAATTCTATTTTGTTAGGTTTTCAGATTTGTTCTTAATCATACCTTGCTTTGTTTTTTCTAGGTGCCAAGCCTCATTTGCTAACTTAATGGCTTGATTTGTGTAGTTTTCTTCGTTTTGGTAGGAAGGATGTCCTTTATTTACGTAGAATAAGGACCTTAAAAGGGAAGGAGGTATTTGTCAAGTAGAAAGATCCTTTTATCCCTTGGAATCCAGTTTTAGGAACAAAATTCTGTTATATAAAGGGTTCCTGGGGGCCACATTTATTAATCTTTCTCAAAGGAACATACTGAAAGAGTATAATGTCCACCCTTCTATGCAGGGCACTCTGATGATTTGTAAGCTGGAACAATAATTTCCTCCTCTTGGCTCTGCTGTATTGTCTGCCTTACAGGGGTGATAGAAAGCAGAGGAAGCCATGTTGAGAGAGTGTTTGATTCTTCACATGTGGACAGATGATTGATATTCTACTAGTTGGAAATTAGAAAAGAAAGGACAGATGGGGAAGTGACAGACAAAAGAAGCTGTAAGGAGATTAATTTCACACTCACAATGGATCCAATAATAAAATCCAGTCACAAAATCATATTGACTACCTCCCAAGTATAAGTTTTTGCGGGGAGGGGAACTGAGATACTTTCCCTGTCCTTGGGGGTTCACAGTCTAACTGAAAGATGATACAAACAAGCAAACATCATTTATTTATTTATTTTTGTTTTCTTCATTTTTCTTTGCTTCAAGTGGGATGGAACCAATTGATGTATCTTAGATGGCTGCTCACAAGTTTTTTTTAATTGTACTTTAGATGAAGGTTTACAGAGCAAACTAGCTTGTCATAGTTAGTACACATATTGTTTTATGACATTGGTTAACAACCCCATGATATGTCAACACTCTCTCTTCTTGACCTTGGGTTCCCTATTACCAGCTTTCCTGTCCCCTCCTGCCCTCTAGTCCTTGCCCCTGGGCTGATGTGCCCCTTTAGTCTTGGCAAACTTTATTTTTAACTATATAAGCAGATGAATGGAAGATGTGGAAAACTGTTCTGGACAAAAATAGAAGAACTATAATAAAAAGGTAGGTAATTAATTTCCACATTTTCAAATTAATTGTATATATAATAATCTAGAGAAGAAAGAAAGTTTGGAGCTACAATGAATTAAGAAATTTTATGGAGGCTATGGGGATGATTTCACTACCATTACTGTCATAATTATTGTTATTACTACTACTTTGACAATAACAGATTCTACTAATTGAACCCACCAAGTGTCTGTCAGTTTGTCATACTGTGATAGGTTGCATGTTGCTGTGATAGTAGAAGCTTTGCCACCAGTGTTTCAAATACCAGCAGGGTCACCTTTAGTGGACAGGTTTCAGCTGAGCTCCTAGAGTAAGACAGACTAGGAAGAAGGACCTGGCAGTCTACTTCTGAAAAAATTGGCCAGTGAAAACCTCATGAATAGCAGTGGAACATCTTCTGATATAGTGCCGGAAGATGAGTCCCACAGGTTGCAAGACACTCAAATTGTGATGGGGGAAGAGCTGCCTCCTGAAAGTAGAGACAACTTTAATGACATGGATGGAACAAAGCTTTGAGACCTTCATTTGCTGATGTGGCATGACTCGAAATGAGAAGAAACAGCCGCGAACATCTATTAATAATCAGAATGTGGAATGTACGAAGTATGAATCTAGGAAAGTTGGACGTTGCCAAAAATGAAATGGAACATGTAAATATTGATATCCTAGGCATTAGTGGGAGCCCTGGTGGCGAAGTGGTTAACAGCTCAGGCTGCTAACCAAAAAGTTGGCAGCTTGAATCCACCAGCTGCTGTTCTACTCTGTCCTATAGGGTTGCTATGTGTCGAAATCGACTTTACAGCATACCACAACTACAGGCATTAATGAGCTGAAATGGACTGGTATTGGTCATTTTGAATCAGACAATCATATGGCCTGCTATGCCAGGAATGACAAATTGAAGAGGAATGGCGTCACGTTCATCACCCAAAAGAACATTTCAAGATCTATCCTAAGGTGCAATGCTGTCAGTGATAGATAATATTCATATGCCTACAAAGAAATCAGTTAATACAACTATTATTCAAATTTGCACACCAACCACTAAGGTCAAAGATGAAGAAATTGAAGACTTTTGCCAGCTTCTGCAGTCTGAAATTGATCAAATATGCAATTGATAATTACTGGTGATTGGAATGTGGAAGTTGGAAACAAAGAATGATTTGTAGCTGGATAATATGGTCTTGGTGATAGAAACAATGCTGGAGATCTCATGATCAAATTTTGCAAGACCTACGAATTCTTCATTGTAAACATGTTTTTTCAACAAAATAAATGGTGACATGCACATGGACCTCATGGATGGAAAACTCAGGAATCAAATCAACTACATTTGTGGAAAGAGACAATGGAAAAGCTCAACATCATCACTCAGAACAAGGCCAGGGGCTGACTGTGGAACAAACCATTAATTGCTCATAAGAAAGTTCAAGATGAAGCTGAAGATAATTTAATCAAGTCCATGACAGCCAAAGTACTACCTTGAGTATATTCCACCTGAATTTGGAGATCACCTCAAGAATAGATTTGATGCATTTAACACTAATGACCAAAAACCAAATGAGTTGTGGGAAGTCACCAAGGAATCATACATAAAAAACAAAAAGTAGTTAAAAAGACAGCAAAAAAAGAAAAGACCGAAGTGGATGTCAGACTCTGAAATTTGCTCTTGGACATAGAGTAGCTAAAGCAAATGGAAGAAATGATGAAGTAAAAGGGCCGAACAGAAGATTTCAAAGGGAAGCTCAAGAAGACAAAGTATTATAATGAAATGTGCAACGACCTGGAGTTAGAAAACCAAAAAGGAGGAACATGCTCAGTATTTCTCAAGCTGAAAGAACTGAAGAAAAAATTCAAGCCCTGAGTTGCAATTTTGAAAGATTCTGTGGGTGAAATATTGAACAATGCATGAAACACCAAAAGAAGATTTAAGAAATACACAGAATCAGTGTACCAAAAAGAATTGGTCTACGTTCAATCATTTCAGAAGGCAGCATATGATCAAGCACTGATGGTACTGAAGTCCAAGCTGGACTGAAGGCATTGGTGAACAATAAGGCTCCAGGAATTGAATGGATAACAACTGAGGTGTTTCAACAAACCAATGCAATTCTGGAGGTGCTCACTCCTCTATGTCAGGAAATTTGGAACACAGCTACCTGGCCAGCTGACTGGAGGAGATCCATATTTATGCCAGTTCCAAAGAAGGTGATCCAACAGAACACGGAAATTATCAAACAACATCACTAATATCACAAGCAAGTAAAATTTTGCTGAAGATCATTCAAAACTGGTTTCAGCAGTACGCTGACAGGGAACTGCCAGAAATTCAAGCCAGATTCAGAAAAGGATGTGGAACAAGGGATATCATTGCTGAGGTCAGATGGATCCTGGCTGAAAGCCGAGAATACCAGAAAGATATTTACCTGTGTTTTATTGACTATGCTAAGACATTCAACTGTGTGGATCATAACAAATTATGGATAATATTGAAAAGAATGGAAATTTCAGAACACTTAATTGTGCTCCTGAGGAACCTGTACATAGACCAAGAGGCAGCCGCTCAAACACAGCAAGGGCAAACTGCATAGTTTGAAATCAAGAAAGGTGTGCTTCAAGGTTTCGTTGTTTCACCATACTTAGTGAATCTGTTTGCTGAGAATATAATCAGAGAAGCTGGACTATATGAAGAAGAATGTGGCATCAGGATTGGTGGAAGGCTCCTTGGCAACCTGCAATATGCAGATGACACAACCTTAGTTGCTGAAAGGGAAGAGAACTTGAAGCACTTACTGATGAAGATCAAAAACTGCATCCTTCAGTATGGATTACACCTCAACATAAAGAAAATAAAAATCCTCACAACTGGACCAATAAGCAACATCATGAAAACGGAGAAAAGATTGACATTGTCAAGGATTTCATTTTATTTGGATATAAAATCAACGCTTGTGGAAGTAGCAGTCAGGAAACCAAATGATGTATTGCATTAGGCAAATCTGCTGCAAAAGACCTGTTTAAGGTGTTAAAAAGCAAAGATGTTACTCTGAGGACTAACATGCACCTAACTCAAGCCAGGATATTTCCAATAGCCTCATATGCACGCAAAATCTGGACAATGAATAAGGAAGACTGAAGAAGAATTGATGCCTTTGAATTATGGTGTTGGTGAAGAATATTGAATATGCTATGGACTGCCAGAAGAATGAACAAGTCTGTCTTGGAAGAAATACAGCCAGAGTGCTCTTTGGAAGAGGGTGGCGAGACTTCTCTCACCTACTTTGGACATGTTATCAGGAGGGACCAGCCCTTGGAGAAAGACATGCTTGGTAAAGTAGAGGGTCATTGAAAAAGAGGAAGACCCCCACTGAGATGGATTGACACAGCAGCAGCAACGATGGGCTCAAATATAACAATGATTGTGAGAATGTGCAGGACTGGACAGTGTTTCGTTCTGTTCTGCATAGGGTTGCTATGAATCACCTAACAACAACAACAACATAAATGGTATTGCTTTCCTGATTTCCTTTTAGAAATTCTCATAATTGGTGTATAAGAATTCAACTGGTTTTTGTATGTCTATCTTGTATCCTGGTACTCCGCTGAATCTGTTAATTCCAGTAGTTTTCTTGTGAAGTCTTTGGAATTCTTTATGTATAGAATGTAGAGTATGGAAACCCGATCAAGTAGTTGTTAAGAGCTACAGCTGCTAATCGAAAGGTTAGCAGTTCAAATCCACTAGGTGCTTCTTGGAAACCCTAGGGCAGTTCTATTCTGTCCTTTAGAGTCACTATGAGTCGAAATTGACTCAAAGGCAACAGGTTTGGTTTCTTGTTTGTTTTTTGTATGTATAGTATTATATCATCTGTGAACAGGGGTAGTTTTATTTCTTCCTTACCAATATGAATGCCCTTTATTTCTTTTTCTTGCCTTGTTGCTCTAGCTAGGACTTTCAGCACAATGTTAAGGAGGAGCGGTGATAAGGGCATCTTTGTCTTGTTCCCATTCTCAGGGGGAATGTTTTCAGCCTCTCTCCATTGAGAATGATGTTGGCAGTTGGTTTTGTTTAAAAAACAAACAAAAACAAACCCATTGTCTTTGAATGGATTCTAACTCATAGTGACCCTATAGGGCAGAGTATAACTACCCCATAGGGTTTCCAAGGAGTGCCTGGTGGATTTGAACTGCTGACCTTTTTGTTAGCAGCCTAACAGTTAACCACTAAGCCACCAGGGCTCAGGTGGTTTTATATAAACAAACAACCACACCCATTGCCGTACAGCTGATTCTGACTCATAACAACCATATAGGACAGAGTAGACCTACCCTATAGAGTTTCCAAAGAGCGCCTAGTGGATTCGAACAGCCGATCTTTTGGTTAGCAGCCATAGCAGTTAAGATTGTGCCCCAGGGTTTCTTGGTTTTGTATAGGTGTCCTTTATTATGTTGAGGAATTTCTCTTCTATTCCTATTTTATTCAGGGTTTTTATCAGGAATGGGCATTGGACTTTAGCATATGGTCCAGGGGTCTGCCTTGGTGCTGCATGGTGGTGCTGCACCTGGTGGGGCACAGCCACTGGTAGCATGGAGCAGTGTCCAGGGGTCCAGGAGTCCACATTGGAGTCACTTGGAGGTGCAGTCTTTGGAGGGGTGAGGCTGGGGTCAGCACACGACTGGGGCTGGGTGTTTGGAGGTCTGTGCCGGTGCTGCTCAGGGGTGCGGTTCTCTTTGGGGCAGGGTACGGAGTAGGCGTGGCATGGGTCCCGGGGTCCGGATGTCCTCGTCAGTGCCACTGACTAGGGGTTTTAACTCACTTGGGGATTGGAGGATTTGTAGAACGTGAAAGCTCAAAGCTCCTAAATTATTGGAATATTGCTTAGGTCCCCAAGCCTCACTGACTTTGAGACTTATTTGATAAGAGAGGTAAGTAGATGTTATTGTTAATTGACATCAAGTCACTCCAACTAATGGCAATCCTGTGTACAAAAGAAGAAAATGTTGCCCTGTCCCGTGTTATCTTTATGATTGTTGGTATGCTCAAGTCCATTGCTGCAACCATGGTAAGTAGATAGTTTAATCTAAACATGTGGATGATGTCCTGGATGAATTCTTATTAAATAGTGTATATTGTGCTCAAATTTTGAGTATGATGACTGGGCTAGGAAGTTCTAGAATTGCACTCCTAGAAATTTTTCTCTTTCCTGTTTATGTGCTGCCCCAAACTGGAACTTTTTGAAATTTCAACTAAAATACCCTTTGCAGTTTGGGAAGAAAGCTGGGAATTCTGATTTGCAGATGACTAAACAAACTACACTTAACATTATTTTTCTCACCTCCAAATTAGGAAGTTGGTTACTAAATAGCATGCTACAAAAGTAAGAGCTCCTCCTCTTCTTTCATCATTAAGAAGTTTAACAGGTATGTCTTAGTCTTCCAAATAGATCCCTCTGTACCGAGAACAGGTGACAAGATTGAAACCATAGCTTCTTTAACTATTAAAACTTGGTGAATTTGAGATGTGGAATTCCAAATTGAATGTTAAAAACATTAGAAATGCAAGCACTAGAAATCAAGACATAAAGGAAGGACTGGGAATCTTCTAATACCTTGTTTTAATTAAACTAGGACAGAGAATAAGGAGCCCAGTGGGGTAATGGCTAAGCAGTCGACTACTAACTGAAAGGTCAGTGGTTTGAACCCACCACCCACTCCTCAAGAAAAAAGACTTGACGATCTGCTCCCATAAAGATTTCAGCCTAGGAAACTCTATGGGACAGTTCTACTTACCCCATAGTGTCACTATGAGTTGGAATTGACTTGACAGCACATAACAATAACAACAGGACAGGGAATCAGGGAGTGTTGGACTTTGAATGGGTGTGTCCAGCCTGGTCTCAATAACTTACCTAAAATCATACAGCTAATCAGGAGGAGCTAAACTTAAACCCAAGTCTGCCTGATTCCAAAGGGCACTTTCTTTCTTCAGTGTTAGAATTCCTGCCTTTCATGTGGGAGACAGGGGTTTGGTTCTCAGCTAATGTACCTCATGCACACCAACGACCTGTCTGTCAGCGGAGGCTTGCGTCCCACTATGATGCTGAACAGGTCTCAGTGGTACTTCCAGACTAAGATGGACTAGGAAGAAAAACCTGGTGATCTACTTCTGTAAAGCCGAGGGTCCTATCTGCAACTGATTGTGGGAATGGTGCATGGCCAGGCAAAGTTTTGTACCCTCGTGCATGTGTTGCCATGAGCCAAGAGCTGACTTCACGGCACCTAACAAGAACAACAAATACCAACAATCTAAGAGCTAGTAGAATCATGGAAAAACAAAAACAAAAGACCAGTAGAGTGAGTGATAAATAAAACATACTCTGAGCATCTATAGATAAAGTGGAAATTGCTCCTCACTGGCAGCAGAAAGGTGGCCTGAATACATACAGACTATTTTGAAGGAGGGTAACAATTTTTTTTCCTGCAGTTCACTTGAGCTTTCTGTGCTTCTGTTTGCTCCTCTGGAAGATCGCAGGTGTGTGGTAGGTGAGAGGCATAGGGCTTAGAACAGTAATGTCCTTCTTAGCTCAAATAGTCTACAAATCTTACAGCATATTTCTTTTTAAATTTTATTGTGCTTTGAGTGAAAGTTTACAAATCAAGTCAGTCTCTCACACAAAAACTTATATACACCTTGCTACGTACTCCCAATTGCTCTCCCTCTAATGAGACAACCTGCTCCCTCCCTCCACTCTCTCTTTTCATGCCCATTTTGCCAGCTTCTAACCCCCCCGACCCTCTCATTTCCCCTCCAGGGAGGAGATGCCAACATAGGCTCAAGTGTCCACCTGATCCAAGAAGCTCGCTCCTCACCAGCATCCCTCTCCAACCCATTGCCCAGTCCAATCCATGTCTGAAGAGTTGCCTTTGGGGATAGATCCTGTCCTGGGCCAACAGAAGGTCTGGGGGTCATGACCACTGGGATCCTTCTAGTCTCAGTCAGACCATTAAGTCTGGTTTTTTTACGAGAATTTGGGGTCTGCATCCCACTTGTCTCCTGCTCACTCAGGGGCTCTCTGTTGCATTCCCTGTCAGGGCAGCCATCGGTAGTAGCCGGGCACCATCTAGCTCTTCTGGTCTCAGGCTGATGTAGTCTCTGGTTTATGCGGCCCTTTCTGTCTCTTGGGCTCGTTATTACCTTGTGTCCTTGGTATTCTTCATTCTCCTTTGAACTAGGTGGGTTGAGACCAATTAATAGATCTTAGATGGCCGATTGCTAGTGTTTAAGATCCCCAGATGCCTCTCTCCGAGGTGGGATGCAGAATTTTTTCTTAATAGATTTTATTATGCCAATGGACTTAGCTGTCCCCCGAAACCTTGGTCCCCAAACCTCCGCCCCTGCTACGCTGGCCTTTGAAGCATTCAGTTTATTCCAGAAACTTATTTACTTTTCGTTTAGTCCAGTTGTGCTGACCTCGCCTGTATTGTGTGTTCTCTTTCTCGTCACCTAAAGTAGTTCTTATTTACTATCTAATTAGTGAATGCCCCTCTCCCACCCTCCCACTGTCCCCCCTCTCGTAGGCATCAAAGAATATTTTCTTCTTGGTTTAAACTATTTCTTGAGTTCTTATAATAGTGGTCTTATACAATATTTGTCCTTTCGCAACTGACTAATTGCACTCAGCATAATGCCTTCCAGGTTTCTCCATGTTATGAAATGTTTCACAGATTCCTCACTGTTCTTTATCGATACATAGTATTCCATTGTGTCAATATACCATAATTTATTTATCCATTCATCCGTCGATGGGCACCTTGGTTGCTTCCATCTTTTTGATATTGTAAACAGTGCTGCAATGAACATGGATGTGCATATATCTGTTCGTGTAAAGGCTCTTATTTCTCTAGGATGTATTCCAAGGAGTGGGATTGCTGGGTCGTATGGTAGTTCTATTTCTAGATTTTTAAGGAAGTGCCAAATCGATTTCCAAAGTGGTTGTACCATTTTACATTCCCACCAGCAGTGTAAAAGTATTCCAGTCTCTCCACAGCCTCTCCAACAGTTATTGTTTTGTGTTTTTCGGATTAATGCCAGCCTTGTTGGAGTGAGATGGAACCTCATTGTAGTTTTGATTTGCATTTCTGTAATGATCCTGAGCATTTCCTCATGTATCTGTTAGCTACCTGAATGTCTTCTTTAGTGAAGTGTCTGTTCATATCTTTTGCCCATTTTTTAATTGGGTTATTTGTCTTTTTGCAGTTGAGTTTTTGCAGTATCATGTAGATTTTAGAGAACAGGTGCTGATCAGAAATGTCATAGCTCAAAACTTTTTCCCAGTCTGTAGGTAGTCTTTTTACTCTTTTGGTGAAGTCTTTGGATGAGCATAGGCGTTTGATTTTTAGGAGCTCCCAGTTACCTAGTTTTTCTTCTGGATTGTTAGTAATGTTTTGTATACTGTTTATGTCATGTATTAGGTTTCCTAACATTGTCCCTATTTTTTCTTCCATGATATTTATCATTTTAGATTTTATATTTAGGTCTTTGGTTCATTTTCAGTTAGGTTTTTTTTTTTTTAGTGCATGGAGTGAGGTATGGGTCTTGCCACATTTTTTTTCAGATGGATATCCGGTTATGCCAGCACCATTTGTTAAAAAGACTGTCTTTTCCCTATTTAACTGTTTTGGGCCTTTCTTAAATAACAACTGCTCACATGTGGATGGATTTGTGTCAGGATTCTCAATTCTGTTCCATTGGTCTATGTATCTGTTGTTGTACCAGTAACAGGCTGTTTTGACTACTGTGGTAGTATAATAGGTTCTAAAATCAGGTAGAGTGAGGCCTCCCACTTTGTTCTTTTTTAGTAATGCTTTTAAAAAAAATTTTTTTTTTTTTTTTAACTTATCTGGGGCCTCTTTCCCTTCCATATGAAGTTGGTGATTTATTTCTCCATCTCATTAAAGAATGTCTTTTGAATTTGGATTAGAATTGCATTAAATCTACAGATTGCTTTTGGTAGAATAGACATTTTTATAATGTTAAATCTTCCTACCTATGAGCACGGTATGTTTTTCTACTGATGTAGGTCTCTTTTATTTTCTTGCAGAAGTGTATTGTAGTTTTCTTTGTATAAGTCTTTTACATCTCTGGTAAGATTTATTCCTAAGTATTTTATCTTCTTGGGGGCTGCTGTAAATGGCATTGATTTGGTTATTTCCTCTTTGATGTTCTTTTTGTTGGTGTAGAGGAAACCAATTGATTTTTGTACGTTTATCTTGTATCGTGATACTCTACTGAACTCTTCTATTAGTTTCAGTAGTTTTCTGGAGGATTCCTTAGGGTTTTCTGTGTGTAAGATCATGTCGTCTGCAAATAGAGATACTTTTACTTCTTCCTTGCCAATCTGGGTGCCCTTAATTTCTTTATCTAGCCTAAATGCTCTGGCTAGGACCTCCGACACAATGTTGAATAAGAGTGGTGATAAAGGGCATCCTTGTCCTGTTCCCGTTCTTAAGGGGAATGCTTTCAGGCTTTTCCCACTTAGGATGATGTTGGCTTTGTATAAATGCCCTTTATTATGTTGAGGATTTTTCCTTCTATTCCTATTTTCCTGAGAGTTTTTATCATGAATAGGTGTTGAACTTTGTCAAATACCTTTTCTGCATCAATTCATAAAATCGTGTGATTCTTGCCTTTTGTTTTATTTGTGATGGATTACATTAATTGTTTTTCTGATGCTGAACCATCCCTGCATACCTGGTATGAATCCCACTTAGTCACAGTGAATGATTTTTTTTGATATGTTGTTGAATTCTATTGGCTAGAATTTTGTTGAGGATTTTTGCATCTAAGTTCACGAGGGATATAAGTCTGTAATTTTCTTTTTTTGTGATGTCTTTACCTGGTTTTGGTATCAGGGATATGGTGGCTTCATAGAATGAGTTTGATAGTATTCTGTCCTTTTCTATGCTCTGAAATACCTTTAGTAGTAGTGGTGTTAACTGTTTTCTGATAGTTTGGTAGAACTCTCCAGTGAAGCCATCTGGGCTAGGGCTTTTTTTTTGGTTGGAAGTTTTTTGATTACCTTTTTGATCTCTTTTGATATGGGTCTATTTAGTTGTTGTACTTCCGTTTGCGTTAGTTTAGGTAGGTAGCATGTTTCTAGGAAATCATCCATTTCTTCTAGGTTTTCAAATTTGTTAGGGTACGATTTTTCATAGTAATATGATATGATTCTTTTAATTTTAGCTGGGTCTGTTGTAATATCGCCCATCTCATTTGTTATTTGGGTTATTTGCTTCCTCTCCTGTTTTTCTTTTGTCAGTTTGGCCAATGGTTTATCAATTTTGTTGCTTTTTTCAAGGAACCAACTTTTGGTCTTGTTAATTCTTTCAATTGTTTTTCTGTTTTCTATTTCATTTAGTTCTGCTCTAATTTTTATTATTTGTTTTCTTCTGATGCCTGAGGGTTTCTTTTGTTGCTCCCTTTCTATTCATTCAAGTTGTAGGGATAATTCTTTGATTTTGGTCCTTTCTTCTTTTTGGATGTGTGCGTTTATTGCTATAAATTGATCTCTGGGCACTGCTTTCACTGTGTTCCAAATGTTTTGATAGGAAGTGTTTTCATTCTCATTGGATTCTCTGAATTTCTTTATTCCATCCTTAATATCTTCTATAACCCAGTCTTTTTTGATCAGGGTTTTGTTCAGTTTCCAAGTGTTTGATTTCTTTTCCCTGCTTTTTCTGTTATTGATTTCTACTTTTACGGCCTTATGGTCAGAGAAGATGCTTTGTAATATTTCAATGTATTGGATTCTACTAAGGCTTACTTTATGACCTAATATGTGGTCTATTCTAGAGAAAGTTCCATGTGCAGTATATAAGAAAGTATATTTGGTTGCTGTTGGATGGAGTGTTCTGTACATGTCTATGAGGTCTAGTTGTTTTACTGTGGCATTTAGATCTTCTGTATCTTTATTGAGCTTCTTTCTGGGTGTCCTGTCCTTCACTGAAAGTGGTATGTTGAAGTCTCCTGCTATTATTGTGGAGTTGTCTATCTCAGTTTTCAGTGCTGATAGAGTTTGTTTTATGTATCTTGCAGCCCTGTCATTGGGTGAATAAAAATTTAATATGGTTATATCTTCTTGGTATATTGTCCCTTTAATCATTATATAGTGTCCTTCCTTAGCCTTTTTGATGGATTTAACTTTAAAGTCTATTTTGTCAGAAATTAATATTGCCAGTCCTGCTCTTTTTTTGATTCTTGTTTGCTTGATATATTTTTTCCATCCTTTGAGTTTTAGTTTGTGTCTCTAAGTCTACTGTGTGTCTCTTGTAGGCAGCATATAGACGGATCTTGTTTTTTAATCCATTCTGCTACTCTCTGTCTGTTTATTGGTGCATTTAGTCCATTTACATTCAGGGTAATTATGGATAGGTGTGAATTTAGTGCTATCATTTTGATGTCTTTTTTTTGTGTGTTGTTGACAGTTTCTTTTTCCCCCTTAATGTTATATACTAAGTAGATTATTTTCATGTATTGTCCTTTCCTCATATTTGTTGTTGTTGATTTTGTTTTTGCTGAGTCTCTATTTTTTTCTTGTATTTTATTTTGATGACTAGGATAATTAGTCTCCTTTGTGGTTACATTGTTTGCCCCTATTTTTCTAAATTTAAACCTAACTTTTATTTCTTTATATCACCGTATCTTCTTCTCCCTACGGAAGGTCTATGACTACATTTCTTAGTCCCTCTTTATTATTTTAATGTTGTCTTCTCTTATATAATAACATCGCTTTTACCCTGTTTTAAGCATTTTTTTTTTTTAAATCTTGGTTTGTTTTTTTGATTTCCTTGTCTGGGTTGACTTCTGATTGCTCTTCCCAGTGTTCTAGTCTTGGGTCGATACCTGATATTATTGATTTTCTAAACAAAGAACTCCCTTCATATTTCTTGTAGTTTTGGTTTGGTTTTTATGAATTCCCTAAGCTTCTGTTTATCTGGAAATGTCCTAATTTCACCATTATATTTAAGAGACAGTTTTGCTGGATACATGATTCTTGGCTGGCAATTTTTTTTCCTTCAATTTTTTAAATATGTCATCCCATTGCCTCCTTGCCTGCATGGTTTCTGCCTCGCAGTCTGAGCTTATTCTTATTGGCTTTCCTTTGTAGGTGACTTTTTGTTTATCCCTAGCTGCTCTTAAAATTCTCTCTTTATCTTTGGTTTTGGAAAGTTTGATTATAATATGTCTAGTGACTTTCTTTTAACATCTACCTTATGTGGAGTTCAATGAGCATCTTGGATAGGTATCCTCTCATCTTTCACAATATCAGGGAAGCTTTCTGCCAACAAATTTTCAATTTTCTCTGTATTTTGTGTTATCCCTCCCTGTTCTGGTACTCCAATCACTCATAGGTTATTTCTCTTGGTAGAGTCCCACATGATTCTTAAGGTTTCTTCATTTTTTAAAATTCTTTTACCTGAATTTTCTTCAAATATATTAGTGTCAAGTGATTTATCTTCAAGTTCAGAAATTCTAGCTTCTACTTGCTCAAATCTGCTCCTCTGACTTTCTATTGGTTTGACTACTTCTGTAATCTTACTGTTAATCTTCTGAATTTCTGATTGCTGTCTGTCTCTGGATTTTTCGAGCTTATTAAATTTTTCATTATGTTCCTGAATAATCTTTCTAATTTCTTCTATTGCTTTATCTGTGTGTTCCGTGGCTTGTTCTGTGTATTGCCTCATTTCCTTCTGATGTCTTGAAGTGATCTGTATATTAAACTTTTGTATTCTGTGTCTGGTAATTCCAGGAATGCACTTTCATCTAGAAGATCTTTGGATTCCTTGTTTTGAGAGCTTGTTGAGGTGATCGTGGTCTGTTTCTTTATGTGACTTGATATCGACTGTTGTCTCTGAGCCATGTATAATTATTGTATTAATTTATGCTTGCTTACTGTGTCATAGCTTCTTGCTTTGTTTTGTTTTAATATGCCCAACTGGGTTGCTTGAGTGAGCTAGAGTGATTATTTTCCCCTTTGGAGCTCTGAGGTCTCTCCCCAAATGGCTAGAGCTGTTATCAGGTATATCAGTCTGGGAGTCCATTCAGTTTTCTTGTATGAGTTCAGCTCAGGTGTACAGGTAGCTGATCATCAAGTATTTGGTACAGGCTTTGTCCTACAATCTTAGAGGGGCAGAGGTGATTGGTGTAGGTACCAGTATCTGGTTGCAGCATGGGGTCACACTCTAAACGAGGCAGGGGATTGAGAACTGTCCCCCGAGTGTCTCTGAGGAAAGCATGTCCCTGTTCCCTAGAGCGTGCAGGTGGGTGGGTTCTGCAGACGGACCATGGGCACCCAGTATTTTTGGTTGTAAGGACTGTGAGGTACCAGTTATCCCTGGATCCCTGTCAAGGGTGGCTGGGTGACCTGAGTAGAGCTACCAGTCCTAAGTCCCCTAATTTGTGTAGTTGAGGACCCTGTTTAGTAGGCAAAGCAATGTCAAACATGAAACACCCACCTCTCTCCCACATAGCTGAAACAGTTGGAGTTTGCCCAAAAGGGCCTATTCTCCTGAAATAGGCCCACACAGGTCCATGCAGAGGGGAAAGGTGCTGAAAGTCCTCAGACCTTTTGTGCCTGGACAGGAGCCGCTTCTTCCCTGAGCTCCCACAGTTAGTGGAGCTGGCAAATTATCTTTTCCCCCAACTGCAAATTTTTTCCTTCTCCAAGGCTGGGAGGATGGCTCTAGGCACTCAGCAATGCCTATCTCAGGCCCAGGGAATTCAGCTGCTGAATGGCTTGGGGGTGGGGGGGGGCATGTTAAAATGTACGCAAGAACTTAACTTTTGCCAGGAGTGCTGTTATTCCCTGGTTCTGGAGGTGTGAGTAGGCTGTGTGGCTGGCTGCTTCTTCCTGATGAAACAGTGGCGGAACGCTAGTACCAGCCCACCACCGCTGCTCCAGGAATGGTGCCTGAGGGCTCCCTGTATTTCAGGTCTGGTAACTCCTCTCCGCTTCTGAACCGTCTCTTCCTCCCCCTGCAGCTCTGTTCGTTTTTTAAGCTTGCCTTTGATTCTCAGGGCTCCTAGCTTGTCATAGATATGCTTGTTTCACTTGTTTTTTTTTTGGGGGGGGGTCTTTGTTGTAAAGAGTGCTTGCCAGAAGTGTCTGTTTTGCCACCTTGGCTCCCCATAGTTATTTCTTGATTTTTTTAGCATGGGCCAAATCATTGTCTTTGTGTAAATTCCCACTTACATGAAACAGTGGTAGTAGTGTGAAACCCTTATCTTTCATGTCAATTAGGAGAAGAGAGAAGAGGGAGCAAGTTCAGACACATGGGTGGGGCCTTTGAGTCCCACTCCTACTCTGATTGTACAGAGGATTGTCCCTGCTTCTCCTCACTGTTCCTCCACTGAGATCCTGTGGAGAAAGGTGAGATCATGTCTGAAAATGGAACTGAACTTCTTGGAGCAAGAAGCAAAATAAGTATAAGGCCTACAAGTGTCATTATCTATTTTCAATTTCTAATCTTGATTCCAGATTGAGTTTATCTTTAAAAAGAACTGGTCAGCTCTTAAATCAAAGAGCTGAATCCTCTTATTTTCCTCTTCTGGGTTTTGAAATGGTGATGAAAGCCCCTAATACCATGGCAACAGGAGCTGTGGAAAACCTAACCTGGAAGTATGGGAGGGAAAGGAGTCCATGAAGATGGCAGACTCTGAGGGACTATGAGAACCATCCTACTGAAGGCAGATGGGAAGCTGGTTCTTCTGTCCAACCTGACATTACCCGCTGAGGCAGAATTTTAGGGAGACAGCATGACAGAGAGAAAAACATGGACTTTGACATCATGCAGTACTCAGTTTGAATCTCAGCTTCGGTACTTATTGCTGTGTGATACCTGGCAAGCTATTTAACTTCTCTGAGCCTATGCTGTGGCATTGTTGTGAGGATTATGCCAGAGAATGAATAATTGGGAGTGTTCGGTGCATATTAGATGCTCAACAGATACAAGTCATTGTGATCTGTTTTAAGCATTGGGTTTCTTATCTCTTGCTTCAAGTTCTCTACTGGCAACCTCTGGTGATGTGGTTTGTGCAATTAGTAGAGTATGGGTAAGAGAAGAAGCTCCCATAGCTCGGGCTTAGTTAGATTTGGGAGGATCCAGGGAACATTTACTTGGAATTTCCCTATATATGTGAGTTTTCTCTGTTCAAGATATGACAATAATGAAAATTTGCAGCAAGAGAGCCGAGAACCAGAAAAGCTGGGTTCCTACAGCTCTTTCACAGAGAAATCCTGGGCTGATAATTTCCTCTCATGGGCTTTAAACTTCTGCCCTGCTGTGTGGGTTAAAAAATGTTGAAAGTCCTTTTGAAGAAACACATATTAGAGTTTGGACAAGGTTTCACTCCTCTGAAAATATCTTTCCACTTAGATCCCTGAGGATTGAAATCCCACTGCCGGAGCCTCATACCTAGAAAAGTGTAAATAGGAGTTTTGTCTGCTGGACTAAATGCAAATCATTGAATGAATCATTGAGTTCATCATGGCTCTAGGAAGGTTGGGAAAGCAAAGACTTGTGGAAACCTGAAGGGGGAGAAAAGCATAGAAAACCAAGACTGCAAGACACCACTACATCCTCCACCCTCCAGCATTTTGCCAAGAGAACCTCCCAAAAAAGTCCCTGTGCATGGGTAAGGAGTGATAGAGGGACTCAGGAGCTCACTGTGTACCCTTGGCAAAATCACTCCACCTTCCCCCCCCTAAAAAAACCCAAACCCGTTGCCTTTGAGTTAATTCCAACTCAGTTGATCCCATGTGTTACAGAGTAGAACTGAGCTTACTAGGGTTTTTTTTTTTTTTTTTGCTGTAATCTTTTTTTTTTTTTTCCCACCAGATATTTTTCGTGCGGTGCTGCTAGGCGGGTTCAAACCTCCAACATTTAGATTAGTAGTCAAGAGCAAACCATTTGTGCCACTCAGGGACCCTCACTCCATCTTACCACATCCAAAGTTTGCATCTGTAAAATGAGAGGGCTGGACTCCTTCAGCTCTGATTCTGTGCCCATGTAACTGGATGCTGCCCAGGGTTTCAGGGGGTTGCAGTTAGGGATTCCTTGATGGGAGTGCTCAGTCTCAGCCTCTCTGCGGCTAGAAGACAGTTCAAATTGAAAGGCATGCCTTATGGCTTACTGGAGGTTTTCTTCGCCTATTTTGCAAGCCATCAATGAAAGAAGGGTCTGGCTGGAGAAAGGAGCTGTATAGGAAGTGGGTGATAGTACACTGAAGGAAATGCCTCTCCTCTTCAAATTTAGTACTATTTTTTCAACAAATATTTATTGAAATAAATATTTATTTATGAGGTACTTGTTCACATCAGTGTACAAAACACACAAAGATTCATGTCTTTGTAAAGCTTATATTCAGTGAATAGGGTGTATTTTTACATTCCGTTGAGGTAGAGTAATTTTATTTAAGTATGTCTGTCATTTGTATTTGTTCCTAAGTTACCTACTTGTCTTCTCTATTCATTTTCCTTTGCTTTATTTGTATTTAAAAAATTCATTTGTTGGGGGCATATAATAAATTATGGATAAATAGATAGATAGCTGCTGTTGAGTCTTCTTCAACTCATAGTGACCTCATGTACAACAGAACAAAATTGCTTGATCCTGCTGTCATCCTCACAATTGCCATCATGCTTGAGTCCACTGTTGTCAGAGATCTTGGGAACCCTTTGATACCATCCATAGAAGTAGAAAGTAGCATGGAGAAAGGTAGAGAGAACTTCTGGGAGGTGTGTAAAATCAAATGCATCTGTTGCATTTGCTGCTCTACCCTCCCTTCCATATCTACTCTACTCTCCACCCTTTATTCTGCTTTGTGCTTCAGGGCCACCTCTAGCTTCTGGTTAGATTTGGCCAATGGAAAGGACCACCGGGAGGTGTGGCAGGGTATTTTCTCCCCTGGCTCCCTCCTTGCTGCATTACCTCAGCCTGGCTACATCCTTTGTACCAAAGGCCAGCGCTGATGTCATGGAGTGACTTCCACTATAACCACTTTCTCAGATTCTGGCAACCAATACCTCTCCTTGTCTCTTTGGGGCCAGCAGTGGTAATGGTTCCCTGATGTTGTTAGCTCTGGAGTACTGCACTTTCCCTTACTCATTTCTTCTAATCCTGCTGACTTCTTTATAAGTAGTCTCTTTTGTAAGTAGTCTCTCCTTTTTTATCTGGTTAGAGTTGCCATCCATTTCCTGCCAGGACTTTGATCACATAAGTAAAATTCCACTTGTTTCCTGACTCACCAAGTAATTCACTCCACCTGGGTGAACCAAGATGGTGCCTGGAACATTTGCCCTATTTCACTACTTCCGCTGGCTACTGGAGGCCTCAAAGTCTCCTTGTAGATTGCTGGAGCCTCAGGGACGCTCCCAGTTCTGCCTCCTGAACCCGATTGTTCATCTTACCTGATCACTATGGTGAGCTCTTCACTTCAAATCTGCTTCTTCCCCTGTCCCTATGCCCACGCTTCATTGCTGGAGACCGTTCTTTGCTGAGGATGGGAATCGCATTACCTCTTTGCTTCCTGCTCACAGCTGTGAGTAGCCTCCTCCAGCCCACTCCAGCTCTCTTGCAGAGTCTGGATCTTTTCTTGCAAGATAGGGGAAGCCAGACTGTATTAGTTAGGACAAACTGTTTATTATAGTGTCTCATTTCAGTGTACCAGCTGATAGGAACATAAGCCTCATTACGGCTACACTGACTAAAGATCATAGAACAGAAAAATGGGTTAGTGATTTCATACAAGTTTTTCTAATTTATCTGCTGCCAATTGACTTCATCTTTAATTCCCAGTCCACTTTTCTTAATTACCACCCATTGCCATCAAGTCAATTCCAACTCATGGCAACCCTATAGGACCAAGTAGAACTGTCCCATAGAGTTTCTGAGGAGCAGGTGGTGGATTTGAACTGCTGATCATTTGGTTAGTAGCTGTAGCTCCTAATTACTGGGGCACAGCTTCTGAAATGTTCCTTGCTGTAGAATTTTTGTTCTCTTCACAATCCATTAACCTCATCCCTATCCTCACTCTGCCCCATCCAAGGCTAGGTGTTTTCTCAGGCTTCTGGTACAGTTGCACAATGGAAAAAGTTTCTCTTGTGATCCCTGGTATTCTTCAATTGGTGGAGAAGTTAGGAAAGAACAAATACCCTTTAATATTAAGGAGCTCATACTTTTTATGAGACCCAGAACCTGATTACACAAAATACTACTGCTACTAATAAAAATGTTAAAAAAACATTTGAACATGAAAATGAGTGTAAACCATTAGCTAATTTATTTATTCGACAAATATTGTTGAATACACACTATATGCTATTAGCTAATTAAGTATTTATTAAGTTAATAACTGTTTAGCACATATGGTGGGAATTTATTGGGTTGGGGAAGATAAACACCGGATGGAGTTTATTTAGAACCCTGTCATATTTTGCACCTGCAACATAGCATTCTGTCAGGGAGAGTGTGTGGTGTATCATGGTTAAGAGTACAGGCTTTGCAGTAAGAGAAGCCTGTCGTCAAACCCTCACTCTGCTGCTAACTATCTGCGTGATTATGAACATGTAAAGTAATCTCTCTGTGTCTTAGTTCTTTTGTTTGTCAAATGGGAATGACTGGCATATCTACCTCATAGACAGGCACTCCCTAAGTGGTCACTGTGTACAGGACCCTTACGACTTTACTGTCTCTCCTTGGATTTCAGTTATTTTGGTACATTTTATATCTCATCTATTAGATTGTATATATATCTAGGGCATCTTTGTATCTCTCATGGTGCCTAACATAGGTGCTTGATTGGTAAGTACTGAAAAAATGTAAAATAGTTGCTAAAATTTATTGAATACTTCGTATATGTTAGGCACTGTTCTGGCTTTTGACACCGGAAAGGCCCTATGAAGTAGGAACTACTATCATTCCAAAATGAAAGTACAGAATTTTAAGTAAATTGACTAAGATTATGGAGATAGTAAGGCACAGAGTCAGGATTTGAACCCAGATTTCTGGCTCTAGAGCCCACATGCTAGCTACCACACTATATTGTCTCCCAGGATGTGCTTAATGGGGTCTGTATTGCAGCGAGGGACATAAAAGTAGATAAAGATGGCTATATCAGGACCTCAAATTCTTTCAGTTGAGAGGCAGTACATTTTCTTAACATCGCTAAGGCATTTACTTCATTTGGTTCCAGGGTGTGTTCAATGTCTGGAACCTGCCCTTGAAGAAGCTGCTACTGACTTCTTTGAGTAGGAGATTTGCGACTTCTTTTTACTCCAGTCGTGCAGATCCATCCAGGCTTTCTTACCTAATCTCCCTTGTGCTTTTGCAAAATTCAGGGCTTAAATTAGGCTGTGGAACAGTGAATCTAACTGAATATGTGACCATGATCTTCTAAGTTCTTGTCAACACCTTCTCCAACCCTGGAAGGTACAACTCAAGAAGCATTGGTGTAGGACTCTAAGGGAAAGAATGCTGACCTGAAGCCCAGGTGTTTGACCTCAGTCCTGCCCCTGCTTTTCATTAGCTAAGGGTCAGACATGAAGAATATAATCTCTCTGAGTTTCACTTTTCTCTTTTGTAAAAAAGGAAAGACTTTTCCTAGCTTGCCATTTCTGATCTCATACAATTGCTGCCTTATCTGTATGATTATATTCCACAAATATTTGAGGGTTGACTATACGCTAAGCATAGATAGGAGCCCTGGTGGCACAGTGGTTCAGATTTCGGCTCCTAACCAAAAGGTCAGCAGTTCAAATTCACCAGCTGCTCTTTGGAAACCTTATGGGGCAGTTCTACTCTCTGTCACTATGAGTCAGAGTCAACTGGACGGCAATGGGCTTTTTTTTAAGCAGAGATAAGTACTGGGATCCCCAGTATGAGGAAACATGGTCATTGCCCTTAAGAAACTCCTGGAGAATTGGTATCCTAGAAAGGGGATAATCAGGCATCAGAATAACCTGAGGCAACTATTAAGAATGCAGATTCTTGTGCTGCATTTCCAACATATTGAATTAGAAGCTCTGGTTCTTATGCACAATAAAGTTGGAAAACTCTGTGTTGTATTTGGATAGCAGTGGTGATGGGCCACAGATGGAATGCTTAGCAAGAGATAACTGCCCCATAGACGATGGCATTCAGCCCTGTGCCATCTTCATGTTCTTTTTGTTGTTGTTGCCATAACTGTGTGAGCCTGCTTTATTATTTACTTAGTAGTTTTCTTTAAATCAATTCATTTAAAGTCTTAAATACATTTATTTAAAATGAAAACATTATGTCGTGAATGTAGATGGTAAGCACATTTGCTTGCATTAATAGAAGGCAAATATAAAAGGAATACAATGGAAACAATGTTATGTAATGCCAGAAAGATTGCTAATGGCCACAGCCCACATTTTACTGGTTAAAATGGGAAATTAGCAAGTATTAGAAGATGGGAACTTGTGCTCAGAGAGAGGAACCTAGTTATTGAAACTGAAGTCAAAAAAATGTTGTTGCTGTTAAACACTTGAATAGTGAATGAGAAAAGAGATTTTCAAATTTATTTTCTTGACTTTTCTTCATAAAGAATCTTATATAAAGACCCAGTGTATAAAACAGATTAAAAATAACAACAATGATGGAACAAAAAATAAAACAGCTACCTTGAATAAAGCCAGCATAGAAGCCTGCTCCTTACTGTGTCAGACCCCAAAGGATACAGGCCACCCTTGAAAAACACTGGTTTACAGGAACAGGAGAATTGTGGGGGCTTGGTAAGTGAGCAGATTTTGAGTACTTTGGGCACAGTGACAGGATCCTGCTGTCTTGATACCAGCAGGGACAGTAGCAGCAAGCAGAAGGGGGAGGGTGTGGGGGATTGATCAGAATAGGTTGGCCAAATTTGGGAGGGGGGTTTGGTGGGCTTTTCTAACACGATTGAGGTTATTTTATTTTGCTGGCTTATTTAGTTCTAGGGGGCCAGCAGTGCAGGGCTCTGGTGGCTTCTTTGATTCAGGAGGGACAACAAAATCCAGGCACGGTGGTTAAGAAAGCTGAATCTGCCTTTCAGAGTATTTGTAAAGGAAGAGGCTCCTGGAATTTGGAGTTAACTGTAGCATGGCTCTAGAGCCCTGGTGGCACAGTGTTTAAGTGTGTGGCTGCTAACCAAAAGGTTGGCAATTCGAATTCACCGCCTGCTCCTTGGAAACCCTGTGAGGCAGTTCTACTCTGTCCTGTATGGCCTCTATGAGTCAGAATCTATTCAATGGCAATGAGTTTGGTAGCATGGCTCCTATCCCTTTAACTCTGGTGAATCAGGGAATCATGTGGGTCCAGAAAGAAACATCAAGAGATATTTCAGTGATCATTATAAGCATTTCTTGGGGATGTTTTATAAGGCCTGATGGAAAGCCTTTTTTTAATTGCTGTAAAAATATATACATACATATATACACACACACACACACATAAAACACTATGTTTAACAATTCAACATTTTTTCACGTATACAATTCAGCGATACCAGTTGCATCCATCGTGTTGTGCAATTATCACCAATATCCATTGCCAAATTTGGAAGCCTTTTGACTCTGGGAAAACTCTAGGGTGAATCAAGGTGCTCAAATTTGGAGTAAAACCAGAGTCGGTTAAATTATAATTCTTCACATAAGAAGTTTAGTAAAGATGGTAGCCAACTGTGGTGGATACTATGGTGTTCTACCCGAATCCCCTCTTTGGGGCTCATCTTTCAGCTACTGGGAATATTGGCTGCATCCCTTGGTAAGATTGCTCTTGGTGACAGAGAGTTGTCTCATCCAAGGTTACATCCTCCTCAGAGGTTGGCCTGCCAATAACTGGGTGATATTGAAATCCAAAGGCCTCCCGCCTCCTGCCGCCTCGATTTGGGACAACTCTGAAGGGCCATTCCAGCTCCAGATCCCCCTGTAGGACTGGTTTATGTCTCAGTTGCATTTGCATCCTGGATCAGCTCCTGTGTTCTGTATCTTTCTGTTTTCTGTGAAGGAGGAAACATATTGATGACATCATGATATGAAACCAGAATGAAGTTAAGCAACATTAAGTTTCCAGGAAAGTGGAATTTCCTTGAGGAAGATGTATATATTTATTATATGTATAATAAAAATGGCATCCCAGTGAGTGGGTGTTCATCTGTGTACATCTGTTCCAGACCCGGTTTATGCCCAGATTTTCTCAGCCTCACCTACTCTCTAATTCTTGGCTGCCTGATCAATAAAGAACTCCAAGGGCTTCCTCTGTCACTTCATCTCCTAACACTGCCATCTGTCTTAGCCTCCCCTGGGGTGAGGGCCAGACTTTGGCAATGCCTCCACAAAGTCTGCTGTGGTGGTGGCCACAGCTCTAGGGCCTAGAAGTGACCTGACCAGACCTATAGAGGCTTTGGCTCCTTCATGTCTGGTCTCAGAAGAAACACCAAGCTGGAGGCATAGGACTTGGTTTCCTCATCCTGGAAGTGTAGGGAGTTTTAACATCCTGGGATGAACTTTGACTAATGAGAAACAGGAAGGAGCCAGCAAATAAATGACTCAGTGACTCACTTTTTCTCCCCCTCGTGGATTGTTAAAGTACAGTGGCTCTGGAGTGTTCAAGTCAGAGTAGCTCCATATGACTAAGCAACTGGCTGTGTTTTTTTTTTGTTTTCCCATGCAAAGCTGTGGTCAGTTCGGTAACATACTGCCTTGTATTTGTTTCTGTCCTTCCCTGCCTTTCTTTTTTCCCTCCCTAGCTGTGGTGGCCCTGGGATTGTATAACCAATTGTCTTAGTTTCTTAGTGTTGCTATAACTTAAATGCCACAAGTGAGTGGCTTTATTTTCTCACAGTTAGGAGGCTAGAGGTTCGAATTCAGGGTGCCGGCTCTAGGGGAAGGCTTTCTGTTTTTGTCGGCTCTGGTGAAAAGTCCCTTTTTCTTTTCAGCTTCTATTCCTGAGTTCCTTGGCGATCTCCACGCAGCATTAGTCTTCCCCAGTTTGTCCTAGCTTGCCTCTGTGCCTAAACTGCTCCTTTCATATCTCGGAAGTGATTAGCATAAGACATATACCGATAGAGCCTCATTACCATGACAAAGAAGCCCTATTTCCACATGGGATTATATCCACATGTATAGAGTTTTTTTTTTTTTTTTTTATAGGGGTTAGGATTTTTAACATATTTTGGGGGACACAATTCAATCCTTAACACTAGTAATGCATTGGCATAGAAGGTTTGCTTCAGGTTCTCTTTTCTAGGGAACTTGAGAGCTCATGTGCACATGTAAATGAATCTTTTATATCTGAGTAACTGTCTTTAGTATCCAAATGTGTGTGAAATATCTACATGCATGTAACAATTGAACAGAATGTGTGTAACAATTGAATGTGTGTGTTAACATCTGGACAAATATGGGAAATATTTAAATAGGTATTCAGAGCTGGGGAGTCAAAGAATAACATTAGTGTATTAGTTATCTACTATTGCATTACAAATTATCCCAAAATATAGCTGCTGAAAACAACAAACATTTATTATCTCACAGTTTCTAAGTGGGTCAGAAATGTGGGAGAACCTTAGCCAGGTGATTCTGGCTCAAGGTCTCATGAAGCTACAATCAAGTTGTCAGCTGGGGCTCAAAGCTCAACTGGAGAAGGATCTGCTTCCAAGGTCACTCATGCGGTTGCTGGCAGGCCTCACATCCTTGCAACATGGCCTCTCCACAGGGCTGCCTCATTACATGGCTGCTGGCTTCCTCTAGAGAGAGTGAGAGTGAGCCCCCCAAAGGAAGCCATACTCTCTCAAAAAATAACTTATTTTATTATTTTTTTTTGTTGGAATATACACAACAAAAACAAACCAAAACCAAACTTGTTGCCGTTGAGTTGATTCTGACTCATAGCAACCTATAGAACAGAATACAAAGTCCCCTTAGGTTTTCCAAAGCTATAATCTTTACGGAAGCAGACTGCCACATTTTTCTCATGTGGACTGGCTTTGGGTTCAAAACAATGACTTTTTAGTTAGTAGCCGAGCACTTTAACCACTGCGTCGCACAGCAGAACATACACCAATTCAATAGTTTCTACATGTACAATTTAGTGAAGTTGATTACGTTCTTCGAGTTGTGTAAACATTCTCATCCCCGTTTTCTGAGTTGTGCTTCTCCCATTAACACAAACTGACTGCGCCCTAAGGTGAAAGCCAAACTCTTCTTAAAACCGAATTGTGAAAGTGACATACCATCACTTCTGTCATTTCTATTCATCAGAAGTGAGTCAATAAATCCAGCTCACACTCAAGGGAAAGGGACTGCACAAGGTATGAATACCAGGAGGCAGGAATTATGGGGCTATTTTAGAGGCTACCTATCCTGATGGGTATGCTGTTCCAGTTATGATTTGTATCTCCTGCCCCTGCTTAGTCTTGGAGAAATTTTCTCTTGTTTTATCCCAGGGTCCCCTTGCTGCTAGTCTAGAAATTATTCTGATTGAGCTGAATAATTTCCGCTGTACAGGATCAGATCCCAATTCTTCTAATTGTGGTTGTGATGGTGTTTTGATCAATGCCGGGAGAAGTGTGACAGCAAGATTATTCTCCCATTCATGTGGGAGCAAAGGAGGATGTCCTCTCTTGGAATGGCATGAGGGCAAGTCACCCTTGAGCATCCCAAGAGTGAAACTACAGGCCTGAGAAATGATTACTGAACTTTCTAGATTGTACAGTCCATCTCCCCTTTGTGCTCAAGAGGCAGGGGAGAATTTCATGCAGCACCCATCACAGACCTGCTGTGTGAAAGGTATTGGCCTAAGTATCATGAGGAATGTATGAATGAATTAAGACAGTTTTTGCCCTCATGTAATTTAATTAAATAAGCCTAAAGCTAAGGGGAAGGAGCCTGGTGGCGCAGTGATTAAACACTCGGTTGCTAACCAAAAGGTGGTTCCAACCTACCAGTGGCTCCATGGGAGAAAAGACTTGGTGATCTGCTCCTGTAAATATTACAGCCTAGGAAACCCCCTGGGGCAGTTCTACTCTGTCCTACAGGGTCACTGTGAGTTGGGTTCTGCAGCACACAGCAACAACAACAGAACTAAGGGGTAGAGTTTGTTATGGATTGAATTATGTCCCTCAAAAACATTTATTGTTAATCCTAACCTCTAGAAGCCCTGGTGGCACAGTACTTAAGAACTCGGCTGCTAACCGAAAGGTGGGCAGTTTGAATCCACCAGCTGCTCCTTGGAAACTCTATGAGGCAGTTCTACTCTGCCCTACAGGGTTGCTGTGAGTTGGAATCAACTCGACGTCAGCGAGTTTGGTTATGTCTGTAGTTATCATCCTATTTGGGAATGGATTGTCTTTGTTATGTTAATGAGGCAGGATTAGTGTAGGGTGTATCTTAGTCAATCTCTTGATTTAGAAAAAGAGATTAAACAAGTGAGCAGAGAAAGAGAGTTGGGGTAAGACAGATACCAAGACACATGGAGATCTCCAAGGAACCAGAAAGCAGAAGCTGAAGAGCTAAGGACCTTCCTCCAGACCTAACAGAGAGGCTAACCCTAGAACTGGTGCTCTGAATTCAGACTTCTAGCCTCCTAAACTGTGAGGAAATGAACTTCTATTTGTTAAAGCCACCAATTTATGGTATTTCTGTTACAGCAGCACTAGATAGCAGAGAGGTCAATGCTACAAGTGTACATTTTGGGAAACATTAGGCTATAGAAATATCATAAGAAGTAGGTGTTACTAGAGCCCAAAGAGTCATGCCAATATCTAATGATTAGGAAGAGGAGGAGAAGGAGAAGGAGCAGGAGAAGGAGGAGCCAGAAAACAAGACAGACAAGTCTCATCTTATTTGTCCCTAAGAGCCATTTATTTGAAGAATCCCTGGGTGGTGTAAATGGTTAACTGCTCAACTACTAGACAAAAGATTAGAGGTTTGAAGCCACCCAGAGGCACCTCAGAAGACATGCCTGGTGATCTGCTTCTGAAAGGACACAGCCTTGAAAACCCTGTGGAGCTGTTCTACTCCGCACACATGGGGTCACTATGAGTTGGAATCAGTTTGATGGCAACTAACAACAACAATAAGCAACATTTGACCCAGCCAGGTCAGTGGTTGCCTTGGTTCAGTTTCTGGAGTGAGCATGCAGCTGGTCTCCTGCAGCCCCACAGCCCAGCTCAGAATAAGCCACAGCCTCAGGAGCAGTCAGCAGCAGTTTTTAAGGCTCTTTTTAAGAGTGAGGTGGCAAGGGTTGGAGGGGGAGTAGAGGTCACCACTCTGCTTGTGGATTCAAGAGTATACCCAGATGTAGTCCTCATAAAGAACAGTGTTGTTAGTGCGCACTCTCTAAACAAACAAACAAACAAAAAAACCAAATCCAGTACCGTTGAGTCGATTCCGACTCATAGTGACCCTATAGGACAGAGTAGAACTGCACCATAGAGTTTCCAAGGAGTGCCTGGTGGATTCAAACTGCCGACCTCTGGGTTAGCGGCGGTAGCATTCAACAACTACGCCTCCAGGGCTTCTGCCCACTTGCTACAGGAGCTGAATTTCAACTTGTTGCTGCCTGCTTCTGGACCCAGGGCCTAGCAGCCATACCTTTAACCTTGCTCACTCTTACCACTTGGCTTTTCTGTTCCATTTATACTACATGGAAATATTTATTTGATTTTTGAGCCAAGCTATACATGTTTAAATATTTAAAAAAATGTTATCTATCATTGCTATATGTTGGAGCAGAGAAGTACACCAACGTTTGAACTTACAGCATCATCTTTTTTTTATATAATTTTTATTGTACTTTAAGTGCAAATTTACAAATCAAGTCAGTCTCTCAAAAAAAACCCCATATACACCTTGCTACACACTCCCAATTACTCTCCCCCTAATGAGACAGCCCGCTCTCTCCCTCCACTCTCTCTTTTCGTGTCCATTTTGCCAGCTTCTAACCCCCTCCACCCTCTCATCTCCCCTCCAGGCAGGAGATGCCAACATCATCTCAAGTGTCCACCTGATCCAAGAAGCTCACTCCTCACCAGCATCCCTCTCCAACCCATTGTCCAGTCCAATCCATGTCTGAAGAGTTGGCTTCGGGAATGGTTCCTGTCCTGGGCGAACAGAAGGTCTGGGGGCCGTGACTACTGGGGTCCTTCTAGTCTCAGTCAGACTAGTAGTCAATCCTCTGCTCTCCTGCTCCCTTAGGGGTTCTCTGTTGTGTTCCCTGTTAGGGCAGTCATGGGTTGTAGCCGGGTGCCATCTAGTTCTTCTGGTTTCAGAATGATGTAGTCGCTGGTTCATATGGCCCTTTCTGTCTCTTGGGCTCATAATTGCCTTGTGACCTTGGTGTTCTTCATTCTCCTTTGATCCAGGTGGGTTGAGATCAATTGATGCATTTTAGATGGCTGCTTGCTAACGCTTAAGACCCCAGACGCCACTCTTCAAAGTGGGATGCAGAATGTTTTCTTAATAGATTTTATTATGCCAGTTGACTTAGCTGTTTCCTGAAACCATGATCCCCAGACCCCTGCCCCTGCTACACTAGCCTTCAAAGCATTCAGTTTATTCAGGAAACATCTTTACTTTTGGTTTAGTCCAATTGTGCTGACCTCCCCTGTATTGTGTGCTGTCTTTCTCTTCACCTAAGGTAGTTCTTACCTACTATCTAGTGAATGCCCCTCTCCCACCCCCCTTCCTCCACCCTCTTGTAACCACAAAAGAATGTTTTCTTCTCAGTTTAAACTATTTCTCAAGTTCTTATAATGGTGGTCTTATACAATATTTGTCCTTTTGCAACTGACTAATTTCACTCAGCATAATGCCTTCCAGGTTCCTCCATGTTACGAAATGTTTCACGGATTCCTCACTGTTCTTTATCAATACGTAGTTTTCCATTGTGTGAATATACCATAATTTATTTATCCATTCATCCATTGATGGGGACCTTGGTTGCTTCCATCTTTTTGCTATTGTAAACAGTGCTGCAATAAACATGGGTGTGCACATATCTGTTCGTGTAAAGGTTCTTATTTCTCTAGGATATATTCCAAGGAGTGGGATTGCTGGGTTGTATGGTAGTTTTATTTCTAGCTTTTTAAGGAAACACCAAATAGATTTGCAAAGTGGTTGTACTGTTTTACATTCCCACCAGAAGTGTAGAAGTGTTCCAATCTCTCCACAGCCTCTCCAACATTTATTACTTTGTGTTTTTTGGATTAATGCCAGCCTTGTTGGAGTGACATGAATCTCATTGTAGTTTTGATCTGCATTTCTCTAATGGCTAATGATAGTGAACATTTCCTCATATATCTGTTAGCTACCTGAATGTCTTCTTTAATGAAGTGTCTATTCATATCTTTTCCCCATTTTTTAATTGGGTTATTTGTCTTTTTGCAGTTGAGTTTTTGCAGTATTATGTAGATTTTAGAGATCAGGCACTGACCAGAAATGTCATAGCTCAAAACTTTTTCCCAGTCTGTAGGTAGTCTTTTTACTCTTTTGGTGAAGTCTTTGGATGAGCATAGGTGTTTGATTTTTAGGAGCTCCCAATTATCTAGTTTTTCTTCTACATTCTTTATAATGTTTTGTATACTGTTTACGCCATGTATTAGGGCTCTTAACATTGTCCCTATTTTTTCTTCCATGATCTTTATCGTTTTAGATTTTATACTTAGGCCTTTGATTCATTTTCAGTTAGATTTAGTGCATGGAGTGAGGTATGGGTCTTGTTTCATTTTTTGGCAGATGGATATCCAGTTATGCCCGCACCATTTGTTAAAAAGACTGTTTTCCCCAGTTAACTGTTTTGGCGCCTTTGTCAAATATCAACTGCTCATATGTGGTGGTGGTGCCATCCGGATTCTTAATTCTGTTCCATTGGTCCACGTATCTGTTGTTGTACCAATACCAGTACCAGTACCAGGCTGTTTTGACTACTGTGGTGGTATAATAAGTTCTAAAATCAGGTAAAGTAAAGCCTCCCACTTTGTTCTTTTTCAGTAATGCCTTATTTATCCAGGGCCTCTTTCCCTTCCATATGAAGTTGGTGATTTGTTTCTCCAGCTCATTAAAGAATGTCTTTGGGATTTGGATCGGAATTGCATTAAATGTATAGATCACTTTTGGTAGAATAGACATTTTTATAATGTTAAGTCTTGCTATCCACGAGGAAGGTACGTTTTTCCACTTATATAAGTCTGTTTTGGTTTCTTGCAGCAGTGTACTGTAGTTTTCTTTGTATAAGTCTTTTACATCTCTGGTAAGATTTATTCCTAAGTATTTTATCTTCTTGGGGGCTACTATTAATGGCATTGATTTGGTGATTTCCTCTTCGATGTTCTTTTTGTTGGTTTTTGTTTGTTTTTTAACATTTTATTGTGCTTTTGGTGAAAGTTTATGCAGCAAATTAGTTTCCCATTCAAGAGTTCATACGCAAATTACTCTGTGACATTGGTTGCAATCTTTGCAATGTGTCAGCACTCTACCCATGTCCACCCTGGGATCTCCATTTCCACCCTGCAATCCCCATTTCCCTTCATCTGATTTCCCTGCCTCTCCCTGCCTTCTTATCTTTGCTTTTGGGCAAGTGTTGCCCTTTTGGTCTTCTATAGTTGATTGTGCTCTAAAGATTACACTCCTCACAGGTGTTATTGTTTATTTTATAGGCCAGTCTATTTTTTGGCTGAAAGGTAACCTCCGGGAGTGGCTTCAGTTCCAAGTTAGAAGGGTGTTTTAGGGCAACAGTCTTGGGGGTTCCTCTATCAGACCAGTAAGTCTGGCCTTTTTTATGAATTTGAATTTTGTTCTACATTTTTCTCCCATTCTAACTGGGACCTTCTATTGTGTTCCTTGTCAGAGAGGTTGGTAGTTGTAATGAGGCATCATCTAGTTCTTCTGGTCTCAGACTAGAAGAGGCCGTGTTTTCTGTGGGCCATTAGTCTTGTGGACTAATTTCTTCCTTAAGTCTTTGATTTTCTTCACTTTCCTTTGCTCCAGATAGGAAGAGACAAATAGTTGTGCCTTAGATGGCCACTCACAAGCTTTCAAGACCCCAGACATTAGGATGTAGAACATTATCTTTATGAACTATGTTATGGTGATTGACGTAGATGACCCCTGAGACTATGGTCATTATTGTATCATCTTGACTGCAAGTTTTTGTAAGGTCTTTTTTGGGGTCAGATTTTTTTTTTCTTATAGATGGGAATGATCCCAAAGTCTTATATCCCAAAGTTGAGCCTAAGGCAGGCACAAGAAAGCTGAGTTTTATTTAGGTTATACCTGAGGGAGGTGGTCCCTAAGAGTGAGGGAAAACTTATTCTTGATTGTGGGGTGAGAAAATACTATCTTGGTTTCCATGGAGTTTCAATGAAAAAAATATATGTTGAAGTGTTTCATAAACTGAAGGTGAATTGTAGTTGCTACTAAAGAAGGGTGATCAACTACAAATGAATTGTAGTTGCTACTACAGAAGAGTGATCAACAGGGAGGAGTCTCTTTCCATAGTTCTGGTTCACAGAAATCAAGGTGTGCACTCTATTAAAGGAAAGTGCAGTAAGCAGAACTCCAGGTTTAAAAAATGCACATCTACTCCTCATGCATCACTTCCCTCAGGCACTAGTGTTGTAACCAGATATAGACCTGAGGCCATGTCAAAATGAAGGGAAAACACTTGGTAAATTCACACAATCTCATAAAAGCATCCAAAGATTTGGAGCTCAGACCTCTAGGTAAACGATTGGGTAAATCTTCTGATTCAACTAAGATGTTTTGGGGTTGTGACTACTTAAGAGACCAAGGGTCAAGCAGGAAATGGAGAATCTAATAGGGCTAACAGCTCAAGTCCTTGCCTTCAGCTGGGCTGAGCTCACCATCTGGCCCCTGGGAGGGACCGCTGAGTCTATAGGATGGAAGCTGGGGAGTCAGACAGAAGAGCACTGGAAGGAGCTCATCCAGTTTCATTTTTCTGGGCATTAGTCAGGGAACTATCTTCTGTCTGTCCCTGTCCTCCGACTCTTCCCAACTCCATTTTAAATGTCACGGGTGATGGATCACTTCTTAAGGGATGCCACATCCTTAATGCATTCATTCTCTGGGGAACTGTTCTCCCCTCCTTGTCTCTCTGGATGACTCCATTTGGATCATTGCACCTGCCCACATCACGCTGGGAGCTAGCAGTATAATGGGAGTTCCACCAACCTCATTTTCCAGAATCACTTTCCTTTATGGACAGAGACCAAAGACAGGCTCAGAGGCCCCAAGCAGCAGAAAGGAAACTCAGGAAAGAAATCTGGATGATGAGGGAAAAACTAAGAAAAGGTAGGGAAAAATTAAGAGACCTTTCATAACACATTATCTTCATGAGGTTGTTGTTGTTAGGCGCCGTCGAGTTGGTTTCGACTCATAGTAACCCTACGTACAACAGAATGAAACACTGTCTGGTCCTGTGCCATCCTTAAAATTGTTATGCTTGAGCCCATTGTTGCAGCCACTCTTTCAATTCATCTTGTCCAGAGTTTTCCTCCTTTTCACTGACCCTCTGCTTTACGAAGCATGACGTCCTTCTCCAGAGACTGGTCCTTCCTAATAACCTGTACAAAGTATATAAGATGTAGTCTCGCCATCCTTGCTTCTAAGGAGCATTTTGGCTGTACTTCTTCCAGGACAGTTCTGTTCATTCTTCTGGAAGTCCATGGTATATTCAGTATTCTTCACCCACAGCATAATTCAAAGGCATCTATTCTTCTTTGGTCTGCCTTATTCATTGTCCGGCTTGCATATGAAGCTATTGAAAACACCATGGCTTGGGTTAGGAGCACCTTAGTCCTTTAAGTGGTGTCTTTGCTTTTTAACACTTTAAAGACATCTTTTGCTGCAGATTTGCCCATGGAATGTGTCGTTTTGTTTCTTGATTGCTGTTTCCTTGGGTGTTGGTTGTGGATCCAAGTAAAATGAAATCCTTGACAACTGCAATCTTTTCTCCAATTTTTTTTTTAATCATAATGTTGTTTATTGGTTCAGTTGTGAGGATTTTTGTTTTCTTCATGCTGAGGTGTAATCCGTACTGAAGACTGTAGTCTTTGGTCTTCATCAGTAAGTGCTTCAAGTCCTCTTCACTTTCAACAAGCAAAATTGTGTCATCTGCATAACACAGGTTGTCAACTAGTCTTTCTCCAATCCTGATGCCATGTTCTTCTTCATGTAGTCCAGCTTCTCAGATTATTTGCTCAGCATACAGATTGAATAGGTATGGTGAAAGGATACAACCCTGATGTATGTCTTTCCTGACTTTAAACCACACAGCATCCCCTTGTTCTGTTTGAATGAATGTCTCTTGGTCTATGTATGGGTTCCTCACAAGCACAATTAAGTGTTCTGGAATTACCATTCTTCACAATGTTATCCATAATTTGTTATGACCCACCAAGTGGAATGGCTTTGCATAATTAATAAAACACAGGTAAACATCCTTCTGGTATTCTCAGCTTTCAGCCAGGATCCATCTGAAATCAACAATGATATCTGTGATTCTATATCCTCTTCTAAATTCTGCCTGAATTTCTGGCAGTTCCCTGTTGATATACTGCTGCAGCTGCTTTTGAATGATCTTCAGCAAAACTTTGCTTGCATGTGATATTAATGATATTGTTTGATAATTTCTGCATCCTCTTGGATCACCTTTCTTTTGAAGAGGCATAAATATGGATCTCTTACAATTAGTTGGCCAGTAGCTGTCTTCTGAATTTCTTGGCATAGATGAGTGAGCACCTCCAGGGCTGCATCTGTTTGTTGAAACATCTCAACTGGTATTCTGTCAGTTCCTGGAGCCTTGTTTTTTGCCAATGCCTTTAGTGTGGCTTGGACTTCTTCCTTCAGTACCATCATTCTTGATCGTATGCTACCTCCTGAAATGATTGAATGTCGATCAATTCTTTTTGGTACGGTGACTCTGTGTATTTTCCGTCTTCTTTTGACGCTTCTTGCATCGTTCAGTATTTTGCTCATAGAATCCTTCAGTATTGCAACTCGACAATACATGCAAAATGCTTAGGGAAGTACTTGGTACATAGTAAACACTCAAGATGTATTAGCTTTATAATTATTATTATCATCTGAATTTCTTATAGCAATTTATTACTTATCACTTTGTGCTATTTACTTCTGAAATCTAATAACTGTGAAAAGTTCTTAACATTGGTTTTGACACAAAGTTAGTGCTCAACACATGTTGATTTCTTCTATAGCTTATCTCTTCTTCTAGGTTTTTCTTTATCTCCCACAGTGGCAAACATAAACTTGGTGCTGGATAAATGTCTAATAACTTACTATTTTTGACATATATTGTTGTTCAGAAATGGTTCCGAGCTATGCACATTTTTTGCCTAGTAAGGGGCACTGTGGCCACTTGTATGTGACGATAGCATGGGGTTGGATTTCTACAAAGACAAGGCCATTTTTTCCTCACTGGGAAGTCCAGGACAAACTTTCTACATTTCCTACATTATATCTCCACCCATCTACTTCCATTGCTGAAGCCATGTAAAAATACCAGCCCAGTATTTCACTTAAAAAACGAAACAGTTGCTGTCAAGTTGACTCTGACTCATGGTGTGTGTCAGAGTAGAACTGTGCTCCACAGGGTTTTCAATAGCTGATTTTTTGGAAGTAGATTGCCGGGTGTTTCTTCCCAGGTATCTCTGGGTGGACTGTAACTCCAAACTTGTGCACGGCAGCGGAGTGTGTTAACTGTTTGCACCACCCAGGGACACTGTATTTCACTTGGAGGCCTCATAATACTTAGTGGCTAAGCAAGATCGTGATACCTCTTCCAATGAGGTACCCTACTCAGACCTACTTGCTGCCTTTCTAGCACCTGATCTGTAAGAGACGCTGAAGCTCATGCAGTTGAAAAGACTTAATCCAGTCAACCTTTACAGAGCAACACATCTTCAGCCAGAACCCAGGGCTCCTGACTCTTTGTCCAGCTCTGTCTATTATAACTAGCCTTCCACTTCCGTTTTAAAAAATGTTAACATTTCCTTTTGTTCTCAGCTCATTGCTCACTAAAAAGGAACTAACTTAATTATTTTCTAACAAACTATAAGCATGGATACTATCTTCCAGCAATATGGCCACTTTTCAAAGCCACCCTAATGTTGTTTCACGTTCTACAACAGGCTAGATGGGGGAGTGTCTTTTGAGAAGAATGATTCTTCCTGAGGGTGTAAGAAGAGCCTGTGGAACTAAGGGACAGCTGGGAAGCCCACCAGGAATTGGGAGTGGGTGGATGGACTTCATTATATTTTATGCTAAATAGCCCTCTCCCCTCAGTTGATCTACAGTAGTTTGATTTGTTTAAAGTACAGATCCAAGAACTGACCTGCTTGAATGTTCTTTATGATCATTCCTTGGGTCCCATCTGTAGGTGGTAGAAGGGATTATTATGTAACACGTGTGGTGAAGCAGGAAGAGTTTTTAAATCAGACAGCCCTGTGTTCTGATACTGGCTCTCCTGACCTACCAGCTTAGCAGGGATAATGATATCTATCTTGCAGGAATCTGTGGGGATTATATGTAATGTATGTACATACCAGGTGTTCAAGAAATGATAGTTACTATTGTCATGAATACTATTAACTATATAATCATGGGCAAGTTATTTAACTTCTCTGAGCCTCAAGTTTTCTGTAAATTAGGGATAATTTTCATTTTAAATTTGTCAAATTTATCAGTTTTTTTTTCTGTTTAGTACACTTGTATCTTAAGAAATTGTACTCTTAGTTTATGAAGATTTATTCTTTCAGACTTTCTATTACTTTAATGTTAAGGTATTTTCTTGCCTTAAAAGTTCTTTATAGACATTTTTTTTATAGACATTAGCATCACATTATAACCGAAATTTTTGTTTGCGTATCTCCTACAGTGAACTATAGATTACTCAGCGCTTGTCCTAGGACCTCATGTGTCTGTATGGCTTGTGTCCTGAGCCATGCTATGTAGCTTCACACCATGCCTATGAAATAGGTGCTGGAATCATTCAATTTTACAGATGAGGAAGTAGACCCACAGTGATTACTGTTTCTTGCTTATTGCAGACACATTGCCCTCTTTAACTACAAAGTCTCTAAAAGCTTTATACTCTCCTAGCCCCCTTGCAGCTAGGGGTGGTCATGTGACAGTACTGGCCAGTGATTCCTAATTGGAAATCTCTGGGCGCTTCAGGGAAGTCTCCTGTTTTCCTAATAACATGGACAGCTGTTGCTGGAGCTGCATCTCTTTTCCCTTCCATGTTTTTTGAATGTGGATGTGTTATCTGGAACAGGGCAACCATCTTGAGACCATCAGACGACAAAAAGCCAACAAGCTATGGATGACAGAATGGAAAGATGGGAAGACCTGGGATTTCTGGTGGCATCATTAAGGCTCTAAACTAGCACAGTAACCACCTAGATGCCCAACTCTCTAAAATGAAAACCTATTTTGAGCCTGGGGGGAGGCGTGAGAGCCCTCCCTAAGGCACGAGAGCATCACAGATCTTGTTCACTATGCCTCAGGGCAGAGCAAAAGGGGTGAAGGAGTGAAAGTTTGCTTTCCTCAAGTGACTTGAAGGGATCTCTAGAAAAAACTCCATAGAGGTGCTCTGCTATGAGCTGTCCTCTCCAGTGGTGCTGATATGCTCATTATGCTGCATAGGTATTGAGGAGCTGTCCCTGGGAACAGCCACTGCAAACTCCTGCTGACTGGCAGTTCATGGTGGCAGTCAGAAGAGGACAAGTTGTCTGCATGTGTGTGTGTGTGTGTGTGTGTGTGTGTGTGATTCTCACAATGGAATGTGATTCTCTTGGCCATTCCAGTGAGAGTCATCTCTGGCAGGAGACTGCACAGGCTGTGGGCTTTCAAAATATTCTTCACTGATAAGAGAGAGCAACAGTTCCCTACCAGGAGTCTGGTGGGGATAGAGGGCTAGGGCTCTTGTGAGGGCCCTGAGTTAACTATAAAAGATCCTGAATTTTTTCCCAGCCCCTTTGGCCCTGACAGAACGTTGGCCCAGGAAATGCGGAATACAACAGGAGAGTCTATGAAGATTAATTACCTGGTTTGGCTTTGATGTTCAAGTAGGTCAGGAATAAAACAAGTGCAGATAATTATGTGCTTTTTTTTCCTGAAACATCTTGAGGAAATGTTCTACCAGGTTCCTTCTACTAGAACACATTCTCCTGAGAAGCATTTCTTGATCCCAGAAAGCTGACAGCCTTCAGCCATTGATTTTAATTCTGAGGACCTTAAGGACTGAAACTTTTGTTCTTTTTTGCTGTACTGCCTTGTCACAATCTATCTGAACAGGACATAGTCCATAATTTTTATCCCATGCTTCCCATTCCTCAATAAGTTCATAATCTTAAGTATTTTCGTTGGTAGTAAAGAGTGAGAAACTGATATGGGTAAAAACGAAAACCAACATAGGTCAGTTACTAAGTTACATTAAGTCTTAAGCGCTTTTGAGAAATAGCTGGTACTGATCTTGGTTGAAATCTAAATGACACTTCTTTTAACTCTACTTAAACCCATTTATGAACCTTTCACTGGCCCATCTCTCAGACTTTTTTGTCCCTTGGTCTCTCTTTTTATCCACTGGACTGGTACTCTTACATCTACCACAGTCTCCAAGACCTTCCAACCTCTCTCCTCCATAGGACTTGGTGGAGTGGGATGGCGGACAGATGTAACAGTAGGGGCTGTGCAGCTGACAGCCTCAGAGGAAGGCCATGAGTGGAGTTTCCAGCTGATTATCCCATCCTCTAAACCATATATCACTCTGGGAAAAGTCCCTTTGGAAATGCCTGTATTTTTAGAAGGAGCCCATTGCAATGTTTAATAGCCCTGATATCAAATGGGTTTTTTTTCCCTCACATTCGGCTTATTTAAATTGAGACCTTCTTTCTTGTGTTTAGATTTTCTTTGACCTGCAGAACTATTTCTTTGCATTTCCCCCAATCTTTCTACTCCATGGAAACATTTTTAAAGGTAAAGGAGTAATTCTCAATCCTCCTCATTACTAGAGGCTCGATAAATATTTGAGATTCTGCTTTGAGATATAGCAAGGGGGCATTTGACTTTATGGAAAGGATGAAGAAATGAGAAGGATGTGATGATCCTAGATGGCTATTGGGAAGTGGAGCTTGCTTGGTTCTCATCTCCTCACTCTGGCCCCCTTCTTGGAGTCCCATACCATGCTTATATTTCTTTATTTGGGAGTCCATGGTTTGGGCTTGTAATTCAAAGAGAGAGTCCTATGTAGCTACCACTCTGGATTTAGCTGATTGTTTTTTCCTACCTCCCTTTCCAAATTACAGTGTTTTCCCCAGCTTTCAACTTCTTATTTAAGTTCCACCTTTTCTCTGGAGGCATTCCAGGAAGTCTAGCACAGAAGGACAACCACTGGGAGTCAATATAACCAAGATCACTCAATTAACTCTAAATTACATCTCTCCTAACTAGAATGTTTCCCTAGCTTGTTAAGAACTTACAGATGCCCCATAGGCAATTAAATTAACAGTATTTAAAAATTCTGGATACCAGCACTAGAAATTCTGAGGTTAGAGATGAGCAAAGAAGGATTTAGTCTGGATTTAAGAATAATCTTTCAACACTTTATGATCACTCACCCTCTCTTCTCTCCTCTCTTGTGTGCTCTGCACTAATAATCTGCTCTCTGCTTTCTGACCTCACTTGACTCCTTGGTCTTATGCTCTCTTCTAGTCACCAAGCTATGTGTCTGTTCATCTGTCTGCCTACCCACTTTCCCCAAGGACAGCATCCTCTTTCAGTTCAGGAGTGGGGTCCCTAACCACTGGGCACTCTCTGAAGAGCTTGGTTTTCTGGCACACAGACAAGTTCTACTCTGCCAGATATCTATGGATGATCTTCCAATCACAGTCTGTTTGGGAACTCCAGCTTTGCAGGATACCAGATTTAACAAAAGCTTCATTAATGGATGATTATCCACTTGACAAAGAATTCCTTTAAATAGCAAGCCCCCGGAATGGGTTTAAAACAGGTTTCATTTAACCCCAGTTCAAATCGTATACCCTGTTCAATAACACACTGATTGTTAAGGATGAGATACACTTGTGCTTATTTATAGAGGAATTGCTTATTTGTCTTTTTAAACCCCTACTTCTTACCTAACGGGCCACACCCTGTCTTTCAAATTCTTCAAGATTCACTTTTGGGACCAGCTATTTTCTGATGAAAAGTAGTGCCTCAGCATAGTCCCAGCTTCATCTTATCACTACTGCTAGTGATCAAAGAGAGAGGCTTTTCTCCACCAAAGACCACCCCAAGGCACACAGCCACTCCTCTCTCTCTCTCTGTCCCTCCACTGCAGTTCAGCACATACAATGCACAATTGTGAAAAGTTCACAACTGATTTTAGTCTAGGTTCTCCCACCAAGGCCTTTTGGATAACAAAGAATGGAAAACTATGGCCTTTAAATAGCTGCATCCATCATTAAAACTAGTCAGAGGGACCTCTCCTCCTTTCTACTGAAACTATTTGAAAGTTCACAGTAGATGCTATTGAATATCCCAGTGCACAATACCTGTGGTTCTTTTTATGTTATGGCTGTGTCTATAGGATTATGGCTAATCTGGTGGGAAGTGAAACTCATTTGAGAGGAAATTTCAACTAATCTGCTCACATTTTGCTTGAATTTTTCACTTATCACCTGAATTTTTGAAGGTGTAGAGAAGTGTGTTAGAGAAGTATGTAAATGTAGTCTATACATGGAGTCAGTTACCCAGATCTGATTGTTAAAGATCTGTTTAAAAGAATGGTTTAACAAATGATTGCCTTGGCTTTCTACGTGGTCTTTCTGAAGTCTTACCTCTCTCGTGAAAACTTCCCTTCTTTAATTGTGCATCTTAAACCTTAGTGCGCATGTGAATCACCTGAGATCTTGTTAAAATGCAGATTACGATTTAGTATGGAGTCTGAGTTTTTTTTTTTTTTTTCTTTTCTGAAAGCTCCTGTGTGATGCTGATGATTCTGCTCTGTGGACCACACTTTGAGCAGCAAGGCCCTATACAACTGCTGCAGTGATCACTCTAAATGTCAACCGACTCGTCACTTTTCTACTTAAAATACATCAATAACCCACATCACCTCCAAGTTTAAGTCCAAAACTTTTGCAGCATCATGTGTCACTTGCGCTGTTTTCAGAACATGTCATGCTTTTCTTTACTTTTGACTTATCAGACTCCCACCTACCCTTCTACACTCAGCTTATAGGTTATCTTCTCCAGGAATCCTCACCTGTTATTTTGAGGTCTTTGTGCTTCCTCCTTGTACCTGCTATGTACCTCAATTACATATTGCATGGCTGGACAGTTTTGTTTACCTTTCTTTCTCTCCACTAGACTATTAGTTCCTGTGGAACATGGATTGCATTTTCTAAATCTCTAGCCCCAAATATGAAGTGCCTGTCACACTTCATATTTGAGTGAATGTAGACATTAACTTAGAGTTTTTTGTTTTTACTCCTTACATTGTGCTTGCTCTAGTGAGGTCAATCTGTCTCTGATTACTCTCTGCCAAGCCCTCCTGCCTAGATAGCTATCTTCAATCTTCTATCTGGGGAGATCAGTCTGATGGACAGATGTCATGCCTAACTCGATGACCTGAACATTAAAAAAAAAAATGGCAGCAGTTTATTTATTGCTGTTGTTTGGAAATGCTAATTAGTCTACATGATTCTTCTAGTGCTCAAGGGAAAAAAGTCAAACTATTTTTTAAAAATTTTGTTGTTTCAGGTGAAAGTTTACAGTGCCAATTAGTTTTTCACTAAAAAATTTATACACAGATTGTTTTGTGGCATTGGTTGCAATCCCCACAAAGTGTCAGCACTTTCCCCATTTCCATATTCACCTTGCATTCTCCATTCCATTCATCCAGTTTTCCTGTTCCTTTCTGCCTTTTCGGTTTTTTTGTTGTTGGGCAGGTGTTGCCCATTTGGTCCTCTGTAGTTGATGGAACAAAGAAGCATGTTCCTCACATGTGTCATTGTTTGTTTTATACGCCTGTCTAATCTTTGGCTGAAAGGTGGACTTCATGATTGGCTTTAGTCCTGAATTAGGGTTTCTGGGTGCCACAGTCTTGGGGGTTCCTCCAGCCTCTGTCGGACTGGTAAATCTGGTCTTTTTATGTGAATTTAAATTTCGTTCTACATTTTTCTCCTGCTCTGTCCAGGACCCTCTATTTTGATCCCTGTCAGAGCAGTTGGTGGTGGTAACTGGGCACCATCTGGTTCTTCTGGGCTAAAGTTGGTGAAGGTTCTGGTTCATGTGGTCCAGTAGTCCTTTGGACTGATATTTTCCTTGTGTCCAAGGTTTTCTTCATTCTCCTTTACTCTGAATGCAATGGGACCAATAGATGTATCTTAGATGGCGGCTCACAAGCTTTTAAGACGCCAGCCGCTACTCACCAAAGTAGGATGTAGAACATTTTCTTTATGAACTGTGTTATGCCAATTGAGCTGATGTCCCTCGAGACCATGGTCCCTAGCCCTCAGCCCCAGTAAATCAGTCCCTCAAGGTGTTTGGATGTGTCTAGGAAGCTTCTATGACTTTGCCTTGTTCAAGTCTTGCTGACTTCCCCAATATTGTGTGTTGTCTTTTCCCTCACCAAAGTTAACACTTCTTTTCTACTATTTATGAATCTCTCTCCCTGCCCCTTCCCTCCGTCATAACCGCTAAAGATAGTTTGTGTGTGTGTGTGTGTGTGTAAACCTTTTCTTGGGTTTTTATAATAATGGTCTCATAAAGTGTTTGTCCTTTTGTGATTGACTTATTTCACTCAGCATAATGCCGTCCAGATTCATCCATGTTGTGAGGTGTTTCACAGATTCATCACTGTTCTTTATCATTGCATAATATTCCATTGTGTATACGTACCATAATTTGTTTATCCATTTATTTGTTGTTGGGCACTCAGGTTGTTTCCAACTTTTTGCTATTGTGGATAATGCTGAAATGAACATGGGTGTGCATATGTCTATTTGAGTGATGGCTCTTATTTCTCTAGGATGTATTTTTAGGAGTGGGATTGCTGGATTGTATGGTATTTCTATTTCTAGCTTTTTAAGGTAGTGCCATATGGCTTTCCAAAATGGTTGTACTGTTTTACATTCCTACCAGCAGTGCATAAGAGTTTCAATCTCCCTGCAACCTCTCCAACGTTTGTTATTTTCTGTTTGTTTGTTTTTTTGATTCATGCCAGTAACATCTGGGTGAGATGGTATCTAATTGTAGTTTTGATCTGCATTTCTCTAATAGCTAAAGATTTCAAGCATTTCCTCATGTGTCTGTTAGCTGCCTGAATATCTTGTTTGGTGAAGTGTCTGTTCATATCCTTTGCTCATTTTTTTTTTTATTGGCTTATTTGTCTTTTTGTTGTTGATATGTTGAAGTATTCTATGGATTTTAGAGATTAGACCTATCTCATAAATAATTTTTTTTTTCCCAGCCTATAGATTCTCTTTTTACTCTTTTGGTGAAGTCTTTTGATGAACATTAGTATTTAATTTTTAGGAGCTCCCAGGTGTTTAGTTTCTCTTCTGATGCTTGCACATTGTTAGTTAGTGGTTTGTATTGTATTATGCCATATATTAGGGCCCCTAGAGTTGTCTAATTTTTTCTTCCATAATCTTTATCTTTTTGGGTTTTATATGTAGGTCTTTGTTCCATTTTGCTTTAGTTTTTGTGTATGGCATGAGGTATGGGTCCTGATTCCTTTTTTGCAGATGGACATCCAGGTTTGCCAGCACTGTTAAAGAGACTGTCTTTTCTCCATTTAATGGACTTTGGTCCTTTTTCAAAGATCAGCTGACTAAACGTGGATGGATTTATATCTGGGTTCTTAATTCTGTTCCATTGGTCAATATGTCTGCTGTTGTACCAGTTCCAAGCTGTTTTGACTACTGAGACTGCATAGTCGGTTCTGAGATCAGGTAGTGTGAAGTCACTGACTTTTGAAGAAAAAGTTTGTTCTTTTTCTTCAATAATGCTTTGGTTATCCAGGGCCTCTTTCCTTCTCATATAATGTTGGTGATTAGTTTTCCCATCTCGTAAAGATAGCCGTTAGTATTTAAATAGGGATTACATTATTTCTGCAGATCAATTCAGGTAGAATTCACATTTTTACAATGTTGAATCTTCCTATCCATGAACATGGTATGTTTTTCCATTCATGTAGGTCTCCCTTGGTTTCTTGCAATAGTGTTTTGTAGTTTTCTGTATTTTACATCCCTGGTTAGATTTATTCCTAAGTATTTAATCTTTTTTAGGGCCTATTATAAATTGTACTTTTTTTTTCCTGATGTCCTTTTCAAAGTTCTCTTTGTTAGTATATAGGAGTCCAACTGATTTTTTGTGTGTTGATCTTGTATCCTGCTACTCTGTTGAATCTTTCTATTAGTTCCGGTGGAAACTTTGGGGCTCTCTATGTATAGGATCATATCATCTGCCAATGTTGTTGTGTTGGTTTTAGGTGCTGTCCAGTCAGTACTGATTCATTGGGACCCTATGTACAACAGAACAAAACATTGCCCAGTCCTGCACCATATCCACGATCATCCTGCTTGAGCCCATGGTTGCAGCCACTATGTCAATCCATCTCGCTGAGGGTCTTCCTCTTTATCCCTAACCCTCTACCAGGAAACCCTGGTGGCATAGCGGTTAAGTGCTATGGCTGCTAACAAAAAGGTTGGGAGTTCGAATCCACCAGGTGCTCCTTGGAAACTCTATGGGACAGTTCTACTCTGTCCTATAGGGTCACTATGAGTCAGAATTGACTTGACTGCAATGGGCAATGGGCTGGGGCTACTTTACCAAGCATGATGTCCTTCTCCAGGGACTAGTCCCTCCTGATAACATGTCCAAAGTACACAAGATGAGGCCTCACCATCCTTACTTCTAAGGAGCATTCTGGTTGTACTCATTCCAAGATAGAGTTGTGCATTCTAGCAGTCCATGGTGTATTCAATATTCTTTTCCAACACCACAATTTAAAGACATTAATTCTTCTTTGGTTGTCCCTATTCCTAGTCCAGCTTTCACATGCATACGAGGAAAATGAAAATGCCATGGCTCAGGTCAGATGCACTTTAGGCCTTAAAGTGACATCTTTGCTTTTTAACCCTTTAAAGAGATCTTTTGCAGCAGACTTGCCCAATGCAATGCATGGTTTGATTTCTTGACTGCTGCTTTCATGGGTGTTCATTGTGGATCCAAGTAAAATGAAATCCTTGACAACTTCAATATTTTCTCCCTTTATCATGATGTTGCTTATTGGTCCAGTTGTGAGGATTTTTTTTTTTTTTTTTTTTAATGATGAGGTATAATCCACACTGAAGTCTGTGGTCTTTGGTCTTCATCAGTGAGTGCTTCAAGTCCTCTTTACTTTCAGCAAGCAAGGTTGTGTCATCTGCAGTCTTCGTCCAATTCTGATGTCCCATTCTTCTTCATATATTCCATCTTCTCAGATTATTTGCTCAGCATACAGATTGAATAAATGTGGTGAAAGGATACAACCCTGACTCATACCTTTCTTGACTTTAAACCACGCAGTATCTCCTTGTTCTGTTCAAACAACTGTCTCTTGTTCTATGAACAGCTTCCTCATTAGTATAGGTAAGTGTTCTGGAGTTTCCATTCTTCACAATGTTATCCATAATTTGTTATGATCCACACAGTCAAATGCTTTTGCATAGTCAATAAAACACAGGTAAACATCTTCCTGGTATCCTCTGCTTTCAGCCAGGATCCATCTGACATCAGCAATGGTATCACTGGTTCCATGCCCTTTTCTGAATTTGGCTTGAATTTCTGGATGTTCCCTGTCAATGTACTGCTGCAACCTCTTTTGAATGATTTTCAGCAACATTTTCGTTGAAGTTGATATTAATGATATTGTTCAATAATTTTTGCATTCTGTTGGATCACCTTCTTTGGAATGGGTGCAAGTGTGGATCTCTTCCAGTCAGTTGGCCAGGTAGATGTCTTCCAAATTTCTTGGCATAGGTAAATGAGCACTTCCATCACTGCATCTGTTTGTTAAAACATTTCAATTGGTATTCCATCATTCCTGGAGCCTTGCTTTTCACCAACACCTTCAGTGCAGCTTGGACCTTGTCTTAGTCATTTAGGGCTGCTGTAACATAAATACCACAAGTAGATGGCTTTAACAAAGAAAAATTTATTCTCTCACAGTGTAGGAGGCCACAAGTCCAATTTCAGGGTGCCAGCTCCAGGGGAAGGCCTCTTTCTCTGTCAGCTCTGAGGGAAGGTCCTTGTCCTCAATCTTCCTCCTGGTCTAGGAGCTTCTCAGCCCAGGGACCCTGGGTCTAAAGGACATGTTTTTCTCCTGGCTCTTGTTTCTTGGTGGTATGATGTTCCCATGTCTCTCTGCTCTTTTCTCTCTTTTATATCTCAAAAGACATTGACTTAAGATACAACCTAATCTTTTAGATTGAGTATTGCCTCATTAACATAACTGCCACTAATCCCAGCTCGTTAACATCACAGAGATAGGGTTTACAACACATAAGAAAAGCACATCAGATGTCAAATGGTAGACAACCACACAGTACTGAGAATCATGGCCTAGCCAAGAGGACACACATTTTGGGGGGACACAATTCAATCCATGACACGCCTCTTCCTTTAGTATCATCAGTTCTTGATCACATGCTACCTCCTGAAATGGTTGAACATCTACCAATCCTTTTTTGTACAGTCACTCTGTGTATTCCTTCCATCTCTCTTTTTTTGTATTTCCTTTAATATTTAATATTTTAATATTTAATTTAATATTTTCTCCATAGAATCCATCAATATTGCAGCTTGAGGCTTGAATTTTTTCCCCAGTTCTTTCAGCTTGAGAAATACCGAGGGTGTTTTTCCCTTTTGGTTTTCTAACTCCAGGTTTTTGCACATTTCATTATAGTACTTAATTTTGCCTTCTCGAGCCACCCTTTGAAATCTTCTGTTCAGCTGTCTTACTTCAACATTTCTTCCTTTTGCCTTAGCTACTCTACATTTTTTTACTCTACATTCAGGAGCAAATTTCAGTTCTCTTCTGACATCTATTTTGGTCTTTTCTTTCTTGCTTGTCTTCTTGATGACCTTTTGCTTTCTTCATGTATGATGTCCTTGATGCCATCCTATAACTTGTTTGGTTTGTAAACTTTCATCTAAAATATAATAATAAAAAAAGACAAAATTGCTATAAATGCTTTTTTAAATGATTACTTTTCCTCTCCATTAGAAAGTTCTATATCCATATTGTTTATTCCCTCTTTTATTGTTCTGACATTGTCATCATTTACAGATTAACCTCTCTGATTCCCTGTTGCAATTGTTTTGGTTTTAGATAGTCCTTGAGAGTTCATTTCCTAGATTGGTATCTGGCTGGTACAATCTTGCCTCCTAGATCCAGGCTGTGGTCTGATGTTGCTTGTTCTCAGACCGAAAGACTCCCTTTAAGAATTCTTGTAAGTTTGGTTTGGTTTTTACATATTCCCTTAATTTCTGTTTATCTGGAAATGCCCTAATTTTACCATCATATTTGGACAAAAGTTTTGCAGGATATATTAATCTTGGTTGGCAATTTTTTTCTTTCAAGGTTTTATATATGTCATTGCATTGCCTGCTTGTCTACGTGGCTTCTGCTGAATAATCAGAGCTTAGTTTTATTGCTTCTCCTCTGTATGTGACTTTTTGTTTTTCTCAAGCTGCTCATAGGATTTTTTCTCTGGTTTTAGTGAGTGTGATTATGATATGCCTTGGTGTTTTTCTTTTGAGGTCTATCCTATATAGGGTTCGGTGAGCTTCTTGGATGGTCAGCTTTTCATCACGCATGATATTAGGTAAGCTTCCTATCAGCAATTCTTCAATGACCTTCTCTGTGTTTTCTGTTTTCTCTCCCAGTTCTGGAACTCTGATCACTTGCAAATTTTTGCTTTTGATTGTGTCCTACATAATTCTCAGGGTTTCTTCATTTTTCTTTGTTCTTTTTTTCTGATTTTTCCTCAACAGGGTTGTATCCAAGTGTTTGTCTTCAATTTTGCTGATTCTGTCTTCCATCATTTCAAATCTGCTTCTCAGCCCTTCTATGACACTGTCTATTTCTGAAATCTTGTTGTTTATCTTTTGGATTTCTAATTGTTGTTTTTGTATAATTTCTAGCTGTGAATTTATTTTGGCATTTTGTTCCTGTAATACTTTCCTGAATTTTTCCATTTTTTTGTCTGTATTTTCTGTGAATTTGTCTGCCTTTTCCATATATTTGTCCATTTTTGTCTGCTTTTTGCTTCAACTCTTGGATTGCTGTGAATATTAGAGGTACGAATTCCCTGTCAGGTAGTTCTAGTGCCTTTTCTTATATTGGGAAGTCATCTGGTGTTTTATTTTGGATGCCTACTGGAACCATCCTGTCCTTTTTTAATATGTTTTGATATTGTCTGCTGTCCCCAGGACATTCAGTAGTTATTTTCATTTCTTGATTATAGATTTGTTTGTTTCATCCTGCTTTTTTGTTTTATTTGGTTAAGTCTGAGCAGGCAGCTTGGTATTCTTTGTTGTTTGCTCATCTGTAGTCACAATACTTTTCACCTCCTTGTCCAATGGGCAGAACCAGCCAATCAGCTATGGTGCAGCAGGGCAGGTCCAGCTGAAGGGGAGGGGCTGGGATGGGTTATTTGTGATATATAATAGGGCTGACAGGGTGGGCCAGGAATCAATGCTGGGTAGGCTCCAGTAGGCCGTGCCTATGCTGTTCAGGAGTGTGATGTTCAGTGCACAGTGCAGGCAGGCAGGAAAGAGGGGGGAGGTTGTGATGTGTGGAGCTAATAGGGTATGGGGAAGAGGAGAAACAGGAGCTAAAAACAAACAAGCAAAGAAAGAAAAGAATGCTAAGGAAGTTTGCCATTGGAATGGAGAGAAGAGAAACCAAGAAATGTAGAAAAGCAAAAAGAAAAAAAAAAGGGGAGGGGAAAGAAAAAAATAACTACGTAAAAATTTGGAAAAGAAAAGTCCCCAGGTGTCCCGGAGTCCCACCAGTGGGGCTGCTAAGAGGAGGGAAGTGGCTCCCAGGCCGCACAGTATAGCCTGGCTAGAGAGGGTATAGATATCACGAAGCACCGGGCATTCAGGAGAGAGGGAAAGAGGATAGGTGTAGAGAGATGGGAACTGAGAAATGAGAAAAGACGAAAAGGGAAAAAGAGAGAGAAAAGATTAAAAAAAGAAAAAGAGAAATGCCCCCAGGGATCCCACCTAGGGGTCTGTGCAGATTAGGGCAGTGGCTCCTAAGCTGTGCAGTGCACCCTGGCTAGAAGGGGCTCCCAAGCTGTGAAAAGAAAAAGAAAACAAAGAAACAAAACAAAGCAATACAAGGCAAAAAAAAAAAAAAACAGAAAACAAAAAACCAGGGATCCCACCAGCGTGGTGTCAGGGATGGGGGGAGTGGCTCCCCGGTCTAGCGTGGCTTCACAGCCTTTCAGGAGAAGCAAGGATGGCACACGGAGCCAGGTGTTCCAGAGAAAGGAGGGGGAGATGATAAGAGGCACAGAAGAAACCGTAGGAGACAGAAAGAACCAACACCATCTCAGGAGCCCAGCTAGTGTGGGCAGGGTGAATCCAAGCAGCCTGAGGCCAAAGCAGTTGCCTCCAGGCCAAGAGACTGAGGCTGGCAGGAAGCAGAGGAGGCTGAAGGGGGGAAGAAGAAGGGGAGGGTTAGGAAAGCATATATTGCTCATTACTGGGTGCTCTGTCTCCTGCTGGGAACTTTGTGAAGCTGCCTTCCCGTACTCCCTGCCCGATCTCCGACATGAGTGGGGAGAATCCAAGCGGCAAGGATGCTGCACTTCTTGGCCAGCCAGGAAGCTTGGAGGAAAATAGCAGGGAGAGAATGAGGGGTGGGAAAGCATGTATCGCTGGTTACCAGGTGCTCTGTCTTCTGCTGGGAGTTCCATGAAGCTACTTTCCTGTGCTCCCTCTCTGCCGATCCCTAACAGGAGTCCAAGATGTCAGATCCACGCTGCATTAGCAACTGGGCGGTCCGCAGACATCTCTCCTCGCTGTCTGTCCTCTGTCAGTTTCTTATTCCATTCCGTGCTTGGCTGAGTTCTTCATCTCTTCATTTGACACTTCAGGTTCCAGGAATGATGTTTGTCTCTGTTTTACTTAGTTTTTCAGGTCTTTGCTTTAGTGGGACAGAGTGGTGCTTCTGTCTATGGCACCATGTTGGCCAGAAGTCCACTTTAAATGATTACTTTTAATTTCTGTACTTATTTGTTGTGACTACCACTTTGTCTGTTGGTTTCTCGTACTGTGGTGGCTTGTGTGTTGCTGTGATACTGGAAGCTTTGCCACCAATATTTCAAATACCAGCATGGTCACCCATGGTGGACAGGTTTTAGCTGAGCTTCCAGATTAAGACAGCCTAGGAAGAAGGCTCTGTCAGTCTACTTCTGAAAAAATTGGCTAGTGAAGCCTTATGAATAGTAGCGGAACATTTTCTGATATAGTACCAGAAGATGAGCCCTCAGGTTGGAGGTACTCATAATACAACTGGGGAAGAGTTGACCTTAATGATGTGGATGGAGTCAAGGTCTGGACCTTCATTTGCTGATGTGGCATGACTCAGAATGAACAGAAACAGCTGCAAACATCCATTAATAATCAGAATGTGGAATATATGAAGTATGAAAAATTGGAAGTCATCAAAAATGAAATGGAAATCATCTGGGAATACAGTTTTACTTCTTCCCTTATTTCTTTTATTTTTGCTCTTTTTCTTGCTTTATAGCTCTAGCTAAGACTTCCAGCACAATGTTAAATAGGAGTGGTGTTAAAATCCAGCCTTGTCTTGTTCCCATTCTCAGGGGAAATGCTTCCAGCCTCTCTCCATTGAAAATGATGTTGGCTGTTGGTTTTGGGTAGATGCTGTTTATTATATTGAAGAATTTCCCCTTTATTCCTATTTTACTGAGTGTTTTTGTCAGGAAATGTGTGTTGGACTTTATTGAATGCCTTTTCTGCATTGATTGAGACGATCATGTGATTTTTTTCTTTTGTTCTATTTATGTGGTGGATTAAATTGATTGATTTTCTAGTGTTGAACCATCATTGCATACCTGGTATGAATCCCACTTGGTAGTAATTTTTTTTTTTAATATGATGATTAAAAAAAATTATTACCTCTTCTTCTTCTCTTGTTCTGAGGCTTTTCAAATTTTCTATCTCAGCTTGTGTTAGTTTAGGTACATAGTGTGTTTCTAGAAATTTGTCCATTTCCTCTAGGTTCTCAAATTTGTTGGAGTATGGTTTTTCATAGTATTGTGTTATGGCCCTTTTTGTTTCAGTTGAGTCTGATGTAACGTCCTCGCGTCTCTCTTTTTTTTTTTTTTTTTGATTATTTGCTTCCTTTCTGGTTTCTCTTTTGTAAGTTTGGCCAGTGGTTTGTTGATTTTGATCTTTTCAGAGAACCAACTTTCGGTCTTGTTGATTTTTTTCTATTCTCTATTTCATTTATTTCTGCTCTAATCTTTGTTGTTTCCTTTCTTCTGGTGGTCATGAGCTTCTTTCGCTCTCCTTCTGTTTCAGTTGTATGGCTAATGTTTTGGTTTTGGCCCATTCTTTTTTGATGTGTGTGTTTATTGCTATAAATTGACCTCTGAGTGCTGCATTTGCTGTGTCCCATAAGTTTTGGTATTATTTGTTTTCCTTCTTATTTGATTCTAGGATTTTTTTTTTTAATTCTGTCTTTGATTTCTTTTATTACTCAGTTGTTTAGTTTTTTTCTTGTCATCCTGTTGTCTTTTTGCCTGCATAGTTTCTGCCTAGTAATCAGAACTTAGTTTTATTAATCACCTTTGTGACTTTTTTTTTTTTTCTTAAGCTGCTCTCAGGATTCTTTCTTTGTCTTTGGTTTTGGCAAGTGTGATTATGATATGTCTTGGTAATTTTCTTTTGGAGTCTACCCTATGTGGGGTTTGTTGAGCTTCTTGGATGGTCAGCTTTTCATCTTTCATGATATTTGGGAAGTTTTCTGCCACTAAATTTTCAAGAATTTTCTCTGTGTTTTCCATATTCTTCCCCTGTTCCAGAACTCTGATTGTGCACAGATTTTTTGCTCTTGATTGCATCCCACATAATTCTTAGGTTTTCTTCATTCATTTCTCTTATTTTTCCTCAAAGTGTTGTCCTTGGGTTTGTCTTTATTTTTGCTTATTCTGCTTTCCATTCTTTCAAATTTGCTCCTAAAATCTCCTATATTGAGTTTTCTGTTTCTGAAATTTTGTTGTTTTTCTTTTGGAATTCTAATTGCTGTTTTTGAATGATTTGTAATTTTTTTTGATGTTTTGTTCTTGTATTATTTTCCTGAATTCTTCTATTTCTTTGTCCATGTTTTCCTTGATTTTTTTATTAACTTTTATTGAGCTTCAAGTGAACGTTTACAAATCAAGTCAGTCTGTCACATATAAGTTTACATACATCTTACTCCGTACTCCCACTTGCTCTCCCCCTAATGAGTCAGCCCTTCCAGTCTCTCCTTTCATGACAATTTTGCCAGCTTCCCACTCTCTCTATCCTCCCATCCCCCCTCCAGACAGGAGACGCCAACACAGTCTCAAGTGTCCACCTGATATAATTAGCTCACTCTTCATCAGCATCTCTCTCCCACCCACTGTCCAGTTCCTTTCATGTCTGATGAGTTCTCTTCCGGGATGGTTCCTCTCCTGTGCCAATAGAAGGTCTGGGGACCATGGCCGCCGGGATTCCTCTAGTCTCAGTCAGACCATTAAGTATGGTCTTTTTATGAGAATTTGGAGTCTGCATTCCACTGATCTCCTGCTCCCTCAGGGGTTCTCTGTTGTGCTCCCTGTCAGGGCAGTCATCGATTGTGGCTGGGCACCAACTAGTTCTCCTGGTCTCACGATGATGTAGGTCTCTGGTTCATGTGGCCCTTTCTGTCTCTTGGGCTCTTAGTTGTCGTGTGACCTTGGTGTTCTTCATTCTCCTTTGCTCCAGGTGGGTTGAGAACAATTGATGCATCTTAGATGGCCGCTTGTTAGCATTTAAGACCCCAGATGTCACATTTCAAAGTTGAATGCAGAATGTTTTCGTTATAAAATTATTTTGCCAATTGATTTAGAAGTCCCCTTAAACCATGGTCCCCAAACCCCCGCCCTTGCTCCGCTGACCTTTGAAGCATTCATTTTATCCTGGAAAGTTCTTTGCTTTTGGTCCAGTCCAATTGAGCTGACCTTCCATGTATTGAGTGTTGTCTTTCTCTTCACCTAAAGCAGTTCTTATCTACTAATTAATCAATAAAAAACTCTCTCCCTCCCTCCCTCCCTCCACCCCCCCATAACCACAAAACTATGTGTTCTTCTCAGTTTTTACTGTTTCTCAAGATCTTATAATAGTGGTCTTATACAATATTTGTCCTTTTGCCTCTGACTAATTTCGCTCAGCATACTGCCTTCCAGGTTCCTCCATGTTATGAAATGTTTCACAGATTCGTCACTGTTCTTTATCGATGCGTAGTATTCCATTGTGTGAATATACCACAATTTATTTAACCATTCATCCGTTGATGGACACCTTGGTTGCTTCCAGCTTTTTGCTATTGTAAACAGAGCTGCAATAAACATGGGTGTGCATATATCTGTTTGTGTCAAGGCTCTTGTTTCTCTAGGGTATATTCCAAGGAGTGGGATTTCTGGATTGTATGGTAGTTCTATTTCTAACTGTTTAAGATAACGCCAGGTAGATTTCCAAAGTGGTTGTACCATTTTACATTCCCACCAGCAGTGTATAAGAGTTCCAATCTCTCCGCAGCCTCTCCAACATTTATTGTTTTGTGTTTTTTTGATTAATGCCAGCCTTGTTGGAGTGAGATGGAATCTCATCTTAGTTTTAATTTGCATTTCTCTAATGGCTAATGATCGTGAGCATTTTCTCATGTATCTGTTGGCTGCCTGAATATCTTCTTTCGTGAAGTGTGTGTTGATATCCTTTGCCCACTTCTTGATTGGGTTGTTTGTCTTTTTGTGGTTGAGTTTTGACAGAGTCATGTAGATTTTAGAGATCAGGCGCTGGTCGGAGATGTCATAGCTGAAAATTTCCCAGTCTGTAGGTGGCCTTTTTACTGTTTTGGTGAAGTCTTTAGATGAGCATGGGTGTTTGACTTTTAGGAGCTCCCAGTTATCGGGTTTCTCTTTGTCATTTTTGGTAATGTTTCGCATTCTGTTTATGCCTTGTATTTGGGCTCCTAGAGTTGTCCCTATTTTTTCTTCCATGATCTTTATCATTTTAGTCTTTATGTTTAGGTCTTTGATCCACTTGGAGTTAGTTTTTGTGCATGGTGTGAGGTATGGGTCCTGTTTCATTTTTTTGCAAATGGATATCCAGTTATGCCAGCTCCATTTGTTAAAAAGACTATCTTTTCCCCAATTAACTGACACTGGTCCTTTCTCAAATATCAGCTGCTCATGCGTGGATGGATTTATATCTGGGTTCTCAATTCTGTTCCATTGGTCTATGGGCCTGTTGTTGTACCAGTACCAGGTTGTTTTGACTACTGTGGCTGTATAATAGCTTCTGAAATCAGGTAGAGTGAGGCCTCCCACTTTCTTCTTCTTTTTCAGTAATGCTTTGCTTATCCGAGGCTTCTTTCCCTTCCATATGAAATTGGTGATTTGTTTCTCTATCACCTTAAAAAATGACATTGGAATTTGGATCGGAAGTGCATTGTATGTATAGATGGCTTTTGGTAGAATAGACATTTTTACTATGTTAAGTCTTCCTATCCATGAGCAAGGTATGTTTTTCCACTTAAGTATGTCCTTTTGAATTTCTTGTAGTAGAGCTTTGTAGTTTTCTTTGTATACGTCTTTTACATCCTTGGTATTTTATCTTCTTGGTGGCTACTGTGAATGGTATTGATTTGGTTATTTCCTCTTCTGTGTTCTTTTTGTTGATGTAGAGGAATCCAAGTGATTTTTGTATGTTTATTTTATAACCTGAGACTCTGCCAAACTCTTCTATTAGTTTCAGTAGTTTTCTGGAGGATTCCTTAGGGTTTTCTGTGTATAAGATCATGTCATCTGCAAATAGAGATAATTTTACTTCCTCCTTGCCAATCTGGATGCCTTTTATTTCTTTGTCTAGCCTAATTGCCCTGGCTAGGACTTCTAGTACGATGTTGAATAAGAGTGGTGATAAAGGGCATCCTTGTCTGGTTCCCATTCTCAAGGGAAATGCTTTCAGGTTCTCTCCATTTAGAGTGATATTGGCTGTTGGCTTTGCATAGATGCCCTTTATTATGTTGAGGAATTTTCCTTCAATTCCTATTTTGGTGAGAGTTTTTATCATAAGTGGGTGTTGGACTTTGTCAAATGCCTTTTCTGCATCAATTGATAAGATCATGTGGTTTTTGTCTTTTGTTTTATTTATGTGATGGATTACATTAATGGTTTTTCTGATATTAAACCAGCCTTGCATACCTGGTATAAATCCCACTTGATCGTGGTGAATTATTTTTTTGATGTGTTGTTGTATTCTATTGGCTAGAATTTTGTTGAGGATTTTTGCATCTATGTTCATGAGGGATATAGGTCTGTAATTTTCTTTTTTTGTAATGTCTTTACCTGGTTTTGGTATCAGGGAGATGGTGGCTTCATAGAATGAGTTGGGTAGTATTCCGTCATTTTCTATGCTTTGAAGTACCTTCAGTAGTAGTGGTGTTAACTCTTCTCTGAAAGTTTGGTAGAACTCTGCAGTGAAGCCTTCCGGGCCAGGGCTTTTTTTTGTTGGGAGTTTTTTTTATTACCGTTTCAATCTCTTTTATTGTTATGGGTCTATTTAGTTGTTCTACTTCTGAATGTGTTAGTTTAGGTAGGTAGTGTTTTTCCAGGAATTCATCCCTTTCTTCCAGGTTTTCAAATTTGTTAGAGTACAATTTTTCATAATAATCTGATATGATTCTTTTAATTTCATTTGGTTCTGTTGTGATGTGGTCCTTTTCATTTCTTATTGGGGTTATTTGTTTCCTTTCCTGTATTTCTTTAGTCAGTCTAGCCAATGGTTTATCGATTTTGTTAATTTTTTCAAAGAACCAGCTTTTGGCTTTGTTAATTCTTTCAATTGTTTTTCTGTTCTCTAATTCATTTAGTTCAGCTCTAATTTTTATTATTTGTTTTCTTCTGGTGCCTGATGGATTCTTTTGTTGCTCACTTTCTATTTGTTCAAGTTGTAGGGATAGTTCTCTGATTTTGGCTCTTTCTTCTTTTTGTATGTGTGCATTTATCGATATAAATTGGCCTCTGAGCACTGCTTTTGCTGTGTCTCAGAGGTTTTGATAGGAAGTATTTTCATTCTCGTTGCATTCTTTGAATTTCCTTATTCCCTCCTTGATGTCTTCTATGACCCAGTCTTTTTTCAGGAGGGTATTGTTCATTTTCCAAGTATTTGATTTCTTTTCCCTAGTTTTTCTGTTATTGATTTCTAGTTTTATTGCCTGGTGGTCTGAGAAGATCCTTTGTAATATTTCGATGTTTTGGACTCTGCAAAGGTTTGTTTTATGACCTAATATGTGGTCTATTCTAGAGAATGTTCCATGTGCGCTAGAAAAAAAAGTATATTTTGCAGCAGTTGGGTGGAGAGTTCTGTATAAGTCAATGAGGTCAAGTTGGTTGATTGTTGTAATTAGGTCTTCCGTGTTTCTATTGAGCTTCTTACTGGATGTCCTGTCCTTCTCCGAGAGTGGTGTGTTGAAGTCTCCTACTATAATTGTGGAGGTGTCTATCTCACTTTTCAATTCTGTTAAAATTTGATTTATGTATCTTGCAGCCCTGTCATTGGGTGCATAAATATTTAATATGGTTATGTCTTCCTGATCAAGTGTCCCTTTTATCATTATGTAGTGTCCTTCTTTATCCTTTGTGATGGATTTAAGTCTAAAGTCTATTTTGTCAGAAATTAATATTGCTACTCCTCTTCTTTTTTGCTTATTGTTTGCTTGATATATTTTTTTCCATCCTTTGAGTTTTAGTTTGTTTGTGTCTCTAAGTCTAAGGTGTGTCTCTTGTAGGCAGCATATAGACGGCTCGTGTTTCTTCATCCATTGCGAGACTCTCTGTCTCTTAATTGGTGCATTTAGTCCATTTACATTCAGCGTAATTATAGATAAATAAGTTTTTAGTGTTGTCATTTTGATGCCTTTTTATGTGTGTTGTTGACAATTTCATTTTTCCACATACTTTTTTGTGCTGAGACGTTTTTCTTAGTAAATTGTGAGATCCTCATTTTCGTAGTGTTTGACTTTATGTTTGTTGAGTCGTTACGTTTTTCTTGGCTTTTATCTTGAGTTATGGAGTTGTTATACCTCTTTGTGGTTACCTTATTATTTACCCCTATTTTTCTAAGTAAAAACCTAACTTGTATTGTTCTATATCACCTTGTATCACTCTCCATATGGCAGTTCTATGCCTCCTGTATTTAGTCCCTCTTTTTGATTATTGTGATTTTTTACATATTGACCTCCGTGATTCCCTGTTATGAGTATTTTTTTTTAATTAATCTTAATTTGTTTTTGTGATTTCTCTATTTGAGTTGATATCAGGATGTTCTGTTTTGTGACCTTGTGTTGTGCTGGTATCTGATATTATTGGTTTTCTGACCAAACAATATCCTTTAGTATTTCTTGTAGCTTTGGTTTGGTTTTTGCAAATTCTCTAAACTTGTGTTTATCTGTAAATATCTTAATTTCGCCTTCATATTTCAGAGAGAGTTTTGCTGGATATATGATCCTTGGCTGGCAGTTTTTCTCCGTCAGTGTTCTGTATATGTCGTCCCATTCCCTTCTTGCCTGCATAGTTTCTGCTGAGTAGTCTGAACTTATTCTTATTGATTCTCCCTTGAAGGAAACCTTTCTTTCCTCCCTGGCTGCTTTTAAAATTTTCTGTTTATCTTTGTTTTTGGCAAGTTTGATGATAATATGTCTTGGTGTTTTTCTTTTTGGATCAATCTTAAATGGGGTTTGATGAGCATCTTGGATAGATATCCTTTCGTCTTTCATGATGTCAGGGAAGTTTTGTGTCAGGAGTTCTTCAACTATTTTCTCTGTGTTCCGTCCTCCCTCCCTGTTCTGGGACTCCAATCACATGCAAGTTATCCTTCTTGTTAGAGTCCCACATGATTCTTAGGGTTTCTTCATTTTTTTAAATTCTTTTATCTGATTTTTTTTCAGCTATGTTGGTGTTAATTCCCTGGTCCTCCAGATGTCCCAGTCTGCATTCTAATTGCTCGAGTCTGCTCCTCTGACTTCCTATTGCATTGTCTAATTCTGTAATTTTATTGTTAATCTTTTGGATTTCTACATGCTGTCTCTCTATGGATTCTTGCAACTTATTAATTTTTCCACTATGTTCTTGAATAATCTTTTTGAGTTCTTCAACGGTTTTATCAGTGTGTTCCTTGGCTTTTTCTGCAGTTTGCCTTATTTCATTTCTGATGTCTTGAAGCATTCTGTAAATTAGTTTTTTATATTCTGTATCTGATAATTCCAGGATTGTATCTTCATTTGGGAAAGATTTTGATTCTTTTGTTTGGGGGGTTGGAGAAGCTGTCATGGTCTGCTTCTTTAAGTGGTTTGATATGGATTGTTGTCTCTGAGCCATCACTGGGAAACTAGTTTTTCCAGAAAATCCGCTAAAAAAAACTGCAGTCAGATCCCTATCAGAATTGCCTTTGCGTGATAACTGCCACCTTGTTCCCTGTAAGGATGAAAGTCTGAGATTTGGATTTTATATGCTTGGCTGTAGCTGGTTCTGTGTTTTTAGTCCAATTAGGGGTGGATTTTTGGTCCCTGGGTTTTTTTTTTGTTGTTGTTGTTCCTTCTCTCAGGACGAAAGAGTGGGTTAGGAAAAGACCAAAAGAGAAAAAAAAAAGGGGGGGGGGGAAGCAAAGCCACCACGGAGCTGTTCTCCCTCTGGCTCAGGCAATTCCAATGTTAATGAAGCCGCCTGGGAAGGGTGGGGGAGGGATCAGAGAGATAGGAGAGTAGCACCTCAGAATATAGCCAGAGTTGCTTGTCTTGCTTGGAATGACTATTATATCTGACATTCCTGCGGGGCGCATCGCCTATGTGTGCAGGCTGTGTGGAGATTGCCCCCGGGGGTCTGGCCCTCTGAAACCACCTGCTGCCAGTCTAAATCCTAGTGTCAAGGTTCCCCTGCTGGGACGCTTTACTCCTGGCTCCAAAATCAGTCGCTGCCTCCTGGGGACTTCTCGTCACGTCGCTGCGCCACCTCCGCGGACCGGCTGGGCCCCCTCCCAGGGTTAGTTCAGGGGAGTGGAGCAGCTCCCCGTGCTTGTGCCGTGCCAGCGCCTAGTCAAAATCCCGGCGGGACGGTTCCCCGGCTGGGACGCTGCTCTCCCAGCTCCAAGACCTGTCACTGCCTCCCGGGGACTTCTCCCACCGGCTGCGTCGTCACGCCCCTTGTTTGCGCCGTCAGCTCCCCTGGGCTCTGCCCTAAATTGGGTGCCAAAGGTTACCTGACTGGGACGCTGGCTCCAGGCTCCGAAAACAATTGCTGCTTCCCCCTATTTGTTCGTTTTCCGTCTCTAAATCTGTGTTTGTTGTTCAGGGTTCGTAGATTGTTATGTACTTGATTGATTCACTTGTTTTTCCGAGTCTTTGTTGCAAGAGGGATCCGAGGTAATGTCTCCCTAGTCCGCCATCTTGGCCCCGCCTCTTGATTTTTGCTATTTTTTGTTGGTTTTGTCTGTTTTCCATGATTTTGTCTATTTTTTTTTCCATTGTGTTTGTCTGTTTTCTTTCATCTCTTTCCTAATCTCTTGGAGAGCTCTGAATATTAGTCTTTTGAATTCCATATCAGGTAGTTCCACTGCCTTTTCTTCTACTGGAAGGTCTTCTGCTTCTATATTTTGATCACTTGTTGGAGCCATCTTATCCTGCTTTTAAAATATGTTTTGATATTATCTGCTGTCTTTGGTACATTAAGGTATCATTTTCTTTACTTATTGATTTTATATTTTTTGTTTCATCCTCTTTCATTGTTTTGTTTTGATATGTCAGGCAGGCGGGCCAGGAATGCTTTGCTGCTTGCTTGTCTGTGGGCCTGCTTGTCCAGGTGCCAGATTAGCAGCAGGCAGGCTGCGTCTGCTTCGCTGTACACTGGTTTGGTGAGGTGGCTAAGGGCAGACTGGGTGAGCACTTTTTGCCCCTTAATGTTGGTCCAGCTTTGTGGGAGCACTCACAGCCCTTCATCAGATAGGCATGGCTGTAGGGTGTGGAGTGGTTGTGGACTCACTTCCTACAGCTGGTCAAGCAGTGGTAGGGGTGGGGCAGTGTGGGCCCAGTGTGGCGGCAGGCCTGAGTGCTTGGGACACTGTAGCTGCGATGGCACAGTGAGGGTTGGTGGGAAGAGGGTGTGGCATACGGGGCTAGGTGGGGAAGAGAAAGAAAAGGGAGAGAAAAAAAAAGGTAGCTTGTTGGTGGTGGCTTGGTGGACCCAGGGGCCAGCAAGAAGTGGGGACAGTGGTGTATGGGGCAGGAGCTCTGTCTCCTGTTGGGAGCTCCGTGAAGTTACCTTCCCATATCTCCTGTCTGGGTCATTTCTGGCTGTGCTCCAAGATGGTTACACTGTGTCCTGTTAGTTGGCCGGGGACCTCCACTCCATATCTCTCCTCATCCTCTGTTTTCCTTCAGTTCCTTCTTCCTTTTGGTATTTGATCGAGTTCTTTATCCCTTCATTTGATGCTTAGGGTTCTGAGATTGATGTTTGTATCTATTAGTTTTTTAGATCTTTGCTGCAGAGGGATGTCATGGTGCCTCTGTCTACAGTGCCATGTAGGCTCTGCCTCTCCAAAGTCATACTATTTTTAAAAAGAACATTTATCTGTTTAGGCAAGTAAGCTCTGTTGACTAAAACAGTGGTTTTCAATTCTCATTACAACCACTTGGAGATCTTTTTTAAAAAATACTGATGCCTGGACCCCACCATTAGGAATTCTGATTTAATTGGTCTGAGGTAAGGACTGGCATCAGTATTTTAAAAGAACTACTCAGAGGATCAAGTAAGAATCACTGTACCATGTTAGGCATCATACCTAGCAATCATAATTCTTTCCTAATTATCAGGTGTCATTATATGATGATGTATTATCCAACTATTGTTCTTTCTCAGAAAATCTTGATTTAAGTTTCTTATTGACATAATTAGCAAGGGTGATAAAAACCTATTACTTACTTCAACTCATTCACTAGTTCTGACTTACAGTTGTTTCTATGCAGTCTGTAATTTTATTAAGAGGCCTTTCGAATTAAAACCCTTGCTTATTGTCTTAGTCATCTAGTGCTGTTGTAACAGAAATACCACAAGTGAACACCTTTAAAAAGAGAAGTTTATTCTCTCACAGTCCAGTAGGCTAGAAGTACGAATTCAGGATGCTGCTCTGTTGGCTCTGGGGGAAGGTCCTTGTCATCAGTCTTCCCTTGGTCTGGGAGCATCTCAGTGCAGGGATCATCTCAGAGTCAAAGAAGGAGCTCTGCTCCTTGCACTGCTTTCTTGGTGCTATGAGCTCCCCATGTCTCTGTGCAAAGAGCTGGAGATGGAAAACCAAAAGGGAAGAACAAGCGTGGTGTTTCTCAAGCTGAAAGAACTGAAGAAAAAATTCAAGCCTCGAGTTGCAATAGTGAAGGATTCCATGGGGAAAATATTAAATGATGCCGGAAGCATCAAAAGAAGATGGAAGGAATATACAGAGTCATTATACCAAAAAGAATTAGTCGATATTCAACCATTTCAGGAGGTGGCATATGATCAGGAACCGATGGTACTGAAGGAAGAAGTCCAAGCTGCTCTGAAGGCATTGGCAAAAAACAAGGCTCCAGGAATTGATGGACTATCAATTGAGATGTTTCAACAAACAGATGCAGTGCTGGAGGTGCTCACTCGTCTATGCCAAGAAATATGGAAGAGAGCTTCCTGGCCAACCGTCTGGAAGAGATCCATATTTATGCCTATTCCCAAGAAAGGTGATCCAACGGAATGTGGAAATTATAGAACAATATCATTAGTATCACATGCAAGCAAAATTTTGCTGAAAATCATTCAAAAATGGCTGCAGCAGTATATCAACAGGGAACTGCCAGAAATTTAGGCCGGTTTCGGAAGAGGACATGGAACCAGGGATATCATTGCTGATGTCACATGGATCCTGGCTGAAGGCAGAGAATAGCAGAAGGATGTTTACCTGTGTTTTATTGACTATGCAAAGGCATTTGACTGTGTGGATCATAACAAACTATGGATAACACTGTGAAGAATGGGAATTCCAGAACACTTAATTGTGCTCATGAGGAAACTTTACATAGATCAAGAGGCAGTTGTTTGGAAGGAACAAGGGGATACTGATTGATTTAAAGTCAGGAAAGGTGTGCGTCAGGGTTGTATTCTTTCATCATACCTATTCAGTCTGTATGCTGAGCAAATAATATGAGAAGCTGGGCTATATGAAGAAGACGGGGCATCAGGATTGGAGGAAGACTCATTAACAACCCACATTATGCAGATGACACAATCTTGCCTGCTGAAAGCGAAGAGGACTTGAAGCACTTACTAATGAAGATCAAAGACCACAGCCTTCAGTATGGATTATACCTCAACATACAGACAACAAAAATCCTCACAACTGGACCAATGAGCAACATCATGATAAATGGAGAAAAGACTGAAGTTGTCAAGGATTTCATTTTACTTGGATCCACAATCAACAGCCATGGAAGCAGCAGTCAAGAAATCAAAAGACACGTTGCATTGGGCAAATCTGCTGCAAAGGACCTCTTTGAAGTGTTGAAGATCAAAGATGTCACCCTGAAGACTAAGGTGTGCCTGACTCAAGCCATGGTATTTTCAATCACATCATATGTGTGTGAAAGCTGGACCGAAGAAGAATTGACACCTTTGAATTGCGGCGTTGGCAGAGAATATTGAATATTGGACTGTCAAAAGAACGAACAAATCCGTCTTCGAAGAAGTGCGGCCAGAATGCTCCTCAGAGGCAAGGATGGTGAGACTGCGTCTTACATACTTTGGACATGTGGTCAGGAGGGATCAGTCCCTGGAGGAGGACATCATGCTTGGCAGAGTACAGGGTCAGCGGAAAAGAGGAAGACCCTCAACGAGGTGGATTGACACAGTGGCTGCAACAATGAGCTCAAGCATAACAACGATTGTAAGGATGGTGCAGGACCGGGCGGTGTTTCGTTCTGTTGTGCATAGGTTCGCTATGAGTCGGAGCCGACTCGATGGCACCTAACAACAACAATGACAACAACAACATGAGTTCCCCATGTCTCTCTGCTCGCTTCTCTCTTATGTCTCAGAAGAGATTGGCTTAAGACACTATCTAATCTTGTAGATCTCATCAGTATAACTCCCACTTATCCATCTAATTACATCATAGCGATAGGATTTACAACTCATGGGGAAGTCACATCAGATGACAAAATGGTAGGCAATCATAAACATTGGGAATCATGACCCAGAGAAACTGATAGATATTTTTGGGGTAGACATTTCAATCCATGACACTTACCAACTTCAACCAAGTTTGAATCAGAGAGAGGAAAAAATCAACTTCAGATTGCTTTACATCAACCCCTGAGTTGTTCACTGTTCTTCTCTAGAAGGAATGCAAGTTAGGAAAGAGTTCAAGTTAGAGAAGGTGTACAAGTTTTTAGCTTTCCTTGGGTTAATCTTAAGGGAGTAAGTTGTTTGAAGCATTGTGCAGTCTTAAAACCTCAGGTATAATTTCTGGCTTAGCTATCGTATTGACATAAAGCTGTTACTGATATTTCTCCCCTGGCACAGAGAATTGACTACAGTTTATTTACTAAACAGGATCATAGGACCTTGAAAAATCAGAGATGCTTTCATTAGGGGCCTGTTTTCACTTCAGAGAGGATGGGCTTTGGAAGGCCCTGGTCCAACTGTGTGAGGAGGAATCTGGGAAGCCACCCCCTTTCCCTACCTCACTTGGCAGAGATACATCAACAGAATCCTGGGAGCCACTATATCGTAAAGGGAAATTTGAAGAAGACTTATAAACAGTTGCCAAAAAAATTGTTGGACATTTCTTAAGGCCGTAACGCTTTCCTGCATTAAACCTGTTCGTATAAAGGGCCTCAGTGTGAGGAACAGGGCATAGGCTGATAAACTTTCTGTCAATTGATAGTTTAATTAACTCACAATCCTTAGTTTGGGTCAAATGGGGGTCAACTTTTTGGAATCATACACAGTCCCAGGAGGTTTACTCCTCCAACTTGTAAAGGAGTCTTCTGAATATGATCAAGGGTTTTAAAGTGCCAATGGTGCAGGCTAGCAATACCTTGATAACCCTAGAAAAAATTTGAGAACTTTCTCCTGGTGGGTTTATTGGAAAGCTTTAAATGCAACCCCACTAAGTATAATTTTCTTGAAGATAGGGAGCTGTTTTGCTCATGTCTGTATTCATCCCTGGATTCTGTCCCCACATTGCCTTGCATATTATGGGTACTCATTAATGATAGTAAATAAATACAGCTAACATTTTTAATGCTTACTATGTTTTTTTTTATGTGCCATGTACTTTATATGCAACCTTTAAATCCACCCAGTAACTCTAAGAGATAAGTAGTATTATAGTCCAGTTTTACAGGTGGGACTATAGAGGCTCAGTGAAGTTAAATAAGTTTCTCAAGGTCATAAAACTAGTAAGTGGCAGAAACAAGACTCAACTTAGGTTTGTGTGGTTACAAAACCTTCGTTTTAAAGTGGTCCCAGGAACACCTCCATCAGAATTATGGGATGGGGAATGCAGTTTTAGAAAAGCAGGTTTCTATTCTCAAAAGATTCTGATTTAATTGGTTTGTTGTGGGACTCAGCTGCCTGCAGCCTCTCAGTAAATGTTTGTTGAATTGCCTTGTACCCCAACCAACTTTGTTGGTGATTTGGGACCTATCTGTTCATCTCATGTGGTTCTTATCAGGACCCCTCCAAAAAGGCTCAAACCTTCCAGCCTAGACTTTCCTTAGCAACATCAGCCCTGTACACATTACTAAGAAGAGGCTTTGTTCAGCGCACACACACATTTCACCTCGGTCTCTTCTGAGACAAGTAGTTTCACCTGTTTACTGAAGTGGGCCCCCGTATTATCCACATGTGTGTTAATGAATAAATCACATACAAGGAAAGCTTTCGGAATATATCGAGGAGTTCCTCAATATTCTCTATCACTGTAAATTGTGCTCTTGTATATTTTCTGAAGTGTGGCATTTCCATCAGCCTTAAATGTTAATTCTGCATCAACTTATAAAAGTATTGGCTTCAGTTCTCAGGTAATGTGGGCTTTTTTCTTCCTTTCTGTGAATTCTAGAATGTGACTTAAGAAAGTGTTCTAGACTCTTAACAGTACAAGGAATTGTTGAGGTATTTCTCTGACTTCCCACCTATCATGTGCCTAACAGGAGAAGGGCTATACTTATTCACTCCACTAGGATGACTAGGGGGGTGGTCATCCTCTCCAGAGACTGTGGATGCCATTTTTTGTCAGCTCCAGCTATTCCTTAAATTTTTTTTTTAAACCATGAAATGTATCATACACATAAAAGAAAGTATGAATTGTGTATAGTTTAAGACTATTAATAAAAAGACCACCCATGTATATCTCTCACTAGGTTAAGACATAGAACATGGTCAGTTTTTTTTTTTTTTTATTGTGCTTTAAGTGAAAGTTTACAATTCAAGTCAGTTTCTCATACAAAAACTTATACACACATTGTTATGTGGCCCTAGTTGATCTCCCTACAATGTGACAGCACACTCCTTCTGTCCACCCTGTATTCCCTGTGTGCACTCAACCAGCTCTTGTCCCTCTCTGCCTTCTCATCTTGCCTCCAGACAGGAGCTGCCCACATAGTCTCCTGGGTCAACTTGAGGTAAGAAGCATACTCCTTCCCAGTATCATTTTATGTCTTATAAAAAAAATAGTCCAGTCTAATCTTTGTCAGAAGAGTTAGCTTCAAGAATGGTTTTAGTTTTGGGCTAACAGAGATTCCGGGCTTAGTCAGACCATTAAGTCTGCTCTTTTTACTAGAATTTGAGGTCTGCATCCCAGTTTTCTCCTGATCCATCAGGGATTCTCTGTTGTGATTCCTGTCAGGACAGTCTTTGGTGGTAGGCAGTTCTTTTGGTTCTTTTGGTCTCAGGCTGATGGAGTCTCTGGTTTATGTGGCCCTTTTGTCTCTTGGGCTCATATTTTCCTAGTGTATTTGGTGTTCTTCATTCTCCTTTGCTCCAGATGGGTTGAGACAAATTCATGCATGGCTGCTTGCTAGCTTTTAAGACCCCAGATGCCATTCTCCAAAGTAGGACGCAGAACATTTTCTTAATACACTTTGCTATGCCAGTTGACCTACATGTTCCCTGAAACCATGGCCCCCAGACCCCACTCCTGCTACTCTGTTTCTCAAAGTGTTTGGTGTTCAGGAAGCTTCTTAGCTTTTGGATTAGTCCAGTTGTGCTGACTTCCCCTGTATTGTGTTTTTTCCTTCCCTTCTCCTAAAATAATTCTTGTCTACTATCTAATAAGTGAATACCTCTCACCCCTCTTACCACCTCCATAACCATCAAAGAATGTTTTCTTCTGAGTTTAAACCTTTTCTTAAGTTCCTGTAATAGTAGTCTCATAAAATATTTGTCCTTTTGCAACTGATTTCACTCAGCATAATGCCTTCCAGATTCCTCCATGTTATGAGATGTTTCATGGATTCATCATTGTTCTTTATTGTTGCATAGTATTCCATTGTGTGAATATACCTTAATTTGTTTATCCATTCATCTGTTGATGGGCATCTAGGTTGTTTCCATCTTTTTGCTATTGTAAACAATGCTGTAGTGAACATGGGTGTGAATATATCTATTTGTGTGAAGGCTCTTATTTCTTTAGGATATATTCCAAGGAGAATTGCTGGATCATATGGGTACTTCTATTTCTACCTTTTTAAAGAAGTGCCAAATCGATTTCCAAAGTGGCTGTATCATTTTTCATTCCTACCAGCAGTGTATAAGTGTTCCAGTCTCTCCACAACCTCGCCAACATTTATTATTTTGTGTTTCTTGGATTAATGCCAGCCTTGTCGGGGTTAGATGGTATCTTATTGTAGTTTTGATTTGCATTTCTCTAATGGCTGATGATCGTGAACATTTCCTCATGTACCTGTTAGCCGCTTTAATATCTTCTTTGGTGAAGTGTCTTTTCATATACTTTGCCCATTTTTTAATTGGGTTATTTGTCTTTTTGTTGTTAAGGTTTTGCAGTATTTTGTAGATTTTAGAGACTAGATGCCGATCGGATTTGTCATAGCCCCCCAAATTTTTTTTTTCCCAGTTTGTAGGTTGTCTTTTTACTCTTATGTTGAAGGATTTGGACGAGCATAAATGTTTGATTTTTAGGAGCTCCCAGTTATCTAAGGAAACCCTGGTGGCATAGTGGTTAAGTGCTATGGCTGCTAACCAAAGAGTCAGCAGTTCGAATCCAACAGGCACTCCTTGGAAACTCTCTACGGCAGTTCTACTCTGTCCTATAGGGTCGCTATGAGTCGGAATCAACTCAACGGCACTGGGTTTGGTTTTTCTTTCCCCAGTTATCAAGTTTCTCTTCTGGTGTTTGTGAATTGTTAGTAATATTTTGTATACTGTTTATGACATGTATTAGGGCTCCTAGCATTGTCCCTATTTTAGCTTCCATGATTTTTATCATTTTAGGTTTTGTATTTAGGTCTTTGATCCATATAGAGTTTTTTGTTTTTTAATAATTTTTATTGTACTTTCAGTGAAAGTTTACAAATCAAGTCAGTCTCTCACACAAAAACCCATATACACCTTGCTACAACCTCCAAATTACTCTCCCCCTAATGAGACAACCCGCTCTCTCCCTCTACTCTCTCTTTTCATGTCCATTTTGCCAGCTTCTAACCCCCTCCACCCTCTCATCTCCCCCCCAGGCAGGAGATTCCAACATCATCTCAAGTGTCCACCTGATCCAAGAAGCTCACTCCTCACCAGCATCCCTCTCCAACCCATTGTCCAGTCCAATCCATGTCTGAAGAGTTGGCTTTGGGAATGGTTCCTGTCCTGGGCCAACTGAAGGTCTGGGGGCCATGACCACCGGGGTCCTTCTAGTCTCAGTCAGAGCATTAAGTCTGGTCTTATGAGAATTTGGAGTCTGCATCCAACTGGTCTCCGGCTCCCTCAGGGGTTCTCTGCTGTGTTCTCTGTCAGGGCAGTTATCAGTTGCAGCCGGGCATCATCTACCTCTTCTGGTCTCAGGATGATGAAGTCTCTGTTTCATGTGGCCCTTTCTGTCTCTTGGGCTTGTAATCCCCTTGTGCCCTTGTGTTCCTCTTTCTCCTTTGATCCAGGTGGGTTGAGACTCATTGATGCATCTTAGATGGCTGCTTGCTAATGCTTAAGACCCCAGACGCCACTCTTCAAAGTGGGATGCAGAATGTTTTCTTAATAGATTTTATTATGCCAATTGACTTAGCTGTCCCCTGAAACCGTGGTCCCCAGACCCCTGCCTCTGCTACGCTGGCCTTCAAGCATTCAGTTTATTCCAGAAACTTCTTTGCTTTTGGTTTAGTCCAATTGTGCTGACCTCCCCTTGTATTACCTGCTATCTTTCCCTTCACCTAAAGTAGCTCCTATCTACTATTTAATTAATGAATGTCCCCTCCCACCATCCCTCCCCACTCTTGTAACCACAAAAGAATGTTTTCTTCTCAGTTTAAACTATTTCTCAAGTTCTTATAATAGCGGGCTTATATAATATTTGTCCTTTTGCAACTAATTTCACTCAGCATAATGCCTTCCAGGTTCCTCCATGTTATGAAATGTTTCACAGATTCCTCACTGTTCTTTATCGATGCATAGTATTCCATCGTATGAATATACCATAATTTATTTACCCATTCATCCATTGATGGGCACCTTGGTTGCTTCCATCTTTTTGCTATTGTAAACAGTGCTGCAATAAACGTGGGTGTGCATATATCTGTTCGTGTAAAGGTTCTTATTTCTCTAGGATATATTCCAAGGAGTGGGATTCTTGGGTCGTATGGTAGTTCTATTTCTAGCTTTTTAAGGAAGTGCCAAATTGATTTCCAAAGTGGTTGTACCATTTGACATTCCCACCAGCAGTGTAGAAGTGTTCCAATCTCTCCACAGCCTCTCCAACAGTTATTATTTTGTATTTTTTGGATTAATGCCAGCCTTGTTGGAGTGAGATGAAATCTCATTGTAGTTTTGATCTGCATTTCTCTAATGGCTAATGATCGTGAACATTTCCTCATATATCTGTTAGCTACCTGAATGTCTTCTTTAGTGAAGTGTCTATTCATATCTTTTGCCCATTTTTTAATTGGGTTATTTGTCTTTTCGCAGTTGAGTTTTTGCAGTATCATGTAGATTTTAGAGATCAGGCACTGACCGGAAATGTCATAGCTCAAAACTTTTTCCCAGTCTGTAGGTAGTCTTTTTACTCTTTTGGTGAAGTCTTTGGATGAGCATAGGCGTTTGATTTTTAGGAGCTCCCAGTTATCTAGTTTTTCTTCTACATTCTTTATAATGTTTTGTATACTGTTTATGCCATACATTAAGGCTCCTAACCTTGTCCCTATTTTTTCTTCCATGATCTTTATCGTTTTAGATTTTATATTTAGGTCTTTGATCCATTTTGAGTTAGTTTTTGTGGATGGAGTGAGGTATGGGTCTTGTTTAATTTTTTTGGAAATGGATATCCAGTTATGCCAGCACCATTTGTTAAAAAGACTGTGTTTGCCCCATTTAACTGTTTTGAGGCTCTTGTCAAATATCAACTGCTCATATGTAGATGGATTTATGTCTGGATTCTCTATTCTGTTTCATTGGTCCATGTATCTGTTGTATACCAGTACCAGGCTGTTTTGACTACTGTGGCAGTATGATAGGTTCTAAAATCAGGTAAAGTAAGGCCTCCCACATTGTTCATCTTTTTCAATAATGCATTGTTTATCCGGGGCCTCTTTCCCTTCCATATGAAGTTGGTGATTTGTTTCTCCATCTCGTTAGAGAATGTTGTTGGAATTTGGATCGGAATTGCATTAAATGTATAGATCGCTTTTGGTAGAATAGACATTTTTATAATGCTAAGTCTTCCTATCCACGAGGAAGGTATGTTTTTCCACTTATGTAAGTCTCTTTTAGTTTCTTGCAGAAGTGTACTGTAGTTTTCTTTGTATAAGTCTTTTACATCTCTGGTAAGATTTATTCCTAAGTATTTTATCTTCTTGGGGGCTACTGTAAATGGCACTGATTTGGTGATTTCCTCTTTGATATTCTTTTTGTTGGTGCAGAGGAACCCAACTGATTTTTGTATGTTTATCTTGTATCCCGATACTCTGCTGAACTCTTCTATTAGTTTCAGTAGTTTTCTGGAGGATTCCTTAGGGTTTTCTGTGTATAAGATTATATCATCTGCAAATACAGATGCTTTGACTTCTTTCTTGCCAATCTGGATGCCCTGTATTTCTTTATCTAGCCTAATTGCTCTGGCTAGGGCCTCCAAAACAACATTGAATAAGAGTGGTGATAAGGGGCATCCTTGTCTGGTTCCCGATCTCAGTGGGAATGCTTTCAGACATTCTGCATTTAGGGTGATATTCGCTGTTGGCTTTGTATAAATGCCCTTTATTAAGTTGAGGAATTTTCCTTCTATTCCAATTTTGCTGAGAGCTTTTACCATGAATGAGTGTTGAACTTTGTCAAATGCCTTTTCTGCATCAATTGATAAAATCATGTGATTCTTCTCTTCTGTTTTATTTATGTGGTGGATTACATTAATTTTTTTTTTTCTAATGTTGAACCATCCCTGCATACCTGGTATGAATCCCACTTGGTCATGGTGAATGATTTTTTTGATATGTTGTTGAATTCTATTGGCTAGAATTTTGTTGAGGATCTTTGCATCTACGTTCATGAGGGATATAGATCTATAACTTTCTTTTCTTACGGTGTCTTTACCTGGTTTTGGTGTCAGGGATATGGTGGCTTCATAGAATGAGTTTGGTTGTATTCCACCCTTTTCTATGATCTGAAATACCTTTAGTAGTAGTGGTGTTAACTCTTCTCTGAAAGTTTGGTAGAACTCTGCAGCGAAGTCGTCTGGACCAGGGCTTTTTTTTTGTTAGGAGTTTTTTGATTACCTTTTCAATCTCTTCTTTTGTTATGGGTCTATTTAGTTGTTCTATACCTCTGTTTGTGTTAGTTTAGGTAGGTAGTCTGTTTCTAGGAATTCATCCATTTCTTCTAGGTTTTCAAATTTGTTGGAGTAAACTTTTTCATAGTAATCTGATATGATTCTTTTAATTTCAGTTGGGTCTGTTGTAATATCGCCCATCTCATTTCTTATTTGGGTTCGTTGCTTCCTCTCCTGTTTTTCTTTTGTGAGTTTGGCCAGTGGTTTATCAATTTTGTTGATTTTTTCAAAAAACCAGCTTTTGGTCTTGTCAATTCTTTGAATTGTTTTTCTGTTTTCTATTTCATTTGTTTTAGCTCTAATTTGTATTATTTGTTTTCTTCTGGTGCCTGTGGGTTTCTTTTGTTGCTGTCTTTCTTTTTTTTCTAGTTGTAGGGATAATTCTTTGATTTTGGCCCTTTCTTCTTTTTGGATGTGTGTATTTATTGATATAAATTGGCCTCTGAGTACCGTTTTTGCTGTGTCCCAAAGGTTCTGATAGGAAGTGTTTTCATTCTCATTGGATTCTCTGAATTTCTTTATTCCATCCTTAATGTCTTCTATCACCCAGTCTTTTTTGAGCAGGGAATTGTTCAGTTTCCAAGTGTTTGATTTCTTTTCCCTGTTTTTTCTGTTATTGATTTCCACTTTTATGGACTTATGGTCAGAGAAGATGCTTTGTAATGTTTCAATGTTTTGGATTCTGCTAAGGCTTGCTTTATGACCTAATATGTGGTTTATTCTAGAGAATGTTCCATGTGCACTAGAAAAGAAAGTATATTTGGTTGCTGTTGGGTGGAGTGTTCTGTATATGTCTACGAGGTCAAGTTGGTTGATTGTGGCATTTAGATATTCCGTGTCTTTATTGAGCTTCTTTCTGGATGTCCTGTCCTTCACCGAAAGTGGCGTGTTGAAGTCTCTTACTATTATTGTGGAGCTGTCTATCTCCCTTTTCAATGCTGATAGAGTTTGTTTTATGTATCTTGCAGCCCTGTCATTGGGTGCATAAATATTTAATATGGTTACAGCTTCTTGGAGTATTGTCCCTTTAATCATTATATAGTGTCCTTCCTTATCCTTTCTGATGGATTTAACTTTAAAGTCCATTTTGTCAGAAATTAATATTGCCACTCCTGCTCTTTTTTGATTGTTGTTTGCTTGATATATTTTTTTCCATCCTTTGAGTTTTAGTTCATTTGTGTTTGTAAGTCTAAGGTGTGTCTCTGGTAGGCAGGATAAAGACGGATCTTGTTTTTTAATCCATTCTGCCACTCTCTGTCTCTTTATTGGTGCATTTAGTCCAATTACATTCAGGTTAATTATGGATAGGTATGAATTTAGGGCTATCATTTTGATGTCTTTTTTTGTGTGTTGTTGACAGTGTCTTTTTCCCACTTAATTTTATGTGCTGAGTAGATTTTTTTTATATATTGTCCTTTCCTCATATTCGTTGTTGATTTAGTTTCTGCTGAGTCTGTATTTTTCTCTTGTGTATTATTTTGATAGGTAGGATAATTAGTCTCCTTTGTGGTTACCTTATTATTTACCCCTATTTTTCTAAATTTAAAACTAACTTTTATTTATTTGTATCACCGTATCTTCCTCTCCATATGGAAGGTGTATGTTACATTTCTTAGTCCCTCTTTGTTATTTTAATGTTGTCTTCTTCTATATGATAACATTGCTGTTACCCTGTTTTGAGCTTTTTTTTTTTTATAATCTTGCTTTGTTTTTTTGAATTTCCCTCTCTAGGTTGACTTCTGGTTGCTCTACCCGATGTTCTAGTCTTGGGTTGATACCTGATATTATTGATTTTGTAACCAAAGAACTCCCTTTAGTATTTCTTGTAGTTTTGGTTTCGTTTTTACGAATTCCCTAAACTTGTGTTTATCTGGAAATGTCTTAATTTCACCTTCTATTTAAGAGACAGTTTTGCTGGATATATGATTCTTGGCAGGGAATTTTTTTCCTTCAGTTTTTTAAATATGTCATCCCATTGCCTTCTTGCCTGCATGGTTTCTGCTGAGTAGTCCGGGCTTATTCTTATTGGCTCTCCTTTGTAGGTGACTTTTCATTTATCCCTTGCTGCTCTTATGATTCTCTCTTTATCTTTGGTTTTGGCAAGTTTGATTATAATATGTCTTGGTGACTCTCTTTACAGATCTATCTTATGTGGAGTTCGATGAGCATCTTGGATAGATATCTTCTTATCTTTCACAATATCAGGGCATTTTTCTGCCAACAAATCTTCAACAATTTTCTCTGTATTTTCTGTTATCTCTCCCTGTTCTGGTCCTCCAATCGCTCGTAGGCTATTTCTCTTGATAGAGCCCCACATGATTCTTAAGTTTTCTTCATTTTTTAAGATTCTTTTATCTGATTTTTCTTCAAACATATTAGTGCCAAGTGATTTATCTTTAAGTTCAGAAATTCTAGCTTCTACTTCTCAGTTCTGCTCCTCTTTCTATTGAGTTGTCTAATTCTGTAATTTTATTGTTCATCTTCTGAATTTCTGATTGCTGTCTGTCTATGGATTTTTCCAGCTTATTAAATTTTTCATTATGTTCCTGAATAATCTTTCCAATTTCTTCAATTGCTTTACCTGTGTGTTCCTTGGCTTGTTCTGCATATTGCCTCATTTCCTTCCTGATGTCTTGAAGGGTTCTGTATATTAAACTTTTGTATTCTGCATCTGGTAATTCCAGGAATGCACTTTCTTCTAGAAGATCCCTGGATTCTTTGTTTTGAGAGCCTGTTGAGGTGATCATGGTCTGTTTCTTTATGTGACTTGATATTGACTTTTGTCTCTGACCCATCAATAAGTTGTTGTATTAGTTTATGCTTGCTTACTGTGTCGTAGCTGCTTGCTTTGTTTTGTTTTGTTATACCCCTATGGATTTCTTGAGTGAGCTGGCTTGATTATTTTCACCTTTGGAGCTTTGGTGTCCTGTCCCCAGCTGGCTAGTACTGTTATTAGGCATATCAGTCTATGAGTCCATTCAGTTTTCTTGTATGAATTCAGCTCAGGTTTCCAGGTAGCTGATCATCAAGTGCGTGGTAATGGCTCTGTCCTACAGTCTTGGGGGGCAGGGGTGATTGGCATAGATACTGTTATCTGATTGCAGCAGGGGTTCACACTCTAAACAAGGTGGGGGGCTGAGAACCAACCCCCAAGTGTCTCTGAGGAAAGTGTGTCCCTGTTCTCCAGAGCGTGCTGGAGAGTGGGTTCTGCAGACGGACCATGGGCACCCAGAGTTTTTGGTTGTAGGGACTGGGAGGTACCAGTTATCTCTGGACCCCTGTCATGGGTGGCTGGGTGACCTGAGTGGAGCTACCAGTCCTTAGGTACCTGATGTGGGTAGGTGAGGACCTTGTTTAATAGGCAAAGGAATTTCAAATATCAAACACCCACTTCTCCACAGCACAGCTGAAATGGTTGGAGTTTGCCAACAAGGGCCTATTCTCCCAAAATAGGCCCACACAGGTCCATGCAGAAGGGAAAGGTGCTCAAGGTCCACGGATGTTTTATGTCCAGACAGGAGCCACTTCTGTCCTGAGCTCCCCTGGTTAATGGAGCTAGCAAATTATCTTTTCCCCCCAATTGCAAATTTTTTCCTTCCCCTAGGCTGGGAGCAAGGCTCTAGGTGCTCACCAGGGTCTATCTCAGGCCTAGGGATTCAGCCGCTGAAGCCGGCTTGGGGGTGGTGGAGTGTGGTAAAATATATGCTAGTACTTAGGTTTTGCTGTGGATGCCATTCTTTTCAGGTTCCGAAGGTGTGAGTAGGCTGTGCGGCTGGCTAGTTCTCCCTGAGGAAACTGCAGCCGATCGCTAGTGCCAGCCCGCCGCTGCTGCCGCCACTGCAGCTCTGGGAATGGTGCCTGAGAGCTCCCTGCAATTCAGATCCGGTAACTCCTCTCCACTTCTGCATGGCCTTTTCCTCCCCCTCCCCCTCTTTTCGTTGTCTAAGCTTGCCTTTGATGGTCAGGGCTCCCAGCTTGTCACAAATATACACGTTTCACTTGTTTTTTTCAGGTCTTTGTTGTAAAGAGGGCTAGGTGGAAGCGTCTGTCCATTCCACCACCTTGGCTCCACCTCCCTTGAGTTAGTTTTTGTGCATAGTGAAAGGTATGGGACTTTTCATTTTTTTGCACATGGATATCAAGTTACACCAGCACCATTTGGTATAGAGAGTGTCTTTTCTCCATTGAATGGACTTTGAGCCTTTGTCAAATATCAGCTGCTCATAGGTGCATGAATTTATGGCTGGATTCTCAATTCTGTTGCACTGGTCTATGTATATGTTGTACCAGTACCAGGCTGTTTTGACTACTGTGGCCATATAATATGTTCTAAAATCAGTTAGTGCGAGTCCTCTCACTTTGTTCTTTTTCAATAATGCTTTACTTATCTGGGGCCTCTTTCCTTTCCATATGAAGTTCTTAATTTGTTTCTCCATCTCATTAAAATATGCCATTGGAATTTGGAGGGGGGTTGCATTGTATGTGTAGATTGCTTTGGGTAGAATAGACATTTTCACAATGTTGCATTTTCCTATCCATGAGCAAGGTGTTTTTTTTCCACTTATGTAGCTCTCTTTTGGTTTCTTGCAGTAGTTTCTTGTAGTTTTCTTTGTGTAGGTCTTTTACATCTCTGGTTAGATTTATTCCCAAGTATTTTATCATCATGCGGACTATCGTAAATGGTATTGATTTAGTGATTTCTTCTTCGACGTTGTCTTTGTCGGTGTAAAGGAATCCAACTTATTTTAGTGTTTATCTCGTATCCTGATACTTTGCTGAAATCTTCTATTAGTTCCAGTAGTTTTCCTGTGGATTGTTTGGTGCTTTCTGCGTATAAGATCACGTCATCTGCAAGTAGCGATACTTTTACTTCTTCCTTACTAATTTGGATGCCCTTTTTTTCTTTTTCTAGCCAAATTGCTCTGGCTAGGACCTCCAGCACTATGTTGAATAAGAGTGGTGATAGAGAGCATCCTTGTCTGGTTCCCATTCTCAAGGGAAATGCTTTCATATTCTCTCCATTTAGGATGAAGTTGGTTGTTGGCTTTGTATAAATGCCCTTTGTTATGTTGAGGAATTTCTCTTCTATTCCTATTTTGCTGAGAGTTTTTATCCTGAATTAGTGTTGGACTTTGTCAAATGTCTTCTCTGCATCAATTGATAAGATCATGTGGTTCTTGTCTTTCATTTTATTTATGTGGTGGATTACATCGATTGTTTTTCCAATGTTGAACCATCTCTATATAACTGGTATGAATCCCACTTGGTCATGGTGAATGATTTTTTTGATATGTTGTTGAATTTTATTGGCTAGAATTTTGTGGAAGATTTTTAAGTCTAAGTTCATGAGGGATACTGACCTGTAATTTTCTTTTTTTGTGGTGTCTTACTAGTACCTGGTTTTGGTATCAGGGATATGCTGGCTTCATAGAATGAGTTTGGGGGTATTCCATACTTTTCTATGCTCTAAAATACCTTTAGTAGTAATGATGTTAACTCTTCTCTGAAAATTTGGTAGAAATCTCCAGTGTAGACCTCAGGGCCACGGCTTTTTTTTTTTTTTTTTGGAAATTTTAAAATAACCTTTTCAATCTCTTCTTTTGTTATAGGTTTATTTAGTTGTTCTATCTCTTTTTGTATTAGTTTAGGTAGGTAGTGTGTTTCTAGAAATTTGTCCATTTCCCCTAGGTTTTCAAATTTTTTGGACTACAGTTTTTCATAGTATTCTGTTAACATTCTTTTAATTTCAGTTGGGTCTGTTGTAATATCACCCATCTCATTTCTTATTCAGTTACTTGTTTCCTCTCCTGTTTTTCTTTTGTCATTTGGGCCAATGGTTTTCAAAGATCCAGCTTTTGGTCTTGTTAACAATTTTGATTGTTTTTCTATTCTCTATTTCATTTAATTCTGCTCTAATTTTTATTATTTGCTTTCTTCTTGTGCCCGAGGGTTTCTTTTGCTGTTCTCTTTGTTTCAGTTGTAGGGCTAATTCTTTGATTTTGGCCCTTTTTCTTTTTGGATGTGTGCATTTATTGCTATAAATTGACCTCTGAGCACTGCTTTTGCTGTGTCCTAATGGTTCTGGTAGAATGCGTTTTCATTCTCATTTGATTCTATGAATTTCTTTATTCCATCATAAGTTTCTTTTATAACCAATAGTTTTTGAGCAAGTTCAGTTTCCACGTGTTTGATCTTTTTTCCTTACTTTTTCTGTTATTGGTTACTATTTTTATGGCTTTACGGTCAGAAAAGATGCTTCATAATATTTTGATGTTTTGGGTTCTGTTAAAGCTCGCTTTATGGCCTAATATGTGGTCTATTCTCGAGAATGTTCCATATGCATTGGAAAAGGAACTGTATTTGGCTGCTGTTGGGTGGAGTGTTCTGTATATGTCTATGAAATCAAGTTGATTGATTATGGCATTTAGATCTTCCATGTCTTTATTGAGCTTCTTTCTGGATGTTCTGTCCTTCACCGAAAGTGGTGTGTTGAAGTCTCCTACTATTATTGTGGACCTGTCTATCTCCTTTTCAATGCCATTAGAGTTTGTTTTACATATTTTGGAGCCCTGAGTTTGGGTGCATAAATATTTGTTATCGTTATGTCCTCCTGGTGTATTGTCCCTTTAATCATTATATAGTGTCCTTCCTTATCCTTTGTGGTAGATTTTACTTGAAAGTCTATTTTTTCAGAAATCAATATTGCCACTCCTGCTCTTTTTTGATTTTTGTGTGTTTGATATTTTTTTTTCATCCTTTTAGTTTGTTTGTGTCTTTAAGTCTAAGATGTGTCTTTTTAAAGCAGCATATAGATGGATCGTCTTTTTAAATCCATTTTGCCGCTCTCTGTCTCTTTATTGGTACTTTTAGGCTATTTACATTCAGTGTAATTATTGATAGGTATGAGTTTTTTTTTTTTTTATGAGTTGAGTGCTGTCATTTTGATATCTTTTTTTGTGTGTGTTGTCGACTGTTTCTTTGTTCCACGTAATTTTCTGTGCTGAGTTGCTTTTCTTTATATATTTTCTTTTCTTCTTTTTCATTGTTATTGATTTTGTCTGGGTTTATGTTTTTCTTTTTTTTTATTTTGATGTGTAGAACTGTTAGTTTTTTTTGTGGATGCCTTAATATTTACCCCTGTTTCTCTATGTTTAAACAATTCTTGTTGTTCTTTATATCTCATTGACTTCCTGTCCATATGAAAGATCTATGACTATGTTTTTTAGGCCTTCTTTTTTTGTTTTAATGTCATATTTTACATAATGACATCTCTGTTTCCCTGTTCTGAGCATTTTATCTTTGATTTATTTTTGTAATTTCCCTATCTGGGTTGATATCTAGTTTCTCTGTCTTGTGTTATAGTTTTGGGTTGTTACCTGATATTATTGACTTTCTAACTGGAGGACTACTTTTACTGTTTCTTGTAATTTTGGTTTGGTTTTTGCAAATTCCCTAAACTTCTGTTTGTTTGGAAATTTCCTAAGTTTGCCATCATATTAGAGAAACAGTTTTGATAGCTATGCAATTCTTCGCTGGCAAATTTTTTCCTTCAAGGCTTTATATACGTCATTCCGTTGCTTTCTTGCCTACATGGTTTCTGCTAAGTAGTCTGAGCTTAGTCTTATTGACTCTCCTTTGTAGGTGACTTTTCGTTTATCCCTATCAACTCTTAAAATTCTCTCTTTATGCTTGGCTTTGGCAAGTTTGATTATAATATGTCTTGGTGACTTTCTTTTGGGAGCTACCTTTTGTGGGGTTTGATGAGGATCTTGTATAGATATTTTCTCATCTTTCACGATATCAGGGAAGTTTTCCTCAAACAAATCTTCCACAATTCTCTCTGTATTCTGTTATCCCCCATTCTGGCACTCCAATCACTCATAGGTTATTCTTCTTGAGAGAGTCCCACATAATTTTTAGGATTTGTTCATTTTTTAGAATTACCTTATCTGATTTTTCTTCAAATATGTTGGTGCCAAGTGCTTTATCTTCAGTCTCACTAATTCTGACTTCCATTGCCTCAATTCTTCTCTTATGACTTTCTATTGAACTAATTCAGAAATTTTATTGTTAATCTTCTGAATTTCTGTTTGCTGTCTCTCTGTGGAATCTTGCAGCGTATTAAATTTGTCATTATGCTCTTGTTTTATCTGCTTAAGTTCCTCTAATGCTTTGTCTGTGTGTTGCTTGTCATGTTCTGCATTTTGCCTGATTTCCTTCCTGATCCCTTGAAGAGTTCTGTATATTTTTTTGTATTCTACCTCCTGTAATTCCAGAAAGTTCTCTTCATCCAGAAGGTTCTTTGTTTTGAGAGTTTTCTTAAGCCAACGTGGTCTGCTTCTTTATGTGATTTGATATCGACTGTTGTCTCTGAGCCATCAATAAGTTATTGTATTTATTTATTTTATGTTTGCTTACTGTGTCCTAGCTCCTTGTTTTGATATGCCCAGATAGGCTGATTGAGTAAGCTAGTTTTCTTACTGGCACCTTTGAAGCTCTAATGTCCTGTTGCCAGGTGGTACAGCAGTTATTAGGTATATGAGCCCAGAAGTCCATTCACTTTTCTTGTATGGATTCAGTTCAAGTGTCTAGGTAGTGAGTCACCAAGTGTGTGGTGCAGGCTCTCACCTATAGTCCTAGACAAACAGGGGTGTTTGGTGTAGACACAGGTATCTGGCTGCAGTAGGGGGTCATGTGCTGAGCAAGGCAGGGTGCTGACAACTGTCCCTGACTGCCTGTGAGGAAAGCATGTACCTGTTCCCTAGATTGTGTAGGTGGGTGGGTTTTGCATCCAGACTATGGGCACCCCATGCTGTTGGCTGTAGGGACTGGGAGCCACCACTTATTCTTGGATCCCTTTTGAGGGTGGTTAGGTGTTGTGGGTGGAGCCACTAGTCCTCAGGTCCCTAATGTGGGTAGGTGGAAAACTCTGCTTAAAAGGCAGAGTGGTGTCAAATATCATGAACCTGCCTCTCCACCATGTGGCTGAAATAGTTGAAGTTAGACTTCAGGTATATACCCTGTTGTATTGTGCTAATGAAGGCCTACACTGTTGAAATGGGCCCACACAGGTCTACACAGGGGTGAAAGGCATTCAAAGTCTGTGGGCCCCATGCCTGTGTCTAGACTAAGGAACTGTTTCTGTCCTGAGCTCCTGGCTTAGGGGAGCTGGCAGATTATTTTTTGTCTGTTTGTTAATTTGTTTCCTCACCAAGGCTGGGAGAATGGCTCAGTGCGAGTACAGGGTCCTTTTTCTGGCCAAGGGGATGCAGCTAGCTGGGACCCAGTGCAGAGCAGGAAAGGTGCAGGCAAGTCGAAGAGAAATTTTTCCCAAAGGGGTATTTTTGGGTCGTGGTAGGTTAAATGCAAGTACTTATCCTTTGCGATTGAGGGCTGTTTCTTGCTTGTTTTGGAGGGTTGAGCAGGCTCCACCACTTGATCTCTCCCGATGTGGAAAACGAGTTCCAAACGCCACTGCTTGCTTCACTATGCTCACACCAGTGGAATCAGCCTGTGGGGTGCCGGTTCCTGCTGGGATAGTTTTGGGAACTCGCTGCTTCTGAACTGTTTCTCTGTCCCCCTACTGATCAGTCTGACTCCTCAGCTTTGCCTTTGATGTTCAGGGTCCTTTGCTTGTCATCTATAATCAATTCACTTGTTCTTTTTTGAGTCTTTTTTTTAAGAGAGATCTCAGGAAGCATCTGACTACTCCGCCATCTTGGTCCCTCCTCTGAACATAGATTTTGAAGCTGATACGTGCACTGGTAGGTGCACCTCACCAGTTACATTCTTTGCCTTCTATCCTCTCAGAGGCGTCCCTTTTCTAGAGTTCTGATATTAATCATCCCTTAGTTTTCTTTATATTCTTACCACTTGTGAACCAAGTTGTTTCCTATCATACTGTAGAGTCTCATGACTGAGGTTACTAGCATGGACTTAAGAACCAAAGAGCCGCAATCCACACGTCAGTCCTATCACTTAGTGGTTGTGAAATAATGGGAAAGTAACTTAACTTCTCTGGCCATGGTTTCCTCATCTGTAAAATCAAAAGAATAATGGTTCCCACCTTATACGGTTCTTGTAAAAAGTAAATGAGTTTCTGTTTGTAAGCGTTTATAACAGGAGCTGTTACATTTTAAACATTATGAAAATGTTAGTCCTTGTTATTTACATTAAGCTGATGTCCACCAGGCTGTAGATCAGTGCTTCCTAAATATCCGTGGTGAAAGGACTTTTTTTTAAAATTTCCAATCTATTGAGAAATAACAATTGTGTAAAATATTGTAAAACTGAATAACTAGAAAAAAATAAAAAAGACATACAAAATTCAAACCCCTCCAAAAAGACAGAAACAAAGTTTAAACCCCAATTTTTTGTTGCTAAAACCAACAGAAATATATTTACTATGTCAAATTGCTATAAATGTTTTTATACTACTGCAAGAAACCACAAAGGAGACCTACATAAGTCGAAAAACTTACCACATTGATGGGTAGGTAGGCTCAACATTGTGGAAACGTAAATTCTACCCAAAGCAATCTACAAATACAATGCAATCCTGATCCTAATACCAATAGTATTCTTTAACGAGCTGGAAAAACTAATCATTAACTTTATATGGAAGGGAAAGAGGCCCCAGATAAGTAAAGCATTACTGAAGGGAAAGAACAAAGTATGAGGCCTCGCACTACCTAATCTCAGAACCTCCCATACGGGGCGGTCAAAACAGCCTGGTACAGGTACAAGAACAGACCCGTTGAACAATGGAACAGAATCAAGAACTGAATGTAAATCCATTCACCTTCAGTCACCTGATCTTTGACAAAGGCATAGAATCCATTAAATGAGGGAAAAGACAGTCTTTTTAACAAATGGTGCTGGCAAACTGGATGTCCATCTGTAAAAAAAAAGAAGCAGGACCCATACCTCACACCATACACAAAAACGAATCCAAAATGCATTTAAGACCTAAATACAAAATAAAAAAAACTATAAAGATCATTGAAGAAAAAATAGGGTCAACACTAGGGGTCCTAATATATAAACAGCACACAAACCATAATTAGCCGTAATTAACAATACAAAAACACCAGAAGATAAGCTAGATAACTGGAATCTTCTAAAAATTAAACACTTATGCTCATCAAAGGACTTCAGCAAAGAGTAAAAAGAGAACCATATGACATATCTGACAAAAGTCTAATCTCTAAAATCTATAGGAAAATCCAACACTTCTACAACTAAAAGACAAATAGTCCAATTAAAAAACAGCTAAAGGATATGAACAGACACTTTACCAAAGAAGTCCTTCAGTCACTTAACAGACACATGGGGAAATGCTCACAATCACTAGCGGTTAGAGAAACACAAATCAAAACAACAATGAGATACCATCTCACCCCAATATTACCAGTATGAATAAAAAAAACATAAAGTAACAAATGTTGGAGAGGTTGTGGAGCGATTGGAACTCTTACGCACTGCTGGTGGAAATGCAAAATGGTGCAACCATTTTGGAAAACAATATGGCACTACCTTAAAAAGCTAGATATAGAAATACCATGGGTTCCAGCATTCCCACTCCTGGGAATATCTTCTAGAGAAATGAGATCTGTCACATGAATAGACATACACATCCATGTTCATTTCAGCATTATTCACAATAGAAAAAAGATGGAAACAACCTAAGTGCCCATCAACAGATGAATGGATAAACAAACTATGGTACATGCACGCAATGGAATATTACACAATGATAAAGAACAATGATGAATCTGTGAAACATCTCATAACATGGATGAATCTGGAGGCATTATGCTCAGTGAAATAAGTCAATCACAAAAGGACAAATCCTGTATGAGACCACTATTATAAAATCTCATGAAAAGGTTTATACACAGAAAGAAACAATCTTTGATGATTATGAGGGTCAGGAGGGATGGGGAGGGAAAAACGTTAACTAGACAGTAGATAAGCTGTAACTTTGGTGATGGGTAGGACAGTACACAATATTGGGGAAATCAGCACAACTTGACCAGGGCAAAGCCATGGAAGCTTCACAGACATGTCCAAATGCCCTGAAAGACCCAGCTATTAGGCTGAGGCCTGGGGACCACAAACTTGGGGGGGCCCTACCTTAATTGGCCTAATGTAGTCTATAAAGAAAATGTTCTATATGCAAACTGTGTTGAGTAGTGACTGGGGTCTAAAAGTCTGCTAGTGGCCATTTAAGATACATCTACTGGTTCGATCCCAGCTGGAGCAAAGGAGAATGAAGAAGTCCAAAGACACAAGGGAAAGATTAGTCCAAAGGACTAATGGACCACAACTACCACAACCTCCATCAGACTGAGCCCAGAACAACTAGATGCTTCTCAGTTACCACCACTGACTGCTTGGCGGGATCACAATAGAGGGTCCTAGACAGAACAGAGTAGACGGAACAGAAGGAAAATGTCAAACAAAATTCAAACCCACGCAAAAAAGACCAGGCTTACTGGTCTGACGGATACCAGAGAAACTTCTAGAGTATGGCCCCAGACACCCTTTTAACTCAGTACTGAAGAAGTCACTTTTGAGATTCACCCTTCAGCCGAAGATTAGACAGGTCTATAAGGCCAACAATAACATACTTGAGGGACGTGCTTCATGGTTCAATCATGTACATGAGACTAATGGGCACACCAGCCCAAAAGCAAGGGGAGAAGGCAAGAAGGACAGGAAAACTGGATGAATGGCAACAGGGAACCTGGGGTGGAGATGGGGAGAGTGTTGGCACATCACGAGGTTGCCAACCAACGTCACAAAACAATATCACAATTTGTGCATTAACTGCTTAATGAGAAACTAATTTGCTCTCTAAACTTTCACTTAAATTACAATTAATGAAAATTGCTATAAATGTTTTTAAATGATTACTCTTATTTTCTGTACTTACTTGTCACAACCAAAACTTGTCTATCATTTTGTCGTACTGTGATGGCATCTGTGTTGCTGTGATACTGGAAGCTGTGCCACTGGTATTTCAAAAATCGGCACAGTCACCCTTGGTGGATAGGTTTCAGCAGAGCTTTCAGACTAAGACAGACTAGGAAGAAGGAATTGGCAGTCCACTTTTGAAAATAATTGGCCGGTGAAAACCTTATAAATAGCAGCAGAGCATTGTCTGATATAGTGCTGGAAGACTAACTCCTCAGGTTGGAAGGCACTCAAAAAGAGCTGCCTCCTCAAAGTGGAGTTGACCTTAATGAAGTGGTTGGAGTAAAGGTTTTGGGACCTTCATTTGCCGATGCAGCATGACTCAAAATGAGCAGAAATAGCTGCAAACATCCATTAATAATCGAAATGTGGAATGGACGAAGTATGAATCTAGGAAAATTGGATATTGTCAAAAATGAAATAGAATACATAAAGATCAATATCCTAGGCATTAGTGAGCTGAAATGGACTGGTATTGGCCATTTTGAATCAGACAATTATATGGTCTACTATGCGACGAATGACAAATTGAAGGGGAATGGCGTCACGGTCATTGTCCAAAAGAACATTTCAAGATCTATACTGAAGTACAACACTGTCAGTGATAGGATAATATTCATATGCCTAAGAGGAGGACCAGTTAAGTTAATATAACTCTTACTCAAATTTATGCACCACCCACTAAGGACAAAGATGAAGAAATTGAAGATTTTCACCAACTTCTGCAGTCTGAAATTGATCAAACATGCAATTAAGATGCATTGATAATTACTGGTTATTGGAATGCAAAAGTTGGAAACAAAGAAGAAGCACCGGTAGTTAGAAAATATGGCCTTAGGTGATAGAAATGATGCTGGAGATCACATGACAGAATTTTGCAAGACCAACGATTTATTCATTTCAAATATCTTTTTTCAACAATAAGCTCAAATCATCAGTCAGAACAAGGCCAGGGGCTGACTGTGGAACAGACCATCAATTGTTCAAGTTGAAGTTGAAGAAAATTATAACAAGTCCACAAGAGCCAAAGTATGACCTTGAGTACATCACACCTGAAATTAGAGACCATCTCAAGAATAGATTTGATGCATTGCACAGTAATAATTGAAGACCAGATGAGTTGTCTGGTCTGATGTCAAGGACATCAAGAACCAATGGTACTGAAGGAAGAGGTCCAAGTTGCACTGAAGTCGTTGGTGAGAAACAAAGCTCCAGGAATTGACGGAATACCATATGAGATGTTTCAACAAACAGATGCAGTCCTGGAAGTGCTCACTGGTCTATGTCAAGAAATTAGGAAGACAGCTACTTGGCCAACAGACTGGAAGAGATATCCTTATTTGTACCCATTCCAGAGAAAGGTGATCCAACAGAATGTGGAACTTATCGAACAATATCATTAATATCATACACAAGGAAAATTTTGCTGAAGATCATTCAAAATCAGTTGCAGCAGTATTTCAACAGGGAACTGCCAGAAATTCAATGCAGATTCAGAAGAGGACATGGAACAAGGGATATCATTGCTGTTGTCAGATGGATCCTGGCTGAAAGCAGAGAATACTAGAAAAATGTTTACCTGTGTTTTATGACTATGGAAAGGTGTTTGTGCAGATCATAACAAATTATGGACGTTTCAAGAAAATGGGAAATCCAGGACACTTAGTTGTGCTCATGAGGAACCTGTACATAGACCAAGAGGCAGTTGTTTGAGCAGAACAAGCAGATACTGAATGGTTTAAAGTCAAGAAAGGTGTGTGTCAGAATTGTACCCTTTCACCATATTTATTCAATCTGCCTGCTAATGAAATAATCTGAGAAACTGGACTATATGAAGATTGGATTGGAGGAAGATTCATTAACAACCTGTGATACGCAGATGACACAACCTTGCTTGCTGAAAATGAAGAGGACTTAAAGCACTAGCTGATAAAGCACAGCCTTCAGTATGGATTACACCTCAACATAAAGAAAACAAAAATCTTCACAATGGACCAATATGCAACATCATGACAAAGGAAGAAAACATTGAAGTTTTAAAGATTTCTTTTTACTTGGATGCACAATCAATGCCCATGGAAGCAGCAGTCGAGAAATCAAAGGAAGTATTGCATTGGGCGAATCTGCTGCAAAAGACCTCTTTAAAGTGTTACAAAGCAAAGATGTCACTTTAAGGACTGAGGTGTTTCTGACCCAGGCAATGGTGTTTTCAATTGCCTCATATGCATGTGAAAGCTGGGCAGTGAATAAGGAAGACCAAAGAATTGATGCTTTTGAATTTTGGTGTTGGCGAAGCCTATTGAATATACCTTGGACTGCCAGAAGAATGAACAAATCTATCTTGGAAGAAGTACAGCCAGCATGCTCCTTAGAAGCAAGGATGGCAAGACTTCATCTCACATACTTTGGATATGTTATCAGGAGGGACAAGTGCATGGAGACAGAGGGTCAGCAAAAAAGAGGAATAGTATCAGGGAGATGGATTGACACAGTGGCTGCAATAATAGGCTCAACAATAAGAATGATTGTGAGGATGGTGCAGGACTGGGCAGTGTTTTCTTCGGTTTTACATAGTTTTGCTGAGTTGGAACCTCCTCGAAGGTACCTAATAAAAACTAACAACAACAACTTGTCATGAATTAGTAACTGTTCAGTAAGTTTGCGAATGGCCATAGTTGAGTAGAATTCTATCCACTGATTTTCATTTAGTCCTGTAAGAGGCCAACTTTTTTTTCTCTAGGAAGTGAGGTTTGTCAGTCTTTTGCTGGGTGACCCGCAGTAAGTTGTCTTTCTTATAACAAGTAAGTTGTCTTGTTATTCACCTCCTTGAAATCAAAATTATTTTTAAATAAACAAAGCATACTTATTAAATGTTATTTATCAAGTCCACAGTTTTCTGTTTTTTTTTTTTTTTTGATCAAGAAATGATCCGATGTTAAGGAATCTTCACCATAAAGACAAGCAACTACAGAAGCAATGCAGATGTACATACTTACTTTTTCTGATTCAGGAGTAAGACAGGAACATTCTTCTAATTTTCTGAGTCTTGCATGAGGTTGTACTCCTTGAAGTCTTACATTCTTTGCTCCCTCACCTTTCTTCCCCATTGTTTGAGTCCTGTGGACATGGAGGCTGCTCAGAAGACAGCTGCCCAACATTCTATTTTTGACTATGAAAACGACAATTTCATATGATCCTGTCTTCTATTTCAGTTCCCAGGTTTGAACCATTTTATCTGGGGATTCACTGGCTTCTCCTCACAGATCTGCTGAGTAATCCTTACCTGGGGATAGAATTCTCCAGATTCCAGGAGTTCACAGAAATCTCAAGTGCTGGACTGAGAGTGGGGAAGGATGGCCTGGTGATCTTATCTTGCCTCTGCATCCTAGGTTTTCAAAGTTGCTGGGAGTCCCTGGGTGGCCCAAATGGTTAAGCAATTGGCTACTGACCAAAAGGTTGGTGGTAGAAAAACCTGAGCCTGCTTCCTTAAAGATTACAGCCTAGAAAACCTTATGGAGTGCATTTCTACTCTTACACACATGAGGTCACCATGAGTCAGAATTGACTCGATGTCAACTGGTTACCAAAACCCAAGGTCAAAGAGTAGTCTCCTCTCACCCTGCGGTATCTGTCAAAAAAAGTCTGTTTTCCCATTTGAAATGGATACAATCTGGCTGATGTGTGAACACAACCATGAGGCTTAAACTCCAGGTCTCCTGAATTTTTTCCCCAATCTTCATTGTGAATTTGCAGTCTAGATTATTTGCCTTCTAAGTACATTTTACAGAGACCCAGATACATCCACACTTGACTAGAATCAGAATTTAAACTGGACGGTAGTTCAGTGCTTCTTTTGAGCTAGAAAATAAACTATTTTAGTACTTATTTTTAAACTATTAATGTTCACATAAGAGTAGGGGTCGGACACTTTGTTCACCATATGTGAAAAATAACTGTTTTGGGTTCTAACAGCTTATCAGAAAAAAACCATAAAGGCTGTTTGAATTTTAGTCAAAAATAGTCTGTTGACCCTGGATTAACTTGTGTTTCTGGAAAGTCCCCAGAGATGAATTTTCATAATCATCCTTTCTGAAGGAAAAAACACAGGTGAGTTTCTGCTTGCCTGAAATCTGCCTTACAAAATTTGTGCCTGCCACTGGCCCTCAAAGTGAGGGACAAGCTGCCAGTGGCTGTCACAGGTTACTGATCCTGTGTTCGGAGATGTGGGCTTGGGAGAACAGAAGCGTGGCCACTCTATGGTAATAACCTCTGCCTCCCTCCTTCATGTCTCCTCCACATGCACACACATGCTTAGATGCACACACATAGCCACATCCATAGAGACACACACATGTAGACACAAACACAGAGATGACCCACACAGACCCACACTCACACCATATGCATTGCCACACGCCCCACTGCCAGGAGGCAGGGAGCATCAACAAAGAGATTGCTAAACATACTCTCACCCAAATAAGTGGAGAATCCTGTCAATATCTCAAAAGGGGTAAAGGATCAAGAAAACAAGCACAAAAGAATAGTACAAATTAGAATAGTGCCAAAAGGGGTAAATGAGGGAGGTAGAGAAAGCAGCACACCGAAGAATGAGATGGGAAAATTATCCAGGATAGGGTATGGGAGAGTGATTTAGTGGTAAGTGCTTTGGTCTGGGCAGTAGTAGGTCTGTGTCACAAAGTAGTTGTGTGACTTTGGGGCAGTCATGTTACCTCTCTGGGTCTCAGTTTTTCTATCTGTAAAAGTTGAATATGGGAATAGTGCAGTAGTTATCAAACTGTAGCCTGCATCAGAATCACCTGGACGGCTTTTTAAAACACTGATTGCTGGGCCCCCTCAGAGTTTCTGATTCAGTATATCTAGGGTGAGGCTCGATGATTTGCATTCCTACAAGTTCCCAGGTGATGCTGATGCTGCTGGTCTAGGGACTACACTTTGTGAACTACTGGAGTAGAACTCTCTGGTCCCTGTTAGGGTCTGAAATCCTGCAACTATGGGTAGACATCAGGACTAAATATAACTCTAAAGTTATTTTGGTTCTCACCTAGGGATGATATTCCTGTGCAGGGGCCATCTTGGCAATGTCTAGAGACATTTTTGATTGTCAAGACTTGGAAAGAAGTGCTACTGCAATCTAGTAGAGAGGCTAAGGTGCTGCTAAACATCCTACAATGCACAGGACAGTCCCTCAGAATGAAGAAGTATCAAGTCTAGAGTGTCCATAACACTGAGGTTGAGAAACTCTGCTTTATGGGACCTTAAAGCTAGGTTCGAATTTGTATAAAAATGGTAGGTGTTGAAATGCACCCATTGGTCAGATCGATGTTGAGTTTTCATTCCCTGGAAGAAAAAGGTCCACAAAGAATACCCGAGATTCTGTGAGGTTGTTTTTCCTCTTTCCAGGGAAGTTCTGCTCCTCACTCCAGAGTCTCATCCAAGGGCTAAGCAGGGCCATTGTGACTGTTGAAAAGTTTTCGGATCCCAGAACCCAGGGAAACCTCCCAATAAAGCACAAGGGCAGACTCGAGCAGGGCACGTTCCCAAAACAACATCCAGGACAGGGCAGACTGTGCACTGGATTAGGACAGCGCTAGGTGTTGATTGCACTGTTTCCTTTCTCTGCTTCCAATCCATGTGCTAGAAAATGAGGGTAGCCCTTGTGGATTCTAATCAGAAGATTTCACATATTGAGTCCCTAAATTTGCAGCATGTTGTAAGCCAGAAAGACTGTGAGTGTATGTGTGTGCAGTGAAAACAACTTATTCAAACCATTCCCTATTTCTGCACCTCATACTGCCAATTACAATCTGCTTGGTGGTGTGAAACTGACAGCCGGCAGCAGTGATGGAGACAGCAGGAACGGTGAACAAGGGCTTCATATATTCTCAGCTTTACAGAGAATGTTCAGTGGGGCAGGCAGGCATGTAACTGGTAGATTTAGGAATCAGTAAAAACCAAGAACTAACTAGAAGTCCTAATTTATCTTCTGTTTCAATCCAAGGTTAGATCCATGCTATTTAATATAATGCATTGTTTACAAATGGAGGAGAGTGGAAGTTATTGATGCATTACAAATGCAGGCAAATGCATCTCCTAAGCCAAGGGGTAGGTAATAACAATTGCAGAAGACTAAATTGGTCTTTACTCCCCTGTAGAATGGCATGCATACAGCTTAAAATGATAAAAGCTTGAAGGGTTGGGGAGAGAGGGAAAGAGGAAGAGAGAGAGACTGAGTGAGACAGCAAGGGAGAGAGAGAGAGAGTGAGTGAGAGATAGAGAGAAAAATGAGGGATGATTGTCTTTTGGGATCATGTATTTCTTGATTAAGAAATAGAGTGGAAATTGAAAGAAAAGAATTTTTTAAAGTCTTGCTTTGATAGAATCATGCGTGGCAGGGTGTTTTTGGTAGCAGGCCTGGTGTCACGGTCAAGTAGCTTGGAGCAAGTTAAAGACCTGCCAATCTCTTAGATAATCCTAAAGGCAGAAATAGAAAAGTTGTGTTTGCTTCATTAGTTTGATGCCTGTACTATACCCAGTTCTGGAGTCATTCCTGCAATCACCACCCTAGCTCAACCCTCCTTATTAGAGCTCTGGCAACACGGACTGGGTGTAAACAAACTTGCCTTGCCTTTGTGGTTAAAATTTCCCACTGTTGACATTTAGGGCATGCTGCTTTGGATATAGTAGGTGTCCATGAATGTTGACAGAACATGGGGTGATACAGATGCCCATGAAGAAATGATATGGCTCCAAATTTCAGAGTCTCGGCAGTGAAAGTGGCTTTAGAGTAAGCAAAATAGAGTCCATACCCATCCATGCTGAATTATAATACTCTACAACATTCTTGGCAAAGGTGTCCAAATTATGAGTGAAAAATCATGTAATGGGGCAGCTCTTAACCTGAGGCAGCCCATACCTTTTCAGAATGGTATTTAATAATAGTTAATATTCCTTAAGCTCAGCTGCTAACCAAAAGAACAGCGGTTTGAACCCACCAGCTGCTCCACGGGAGAGAAGACCTGGTGATCTGCTCCTGTAAAGATTATAGCCTGGGAAACCCTATGGGGCAATTCTACTCTGTTCTATAGGGTCACTCTTAGTCAAAATTGACTCAATAGCACACAACAACAACAACATTAATTGGGTGCATTATTTGTGGCAGCCACAGTGCTAAAATCTTTCTGTGGCTTATTCTCTTTTTATGCCTATGTCCACCTTAGGTGGTATTATCATTGTTCTCTTTTTACAAATGTGGAAACTGAGGCACAGAGAGGCTTCACAGCTAGTAACAGATGGAAGAGGGAATCGAAGCCAGGTAGGCTGACTGTAGGTCACACTCTTAACAGCTAGTAAGTTTTCTTCCCTGTTGTAAACTGAAATTTGTCTCCTATTTCCACCCAGTGGCCCCAGTGCAGTAGTCAGTCCCATGTGATGGTGTTTCCAATGCTGGATTTTCATTATCAACATGATTCACATTTGCCTTGTTTATGGATGTGTTTGCAGTGCACCACCTGCCTTCTCTGGTGATTCAGTGGCAAACAGAGGGAGAAAGATGATTGGCACTGGAAGATTTCTCTGACAGCTTTCTGCATCCAGCCTGGGTCATGGAGCACAGAAAGCCCTGGTCATTACTGCATGAAAGTCACTATTTGTGGATCGCTCCTCAAAGACAAACAAATGAACTCGCTCTGGAGAACAAACAGTGGTGTGAGCGACTTCATCTGTGTGTTTAAATTGGTTGACTATCAAGGGGAGCCAGTAATTTCACCTCTCTAGGCTAACCCCAACATAGTAGTCCCTCAGTAAAGATTTGTTGATTATCTGACCTGACAGCATTCAAACTGATGGCAATGCTGCCTGCCTTTTTCCTCAGAAGGGCTGAGTCTGGAGAGAGAAAGCATTTTTTATCTGGATAAACAGCATTATGCTTGGCCTTGACCTTGATTGTTTGCCTGCGGGTTTGTGGTAAGTAGATCTCACAGCCTGGGGTCTATTCCATTGAACCTGGCTTATATTTTTGCACTGTATATCTTTTAGCTGTTTACCTCTGAGGCATGATGGTATCATTGCTTTCTTCTGATTTACTATGGGAACCTGTGGACAGGTCACCTCTCTTTGGTATAGGTAAGTGCTCCCAGGGTACTTCAAAGAGAGAAGGTAAACTATTCCACACAAAATGTGTGCCATGCCTCAAGTCAAATTGACTAGTTCCCTCTTAATTTAAGAGGGAGCTTAATTTTCTCAGTCGCACAAGCATGAAAAATCAGAGCCATCTTTGTCTTCTCTCTTGACTTTCACATCCAATTGGTTGTGACTATATCTCTGAAATGTCTCTTAGGTTACTTCAGGACTTTATTATCTCCCATTTGAGCGATGGCAGTGATCTCCTAGCTGGTTTTCCTGCCCCCAGCTCTTTTCTTTTTTATTTCACATTTATGTGGTTTAGTAGGGAAGCAACTAAAGTAGATCAGGATCTACTTGAAAGTGAGAGGATACAACACAAAAGACAAGATACAGTTCTTCAATCAGGACAGCTTCCAACCAAGACAGCTCTCAGCTTCTTCTCAGCTGTGCCCACAGACAGGCAACCCTTCTCTTGCCCGTGCTTGCAGCTGGGACTTTCTAGGCCTCTGCCCTCTTCAGACAAGTATTACAGCACTTTAGTTCGCCACAGGGGAACTATCTTGCTTACCAGAACATCTATAGTGAAATTATTCACTATAGATTAGTAAGTCTTGTTTACTGGGTCATCCACCCCTATCAGGAATTGTAAATTTGAAAAGAGGCTTTGATTCTGTAGGAAGGTCTGTAGAGTTGGCAGAGAGACAGATGCCAGCTGTACCTAGAAGCAGAATTTTTGATGTGGTGTAAAAATGTGAAATTGCTCATTGCAGATGATCTGGTAAGCAAGGTTAGTGCTGTGCTTACCTTGCCTATTGGATAATCTGCCTTTGGCTTGGCCAACAAGTGCCTGGAGGTTCCGCACTCTGCCAGTAAGCTTCCTGCCCAAAGGTACTTGGCTCTCTCTGGCTCTGTGGGTTGGCAAGCTCACTGAAGCCGCCTTGTGTCCATCTCCTGGTTCCTTCCACTCATCCTGCTGCCACTATTTCTCTGTCACTGGGCTCTGTTGTGGTTGCTGCTGTTTTTCACTGTCTGGCACCATCTCCAGTGTTATAGTTCTCTCTCCTGTGTCTAGGAAGTTCTCAGCTTAGGGACCCCAGGTCCAAAGGACTTACTCTGATCCAGGCTCTTCTTGATGGTGGTGAGGTCCCCCTCAACTTCTGTGGGATTAGCCCTTAGGAAAGCCTACTTCTTGTCAGTTTCAAGGCATGGTCCTCCTACCAGGACCACAAACTGACCGATCCCCTTTGTAGACCACAGTCACTTAATTTACACAGAAATTGACCAATTCCCACAAGGTCACTTAATCCTATTGGGTGGTTTTATGTGCCCTATTTGTATAGTAGACTAACCAATTCCTTTGCAAGACTGTAGCCTAGCCAATCATTTTGGCAGAATTATAAACCCAAGACCAGAAAATCCATATATAAGAATAACCCATTGTACTACAAAAATGTTCCTGGCTTAAATGGAAAATTCAAAAGTGAGACAGATGCTTAGAAAATGCTTTATTTTATAAACATCAGACCATTTTTCATGAAAAAAAAGTTTACTTCCTGCTAATGAAGTGCACAACTTATTAAATAATGTGCTAAATGTTCTCATTTTCAAATATTGCATCCTGAGCCTGAGTTCTGTATTGTGATGTAAAAAACCTGTTGCTGTCGAGTCAATTCCCACTCACAGCAACCCCATAGGACAGAATACAACTGTCCCATAGGGTTTCCAAGGAGATGCTGGTAGACTTGAGCTGCCGACCTTTTGGCCAGTAGATGAGCTCTTAGCCACTGAGCCACCAGATCATTCTAGATTTTTGCTTCTAATGATGTTTAACGTTTGGTTTACCATCTTTATTTACCCATCTGGCATGAACGGTTGGAGTCCCTAGGTGGTGCAAACAGTTAACACGCTTGGCTGCTAACTGAAAGACTTGAGGTTGAACTCCACCCAGAGATGCCTTGGAAGAAAGACCACCTTCCCCCAGCTCTTAATCCACTTTCATTGATCCTACACACAAGTAAAGAGAAAGCTTTCTAATGCAGTGGTTTTCAAACTGTGCCTTGAGGAGCCCTAGAGTTTCTCAGAGATGTTTCCAGTACTTTTCAATAAGTGAAGGGCTAGAACTCAAGTCTGGAGAGTCTCTTGGGGGCCTCGTTACAACTCAACCAGTTCCAATTTTTAATTTAAAAAATTTCTTGAGATATGAAAAATGAAAAAAAAGACTTAAAAAGTATAGAGGAACAGTTCTGCTTTTTATCTGCTTTAGGACTTTCACGTAAGATTTCATTGAAAGAAATCAGTTGCTAAAATTTTTGAAAACCCTTGTCTAAAGCACAAGATCCTACTATAAGATGCTGTAAAATGGAGTCTTAGTCTAGATTTGAAAGCTTCCCCAGGTAGAGTTTGAGGAACCACTTACTCATGCTAAAATTACCTCCTTGGTTTTCAAAGTCTGAAGGGGCCTGGAGACATTTGGGTTTATTACAAACGAGGGGTGAGAGAATTGTGAAAATATCGAGAATAAAGGGAGTTGAGGTAAAGATTGGTCATGTTGATTCAGTTGCTGTAAGTCTTGCTAGCAAATCATTGGAAAGGCAAAATTGGAAATGATTTGAGCTGAAGCTGACATCCAACAGGGACATCATTTAGATACTCCCACTGCATTTGTCTTTTTAGTTATGTCTGCTTCTCAAGAGAGAAGTTATAAGATGTAACTTTTTGAATTTTGAACAACTGAAAAAGCCTTTAGAAGGGTTGTCCAGAAAGTCAAGAAGCACTGGTAATGTGTTGCTCAGAACTTTGAAATCTTTGTAGTTAGGTATAAACACTTTTTTGTATTGGTGATACCTAGATATTCTGTATATATTGTTAAGATGAAGTGGCGATGAATTCAGGGAATTTGGAAATAAATTCAACCACAGAGCCAGTTATTTTTGGAATATAAAAAATTCTCACTTAGAAACGGAATTTGACCTTTCAGCAAAGATTAGACAGCCTTATAAAACAAAAAATAACACACATGAGGAACATGCTTCTTAGATGAATCAAGTATAGGAGACCAAATGGGCAACACTTGCCCCAAAACAAAGATGAGAAGGTGGGACGATACAGGAAAACTGGACAAGTGAAACTGATGAACCCAGGGTGGAAAGGGAATGGGAGAGAGTGCTGACACAATGCGGGGACTGCAACCAGTGTCACGAAACAATTTGTGTATAAATTTTTGAGTAAGAAATTGAGACTAACTTGCTCTGTAAACTTTCACCTAAAGCACAATAAAAAAAGAAAGAAGTGGAATTTGAAACAATATTTTAGCTGAGAACAAATATTGATTATTGACTAATAGAGATAGCTGCCTTCAGTTTGCTTATGGGACCATCAAATACATGATAACGTGAGAAGAAAATAAATCCATGCAGCACCAGACAAAGGCAATTCACTGTTCTCCGGTCTAAAGTGAACTGAACAAGAGTGAAGAAATGTTTCCCATCAGAGACGACTACTCAAATAAAATATATATATGCATATATATTTTTATTTTTAAAGAGAGGTGTCTAAAGACCCCCACATTACAATATTGCAATACATATATATTGATAAAAATGCTGTTTATTGATTCAGAGTCCAAAAATTCCATATAGGATTGGAATCAGATTTCTCATATCTACAGGTAAGCTAAGTCAGGGGCAAAATATTCTGGTGATATAGACTCTGTCATTTAAATACATTTGATTGCCAAACGTAGATTTTTCCTAATCAACCCTCAGGAGTCCCTAGGTGGTGCAAATGGTTAAGTGCTTGATTATTAGTCTAAAGTTTGGTGGTTTGAACTCACCCAGAATTGCCTTGGAAGACAGGTCTAGCTATCTGCTTCCAAAAAGTCACAGCTTTGAAAACCATATGGAACAGTTCTGCTCTGCACAAATGGGGTCATCATGAGTTGAAATCAACTCGATGGCTGCTAACAACAACAATCAACCCTCTACAGGTCTCTAGGTGGCAGAAATGGTTTCTGCTTGACTACTAATCTAAAGGTTGGCAGTTTGAACCCAGCCAGTGATGCCACAGAAGAAAAGATCTGGTTATCTGCTTCCTTACATATTGTAGCCAAGAAAACCCTATAGGACACTTCTACCCTGTAACACATGGGTCACCGTGAGTTGGAACTGATTTGACAGCAACTAATAGCAGCAACAACAATTGACCCTCAACCAAACCCTAGAAAATAAAAGGTGTCTTAAGGCAAAAATTCTATCTAGGATTTGGGATATAATTTCTATCTTTGAAATTTTATGGTCTTAATTTAGTCTTTAATGCAATTACATAGTGTTTCACCAGAGTCAGAATGAAAGGGGAACTCACATCAGACAGTGTAAATTTGTTAAAAATGTCAGACCACTGCAAGTTTGTCCTAACACAACAGAGGATGTGAAATAGTTAAATAATCAAACCTAGGCTACTGCAGCCAGAAAGGATTGTGCTAGAAGTAGTAAGTCATCTGTGTTTTTGCAGTGGTGGGGAAGGGAAGCAATTTTGGTTTGAATTTGAGTATGAATCTACAAATTATTCTTCTTGTCCAAAGGAACAAGATTATACATTCCCAATCTTCCTCTAGCTATTTTGGGGGGAACACAGAGGTTTCAGATAAAGAGCATTTAGACAGAGAGAAAGCCACAGCCATGTAGGAGGAAAAAGGCAGTCCTGAGGTGATAAGGAACTGGCAATAGGCAGTTCTTTAATTACAACAGATGAAGACTCATTTTGAAATCTCTGGCCAAGAGACAGATATTTTCTGAAATTAGTATTAATGAGACTGATATCAGGAAGTAACCATTCCAGCATAGAACAGAACAAGAACCGTCTAGGACACCTAGGATCAGCAGAACCTGGATAACGTGAAAAGAAAATAAATCTATACAGGATCAGACAAAGGCAATGCCATGTCACATCTGATGAAGGATTGTCCCAGTTCCTTAATGAGAGGAGATTGGAAGTTGATATCAGAACCCTTCTATATGTAACTTATTATTGTTGCTTAAATAATTATGTTTAAGTTAGCTGCATAATAAACTGTATCTAGTTCTCATTCAACAGTGCAGATTCATTCATTTTTAACCCATCTTTTTGTTGTCTTCATATGCCCTAAGCTAAAAAACTTATTCAGGGGTTCTTGCAGACTGATTTGTGGACCTTCTGAAAGCTTCTGACTTCTGTAGGCAAAATTCTTATCCTGAGCATTGTCCTTATTGGAAGATGGACTTCACGCACGGACTTAGCCTGGAGTATTTCTGTATGTGTGTACTACATAGTACCCAGCTATTGTTTATGGAAATGAGAATTTAGCTTCCATTTACTGCCTTAAAATATTTCTGTTATCTACTATCCTTTTTCGATTTTTTCAGCTGTTTCTTGATGCTCCTAAACGTCTCAGAAGATACCATGCAGGAGTGGGGAGACATGTCCTGTACCAAGAACTGATTTCCTCAAATGGCTTTGCTCTGGATATAAAAAGAAAGGAAAGAAGGAAGAGAGAAAAAGAAGAGAGAAGGCATATGAAAATGTTTTCCCAAAGGGAGTTGGGCTAGTAGCCCTTGGAATAATATTGGGAACTGGGTAGAGACTATTTGCAATTATAATGCAGAACAGCCTGAACACAGGGCCAGAGAATATCTGCAGCTGGCTGCAGGTTGGAGATGCCTCTTGAGGTACAACCCTTAAAGTTTATTAAAGCGATTAGTCTTTTTAGTTGTCTAAATATTCCCTCCCAACACCTTGTTTACAGACTCTGGTGCGGAACAGTTGCTCAGTTAAGGTGCCTTCAGCGGGGATATTTTGTGATAATGCATGTTCTTCCCTGTGCTTAGTGCCCTCAGAAGCCCACATACCTGCTGGTCTTTAACGTATGAAGAGACTTTAAAATAACTTTTCTCCTCCAATTTTTTTTCTTGGCGGGGTGAGGGAGGGCTGAAGAAAGGGAAGATGGATGAGAGTTGGCTCATTTTCAGTTGAGTTAGTAAAGCTGCCTTTTATTTTTAGTTGATTACTCAGGGGCCGAGCCTCTGAGAAGTGCTATGGTTTTAGTTCATGAAGTTCTGAGTCACCACTGATTTTCTGGATCACCTCATATGGGGCTTTTCCCTTACTTCTGTTTTGACATCTGTGACTCAGAAAATTTCAGGCCACCTCCTCATATAATTTATAAGGACACAGAACAACCAGTAAGGCTGCACTCTATAAAATAAGTATTTTTAGAAAAGTATCTTGACTCAATATTCTGTGATGTTTTCACAGATGTGAAAGGCACATTGAGAATGTTTACATTTCAGTGCCTTCTATTACAGACCACAGAACTATGGTCCACGGAGGTATATGATTTGACCAAGGTCATAGAGCACTTTCACAGCAGAGCTGGGGCAAGGACCCAAAACCTCATTTCCAGATCATGTTTTTTCCCCATTATACCTTGCTCTTTCTCCAGTGCCTTTGTTTAATGTATCTTGTCCATTCTGAAATGCTAAACCTTTAGGCTCCTGTGCACACCACTCAAAAAATGATTCTATGTAGATTTGAATGTAATTACACCTGCCTCTCTTTAACAATGTGGTAAGATTGACAATTTAGCAATATAAGTCCTTTTTTTTTTTTCCCTGACAGATTATTTTCTTTCTTCAGATAAAGCCTGTGTTCTATTTTGAGTGCTGGGAGAATGTGTTGTTTTTTTTTTTTTTCATTTAAAGTTTGAGGCATTTACAGTCACAGATTAATTTCTCACACTAAGAGAAATGTTTTGTCTTCTGATTTGCACCTGCGGAATCCCATTTCCAGCTATTTGTAGGTTGTAGTACTAAAGAGGAAGAGGAAATACTTATGTAGGGTCAGTGGGAATCACTAATGGCTAATCAATGACTGGAGTGTTTCAAAACTCTAAAGAGACATGGCATAGTGTTGTGAAAAACAATGGGACCATTTAGTTGTGGTTTCACTTGTTATGGGTTACGGGAAACATACAGAACTGACCATCAAACATCAAGCATATCCATCTATCTGTCTTTTAGTCTCTTCAAATTCAACAAAAAATTTGTTGTGTTCCCCTCACCTCTCTGACCTACTCTCAAACCTGCTTCTTCTTTTGTTTTTCTAGTCTTTGTTGAGGGTGTTAACATCCACACAGTCATCCAAGTGAGAAACCTTGGCACTGTCCTTGATTCCCTCTTTTTCCTCCTCCTCAATCATGGACAGGCTTGATTCTTACTCAGCATCCATTCCTTCCCTGTCCGATTGCTCACAAAATCCAGATTTTCATTTGGGGAGCACTAAGTGCTGTGGCTGCTAATCAAAAGGTCGGCAGTTCGAATTCACCAGGCGTTCCTTGGAAACTCTGTGGGGCAGTTCTCTTCTGTCCTATAGGGTCACTATGAGTTGGAATCGACTTGATAGCAATTAATTTTCTACCCCCTTTAAATCCCTAGGTGGTGCAAACAGTTCCTATGTGGCTGGTATCCTAAAGATTGCTGGTCCGCTTCCCCTGCCCCCCGCCCCCGGAGGTGCTGCAGAACAAAGGCCTTGTGATCTGCTTCCGTTAAGATTACAGCCAAGAAACCCCTATGGAGCAGTTCTACTCTGTAACACATGGGGTTTCCATGAGTCGGAATCGACTTGAGGGCAACCAACAACGACTACCCCCTTTGGGTATTTGCTATGTGGTTTGAGTGAAATTTACCCTGCCCCTAGCCCAAGTGGTTGGCTCTTATTAGTTAAGTCAACCCACATGATTTCATCCCTCTTGCCACAGAGATTGGTTCAGAGGCCCAAGCCATTCAGTGTGTGGCATTTCACTGGACCAGAGAGAGGCTGATTCAGGTTGGTACAAATAGACTTTTGTATGATAATTGGAGGAAGGAAAACCTTTTCTTTTGTTTTGACTGAGGTGATACGCAAATATGAAGTTTGGACAGGCTGAAACAATTTTGCTACCAGGAAGAAAGCCATTGTGAGCCTATTCACCAGGGAGATCAGAGCCAAGTGAATCATAAACAGAGTGTCGCCGATTGAAACATACCTGAAGCCCTCTCTACTGCTGGACTCTCAGTTACATGAGCCAACCAATTTCCTCTATTGTATTTGCAAGTTTGTGTTGAATATTCTGGCAATCAAAAGTGTCCTTAGTTAATATATCCTTCTCCAATCATTCACTACAGTCTATTGATTTTGCTTCTTTAATATAGCTTAAATCCAGCCTCCCCCTACTCTTCTAGTGTGACAAGATAGTTCACTAAATAGTCACTAGGTAGTTTGATGTCTCTTAATTATAGAGATTCAACTCAATTTTTGAAATGACACTTTTACTATTGAGAAATTTTCTAGCACTCCAGAGATAAAAATGATGATGAGTGACCCCTAAAGCTATCAAACATGTGGAGTGTTTTATATTTCATGGAAAAGTCCTATGTGTAGAAGGTCCTTCACAAGTTTGCCCCACCAGAGTTTACCAGCCTCACCTTCCTTACTTTTTGCCCACACACCTCATGCTGCAACCACACCACGTTTGTTGCAGTTTCTTGAGTTCCACGTTCTTTTATGATAGTGCGTTTGTACTTGCTGTTTCTTATTTTTGCAAAGGTTTCCCTTCCTTTTCCACCTGCAAAACTACTACTCATCCTGTGGTGTATCAACCTGGGGTGTATCAATCTGTCATATGGGGATGGATGTGGCAACGTAGGCCTGGCCAGGATCGGAGTGAAAATAAGCTGGCTCAGGTCTCTTGAGTCAGGCAATCTTATGGTCTATGGAGGCATAAGTAAACAAGGATATCTCAGATCCAGACAGGCCAGGGGTCAGGGCCAGAGGGTCCAGAAGAGTCAGGATACGTTACACAACAGTGGCCAAGTTAGTGGCTGTGTGTATGTAGCCCTGGGCCTGGCACGTTTAATCCTAACCAGAAGGAAGTTGGAAGATAGTAAGAAAATTCCACCCTCAATATAGGGAGAGATAGATGCTGGGAGTCTCTGGGGGTGAAAATGGTTAACATGCTCGGCTGGTAACTGGAAGGTTGGAGGTTTGAGTCTATCCAGAAGTGCCTTTTCCAAAAGGCCTAGTCATTTACTTCCAAAAAATCAGCCAATGAAAACCCTATGGAGCATAGTTCCACTGTGCACACATGGGGTCCCCATGAGTCAGAATCGACTTGATGGCAACTGGTTTTACAGGGATGCTGAACCTACGGAATGACTAAAGGGAAGGGGAGTGTGGATAAGAAATCAGAATTGCAAGGGGGAAGAGTGCCCATTTTTCTTTCTTATTTTTAAAAGAAGTTTGTGAGACCACTGAAAAGCAAGTATCTTTCCCCTTATGAATATGAGGATCGGGGGTGGGGGATGAGGATGTGCGTATTTGGAGGAAGCTCTTCAAGTAATTCTGTGCCGAGGATAATCAGGCATCTGCCTGTATCTTTAGTTCTTCTGTCCTCACTTCCTCCCTATATTCTACCCCACTATGGCCAACCCCTGCCTTTGATCTTGTTGTTCCAGAACACTCTTCCCATTATTACATACTGTCACACCCTGGCTCGTCCTGCCTCATCTCCAGCATCCCCAAACATTACTTGTAATTCAGTCCCTAAACTTTGTCCCCTCCCCCACCTTGGATTAAACTCCACACTCCCTTTTGCCACCGCAGTAACTTGAATACTTTGCCTTGTTGGTTTTCCTGCCTTTCTGACCTACCAGAGAGTGAGCTCTTTGAGGGCCAGGACTATGTTTTGTTCATCTTTACAGCCATAGCTGTGCCTGATTCATTGTGGGCTCAAGCAATGTTTAAGTGCATGAATAAATGCATGAATGAATCGAATGAAATAAAGGTTGTGAAGGCACTTTGTTGACCATAAGTTTCAGCAAAAATATAAAGCATTATTACAGCTATTTAATAAAACTTAAAAATGTAAAAAGCCTTCAGATTTCATTTCCCCTTGAATGTCTACCTTGACTCTCCCCAAGACAGAATTAAAGACTATTTCCTTGGAACTGTCTCAGTATGCTGTATTTAGCATTTTTTCCAGGATGCTTTACGCAAATTGCAGTTTACGGCCCATGCACCTGTCTTCCTTACCAAACAGAAAATTCCTTTAGGAGAGGGATGTGATATATTCATCTCTGAGACCCTCCTGGTACCCAACTCAGTGCTCTGAATATTAATATTAGATGAATTCCTGCCTTCCTTCCTCCCCAGGGCACCCATCTTCTTTCATTTCCTGATCTCAGAGAAGCAGCATACTTCTTTTATTCTATTCTCCTGTGCCTTGGGAGTTTCACACGTGGGGTGGATCTACAGATTTCTTTAATCACTGGCAGCTAGTGTGCCTGTGTGAGCCTCGGATAAATACAAGAAGTCTCTTTGCCTCCCTGAAGAGGTGTCTTTATGCTTATGGGTGTTTTAATAAAAGGAATGAAGAGAACCCAGGGAACAGGACTGGGGAGAAGCAGGGCAGAGAAGAGAAAATGAGTTGTTTGAGGAGAGGACTTTGGAGGGAGCTGACTTCCTGAGTAGCTGAGTAGCCAAGGGAGCTGGGTGAGGATTTGTCGGTGTCTGAGCAGACCAGAAACACCCTTGACTGATAAAAGACTAGGTCTGGGATTGGATCAATTTAATCAGATTGTTCAAAACCCTGCGGGAACAGCCTCCCAAGCTGAACTTGGTTTCTAACCTGAGATGCGGTGCTTGCCTGAGCATAAAATAGTGTTACCCCGTTTATTGATCCTCTCTGGTGAGGTGGCTGCTGTTTTCCTCATAAAGTGGGGCCATGGGAGTGCTGTGAACTGATGACCAGCCCAGGGATGAGGCAGTGGGGAAGGGGGTAGGCTGCTCTCCCGAGGTCTGAGCCACAAACAAAAGGAGCCTCAGGGATGGCCATGAAGGCAGGAGCTAGCTGGCACAGAATTACAGTATTCCAGGGCAGGAAGGAACCTTAGAGATCATACAGGGCTTGATTTAACAAATAAGGACACTTACAGATGACATCCACAGAGATTGAGTGACTTGTCCAAAGTCATTCAGATAATCAGGGGCAAAACTTCAAGGTCTTAGCTCACAGGCCAGTGCTTTTTCCACCTTACCAGGCTGCATGTGCAGATCAGGCATCTATTTGTGTAGACAAAGAGCCTCCTGCAGGTCAGGCCAAGGATGGCCCTCCAAACTCCAGGGCTGAGAGGCCTTGGATGGGTCAGGAGAGAAGCTGGCTTGGGCCAAGATGATATTGAGATAGGGGCAGACAGTGGGCGTGACATCTCTGGGTGACTCTTTGTTCCAGTGAGAAACTGTTCTTATCCAGCAGCTCATTAGCCCAGTTCTATTACTGGGCTCATTATTCCAGTTCTATTATTAAAATTAGAACAAGCCCACAAGAGCCAAAGTAGCAACCTTGAGTATATTCCCCCTGAATTTAGAGACCACCTCACAAGTTGATTTGACACATTGAACACTAATGACCAAAGACCAGAAGAACTGTGGAATGATATCAAGGACATCATACATGAAGAAAGCAAGAGGCCATTAAAAAGACAGGAGAGAAAGAAAAGACTAAAATGAATGTCAGAAGAGAGTCTGAAACTTGCTCTTGAATGTAGAGTAGCTAAAGCAAAAGGAAGAAATGGTGAAGTAAAAGAGCTGAAAAGGAGATTTCAAAGGGCGGCTCGAGAAGACAAAGTAAAGTGTTATACTGAAATGGGCAAAGACCTGGAGTTAGAAACCCAAAAGGAAAGAACACATTCAGCATTTCTTAAACTGAAAGAACTGAAGAAAAAATTCAAGCCTCGAGATGCAATATCGAAGGGTTCTACAGGGAAAATGGAAACCCTTGTAGCGTAGTGGTTAAGAGCTACGGCTGCTAACCAAAAGGTTGGCAGTTCTAATCCACCAGGTGTTCCCTGGAAACTCTATGGGGCAGTTCTACTCTGTCCTATAGGGTCGCTATGAGTCGGAATCGACTCGATGGCAATGGGTTTGGCTTTTATGTATGGGGATAATATTAAACGATGCAGGAAGCATAAAAAGTAGATGGAAGGAATACACAGAGTCACCGTACCAAAAAGAATTGGTTGACATTCAACCATTTCAGGAGGTAGCATATGATCAAGAACCACTGGTACTGAAGGGAGAGGTCCAAACTCCCCTGAAGGCATTGGTGAAAAATAAGACTCTAGGAATTGACAGAATACCAATTGAGATGTTTCAACACACTGGTGATGCAGCTCTGAAAGTGTTCATGCATCTATACCAAGAAATTTGGAGTAGAGCTACCTGGCCAACTGACTGGAAGACATCCATATTTGTACCCATTCCAAAGAAAAGTGATCCAACAGAATGAGGAAATTATCAAGCAATATCATTAATATCACACACAAGTAAAATTTGCTGAAGATCATTCAAAGTGATTGCAGCAGTACATCAACAGGAAACTGTCAGAAATTCAAGCCAGATTCAAAGGAGAACGTAGAACAAGTGATATCATTGCTGATGTCAGATGTATCCTGGCTGAAAGCAGAGAATACCAGAAGGATGTTTACCTGGGTTTTATTGACTATGCAGAGGTATTCGACTGTGTGGATCATAACAAATTACAGATAACATTGCTAAGAATAGTAATTCCAGAACACTTGACTGTGCTCCTGAGAAACCTGTGCATAGACCAAGAGGCAGTAGTTCGAACAGAACAAGGGGATACTGTGTAGTTTAAAGTCAAGAAAGGTGTGTGTCAGGGTTGTACCCTTTCACCACACTTACTGAGTCTGTATGCTGAGCAAATAATCTGAGAAGCTGGATTATATGAAGAAGAAAACAGCATCAGGACTGGATGAAGACTCATTAACAACCTGTGATATGTAGATGACACATCCTCTTCCTTTCTGTCCTCCTTCCTTCCCTCTCTGCTTTCCTTCCTCTTTGTTTTCCTGTCTCCCTCCCTATTTCCTTTTTTTGAGCTCCATTCTTGTGTCAGGCACTGTGCATTGCAGATAGATCAGATTCTGTTCTCAAGGAACAGCATAGAGTGGAAGAGATAGACGGGGATTGGGCTCAGTTGGTGGGTTAACCTTGTACTTGAGAGGGCCCTTTTACTTGGAAATAATAAAGGAGCCCTTCTAAGATCACTCTGGAAATAAAACAAGATGTTCTTTAGGCAACCCTTACAGTTCAGTTTGAGAACCCTAAATGTGATTCCTATACATATATATTTTACCCTCTTCCCTGATACTTCCTTGAATTTGTTTATTCATATGTGACAGTTGTTGAACTTTCATCGAATTCATGCATTTTTATAAGTATTGAGAAAAGAACATTTGTAGAGTGACAGCACTATGCAAACACACTTCCCTCTACAAACATTCATGGGTACAAATGTATACAAATGTAGGTTTATGTAGCAACACATATACACAGACACAATCCGAACTACATAAATATGCACATAAATACATGTATGAAAAAAGCTGTACTAATATTTGCTTAAAGTGTTTCCTTTGAGGAAAGTCATTTAGGTGCTATGTTAAAACAATAACCAAATCAAAACAAACAAACAAAAAACCCAGCCAGGTTTCAAGTGATTTATAACTTTTATTGCCTAGATTTTGACAGCAAGCTCATTCAGAGGAAATACTCTGGAAAAATCAGAGGATCCATCAAAAGAAGCAGTAGGAATCTGGTTAATCCTATCAGAGAAGAGGAACCCAGAGACTGTGCATCACTTCATTTGGGCTCCCTGAGAATGTTGTTTAAGTCTCTTCTAGAAATCTTTTTTCTGCGTTGTCACCACTGGGTTATAAATTTGTTTTCCACTAGACAGCAGTCCCAACGTTGTTGTCATCTTGGTGTTCCCAACTATTGCACAGTGCTTGATTCATTGAAGAGGCTCAATAAATGTTTAACAGAGAAGTCAATTCTACTCAAATGAGTAAGAAGGGAGAGCACACAAAGTTCACTCCCTTAATTCTGGTGCATTTCTATCAGAGTGGAAGATAGTGCAGCTTGGACCCCTCAGCCACTATTTCCTCTTTCTTCTTACTAGAGGAGTCTCTGGGTGGCACAAACAGTTAACACACTCGACTGCTAACTGAAAGGTTGGAAGTTTGAGTCCATCCAAAGGTGCATTGGAAGAAAGATTTGGTGACCTACTTCTGAAAAAAAAATTGGCCATTAAAACCCCCATGGAGCACATTTCTACTCTGACACACATGGGGTTGCCATGAGTTGGAGTTGACTCTACTGCAGCTGGTCTCGCTAGAGTGACTATTAAAAGAGTCAGGAACAGTACTCCCCAGATTTCCTTGCAGTTAAATTTCTGCATGTGAATTATATTGTATCAATCAGATATAGACGAGAGAGGCAGCAGCCTGGATTGTAGCAAATGTGGTGTGATTTTGGATTTGGCAGTTGCAGTGGTAGCTTCCTGATGTGACCAGGAATTTCTGATTGTGGCAAGAGGAGCAGCAACCTTGGTAGCCCAGTTCTGTGATGTGACTTTGGAAGTTGTTTCTGGAAGCTCAGTGTAGAGTTGTCTCTGAAGGTCTCCAGGTAAAACTGTGAGCCAGGTAATTCCCTGCAATAAACAACTTTTCTGTTTGAGTTGATTGTGTTCTTTACAACAGAACCCTGAACTGTAGAAAATACACTGCCCAATACACTGTCAAAGGAACAGGAGCTACGGTGCCTAAATTTTGAGAGCTAACATGAATTGATTAGCCGTCTCATTGCTGTATCCATGTGTAACAGTCATAAGAGGTACAAAGATTGCCCATCTTCTCAAATATTAAAATCTGACACATTATTTGAGATACAGAGATGAAAAAGACCAGTTAGCCAACAGTCTAGAACTAGAGTGGGGCCAAGAAGGCTGCCAGGATACTGCTGGGCTGCAACTCTGGGGTGACTGCAACAGAAATTGGGAGTCAGCTGACATGTTGAGAACCACAATTGTCAGGCACTGTTCAGGAGCAGCTGAGCAAAAAAAAAAAAAAAGTCCTTGCCTTCATGGGGCTTGCATTCTAACTGGAGAATATAGACAAAAACAAAAAAGTCACAATTACATATATAATAAGTCAATTCACTGACAATTTAATGTATGTTTCCCTCAATTTTTCAAGACTCGTAATACATAGTAAATATTTGTTGACTTACTAATTGAGCTTAACTGAATTTACATGGCAAGACAGAGGGATAAAAAAGTAGGGCTTCACTTACATAATTCCAAAAGCTATTGAACTGTGTGTTGGTGAAGAATAGTAATATATCCTGGACTGCCAGAAGAATGAACAAATCACTCTTAAAAGCATTACAACCAGAATACTCCTTAGAAGTGAGATGGTGAGACTTCGGCTAGCTTATTTTGGACACACCATCAGGAAAGAAGAATCACAAGAAAAGGGCACCATGTTTCATACAGTAGAGGGTCAGCAAAAATAAAAGAAACTCTCAATGAGATGGATTGACACAATAGCCATAATAACAATGGATTCAAACATACCAACCATCACGAGAATGGCACAGGACTATGCAACGTTTTGTTCTGTACATAAGGTCACCATGAGCTGGACTTAACGGCAATTAACAGTAACAACAATGGGTTGGAAGTAATATCTCCAAGGTTTCCTTCTAGAGCTAAGATCTATGCTTTTTTCCACTCCCCCCCTCCCTAACCACCATGATTGTTCTAAAAATCAGATAGTACAAATGTAGGCTGAATATATATTACATTTATTTCATTATGACTTGGTTAAGGAACAATATAAAAAGGAAAGAGAAGAATTTTATTGAAATTTTCATAAGCACTATCCCAAATGTACTGCTCTAATATGTGCTATTACCCCATGCTCTCCCTTTCAAATGGATTTTTTCCCTACAAACCTGCATAAATTTTGTTTTATAGCCATTTGCTTTATATATCTATACATCATTAAAACTTTATTGCTCTAATACAAAATTGTATGCTCCTTCTGATTACAGCCAAGCAAAATTATGGGTGCACATGGATGAAAGCCAGCAGAGAATAAGCAAAAAGGAAGTCAGCTATTGTGTGAGGGTTGTGAGTTTAAGGGTAATGCTTTTTTTTCCCTTTAGATGTTCATTTAATGCTCTTCAACAACACTTATTCGAGACCATAATTTACTATTGATTACATATGAAAAAACAATAAAATGTTTCTATGACTGAAAAAAGTTTAAAACCCAACAGCATGACACAGAAAACACTGCCCTGTACAGGGATGTTACAGGTTGGGCATCCTACTTCACTCAGTGGAGTCAAGCACTTTAATGCTGTGCCACCAGGGGAGGCAGAAGGATTTGTCAGCTCCAGATGTCCCAGCTTCCAAGGTCCAGAATCTTAGTTTCAGAAGGACTTTAGAGCTCCCCAGAGCTGGCCTCAGCCAGGGAAAGCATTGGGCATGGAGGCCTCTGGGGAGAGGCCCAGTGGTCAGTCATAGTCATCCCAGGTACCTTGTGTTCCTTATTTGACTGTGAAAACTTGATTTTTTGCCATTATCCTCTCTGTCCTCCAAAGGCTTTTAACAAAAAGATCAAGGGATGCAAACCCAAAGAAACCAAGATTCCAATTCGAGTTCTTCCACTAACTCTTGATGTTAACTCTGAGCAAACTACTTAACTGCTCCGGGTCTCAGTTTCTCATAAAAAAAAAAAAAAAAAAAAAAAGGGATATCAGACTAGGTGATCTCTAAGATCCTTTCAGATCGGGTATCCTATGACTCTATAATTCTAAAGTTGAAAAAAGACAGTCATGCATTTTGTTCATCAAACAGTGCTTTGGGGCTCAACCCAAGAATATTCTTGTGGTGGCTACCACAGAGATGCCCCAAACTCTGAAACTTAGGTGCCCACTCCAACCTCGTCAAATCAGCTGAAACCAAAAACCAGTTGCTGTCGAGTTGATTCAAAATCATGATGACCCATATGTGTCAGAGTAGAACTGTACTCCATAGGGTTTTCAATTGCTGATATTTTGGAAATAGATCACCAGGCCTTTCTTCCAAGGTGCCTCTGGGTGAACTAGAACCTCCAACCTTTTGATTAGCAGCTGAGCGTGTTAACCATTTGCACCACCCAGGGATTTTTTTCAAATCAACAGTATCTCCTTATTAATTTATTTATAAATAATATTTTATTGTTTTTAAGGTGAAAGTTTACACAGCAAGTTAGGCCCCCATTTAACAATTTCTACACAATCACTCAGTGGTATTGGCTACGTTTTTCACAATATGCCATCATTCTCATTCATTCCATTCTTATACCATTTCTAGTTTTCTAGTCTCCTTGGCCCCCTACCTTCTCATCTTTGCTTTAGAGTAATTTTTGACCATTTGGTCTCAATATAGATAATTTTTTTAAAGGAGCTCATTACTCACTGGTGATAGTCTTCATTTTATGAGCCAATCTATAATTTAGCTAAAAGGTGACCTTAAGAGATAATTTCTGTTTAAGGTTTAAAGAGTGTCTCAGAGTGGCTAATCTCAGGGAGCCCTCTAGTCTCAATTGGCCCAGTAAGTCTGGACTTCTTAAGAATTTAAGTTTTCCTGTTCTATAAAGATCTATCTATTGTGGCCCTGATCAGAACAGTTGGTAGTGGTAACCAGGCACCATATAACTCTTCTGATCTTAGAGTAGATGGTTCGTGTATACTATTAGTCCTGTAGACTACTTTTTCCTTTGAGTCTTTGGTTTTCTTCTTTCTCTTTTGTTCTGGATGAGTAGAGACTACCAGTTGTATCTTAGATGGCTACTGGCAAACTTTTAAGACCTCAGACACTACATCACATTGGGATATAGAACATACACTTTATGGACTATATTATGCCAATTAACTGAGTTGTCCCATGAGACTATGGCCACCTTATTTTTTTGACAAGATTGCTGGATATACTTGGACTTATAAATTAAAAAAATAATTCTACTATTATACCACATAGTTAAGAACTTCTAACTTGTTATGAAAATACACGGCACAAGGCATCCAACAATACTTGTTTATAAAGATAGGAAAGCAAGGACTTCAGCTGGAGGTGGGAATGGTGGGAGAGGGACAGTTGGTATATATTGGATATTTATAATGGCAAGTGGAAGAAACCCAGCTCAGAAACTTACATAATTAAAAAGCCAGTTTTGTACTTAGCTGGACTGAGGGACTCTAGCAATATTGTTGGATCTAGATTGATGTCTGTTTCCTGATCCTGATTGCTCTATGTTGGCTTCACTCTCAAGCAGACCTTCTTCTCAAGGTGGCCACAGTATCTCCAGGCTATCTCATTCTCACTTCCCTGTCTTATTCCCCAAAGGCAACTACTTTTTTTTTGTTTTGGATCCCTTTGGTTAGCCACTTTCATAGTCTCTAAAATAAATAAATAAAACAAAACAAAAAACCAAACCTGTTGCTGTTGAGTCCATTCCAACTCATTGATCCTATAGGACAGATTAGAACTGCCCCATAGGGTTTCCAAGGAGCGTCTGATGGATTCAAATTGCTGATCTTTTGTTAGCAGCTGAGATTTTAACCAGGGTCAGCAGTACTATGCAAATAATTATAGAAACAGACTTTTATCACTGCTTCTTGATTTGTTAACTTTATTTTTTTCCATGATTGAGGAGTATCTCATCACTCATGTTCTGTCTGGCCCAACAGAGTTCTATCACTGTCTTAGCCATCTAGTGCTGCTATAACAGAAATACCACACATGGATGGCTTTAACAAAGAGAAGTTTATTCTCTCACAGTCTTGTAGGCTAGAAGTCCAAATTCAGGGTGCCAGCTCTAAGGGAAGGCTTTCTCTCTCTGTTGGCTCTGGAGGAAGATCCTTGTCATCAATCTTCCCTTGGTCTAGGAGCTTCTCTGCACAGGAACCCCAGGTCCGAAGGATGCACTCTGCCCTTGGCAGTATGAGGTCCCTCTGTCTTTCTGCTTGCTTCTCTCTTTTGTATGTCAGAAACATTGGCTTAAGACACAATGTATATCTTGCAGATTGAGTCCTGCCTCATTAACATAACTTCCACTAATCCCATCTCATCAGCATCATAGAGACAGGATTCATAACACATAGGAAAATTAGATCAGATGACAAAATGTTAGACAATCACACAATACTGGGAATCATGGCCTAGCCAAATTGATACACATAATTTTTGCAGACACAATTCAACCCATTACAATCACTATCCTTGGTTTCTTCTTCCCTGGAACATTTCTGCAGCTCCAAATAGCATTTTCACACTTTATTCTATGCACTATATCCTGACTCTTTACTTTGTAAGATGAGGACACTGTGCTCATTCTTCCTCTACTTCTCCCCACCTCTGTTCACCTCCCAATCTGTCAGTTTTGTCTTTACATTTTATACCTTCATACTGGGTAACAGTAACATTGTATTCTATAACCATGGCCAATTTTTCCTTGATTTCTCTATATGTTGATTCCAAAAGCTTAAAATCAGTAAGCATTATTTACCTTTTTATAATCATGTAAATATTGTTCACTAACATGAAAAGTACTACACTTGGATTTATTCTCTGTGGGTCTGGCATTATCATCACTTCGCCACTCGGTGGAGGTTGTGGCTAACATTTAGTTCAAACAGATTGTTCTTTTTTTATACTCCAGTACTTGCCTTCATTGGATCCTCAATTTTTTCAAACTTTAAATCATGCTTGTATTCTACTGTTATTACTATTATTCATTCTAGAGCCCTCTGTCCTTCTGTTTAAGATGGATTTCTACTCGCCGTTCTCCCAGGTTGGATTGAAGTTGGTTTACTAGATTCATGCCTCCTTCTTTCTTGTTTTATGCCCTTATTATTATTTTTTCTCCCAGTATTCTATCTTCAAGTCGCTTCCTAACGAAGGGTTTGTGTGAGGTAAACTTTTGAACTCCTCAACTGTATTAACATGTCCATTTTATCTTCACACTGGATGTAGAACTGTAGGTTGGAAAGAATTTTTCTTCAGGACTTACTCCATAGCAGCACTGCATTCAGTGATGCTGATGAGAAGTCTGATGCCAGGCTGACTTATGTCTTTTTTAGGTGACCTTTTTTTTTCTTTATGTTTGTAATCTATTTTTGGTATTCTGAAATTTCATAATGCTGTGTCTTGATAGAGTCTGTTTTTCATTCATTGAGGTTTTTTTTAATTGGAAAGTAAATCTTTACTAAAAAGTAATTTGAATTATCATTTTTGATATATGTCAGAGAAGGATTCAACTCACAATGCACAACAAAACTTAACGTTGTCTTTCCCCATCTGTCTCTAACATAGCAATTACCCCTTGAATTTCTCTCTTCCCACTGTCCATATACCTCTCCAGCTTCATCCTCCATCCTACTCACTGCTTCCTCTTTCTGAATACATTCTTCTCTCTCCCACCAGTAAATCTTTACTCTTTCTGGCATTCATTGAGTTTTACTCTTTTAAAGCTAAAGACTTGTGTCCTTCTTCAATGCTGGTATATTATTCCTTGATAATTTCTTCCCCTCTGTTTCCTTTGTTATCTGATTCTAAAACTCTTGTGTGATATTGAACATCCTGGTTGATCTCTCTCTCGAATTTTTCAAATCTTTTTTTCTCCCTATATGCTGAGGATAGTCTCTCATTTGTTTTTTATTTTTTCTATTGGACTTCAAAAATTTCAGAAATTATGCAGCCAGCCAGATTTTTGAATTCCAAGTGTTCTTTCTTATTCCCTCGTGGCTCATTTATTCTTAGAAAATAATTCTTAGTTTTACAGATTTTGTTTTGTTTTCAGTTTTCTGCTATGCCCTGAATTACCTTTGTTTTTAAAGGGGTTATTTTTTTTCTTCCTGCTTGCCTTTTTTTAAATTTATGTAGCATATATAGGGTGATTTGTTCACATTTACTCTCAAAGCAATAAAATGGGAGCTTTTCCTGAATTGTGAGCACTGTGTGTATGGAAAGGGAGTGTTGACTATCAGTTGCTAGGGAGCAGGCTGTTTTGCTGGGGACCTCTACGTGGAATTAAATGAGGACTCTACTCTGTGGTGATAATGCTTACTAAACCAAAACCAAAAAACAAACTTGTTGTCATTGAGTTGATTCAGACTCATAGTGACCCTATAGGACAGAGTAGAACTGCCCCATAGGGTTTCCAAGGAGCGCCTGGTGAATTCAAATTGCTGATGTTTTGGTTAGCCGAACTCTTAGCCACTTCCCCAGGTAACTTTTAAAGTTGAGAACAGCTTTTAAAATTTTTAGTTTATTTTTAAAATTGAGAATAAATCTCAATTTTTGTCCAGGGACAAAATTTGTCCTGGTTGTGGCAGTTCTGCTCACTGAGGCAGGGAAGAGATGGGAGTCAGAGGGTCTACATATTCAAGACTTCAATTGGTCCCTGTATTCTCAACACCATTTTTCACTCCTGTGCCCTGTGGCACCTACTATCTCAATGTCTTGTCTAGAGTTTTTTTTTTTTTTTTACAACGTCTGCAGACTCCTCCTTTGTTTCCCTTCACTAGGCATCATTCTTCCATCTGCTTTATGTCTTTCAGCAATTTATTAAAACTCTTTACCTACTGTAAAACTCTTTACCTACCTACTTTCCTCCCATTCTCTTGGTTCTTGTGGGTTCATACGTTCACACTCTTTTACTGTTCTTTTCATGGCATCTTGGGAGAAGAGGAGATACCCAAGAGTGCTTGGCACCTCACTATGAACTGAAAACTTTATGCTAATGTTAATTTTGTGCAGAAAAGAAAACTCTGAATTTTCAATTGATTATGGATGTGAGGCATTGAGTTTACTTTAGAATCCTCTAAGTTTAGGACTAGAAAGAAACTTGGACTTAAATAAATAAATATCCTCGCCTCTTATTTTCTGTCAGTCAGGATTCAATCAGAAAAGAATGACCAGTAGGATATCTCTATTTCTATATCTCTGTCTTTACCTCTACCTATATATACCTATATCTGTATCAGTCTATAGTCACACACACACACACATATTTATATTTAATTTTCATATAATAGGGATTTGAGCTTACACAATTGTGAGAGCTGATTATATATACTTACTGTAGGAATTTGACCTTACACAGTTGGGGAAGATGGTTAAAAAATCTCTCTATGGCTGTTGTCTTTTGGTTAATCCTGGAGTTTGAATTCCGAAAGGTGGTCAGGGAAGATAAATATAAAGGAGGGGGAAGTCAGGACAAGATGGAACCCAGAATTACTAGCTGAAGCCCATGAGGATGGAGTGCAACCTGTGTCAGTTCTTATTGCCTTTGAAGTTGATGGTGTGAACATCCTGCAGGAGAAGCTGGTACCCTTCATCACAGAGCTAAACACATACCTGGTCCAGGATTTGGAGGAGCTGAATGGGGATCTGCAGGAAGGTGGAACAGCTGCAGGATTGACTGCTGTGTGCATGAGCTGCCTGGTCCCCCTGCACTGACCTGAGAGGAAGAACAACATGACCTCTGCTTGTCTTTACCCTCCAAATCTCAGGGACCCACCTGAACTGGAAACTTATAGGGAAAGGAATTTTAGGGAACAGCTTGATCTAGTCAAGTTGACATATCACAAAGCCACCATACTCAGATTAGAAAATTTAGACTCAGACATGAAACGATTTATCCAAAGCTCAATAATTTTTTAGGGGTAGAACTTGGAGTAGAAACCAGAATCTTGATTCCCAATTCATGTTTCTTTTAAAAAGTTTTCCCCCTTGCTATAGATACAGCACATTCTTATTAAAGAACATTTGAATAACACAGAAAAATTAAAGATAGAGGATCATGCATAGTCCTATCATTTAAACTCAATCATTGTTAATAGTTTAGTGTATTTACTTTCATCCTTTTTCCTATGCACATTTTACCCATATTTCTATTATGCTAAACATGCACACATACATATACATATACATGTATGTGTGCATGTATATATATGTATGTGTGCATGTTTAGTATAATAAACATAAGCATCATATATAATTTAATAATTTGTGTCAGAGTAGACATTAAGCTTATTTCTAATTATTATTATTTTTTTTGCTAATATAAATGTTGTTAGGTACCGTCGAGTCAGTTCCAACTCATAGTGATGCTATGTACAATAAAAGGAAACACTGCCTGGTTCTGTACCATCCTCACAATCATTGCTATGTTTGAGCCCGTTGTTGCAGCCACTGTGTGAACCCATCTCTTTTTCGCTGACCCTCTACTTCATTATTATTTTTTAACTTTATTGTGTTTTAGGTGAAACTTTACAGCTCAAGTTAATTTCTTATTCAAAAATTTATACACATATTATTCTGTGACATTGGTTTCAATCCCCACAATGTGACAACACACTCTCCCTTTCCACCCTAGATTCCCTGTGTCCATTTATCCAGTTCCTGTCCCTTCTTGCCTTCTCTTCTTGCTTTTGGGTAGGAATTGCCAGTTTCTTCTCGTATATTTGATTAACTGAGAAGCAGGTTCCTCACGTGTGTTATTTTTTGTTTTATAGGCCCATCTAATCTTTGTCTGAAAAGTGGGCTTCAGGAGTGGTTTCAATTCTGAGTTAGCAGAGTGTCCAGAGGCCATCGTCTCGGGGATCCCTCCAGTCTCTTTCAGACCAGTAAGTCTGGTCTTTTTACATGAATTTGAATTCTGTTCTACATTTTTCTCCTGTTCTATCCAGAATTCTCTGTTGTGATCCCTGTCAGAGTGGTTGGTGGTGATACCTGGGCATTATCTAGTTTTCTGGGATCAGGCTGGTAGAGTCTCTGGTTCATGTGGTCCGTTGGTCCTTTGGGCTATTATTTTCCTCGTGTCTTTGGTTTTCTTCATTCTCCTTTGCTCCAGAGAGGATGGGATCAATAGATGTATCTTAGATGGCTGCTTGCAAGCTTTTAAGAGCTCAGATGCTACTCACCAAAGTTGACCTTCTACTTTACCAAGTGCCTCTGTATATTCTTTCCATCTTCTTTTGATGGTTTCTGCATCATTTCGTATTTTCCCTGTAGAATCCTTCAATATTGCAACTCAAGGCTTGAATTTTTTCTTCAGTTCTTTCAGCTTAAGAAATGTTGAGTGTCTTCTTCCCTTTTGGTTTTCTAACTACAGGTCTTTGCATATTTCATTATAATACTTTACTTTTTCTTCTTGAGCTGCCATTTGAAACCTTCTATTCAAATCTTTTACTTCACCATTTCTTCCATTTGCTTTAGCTACTCTACATTCGTGAGCAAATTTCAGAGTCTCTTTTGACATCCGTTTTGGTCTTTTCTTCCTTTCTTGTCTTCTTAATGACCTTTTGCTTTCTTCAACTATGATGTTCTTGATGTCATTCCACAACTCACCCTGTCTTTGGTTATTAGTGTTCAATGCGTCAAGTCTATTCTTGACATGGTCTCTAATTTCAGGTGGGATATACTCAAGGTCATGCTTTGGCTCTCACGGATTTATTTTAATCTTCTTCAGCTTCAACTTGAACTCATACATGAGCAACTGATGGTCTGTTCTGCAGTTAGCCCCTGGCCTTGTTATGACTGCTGATATTGAGCTTCTCCATCATCTCTTTCCACAGATGTAGTCGATTTGATTCCTGTGTATTCCATTCAGTGAGGTCCACATGTATAGTTGCCATTCATGCTGAAAAACAGTATTTGCAATGAAGAAGTCATTTGTCTTGCAAAATTCTATCATACAATCTCCATGGCATTTTTTCTCTCACCAAGGACATTTTTTCCGACTACTGACTTTTCTTCTTTGTTTCCTACTTTCGCTTTCCAATCACCAATAATTATCAATGCATCTTGATCGCATATTTGATCAATTTCAGACTGCAGAATTTGCTAAACACCTTCAATTTCTTTATCTTCGACATTATTATTTGGTGTGTAAATTTGGGTAATAGTTGTATTAACTGGTCTTCCTTGTAGACGTATGGATATTATTCTATCACCGACAGTGATGTACATCAGGATAGATCTTGAAGTGTCATTTTTGAAAAATGCAACACTGTTCCTCTTCAATTTGTCATTCCCGGCATAATAGACCATGATTGTCTGATTTAAAATGGCCTATATCTGTCCATTTCAGCTCACTAATACCTAGGATATTGATCTTTATGTGTTCCATTTTATTTAATACAAGTAATGCTGAGTAACACACATAATGGTGAATATTTTTGTTTATAAATTTTCATTCTGATTTAATCTTTACTACAGAATTATAAAATTGGAAACATATACCCTGAAATTATTTTCAACAAGGATTATTTTAATTTACCAGAAGTGTGTGAGACTGTTTTCCTATCTTTTACGTATCTTTGTTACCAAATTTTATCATTGTATCAATTTGTATTGCTTTGATTACTTAAGAAGGTGGAAATTTTACCTGAATTTGTTAATCATTTGTATTTAATTTTGGTCAACTTTTTGTTTATCCACTCATCAACTGAGGGTCTTAATATTTTTTGTACTATTTTTTACTATATTAAGTATAACTCTTTGTCATTTTGTTACAGACATATATTTTTTTTTTTCCTGAGCAATCCCCAGCTTTGAGTCATAACCATGCCTTCATGATGGGTTCCTGGGAACAGGGACTCAGCCATGTGGAGGGTAGTGACAAGCAGACATTTGGAAATATACTGGTTAAGAGTTCTGATTTGTGTTTGTTGGTGGTGATTCTGGTGTGAAGCCTAGCTGAGTCATTAGGTTTAACAGATAATCCCTGAGCAGATTAGCAAGGCCAGGTGTGGACTGAGAGAGGGCAGGGAGACTTGTGAAGGGCACATGCCCTGGAGTGCCCTCAGAATTGGGAAAAGTGACTAGTGAAGTGGAAGTGATGGGAACATTTAGAGAAAGTGACTCTGACGTCTTAGTGTTCATAGGCAAGGACTATCCTCAGACTTCAGGAAAGCTTATTTGAAAACATTCACATAACAGATGGATGCAATCCCATTTCCTAGGATGAAGGAAACTGCTCAAAAACAAAATTCTAACAAATGTGTGTAAGAGGAGCTGAAAGATGAAATGTGGAAGAAGCAGCCAAAACATTTTGTTTTTCAATGTATATATGGGTAGCTGTGTAAATATGTTTGGATATGGATTTTATTCTTTATTATTATTACTATTATACTTTAGATGAAGGTTTACAGAACAAACTAGCTTCTCATTAAACAATTAGTACACATATTATTTTGTGACATTGGTTACCAATCCCATGACTTGTCAACAGTCTCCTCTTCTCAACCTTAGGTTCCCTATTACCAGCTTTCCTGTCACCTCCTGCCTTCTAGTCCTTGGCTCTGGGCTGGAGTTCCCTTTTAGCCTCATTTTGTTTTATGGGCCCATCTAATCTTTGGCTGAAGGGTGAGCCTCAGGAGTGACTTCAGTACTGAGATGAAAGGGTGTCTAGGGGCCATACTCTCGGAGTTTTTCCAGTCTCTGTCAGGCCAGTAAGTCTGGTCTTTTTTTGTGAATTAGAATTTTGTTCCACATTGTTCTCCAGCTTTGTCTGGGATCCTCTATTATGATCGCTGTCAGAGCAATCAGTGGTGGTAGCTGAGCCCCATCTAGTTGTGCTGGACTTAGTTTTGTGGAGGCTGTCGTAGTTGTGGCCCATTAGTCCTTTGGATTAATCATTTGCTTGTGTCTTTGGTTTTCTTCATTGTCCCTTGCTCCAGTTGGGGTGAGGCCAGTAGAGTACCTTAGATGGCTGCTCACAAGCTTTTAAGACCCGAGACGCTACTCACCAAAGTAGAAGGTAGAACATTTTCTTTATAATTTATGTTATGCCAATTGAGCTAGATGTTCCCCGAGACCACAGTCCCCACAGTCCTCAGTCCAGTAATTCGGCTCCTCAGGGAGTTTGGATGTGTCTGTGGACCTTCCGTACTGGTTTCTCCAGTATTGCGTACTGTCTTACCCTCTAACAAAGTTACCACTTACCTATTGTCTAGTGATTTTTCTATTCTCACTCCTTTCCTTACTCGTAACCATCAATGATTGTTTCTGTTTGTGTGTAAACCTTTTCATGATTTTTTATAGTAGTGGTCTCAGGCCGTATTTGTCCTTTTGTGATTGATTTATTTCACTCAGCATAATGTCTTCCAGATTCATCCATGTTGTGAGATGCTTCACAGATTCATCATTGTTCTTTATTTTCGTGTAGTACTCCATTGTGTGTATGTATTGTAGTTTGTTTATCCGTTCTTCTGTTAATGGGCATCTATGTTGTTTCCACCTTTTTGCTATTATGAACAATGTTGCAGTGAATGTGGGTATGCATATGTCTATTCGCATGACGATTCTTATTTCTCTAGAATATATTCCCAGGAGTCGGATTGCTAGATCGTATGGTATTTCTATTTCTAGCTTTTTAAGGAAGCGCCATATGCATTTTGTATTTCCATTAGCAGTGCATAAGAGTTCCAAGCTCCCTGCAGCCTCTCCAACATTTGTTATTTTCTGTTTGTTTTTTTTGTGTGTGTGTGTGTGCCAGTAATGCTGGGGTGAGATGGTATCTCATTGGGGTGAGATGGTGTCTCATTGTAGTTTTGATTTATATTTCTCTAAAGGCTAGTGATCCTGAGCATTTCATCATGTGTCTGTTAGTTGCTTGAATGTCTTCTTTGGTGAGGCGTCTGTTCATTTCCTTTGCCAATTTCTAAATTCGGTTGTCTTTTTTGTTGTAGAGGTGCTGGATTTTCCTGTAGATTTTAGAGATTAGACCTTTGTCATAGCCACAATTTTTTTCCATTCTGTAGCTTCTCTTTTTACTCTTTTGGTGAAATCTCTTGATGACCGTAAGTGTTTAGTTTTTAGAAAATCCCAGTTATCTAGCTTATCTTCTGGAGTTTGTGTGTTGTTAGTTATGGTTTGTATCTTGTTAATGCTGTGTATTAGGGCCTCCAGCACTGATCCTATTTTTTCTTCTATGATCTTTATAGTTTTTGGTTTATATTTAGGTCTTTGATCTATTTTTGATTAGTTTTTATGTATGGTGTGAGGTATGGGTATGGTTTCATTCTTTTTGCAGATGGACATCCAGTTTTGCCAGCACCATTTGTTAAGAAAAACTGTCTTTTCCCCTATTTGATGGACTTCGGGGCTTTGTCGAAGATTGGGTAACTGTAGGTGGATGGATTTACATCTGGGTTTTCAATTCTGTTCTATTGGTCAATGTATCTGTTGTACCACCACCAGGCTGTTTTTACTACCATAGCTGTATAGTAGGTTCTAAGGTCAGGTAGAGGGAGTCCTCCTGTTTTCTTCTTCAATAGTGCGTTACTTAGCTGGGACCTCTTCCCTGTCCATATAAAGTTAATGATTAGTTTTTCCATTTCTTTCAGGAATGTTATTGGTATTTGGATCAGGATTGCATTGTATTTGTAGATTGCTTTGGGCAGAATTACATTTTCACAATGTTGAGTCTACCTATCTGTGAGCATGGTATGTTTTTCCATTTATGTAGATATCTTGGTTTCTTGCAGTAGTTTTCTTTGTATAGGTATTTTAAATATCTGGTTAGAGTTATTCCCAAGTATTTTGTTTTTTTAGGGACTGTTAAAAATGGTATTGTTTCCCTGATTTCCTTGTTCTTTTTATTGGTGTATAGAAATCCAACTGATTTTTATGTTTATCTTGTATCCTGCTGCTCTGCTGAATCTTTCTATTAGCTTCAGTCATTTTCTCATGGAGTCTTTTGGGTTTTCTGTGTATAGTATCATCTCATTTGCAAATAGGGACAGTTTTACTTCTTCCTTACCAATTTGGATGCCCTTTATTTCTTTTTCTTGCCTTATTGCTCTATCTAGGACTTTCAGCACAATGTTGAATAGGAGTGGTGCTAAAGGGCATCCTTGTCTTGTTCCTGTCCTCAGGAGGAATGTTTTCCCTCAAGAATGACGTTACTTGTCTTTCTTAGTATAGATGCCCTTCATCATGTTGAGGAATTTCCCTTCTATATTTATTTTATTGAGAGTTTTTATCAGGAATGAGTGTTGGACTTTGTCGAATGCCTTTTCTGCATCGATTGAGATGATCATATGATTCTTCTCTTTTATTTATGTTGACTATGTTGATTGATTTTCTGATGTTGCACCATCATGCATACCTGATATGAATCCCACTTGGTCGTGGAGTATTGTTTTTTTGATACGATGTTGAATTCTATTGGCTAGAATTTTGTTGAAAAGTTTTGCATCTATATTCACGAGAGATGTTGGCCTGTAATTTTCTTTTTTGAGGTGTCTTTGCCTGTTTTGGTATCAGGGTTATGCTGGCTTCATAGAATGAATTCAGAAGTATCCTTTTACTTTCTATGTTCTGAAATAGTTTGAGTAGTGCTGGTGTAAGCTCTTCTCTGAATGTTTGGTAGAATTCTACAGTGACTCCATCTGGGCCAGGACTTTTTTTGTTAGTAGGTTTATCACCTTTTCAATCTGTTCTCTTGTTACGGGTGTGTTCAGATTTTCAACTTCAGTTTGCATTAGTTTGGGTAGGTAGTGTTTCTAGAAATTTGTTCATTTCCTTTAAGTTTTCAAATTTGTAGGAGTATAGTTTTTCAAAATACTCTGTTATGATTCTTTTTATTTCAGTTAAGCCTGTTGTAATTTCTCCTTTTTCATTTCATATTTGTGTTATTTGCATTCTCTCTTGTTTTTGTTTTGTCAGTTTGGCCAGTGGTTTGTCGATTTTGTTGATCCTTTCAAAGAACCAACTTTTGGTTTTGTTAATTCTTCCTATTGTTTTTCAATTCTCTACTCCCTTTATTTCTGCTCCTATCTTTATTTCCTTTTCTTCTGGTGGCTGTGGATTTCTTTTGCTGTTCTCTTTCTATTTGTTCAAGTTGTGTAGCTAATGTTTTGATTTTGTCCCTTTCTTCTTTTTTGATGTGTGCATTTATTACTATAAATTAACTTTTGAGCACTACCTTTTCTTGTCCCAAAGGTTTTGGTATGATGTGTTTTCATTCTTGGAAATTTTGATTCCATCTTTGATTTCTTCTATTACCTTGTGATTTTTTAAGCAAGGTGTTATTGAGTTTCCAAGTATTTGATTTTTTTTCCTTTGCTCTTCCTGTTGTTAATTTCTGCCTTGAAAGGCACTGTGATCAGAGAAGATTCTTTGTTCTAGCTAAATGTTTTGGATTTTGTCGAGGGTTGCTTTGTGGCCTATGATGTGGTTTATTCTGGAGAATATTCCATGGGTGTTGGAAAAGAATGTGTGCTTTGCAGCTGTTGAGTGGTGTGTTCTATATATGTCTGTGAGGTCAGGTTGGCTGATTGTGGCCTTTAGATCTTTTGTGTCTTTGTTGAGTTTCTTTCTAGATGTTCTACCCTTTACTGAGAGTGGTGCGTTGACATTTCCTACTATGATGGTGGAACTGTCAATTTCTCTTTTCAGTGCTATTGGAGTTTATTTTGGAGCTCTATCATTGGGTGCATAGATATTTATTATGGTCATGTTGTCGTGATGGATTTTCCCTTTAATCATTACATAATGCCCTTCTTTGTCTTTTATGGTGAATTTTGTTTTAAAGTGTATTTTATCTGAGATTACTATTGCCACTTTTGCTCTTTTTTGGTTTCTATTTGCTTGATTTATTTTTTTCCACCCTTTGATTTTTGATAAATTTGTGTCTTTGTTTCTGAGGTGTGTCTCTTGTTGACAGCATATTGATGGGTCCTGTTTTTTATCTGTGCGCTCACTCTGTGTCTCTTTACAGGTACATTTAGGCCATTTACATTCAGTGTAATCGTTCATAGGTGTGAGTTTACTGCTGTCATTTTTCAGTGCTTTTTTTTTTTTTGTGGTCCTGACATTTTCTTACTCTCTGTGGTGAATTCCTTTATTTGTGGCTTTTTTTTTTGCTTTTGTAGATTTTGTGTTACTGAGACTTTATGTTTTTCTTCTTTATTTTGGTGGTAGGTTTGTTAACTTTCTTTGTGTTACCTTGAAATTTACCCCTATCTTTCTAAGTTTGAACTAGTTTTTTATTACTTGATGTTGCCTTGACTTTCTCTCCATTTGAAAGTTCTGTACCTCTACCATTTACTCCATCTTTTATTGTTCTGACATTGTTGTCATTTACAGATTAACCTCCCTGGTTCTCTGTGGTAAACCTTTTAGTTTTGTTTTATCCTTGAGATTTCTTTACCTAAGTTGGTCTCTGGCTGATGTGGTCTTGCATCTTAGATTCAGGCTGTTTTCTGATGTTGCTGGTTCTTTAACTGAAGGACTCCCTTTAATAAATCTTGTAAGTTTGGTTTGGTTTTTAAATATTCCCTTAACTTTGGTTTACCTGGAAATGTCCTAATTTCACCATCATATTTGAACAAGAGTTTTGCAGAATATATTATTCTTGGTTGTCAATTTTTTTCTTTAAACGTCTTATATATGTCATCCCATTGCCTTCTTGCCTGCATGGTTTCTGAGAGCTTAGTCTTATTATTTCCCCTCTGTACGTGACTTTTGTTTTACTCGAGCTGCTCTCAGGATTCTTTCTTTTTTTTTTGGTTTTCATGAGTGTGACTATGATATATCTTGGTGATTTTCTTTTGGGATCTAGCCCATCTGGGGTTTGTTGAGCTTCTTGGATGGTCAGCTTTTCATCGTTCATGATGTTAGGGAAGTTTTCTGTCAGCAATTCTTCAATGATCCTCTCTGTATTTTCTGTTTTCTTGCTTTTTTCTGGAACTCTGACCACTTGCAAATTTTTGCTTTTGTATCGTATCCTACTTCATTCTGAGGGTTTCTTCATTTTTTTTTTTTGTTGTTGTTCTTTTCTCTGATTTTTCCTTAAAGTGGTATCCAAGGATTTGTCTTCAGTTTTAACAATTCTGCTTTCCACTGTTTCAAATTTGCTCCTCAAACCTTCTACAATGCTGTCCATTTCTGAAATCTTGTTTTTTTCACCTTTTGAATTTCTAATTGCTGTTTTTGTATGATTTCTATTTTGAAATTTTGTTCCTGTGTTTTTTTTCTTGTTTTCTTCCATTGTTTTGTCTGTCTTTTCCAAGACTTTGTATTTTCCATGATTTTGTCTATTTTTTCCTCATTTTTATATGCTTTTTCTTTCAGTTCTTGGATAGCTCTGAATATTAGAGATTTGAATTTCCTATCAGGTAGTTCTAGTGTCTTTTCTTCTACTGGAAGGTCATCTGGTGTTTTATTTTGGACATCTCCTGGAACCATCCTGTCCAGTTTTTTAAAAATATGTTTTGATATTGCCTGCTGTCTGTGGAACATTCAGTAGTTATTTTCTTCATTTACTGATTGTAGATTTGTTTGTTTTGGCCTGCTTTTTTGTTTTATTTGGTTACATCCGAGCAGGTGGGCTGAGAGTTTCTTTGTTGTTTGCTCGTCTGTGGGCACGATTCTTCTCACTACCTTTTCCAATGGGCAGAGTCTGTCACTCAGCTATGGTGCAGCAGGGCAGGTCCAGCATAAGCTGATGGGTTGGGATGGGTCGTTTGTGGCACATACTGGGGCTTAACAGGCAGGGTCAAGGATCAGTGCAGGGCAGATTCTGGTGGACCATGCCTGTGCTTTTTGAGGGTGCGATGCTTAGTGTGTGGTGCGCATAGACCAGAGGCAGGGACAAGGTTGTGATGTATGAATCTAAGTGGGTGTGGGAAAGAAGAGAAAGAGGGGAGAGAAACAGGAGCCAAAAAAAAAAAAAAAAGCCCTGAAGGAGCCTACCGTTGGAGTGGCACAGACCTAGGGAAGTCGTGTGCCAGGGGTTTCTAGCCAGGTGGTTAGGCACAGCCTGTCAAGATGGGACAGGTAGAGCAAAAGCTGCTAGGTGGGCTGGAGGAAGGAAAGGAAGGAGTGTAGAGAGATAAGAAACTGAGAAAATAAAGAAAAACAAAAGATGCTAGGTGGTTGGGAGGAAGGAAGGTAGAGAGAGACAAGAAACCAAGAAAAAAAAAAAAAGCCCCAACGGAGCCCACCAGAAGCAAATCCCCAGCCAAGTGGCACTGCATAGCTTGTCTAGAAGGAGCAGAGACGGCATGCAGTGCTAGGTGTTCAGGAGAAGTGTAAGGAAAGAAGGTAGAAAGAGACAAGAAACCAAGAAAAGAAATAAGAGAGAGAAAAAAAAAATGCCCCAAGGGAGCTCACTGGTGTGTTGGCATGGACTGGAGGAGTGGCCCCCCAGCTGTGCAGCACTGCACAGCCCATTAGAAGGCGTAGAGATGGCACATGGCACCAGGTATTCAGGAGAAAAGAAGGGACAGTTAATAGAGAGAGACAATGAACTGAGAAAAGAAAAAAAAAATCCCCAATGGAGCCCACAGGCTTAGCAGTGTGGACCACGGAAGTGACTCCCAAGCCGCCCAGCACTGCACAGCCCATCAAAAAGGGGTAGAGATGGCAAAGAGCACCAGGTATTCAGGAGACAGGAAAAATAGGAAAGTAGAGAGAGGTGAGAAACTGAGAAATGACGAAAAACAAAAAGGAAAAAAAATTTCCCAAAGATCCAACCGGCGTGGCAGCTGCGACCCAGGAAGTGGCTCCCCAGCTGAGCGGCACTTCATAGCCTGTCAAGAAGGAGCAGAGATGGCACACTGAGCTAGATATTTGAGAGAAAGGAAGGGAAGGAGGCGAGAGAGAGAAAAGAAACCAAAAGAAGCCATAAATAGCAATAGGAACAACCAAAAAATGACACTGAAGGAGCCGGCTGGTGGGGGTAGAGTGAATCCAAGGAGTAAGGAGCTGGCGCCTCCTCCAATGAGCTACCGCAGACCACCGGAAAGTGGCTGAGGCCTAGCAGGGGGAGGAAGGGTAGGGGTGGGAAAGGATGCATCGCTGGTTACCGGTTGCTCTGTCTCCTGCTGAGTGCTCCTTGGAGTTGTCTTCTGGTACTCCCTGTCTGCCGTTGGCTGTGGTTGAGGAGTCTAAGATGGCAAATCCATGCCCTGTTCACTGATAGGGGACCTCCAGTCTGTATCTCTTCTTGGTTTCCGTTCTGTCAGTTTCTTATTCCATTTGGTGTTTGGTTGAGTTCTTTATCTCTTCAGTTGATGCTTACGTTTCCAGGATTGACATTTGCCCCTGTTTTACTTAGTTTTTTGGGTCTTTGCTGCAGAGGAATGGCATGGTGCTTCTGTCTATAGTGCCATGTTGGCTCTGCCTTCTGAATTTTATTCTTGAATGACCAATAAATTCTCAATATATTGAGTGGGAATTTATATTCTCATTTATGTAGCTTATATGCATCACATATCACATATATATATTCCAAATATATATGTTAGGACATAAATGATTAAAGTGGAGATGTTCCCTTTCCCTACCTGAAGAAGATTTTATTTGTTTTGGAGGGGAGCTGTTGAGGAGAGACATTCTGAACATATGGAGTACCAGGGAAGTAAATAAGTTACGAAGGGAGATTTTATTGAGTGCTATCGATTATGTTCACCTTTAATGTTACAGGAGACACAATAATGGAATTCCTTTTTATTTTCGATTGTCTATTGCTCTGTGCCTTTCAGTAAAAATCTCTAGGATTGAACCATTTGTGTCTCTGGGTTCATAAAGGTTGTATATTCTCCAAGATGGCTTTTACATTTCTGTTTTTAAAAAGAAAGAAAGGAAAATTCTAACAGGTTTAGTTATATATTATCAATAGAATTAGAAATAAGGTAACAAAGGTCTGTGGGAGTATAGGGAAGTGAGTGATTAATTTCAGTTGGGGAAAACATAGACAGCCTCACAGAGGATCTACATCTTTCTGGGCCATGTTCAGCACAGGTATTGGGCTAGAAGGTTTCTAAATTCTGCCCCTTCCAAACACAAAAGGAATGGAACCAGCAGAGGACATTGGCCCATCTCCAGAATTTGCCTCATCTATATATTTTTTTTTTAAACCTGGCTTGTTCTTTTGATCCGTTGCGCATCTGGTTTCTGACATCCATTGGTTATGCACTGGTATTTCCAATTTTTACCTCAAGAGGCCTTAGCTTTGTCAGCCTGTTTTGGATGTGCTACTACAACATAGGAGTCCCTGAGTACTGTAAACGATTAAGTGCTTGGCTACTAACCGAAAGTCAGCAGTTAAAATCCACCCAGAGTCACCTCAGAAGAAAGGCCTGATGATCTATTTCTGAAAGGTCCCAGCCATTGAAAGCCCTATGGAGCACAGATCTACTCTGACACACATGGGGTTGCTATGAGTTGGAAATTACTTGATGGCAATGGGTTTGGTTTGGTTTTGGTTTTACTATGATATGACCTGGTGTCCTCTCTTGGTCAGGATCTGATAATCATTCCCTGAGATCATTCTCTGTGACTACTACCCCTTTCCCAGGCTTGCCACCATAGACTGGCAGAGACTAATATTCTATGAGTTCTAATTGTCTATGATCATTGGACTTAGTAAATTTAGAAGCAAGTGGGTATCTTCACTCAGTCACAGTAAAGACCTCATGACATCAGAGATATTGTCACACCTGGGGCACACAGTGGGTGACTTTGTAATCATCATTCATTTTCCTAGGATGTGGGTCCACCGAGAGATACTTCCTTGATGTGAATGTGCTAAAAGGCGTTTTGAAACAGCTTCCACAAAAGTGCCAAATTCTAATTGATTTTGTGTTCCAAAGTGTTAGAATATAAATTGAATTTCAAGGCACAGGAAAAAAAAAAAAATAGAATTGGAAGTACAGAAAGTGAATTTACAAGCAGAAATGAAACAAGTCAATCTAATTTCAAAGGCTGTCCTAAGCCAAAGGTAAAATAACAAGCAGGGTTTGAGAAAAAAGGAAATCTAATATTCATAAGGGGTTCAACATCTAAGGGATGATAAATCGCACTTGAGAGGAAATGCTGCATTAGATAAATTTTATCTTGACATCGAACCCTTTAAAATGCCTGTAGAGCTTATCTTGTACATCTGTTGTGGCCCATATGCCAGTCTGTCCTTGGTAGTAACTGAAGGGTTATTTTCCCAAGAAAAATCTGTTTGACTTAGAAGCCGGAAGAAAGGAAAAGGAAGCTCAGAGATTGGAATCTAAATGGCTTCTAGAAAAATATCAAATGCCACCTTGACAGGAAAAAGATGAACAAGTCTATGATAACTGACACATCTTCTTACATTTAATTCTATTCTATATGCTCTCCAAATGCATTCTTAGCCTGGTTTAACAGCATTTAAGTCTGTTTTGGATCAAAATAGAGAATATGATAAAGGAAATCAAATCAGTGAAGTATATTATTGGGTGGAACTACCTGTGCAGAAGTAAACCTGTGGAGATGGGACATTGGTGGTCCTGTTTCACTGTGGGCCCTGAGACTCTCTATGGTAACAGGTATTGAATAGAATGGAAAGACGTTGTCCCAAGTTGGAAGTGTATAGGTTTGTGTGGGTAGGGAGTAAGGGACTAAGTGTAATCATCTGTGGTGTGTTTGTGTGTGTGTGAGTGTGTGTGCGTGTGCATGTGTAGCATGATATAGGGACCCAACAGGTGGGGTGAGGAGTAGTTGAAGTCAGGAGTTCTAGCCAGTAATTTCTGCTGTGGCTTTCTCTCTTTGCTTCATGAGTCAGTTTAGTTGGTGATTTACCTCATTCATTAAAGCTTCAGAAGGGACATGTGAAAGACAATGTATTTAATGACAAATAATCCAAAATATGTTTTTAGAGTGATGATTCCCAGTAATGAGTTCTTACCCAAGAAAAGAATGGATATTAGCTAGCATTTATTTAATATCAATACAATGTGTTTTATGTCAATGTATTTTTATTTTACATAAACATATATGAGGTGATTGTGATATCTTTATATTTTAAAAGTATATAGTGACAACAGTTTGATTTGACACTATAAATATTAAGTAGACCTAGATTCAAATTCAGTTTCTACCACTTACCTTTGGACTTGACTTGAGTTCTTTGAGCCTCAGTTTCCTCATTCATAAAATGGAGATAAAATCCACTTTGCAGGGTTGTTATAAGGACTAAGTGAGAAAATTTAAAAAGGGTTTAGACTATGTAAAATGCTCGTTAAGTTCTCTTCTTTTTTCATACATTCTGGATAAATTTGATTTTTTAAAAAGAAAAAAGTGTTATACTAAAAGTGTTATACTAAAATTTTATTTTGACCTTATTGTCTTTAGACCTTAAATATTTGACCGAAGCACAAATTCTCAAATTTTAAAAATAAAAGTGACCATACGTCTCGTATCATTTTTCGAAACTTTTAATTTGGGAATGACTTCAAATTACAGAAAAGTTGTAAGAATTGGAGTAGTACAAAGAACACCTGAATACCTGAATATATCTTACTTCTTTGGCTTTATCATTCTTTCCCTCTGTCTGTCTGTCTCTTTCTCTCTCTACACATATGCAAACCAAAAAAAAAAAAAAAAAAAAACCCATTGCCGTTGAGTTGATTCCCACTCATAGCAACCCTAAAGGACAGAGTAGGACCACCCCATAGGGCTTCCAAGGAGCACCTGGTGGATTTGAACTGCTGAACTTTTTCTTAGCAGCCATAGCTCTTAACCACTGTGCCACGAGGATTTCCTCACATGCACATACATTTTTATATACGTGTAATTTTTTCTAAACAATTTGAGAGTGAGTGGCATGCATTATAGACCTTTATCCTTCAATAATTTAAGTGTATTTCTTAAGAAGGATGTTTCTTTACCTTACCATAATGCCGTTATCAAGCTCAATAAATTTAACTACAAAATATTTTTTATCTACTCTACTATATATATTCCAATTCTGTCAATTGACCAACTAATGTCCTTCACAAAACATTTTTTTCTCCCTGCCAGCCCAGGATCCAGTGTAGGATTGGGTATTGCATTTAGTTGCCATGTCTCTTTTAATCTGGATTAACAAAAAACCTGTATTTATTTCATCACTGATAAAAGATATACCTGTATATGGCTGACTACTACAATTTGACTAACAGGGCAAGAGAATAACCAACTACCATTTATCTGGACGAGTCTCTGAGTGGTGCAAATGGTTAATGTGCTCGGCTGCTAATCAAAAAGTTAGAGGTTCAAATCCACCCAGAGGTGCTTTGGAATAAAGACCTGGCAATCTACTTCTAAAAAAAGCAGCCATTAAAAAACCCTATGGAGCACAGTTCTATTCTGACACACATAGGGTCACCATGAGTCAAAATTAATTGAAGGGCAACTAGTTTGGTTTATCTGGAAATTTCAATGACTTCTAACTGCCCAAAGCAACAATTGTAAGCTGATCTACCAGACTTTACAGTCCTCTATAAAAAAAAAAAAAAAACAACTCCTCTTTAATTATCTATACACCTCTCCCACTGTGGAGGCAGCAACATAAGCTTGATACAGGCAACTCTGGGTGTGAATTCTAGCTCTACCACTTGTTGTCTGTATGATCTTTAGTAAATTTCTTAACTTTTCCTAATTTCTTCAAAATAAAGTAATAGCCACTCAATAAATAACTGTGAGATGGGTAAATTAATCTACCTTATCTTGTCAGGATGATTAAATGCAACGATGTGCCCCAAAAGATGCTGGGCACATAGCAGTTTCTCTAAAAATGTTTATTTATTTACCTTGTTTCTTTCAGGAGCCAGGTTGGTAGTCTTCCTGAACATGAAACAGCATATTCACTCCCACTCCTCAACTTTGCTCGTATAGGCCCCACCTCTGCCATGCTTTTCAATCTCTCCTTAGACTACCCAAAGCTTGCATATTTGTTAAGATTCATCTCTAGTTTTTTACATTCTCCATGGCAACCCCAATAATGTCATTAGTCTCTCTGTGCTCTCAATTGCTACACTATCTTGGACACATCAAAAATTTACTAAATATGGGAAAAATGAAATCCTAGAACACTAAAATTAGGGGTCCTCTAATAAGGCCATAAACTTAGAGAACTTATTATGTAAAGAAGGGAAGGACACTGTTACCAAGCACTGCTATTATGCCCAGTGCTTTATCTACCAAAACCAGTTGCTGTTGAGTCAACTTTGACTCATTGGGACCCTACATGTGTCAGAGTAGAACTGTGTTCCATAGGGTTTTCAGTGATTGACTTTTTGGAAGTAGATTGCCAGTTCTTTCTTCTGAGGTCCTTCTGGGTGGACTTGAACTTTCAACCTTCCAACTTTTTGGAAGTGTGTTAGCTGTTTGCACCACCCAGGGACTCTACCTTACCTACAGCATTATGTTAATCTCATAACAACCTTGATAGGTAAATCTTCTGGTCCCCATTCTGCAGATGAGGAACCTGTGCAAGGTCATGGAGCTAGAAAATAGAAGATTTGGATTCTGAACCAAGAGTTGGTTCTGTAGTTCCTTTTATACTGTATTGCCATCCAAGCTGAAATTTGTTTAAAAGATACTGATTTTGGTCCATGGATGATAGATATGTGGTAATTTTTAGGAAAACTAGAATGGTAGCAGGAGTGGGTGCATTCTAACCTCTTGCTCAAAATAAAGTAACTTTTGCCGCCCTGAATCAAAGTATCATCCATGAGCCTGTGACTGACTCAGGGTGACTCAAAATGACATTTTTATACGCTTCTGAGGGAAAACAGATTGACTAATAGGTAGTTCAAAAACCTTTTACACACAAAGAGCTCAATAATTTCACATTTTTAAAGTGTCACTTGCAGTTATCAGTTAATGACTGGCCATGGCTGCTCAACAAATAAAGCATTTATTGTAAGTGCTTCAGTGGGAGAAGTTGGAAAAAATGACCCCCTGAGGCCTTTCCAATGGATTTAATCAGTTTAATCAAAACTTTAGAATGAATCTGTTCCCAGAATGGAGCACTTATCTGTGATTTGAACTGTTATACCAGTGTTTAGGGTGAATACGTCTCATCTTCCCAAATGGTAAGTTCTTTGAGGATAGAAACTGTCTAACACTTTTTATTAGTCTCCCATAGAACTGAGTACACAGTTGCACACATAGTAGGTACTCAATAAGCACTAGTTGTCTGAATAACTACAGATTTTGTACCTCCAGATATTTACAATACAGAACACTTAAAGTGGGGCCAGATCACCAGAAGACTCTAAATAATGGTCCTTGTTGTTGTTAGGTGCTGTCAGTTCTGACTCATAGCAACCCTTTGTGCAACAGAACAAAACACTACCCAGTGCTGCACCATTTTCACAATCATTGATATATTTGAGCCATTAGAAAACCCTATGGAGCACAGTTCTATTCGGATGCACATAGGGTCACCATGAGTCAGAATTGACTTGAAGGGCAACTAGTTTGGTTTATCTGGGAATTTCAATATGGACTTGAGGATAGAAACTATGCTGGAGATTGCATGATAGAATTTTGCAAGACCAACAACTTCTTTATTGCAAACACATTTTTTCAACAACAAAGATGGTGACTATACACATAGAATTCACCAGATGGAGTACGCACAAATCAGCTTGACTACATCTGTAGAAAGAGGTGATGGAAAAGCTCAATTACATCTGTCAGAACAAGGTCGGGGCAAACGGCGTATGTACTCATATGTAAATTCAAGTTGAAGCTGAAGAAAATTAGAACAAGTCCACGAGAGCCAAAGCGTGACCTTGAGAATATCCTACCTGAATTTAGAGACTGCCTCAAGAATAAATTTGATGCATTGAAGAAGATCAGATGAGCTGTGGAATGGTATCAAGGGCATCATACATGAAGAAAGCAAAAGGTCATTAAAAAGACAGGAAATAAACAAACCAAAATGGATGTTAGAAGAGACTCTGAAACTTGCTCTTGAGCGTCACGTAGCGAAAGCTAATGGAAGAAATGATGAAGTAAAAGAGCTGAACAGAAGACTTCAAAGTGTGGCTCAAGAAGACAAAGTAAAGTGTTATGATGACATGTGCAAAGATCTGAAGTTAGAAAACCAAAAGGGAAGAGCACTCTTGGCGTTTCTAAAGCTGAAAGAACTGAAGAAAAAAGATTCAAGCCTCAAGTTTCAATAATCAAGAATTCTGCAGGAAAATATTAAATGACAAAGGAAGCATTAAAAGAAGATGGAAGGAATACACAGAGTCACTATATGAAAAAGAATTGGTTAACATTCAACCATTTCAGGCGGTAGAACATGATCAGGAACTGATGGTAGTGAAGGAAGAGGTCCAAGCTGTGCTAAAAAAAAAAGGCATTGGCAAAAAACAAGGCTCCAGGAATTGAAGGAATACCAACTGAGATGTGTCTTAATCATCTAGGGCTGCTATAACAGAAATACCACAAGTGGATGACTTTAACAAAGGGAAGTTTATTCTCTCACAGTCCAGTAGGCTAGAAGTCTGAATTCAGGGCTCCGCTCCAGCGG